>NC_082646.1:1797500-2397500 GCF_028023285.1 Balaenoptera ricei
TCCTCCCAGACCAGGGCTCGAACCCGCGTCCCCCGCATTGGCAGGCGGATTCTCAACCACTGCACCACCAGGGAAGCCCATGTTGATTTTTTAATAGGGAATATTTACTAGGGTTGTGTTAAGGATTAAAGGAAATAATGTATATAGAGTACTTAATACCAGCCTCAAATAAATAAACACTAGCTATTTTGTTGTTGCTCCTGGTGGTGGTAGCACTTTGTTCCCAGGAGTAGCCCCCTTGAACTTGCACTGTGGCTAGAAGATCATTAACTCACAGAATTTAGACCAGAAGGGACCTGAAAATTCACGATCTAACTTCTTCACTCAAAACTAACCAAATAAACAATCAGACACCATCACCACCACACACACATACACACACACACTCACACAAATACACATACACACACAACACATACACATACAAACACAATACACACACCCCTAAGCCAGAGGGGTTAACTGATTTGCAAAAGATCACACAGCTGTGGAGAAACCAAGATTAGAACCTATGACTCCTGACACTTGGTGTAATGCTTTTTGCACCATAAAATAATACTTAGTATAGAAAATACGGCATGACCAAGCCTAGCCTGCATACTGTAATTCCCAAATTAGTCTTAACTCTAGTTTATGAAATAAGCTTCCTTGTTAAAACACAAAATAAAAGATAATCCTAGAATAAAACAATGAGTCTTTAAAAGTCTTTACTGTATTTTTTTAATAAACAAGCCTTGAGTATTTAAAAATGTGGTAGAAAGCAGTTCATATTTATATTAGTTTTCTCATGGTCTCTTAACATATTGTTATTCTCTGGGGATAATAATGATAATAGTAATAATAATAATAATGTGAAAACAACAATAACTATTTAAATCTCTTTAAAATCATTATCTCTAAACTCATCTCCACATCCCTTTGTGGCAAATATTTTTATGCCCATTTTATGGTAGAGGAAGCTTACGCTTAAAGGGCTTAATCACACAGAAAGTAGTTGGAAAAAAAATGGTATTCAGACTTTGGCCTCTATGACTCCAAATTATAAGATTCTCTTTTTTGTTTGTTTTAACTGTGCCATTCAGTCTTAAATAAAACACTTAAAACGTGACTGTCAAACACTGTGCCTGGACAGAGACAGGGTATAGTTGCAATGGGTGGAATTACTGCCCTTGAAATAAGAGGGCATGGTGCTGAACTTCTGTACCCTGTTCTTTCTAGAAACAGACACAGATGCCCCTAAAAGAAAATAGACAAGGAAGAGCCAGGTAATTTCTTTATATAAACATGTGCGATTTGCCCTACGCATTCACTTAGGTTTGACAGCTCAGATTAAGAGGCAGAAATTAACAATTAGTTATCAAATATTTACTTTTTACTCTGGAATTGTCCCAGCTATCCAAGGCAAATGTCATTTATGAGTGCTGGCTTAAAATTGAAGGAATTGAGATTTAGAAAATGAGCAGTTAGGCACAGATTAAGCCATTTATCAGATTTTAAATGGCATGTATATTAACAATCATATATAAACATGAACAATAACAGCTACCATTTATTAAGTACTTACTTATTTCCAGGCACTGTACTAGCATGCTATACACATTTACACTTAATTCTTATAACAACTTAGAGAGATAAATTCTATCATCTTCATTCTACAAATGAAGAACCAGGGCTCAGAGGGGCTAAGCCAGCGTGGCCCAAGGTTACACAAGTCTACTGGGCTCCAAAACCTAAGCTGTGGTGCACGGCCTCTCATACATTGTTTCAACCTTGTCATATCGGCTTTGTGTAGGGTGGTGCTGGTGTGTCCAGAGTTCCGTCCCCAATCACCTTTGCACAAAGAAACATTTCTCCTTTAGAAAAGCTTTTCCTATCTCAGGCTTGCTCTCTCACAAGTATACAATAACGTGTATACACAGTCTTGATAATAGGCACTTATTCATATAATACATTTTTATTAAACACCTATGTGCCAAGCATAGTTCAGTACACTGGGAGTATAGCGGTTTTTAAAGCTTATAGTCCAGTGCCAGAGAGACTTTAAACAAATAATCATACAAGTACATATAAAAGCATAAAAGTATATAAGAATTCTTGAAGACAATTTAAAGGTTGAGAAGAGACTGTAAGAAAAGGATATGAATTTGATGGGTGGGAGAGGACCGGGGTCATCAACAAAGACTTCTCTGAGGAAATAATATTAAAACCGAACCCAGAAGGAAACAAATATGAAAGAATAAGGTGGAGAGTATTTCAGGGAGAGGAAAGGGCAAATGTCAAATGTCTAGGGTGGAGAACACTTGCCAGATTGCAAGACACACACTTTAAAAACCTACACGTAAATGCACTACATTTGGGGGGAAGGATGCTACTTCATGTCAGGCTTGGTGTTATATGATAGGGATACAAGGATAAATAGAGCAGGACTTCCCTGGTGGCACAGTAGGTAAGAATTAGCCTGCCAACGCAGGGGACATGGGTTTGAGCCCTGGTCCGGGAAGATCCCACATGCTGCGGAGCAACTAAAGCCGTGCACCACAACTACTGAGCCTGCGCTCTAGAGCCCGCGAGCAACAATTACTGAGCCTGCATGCCACACTGCCGAAGCCCGCGCACCTAGAGCCCGTGCTCTGCAATGAGAGAAGCCACTGCAAGGAGAAGCCCGAGCACCGCAACGAAGAGTAGCCCCTGCTCACCGCAACTAGAGAAAGCCCGCACACAGCAGCAAAGACCCAACGCAGACAAAAATAAGTAAAGAAAAACTTTTTAAAGAAAAGGGTAAATATAGCAGATCCCGTCCATGGAATAGCTCAATTGTAAAGATAAATGGTATGATGAAGACATAAACAAGAATGCCTTGGGGGTGGAAGAAGGAGCAGTGAAGGCGTCATAAACGAGGTCTTATTCGAGTTGAGTCTTGAAGGGTGAGCGGCTCATAGGGCACACTAGTGGGAGTGTTTCTGCAGCAGAAGGAATATGGTGTGTAAAGGCATGGGCAAGAGAGAACGATGTAGCCCCAGAGAGAGATGTGGGGCTCCTTGTCAGAGGAGGGGCTGGCGCTGAGGCTATGGCCAGGCTGGGAATGGTTTTGTAGATCCTGTGCAGAAGTTTGGGCTTCACAGTCTCAGCCAGGGGCAAAGGTTGGGGGTGTTAGGCAGAAGCAAAATATTTAAGATGTAACTGTGAGGGGCATATGGGGTCTGAGTTATGAAACGGTGGTGGGCAGAGAAATGAGGAGACTTGTAATATTCCAAGGAAGAGATGATGAGCTTCTCAACTAAGCCAATGGCAGCGAGATTGGAGAGGAAGGGCCGTGAGTAAGACACATTGGTATGTTTAAGAGCACTCGGCCATGCTGAGGGTAAAGAGAACGTGTAAATACCTCATGGTAACCCTGAGCCCAAAGATACCTTCCTTCCTCAGGACACTGATTGCAATCTGATAAAATTGTGTTTGTCTGTCTCTCTGTATGTGTATGGAGAGACAATATTTTATCTATGTCTATATCTATATCTGTATCTGTATCTGTATAGGTATAGATGTGTATCTATATGTCTATATCTATCTATCTATCTATAGATCAATCTACCTATCCATCTATCCATCTAAAATGACCACACTCTGGGACTTCCCTGGTGGTCCAGTGGTAAAGAATCCGCTTTCCAATGCAGGGGACGCGGTTTCGATCCCTGGTCAGGGGACTAAGATCCCACACGCCGCGGGGCAACTAAGCCCGTGTGCCACAACTACTGAGCCCACACTCTGCAGCCAGTGCACCACAACAAGAAAGAAGCCTGTGCGCCACAACGAAGAGCCTGTGTGCCACAACGAAAGATCCCACATGCCACAACGAAGATCCCGCGTGTCGCAACTAAGACCTGACGCAGCCAAAAATAAAATAAATAAAGAAATAAAATAAAATATACTTTAAAAAAAAATAAAATAAAATGACCACAATCTGAAGTCCTTGTAGTTGTGCAGTGATCAATCTGCCCAGCCACGTTAGGACACATTGTAACCCACCACTGTCAACGAGAAGATAACCAGATGCATGCATGACCTGCAGGGGAGGGTCCCCAGTGTCTGCAGATGTGCCTGGGAACACACTGTGCTATTGGTAATCCTTTAATTAGACTCTTGTGGGTCCTGCCATTTTCTTTGAGTAATTTCAGCGTTTCTGGTAAGATTGTTATACATGTTTCATGTTTATCTGTATATTCATAAACACTAGAGATAGATGACAGATAGGTATGTAGATAGATAGATAATAGATAGGTAGATAGATGATAGATAGATAGATAGATAGATAGATAGATGATAGATAGACTCATTTGCCACAGATATGTGTCTGAAAATTGAACAAAGCTCTCTTGTCAAAATACATAGAAGCATTTAAATTTATTTCCAAGTGCTCCTTTGTTCGAAGGTTATCACAGAAACAAGGGGAGGGTCATGATGCTATTGCCAAACTCAAATCAGATTTAAATGAATTGCAAGTGTTGGACCTCCCTTGGCAACCTCGGCGCGGGAGAAACCAGGACGGCTGGGCCGCTCCACACTCAGTGCAGGCGCTGCGCCGGGGAAGCCGGCTGACCCGTGGCATCGCCGTGAGGGAAGATGCAGCGGGAGGACCTTCGAAGCGGAGGAAACAGAAAATGCAAATACAAATGTCGTGTTTAGGGCATTGATGGCAGGTTCAACAAAGAGGCAATGTAATATAACGGAAAGAATTCTGCCCTTTACTGACCACGTGACTTTCGGCAGTTTACTTAACCCTCCCCATGCCTCAGTTTCTTCATTTTTAATAGTGAGAATATCTGTTCTACTTATCTCACAATTTGTGAAGAATCCATGAGATAATGCATGTGTAAGCAAGTTGAAAGTCATCAAGTCATATGTTAATAAGTAATACATATTATTACATATTACACATTAGTAATGATGTCATAATTGAGAACAGAAAGAACTTTCCTTTCTCCCACGTCACCCTCTGTGTTTCCTGTCTTACTGGCGACCCTCACCTTTGACACTGTCCTTACCTTTCCTCCTTTGGGAAAGTGACAGAGGACAGTGTGGGCCTGCAGAAGATGGAGGGGGTCACTGCCTGAGGCTTGGTGAAATGTTTGCGTCAAGCTTCACCATCCCCCTCCAGGAAGCTCCCTCCTAATGGGGGAAAAGCACCTGGGGGATGAGGATGTCCCTCAAATATCCATAGAATTTTACAGATATCTCCTAATCCAGGACCTTTTAAACTATCCGATGAAACATAACATACATGGAACTGATAGCTCTGAATCGGGAGCCATATTGAGCAATCTGTCCCTGGGCATCAAAGCTGCAATGTCCTAAATTATCCTCCACTGACCAGCTATGCCCCCAACCCTCCCACCGCAGCTGTGTCCACCTTACAAACAGAGAGACTCTTGGGTCTAGAGAAAGAGAGCTTCAGATGGCCTAACACATCTGGCTAAAGCAGATACTATTCTGAGAATATTCTGGAAGGTTCACTGAAGTTGTTGCTTTATAAAAAAGTGAGAAAAAGTATTGACATTTCTAAGCCCAGAACAATTTTTTAACAAGCTGGAAAATACTGAAAAACGAGTAGTACAGTTTTCTCAAGAGAATGCAGTGTAGTTAGAAAGTACACTATTTTTTCCCACTGTGTATTTTGGTAAGATATGTGCAAAGAAATTTCAGGCCAGTTCCTAATGCAGAAATAATCCAAAATGTGGCAGATTTATAAGCCAGGTAATTTTTATTTATTTGCTAATGTGGATTCCCTTAAGATCGCAAATGTTCTCCATGTTACTTATGGCTTCTCCTTGAAAAGACTCACCTCTAAGATCTCAGCAGCATAAAACTCCAGGCTGCAGAGCTGTCTGGGTCCAGCATCAGTCATAATTCTCCTCTGCCACTGACTCAGGGTAGTTTGGAATCCACTAACACTCTGCCTGTTTGGTAATTGACAATTCATAATTAAACTGGCAGTTGGAATAAGTCAGCATAACTATAAGCTCGGAGCCTCCTCTCTCTGTTGGCCATCCTTCCTTTTATTTTGAGAATCTGAAAGAAAATTGAGAAGAAAGCTTTAGGTATCAGAAATTCTCCATTAAAAGCTTTGCCCTCCTTAGTTTTGGGATGTGTTCAATCTGTTCTTTGGATCTTTCTTTCAAAGAGGAATTAAGCAGGTACCCTTGTCAGCCTTGTGCCAGACACTGAGGAAAGAGAGGTGGGTGTCATTCCATCCTTATCCTCCAGCACCTCTCTCTCTAGGTAAAGAGACAGGCATAAAATAATCAGCTGTAAGTACAACACGTTTAGTCCCCTCCCCAGGTGGGGAGGTGGGAGATTCTCTTTACAGGATGTGGGGAGAGGTTAGGGAAAACTGCAAAGGGGAGGTGACCTTTGATGTCCCTTGAAAGATGAGCCATGTCTTTTCAGGTAGGAAATGAAGAGAAGAAGACGAAAAGCAAAGTTTTAGAAGGGCCTGTGCTTCTGCCGTGTTCCCGGGGGAGCCGGGTCCAGAGTGCGCAGTGAGCGGCCTTAGTGAGGACACTGCCGGGAAGAGGCTTGTCGCTGGGTTGGGGTTAGACTGCAGAGGGCTCAGGTCAGGGAAGATAGGCTTGTGCTAAGCCTGGGGGGCACGGTGAGCTAAGGGAGCGAGTAGCGGGGCTAACAGTTTGATGAGATTATTGCCTGAAAAGATCACTCTGGTCACATGGAGGGGGCAGGTTGGAGGATCCCAAATTGGAAAGAGACCAGGTGGGATGGTCCAGGTGGGAGGGTGTTGCAGTTGACCGTGTGGAAATTGGTGAGAAACCCAACCAGGTTGAGGGCGATGAGAAGTAAGATTAAGGAAGGAATCTAGGTATTTTCCGATGCCCAGCTTCAAACTGAATTAAAAACCAGGCCTGGAGGTAGGACAAGGTAGACAGCAAGAGCAGGGGGGTCATGTCAGCCTTTGCGATGCTGACAGGTGAGTGGACGTGGACCCGGCCCGTGAGAGGACAGCAGTCTGTTCTGAAAGGTGGCATCACTGCTGTTGTCATCCTTATCACCACTGTCATCTCAGCAGCTACCAGTGATCGCTTCCTTTATACCAGGCGCCCTGGTCAGCCATTGTTTAATTGAAACCTCATAACGTGAGTTTAGCTACTGCTATCATCTGTTTCACAGGTGAGGAAACCAAAGCTTGAAGAGATGAAGACACTTTACCTTGCCCAGATCACTCAGCAGGAGAGGAGCTGAGCTCCCGAGCTCTGCTCCTAACTACTCGGACATGGATACCATTAAAAATAAACTGTATAATACGATCTTAGCGTAACAGTAGTAGCCATGGCTACTATTGCTGGTGGGGTCTAGGGGAGAAAGCAATTAATGCTGAGTGGGAGAGTCAGTGAAAATTTAACCGAGTTTTAAAGGATACATTTTAAGGAAGGAGCAAGAATTTCCAGGAAAAGAAATGTGAAAGAAAATAATTCCAGGATGGCACAACCTGTGTGAGGTCAAAGAATTCAATAGTCTGGAGTGCTCAGGAAATGGTAACTAATCCATTGCGGTTGAGGCTTTGTGAGTGAGTCATTGGAAACAAAGGCTGAGCTGGGGATTACTTGTGTGGTTCTTGCATAAGCCAGGAGTTCCACTAAGAGGAATGAACACACGGGTCCGATAGGAACTCTTAGAAAACTTTGTATTTTCCCTTTGGTTCTGCTTTTCCATCAACCATCAGTAATGCCTGTCTCTTCAGTTACTGTTTCCCCAGAACCCCACACACACACCTGCGTCCTGGTACATCCAGACATTATGTAGAGCTGCTTCCATGAGTGCCCTGTACATGTTGTGTTAATGGTCACATCCTTGGTGAATCAAGCATAAAAATCTAAAATTTATTATTGAGAATAATATTTATTTTAAAGAACATGCTGTATGAATATTTATAGGCTAACACCTCCTTTTGTGCCAAGAATCGTTCTCATATATTTCTTTTCCCCTCTGTCTCCTTCAGTTCCTCCCCAGATCATGAATATCTCCTCAGACGTCACTGTGAATGAGGGGAGTAGTGTGACCCTGCTGTGTCTTGCTATCGGGAGACCTGAGCCAACGGTGACGTGGAGACACCTGTCAGTCAAGGGTAAGGCATTTACTTGGAGGAAGTTTTCAGAGTTGGTATATTGAAGACTTGCTTCTAATGCACAACAGAAGTTCAGGACTCAGAAAGCAATGCTGTATTTGTAACATAGTAATGGAAGAACAAATAGATTACATGCATCAGTCACTGGGTATTTTGTTCCAAAGAAGGGTTTGTAGAGAACATTTACTGAATTATTTTCTCAGTCCTCTTTATGACCTTAGAAGACTTTTGTTTTCCCAACTATGAAGAACAGAGATGCCATAAGAATAACTTCTAACAAAGATACTAATGTCTCAAGGTGGAGATGCATGGGTCAGTGGGTTGTCTGTCCTTACTTGAAGTAGAGGGCTAGAAAGCTAGACTGTGCACTGAAAATGTTGGTGTTATTTTGTGCATCCAGGAGAAAAAGGATCTCCTTCTCAGTGCTTTCAGGACACTTACCCAGAGTGGAAGAAGGATGCTGGAAATGGTCCAGTGCTCCTGGGCGTGCCTGTGCTGGGCGTTCAGTGATTGGTATTAAAACATTAGTTATGATCATCTCCAGCTTAATAGGAAGGGAACCAAAAGGACAGTGGACCTTATCCCTTTGGAAATAAAACTTACTCCAAGTTGAACTTGAGAGATGGGCAAAGAGCCACTTGATGTATTTACCCTGTTAACAGAAACTGATTAGTTCTATAAATTATGCAAGAAATAAGTGCTTTCTCAGGCATTAGAAAGTATAAACATGAAACCCAGTGAAAAGGAAAATGTGTGTAGTATGCCTGTGTGTGATATATAAAATAATATAAATCTAGAGGAAAACTTAGGAATAAATCTTAGTAATGTTGAGCTAGACAAGGACTTGCTAGTTCACTAAAAGCTCTAAGCATAAGAGAAAAATGATAAATTTGCTTTTGTATTATTTTCCTGTGATTGCCATAACAAAGTACTACAAACCTCATGGCTTAAACAACAGAAATGTGTTTTCTTATTGTTCTGGATGCTAGGTGCCCATGATCACGGTGTAGGCAGGATTGGTTCATTTTGAGACCAGTGAGGGAAGCTCTGTTCCAGGCCTCTCCCCTAGCTTCTGGTGGTTTTCTGGCCATCTCTGGTGTTTCCTGGCTTATAGGTGCATCACCCCAATCCCTGCCTTCATTGCCACATGGGCTTCTTCCTGTGTGCATCTCTCTGTGTCAAATTTTCCCTTGTTATAAGGGTAGCAAACACATTGGATTGGAGCCCACATTTATGACCTCATATTATCTTAATTACCTCTATAAAGACCCTATGTCCAAATAAGGTCACATTCTGAAGCACTGGGGTTAGAACTTCAAGGTATCTTTTGGGGGCGTTGGGGTGGAGGATGAAATTCAACTCATAACTGGCTTCATCAATATTGAAAATACCATTAATAGTAAGTGAAAAGACAAGCCACAGATTGGGAGCAAACATTTGCCATCCATATATCTGACAAAGAATTTACATCTGTGCTATATGAAGAATTCTTACAACATAATTCTAACCACCTACTTTGAAATGAACAAAACACTGAAACAGACAATTCACAGAAAAATATATATGAATGGAATATATATGAATGGAATAATGGAAAATATGCTCAACATATCTATCATAGAAATGAAAATTAAACTGTAATCAGATTCCACTACACAACTACTAGAATGGCAAAAATTTAAAAGACTGACAATATCAAGTGTTGATGAGGATGTGGAGCAACTGAAACTCTTATACACTAACTGTGGGACCATAAAATGGTATTGTTACTGAACTTAGTTCCAGGAGCTCGCCACTCAAAAGCTAATAATTCGAGAGGCAAGTGTCAGTAGAAAGGAAAGGTGCTTTAATCATGAAAGCCAGCAATCTAGGGAGATGGTGGACTCATGTCCAAAGACCAACTCTGAAGATTCTGCTCAGCCAGGACAGTTTTTAAAGGGAAAAAGGGGGGAAGAATCTCAGTGAATCATTTAGGCAGGAGGTTGGGTTCTGCATCATTCTGCGTTGCATGCAGACTGGCTGACTCTCTCTTCAGATGTCATCTGCCTTCAGGGTTGCTTGGGGGGGCTACTGGGGTAAAAAGCTAGTCTTACTTCTTTTTATCTAGGAAAAGAACCAACAGGTTAGACTAGGCATGGTGTGCATTCAGGAGAGCATAGGTCAGGAGTTAGTTTAAATTGCCTAGAGATCTCATTCCTATAATTAGGGTCTTTTAAGGTTAGAGGGGAACAGAAATGGACAAACAGGAAAGGGGCAAAAGTCTTGCTTTCAGTATAAGTACTATGGAAAACAGTTTAACACTTTGTTAATAAAGTTAAGCATACACTTAGCATATGACCCAGCAATTCCACTTCTAGGAATTTACTGAAGATAAATGAAAACATATGTCCACAGATATACATTGTACACAAATGTTCATAGCAGCTTCATTTATGATAGCCTCAAACTATAAATAAACCAAAACCCTCAACAGGTAAATAGTTAAATTGTGGTAAATTTAAGCAACAGATGGTTTCTCAGAAATTAAAAAGAGCAAACCACTGATACATGTAACAAAATGGATGAATCTCAAAAGCATTCTGCTAAATAAAAGAAGAAAAAAAAAAAACCAGGTACTGTATGATTTCATTTATATGAAATTCTACAACAGGCAAAAACTAATCTAGAGTGACTAAAATCAAGTCAGTGGTTACATAGGGTTGGGGTTTTTGGATAATTGACTACAAAGGGTACAAGGGACTTTTTGGGGTGATGGAAATCTTGAGCACCGTGGTAGTTATATTGGTGCTGAATTAGTGAAAACTAATCAACGCTACCCTAAAAATGGGTGCATTTTGTTGTCTTTGAATTAAATCTCAATAAAATTTGAAAACTATACCTACAGAGATATAGGAAATAATGACCTGAAAATGTGCCCCTAATCTGGAACATTAATTATGTGAGAAGCATTCACCAAATGAAAGACTGGATTTGTTACTAGGAGCATTATTCAAACTTTCACTATCTCATGTTCCCTATGTACATTGAGAATACATATTTCAGCCCCTGCCTTGTTACAGGGAAAGATAATGATAATAAATCCACCAGACATCCTTTGTGTAAAGACCTCAGTTATTGAAATCCAAAATGTCAATATTATAAAGTAATATTAACAAGAATATTAAAAGAGGCATAAGGGATGTCACAAAGCTCAACTTCAATATAAACACAGCAGTAGCTTGTGTTCCCAAAGATACAAGCCCCATCCGTGGAAATTTTGCTTAAAGTCAGGGGGAATTTTGATTTACATTATACACAAAAATATGTCTAACCATCAGACTAATTTCAATGCATTTATGTGATCCTAAACACACAGTTTTCTCAACCTAGGAATCTTTTGGAAGGCGCTTTGACTTTGTGGAACTGTTTTAAAGCAGTTCTTTATAATGGTTCCATGGTAAGGGTTCCCTCTTAAAATAAGAAAGATTCAGACATAGTCCTAATCTTTTATATAACATAATAGTTGCAATGCAGCCTCAAAAAAAATCCCAAATTGACATTCTCTCTCTCCTCTTTAAGTCTCCCAGCCTGTGTTCAGCTTTCAAGTTCCCGTTTGTGTTTTCATCGCTCTGGCCTTCACTTTGCTGTCTCTGATTTCCCCTTTTGTCTTTCTTCCCCCCCACCCCCAGTGACGTTTAAACATTTAAACTCAAAGTATCATTTCCCGAGTTTGAAAAGCACTAGAACCTGGAGGATTTGCACGTTTAAAATTTGTACCTGCAGGGTGACCACTAATATTTATTTTTAGAAGGACACACCTTCTCACTTGGAGTTGGGGCGACTTTGGGAAGTTGCTTTCAAAGGTTTAGAAGAGCAGCCAATATAACTTGAACAACAAATAGCATTTTTAAAACAATTGACTGTTTAGTTCAGCAAGCAAGAGTAAGAAACAGAAGTTGTAATGACACTTCCTTTGAAATTCCAACAAAACTACATCAGAGAACGTAGCCCCCTAGACAGCTGTGTTCCGATAATGTTAATGCAATGTTTGAAAACTATTGTTTAAATTTGGGGATCTCTATATCAGGAATGAATAAACAAGCTTCCATTTAGAAAAAGAATATTTTAATGAGCAGATTATATCCTTAGATCCTAAAGATTAAGAATAGTGGTTATGGTTTAAAATGACAGACTAAAAGCACATGACAATCTCTATAAATTACAGAAAAAGGTAAAGACAAATGAACTAATAAATCCATGATCACACTAGAAAATAGTAATCATTTGTGGGTCAGAAACAATGAGGAATCTCTGAAATATAAAAAGTACATAGACATAATGAAGGAAAAAAATGCAGCTCTAAAAAAAACAAAACAAAACAGGAATACGATCTATGCCTGAAATGATAGTTGAAAAAGGAAGCATTTTAGGTCATGGTAAAATGTTAAAAACTGATTGGAGCTGAGGGTAGGGAGCCCTGAGGGCATTTGCCAATTTCCATGATGTCAACAGTCCCATCTTTGCCACTTTCCTTGGCACCCCCTTGAAGTAACTTGTTTTTTTAGGTATTTTTAGGTTTTTATTTCCTCTTAAAAACAAACGAAATTGTAAATCAACTCTACTTCAATTTAAAAAAGAAAAGAAAACAAACAAGCAAACCCCAAACAAGTCCTTCTTATGAAAGCAGAGTGAAAGTTTTGAACAAAAAATCACCGTGACTCCAGATGTGGATGTAAAGACTCCTAATGTTTCTGTCCAGACTAGATGTGCAGCTGGAGTCCTCTGACCCCCGGTTCCCCTTGCAGTACTGACAGGTGCACCAGGATTCCCAGAGACTAGGCAGGTATCCCCACAGCACATCTGCCTCACTTCTGAGGAAACTGGAGGTTTTTACAGGATCGTGATTATTAGCACTGCGAACATCTCAAAGCAAAGTGCTAAGTACACACACATTCGAGGGGGGGGGGTTGCATTTGACCACGTATTTATTCTTTAGCTTTAGATATAAAAAGTTATATTTAATTTATTTTCAGTAGCAGATGATGGGTTTTTTAAAGTATATATATTCATATGGATTTGCTGGAGAATATGGCTCTTGTTTAATGGACTTCACACATAGGATCTGCTCTGAGTGACCTACAGCTTAGAAACTAGGATAATGATGGAATCCCAGGCCAGGGAAAAGTGGGCAGTCCCCGGACAGGCAGCCAAAGTGGACTGGCAAGGAGCCAGTGTGTTTGGGATACACTGTGACACAGGTGGGTTCCAAGAATGATTTTCTCTTCCCTTCCTGAAGGACAGGAGAAGCAGCTCTGGGTCAGCATTCATTGAATGTAAAAATATGAATAATGTGAAAACCATGTTGGAAGAGGGAGTAGCGGAGGACACAGCCCAGGCTGTTGGGTTGGAAGGAGGGTCTTCTTTCCTTCTTAAGGCGCTGTAATAATCCACTGCAATGCTTGCACACCTGGCCCCATTTCCAATAACATATTTGGAAAGACCAGATGTTTGGGGAGAATAATAAAGTTTTCTTTCCTGTTTCCTCTCCATGGAGATTTTAAGATGACAGCTATTCACCTGTGAGTGAGTTGCTGCTACAATCCACTCATATACAGTAATACCTCAGGGAGCAAGAGAGCGAGTTATTTCACAGAAGTGAATTTTCCAGGTAACCGAAGCTGATTCCTTTATGCATTGACTTGAGTCATCTTTAATGGAAGCAGTTTGAAAATGGATTACGCTTGTCTCTGTTTCCTTGAGGAGAGTGGATGTCATTTGGCCTCATTTTTAAAATGTAATATCAACATCGTACATACCAATTGTTTGTATCTCACTGTTTGAGGTCTGGATAACAAAGAACATGGCCCTAAAATACTGCTTAAATTCTTGTTTCAGTTTTTTAGATAGTTCCTCTATCTTTCTTTTCAGTTTTTTAGATAGTTACTCTATCTTTTCTTCCTTCTCTCAAATCGGAGGATTGTCAATGCTTCCTAAAGACCACGTGTGCCTTTTAGCAGCTTCTATCTACTTCTAATTTGTCGTGAGCAACAATCCATATAACCAAGGTGACGCGTCCTAAGTAAGAACGTAGTGGTGGGGGAGAGCCTTCTCTGAGGAAAGGCCGTGAGCTTTCAAGAATAAGTGATAAGTGGCACATATGCTGGGGGGAGTATGTGCAGCTTTGTTCTAGATGTATGAGGTTGCTAGACCAGTGGATTCCATGTAAGAGAAGAGGGATAATTCCAGCAAAATCATCATCCTTGTTTCTGACCTGGCTGAGCAGGTCTTTCTCTCCTATTCACTGTGCTACGTATTGAGGTTAGGAGATGTACTAGTCCCAGAATGTTTCTACCACAGCTCTTATTTTTCATGCTAGAAATTCTTGAGAAGAAAGTCTTAAAAGAAATTGCCAAGTCCTTAACATTACAAATAAAAGAAGCGCTAACTTGCCCTCATATGAAGGTGTCAATTCCTCATGGCTGGCAGGGTTAACTTCTAGATGGAACTAGACTTCATGCCCTTATGACCTGGGATTGAAATCTGGCCTGAGCCTTGACAATCTGAGTGACTTTAGAAAAATCATGTCACCTCCAGGATCCCCAATCTCCTGGACTGCAAAATGGGGCTATTTATGCCAACTTCCTCAGATGATCATAAGGACCAAAAGAAAAAATGAATGGAAGGCTTGTAATTGCACTGGACACACATATATGAGTTGCCCAGCAGTTTTCTAAATTGCTGTTGTGCCATGTTTTAATTAAATTCCTTCTCAGAATCCTTGTAGCTTATAGTCAGCCTGAGAACTCGTTATGTTAGCGTCATGCTTATTGCGTGTCAAGCCCTGTTATACACTTTACCTGTTTTAACTAATTTAATGCCCCAGCAACCCTGAAAGGAAAGTGCTAATATTTATAATTGTGCTTTTCTTTTTATGTATTATTATGCCCATCATTATGCTTATTCCTATCTCTGTCTTTGTCTCTTATTCCTCAATGTGTTGGGTCATTCATTAGTGATTCAGTACCTCTCTGGTACATCTAAAAATTCAGAATGACATCGCAGTTTTATTTGTAATAGGCAAACTTGGAGACAGTCCAAGGGGTGACTTGTTAGACAAACTATGTCACATCTACACCTTGAAATGCATTTCAGCAATAAAAAGAAGTGAACTGTTGGGGCACCCGACATCCTGGGTGGACCTTAGGGCATTATACAAATGCAAAGAGTCAGTCTCAAAGGGTGGGGATACTGTATGATTCCACTTCTATAACATTCCCAAAATGGGAAAATTGCAAAGATGCACAACGTATCAGTGATTGCCAGCAGTTGGGGCAGGGGAGGGAAAGGGGCTGCACAAAACAGTTGCTTTGCAGTGAAAGAACGGCTCCATGTCTTGATTATTGTGGTAGTTAGATGAACTGATAATGTGTGATGAAACGTTAGAATTATACACAAAGACATAAAAAATGAGTACCTGCAAAAACTGGTGGGATCTAAGCCCCGTCATGTGGTTAATTGCTTCGTGCCCTTGTCAATTACCTGGTTTTGATAATGTGCTTTAGTTAGATAAGATGCCACCACTGGGAGAGCTGGGGATGAGTACACGGGACCCCTCTCCACTATTTTTGCGACTTCTTGGTAATCAATAATTATTTCAAAATAAAAAGTTCAAACTAAGAATCATAAATAAAATGAACCTCTAGGTTTCCACTAATAACATGCTCATGTAAGAAGGTACTGTTTATAAAATATTTTCACACGCATCATTTCAAGTGACTTTATAGCAACTCTCTAAATAGATCCAAGAAGAAATATTCCACCTATTTCCCAGGCAAAGAAACAGACTTGAAAAAGTTAACGGCAAATGACTGACGGTAACTAAGGTGGGGGCCCTGTGAAAGGAGCCGCATCCCTGTTTCTCAAGTCTCGAGCTCTGTCTGCTGTGCAAAGGTGGCTCCCATCCCTTGAGGGTGGAACAGGTACAATACAAGGTGATATATTTTATCAAATTCTGCTTGTTATCTGGGGCACCCAAGGGTGCCCATGAGCTTACATTCTCCTAATTCCACACCTACCTTCCTGCGTCTGTACAGTTTCCAGCCACCGCTCAGTATTGTGCTAAGGAAAACACAGCCTCCAAATGAAAAACACTTCCCTGCCATTGTCTGCGGTAGGTCTCTGTTGTTACTCTGCTTCAGTTAAAATAAACCCACTGAGACCTACCAACCTCATTTCTCTTCTAAGCCATCCCAGGTACGAGTTCCGGCCACTAACAGGAATTGCCTATTAGTTGACCCGCTGCCTCACCCAGTCCTGCCCCTACTTCTTTGTCTCTCTGCGAGGCAGCCAGGATCCTTGTTTCTAATCTGAAGTTGTGTTTAGAGCCTAATTAACCCCCAGAGTGTGAGAAAGGGGTGTCTGAGATGAGAAATCAAGGTTATCCATATCTTGCTCAGTGGAACAGTTATGGGCAAACAAGCTGTTCCTCTCATATTTTTGCAAAGCAAATTTATGTTCACTAACTTTGGTTCTTGTTGTAAATGAGAAGTGTGTGAAGGTCTAGCAATGCACTTTTCACCATATGGGTGCCCATATGTTTTCCTCTTTTGCTTGCGTACATTTTCGCTTTGGCATGCACATATGCCTGTATTTTTGCAACTTAACAATATTAAAACTAATCCCATTTATGCTCCTTTTGGGTGAGTTGATTGAGTCATAAATTCCTGAGAGTCTCTTCTTTGGGAGGCTGAAGTTCTTTTGTGTGAGCAGGGGGAGGGCAGAGCGAGCTTTCCTGGCAGAGGGACGCAGGCAACCAGCATCATTGTGGAGCTGATGTAGCTGATGACCCTGACCCTGGCTCCCAAGTGGTGAATCAAACCCTGGGACACTAGGAATGTGGGCTCATATGCCTTGGTAGTCTCTTCCTCCCTGGGAAGAAGCCCTCACTAAGAAAGAGAAAATAATCCCCCAGGGGTCTCTCTCTGAGGGTCCAGGCGAAATAACTTACCTTAGCGCAAGCAGTCATGATGTCTTGAGCTGTTATTCTTGATGTGCGACTGTACTTAATGCTACTCACATTCCTTACACAGAGTTGATCAACCATGTATATCAGAAAGGGGGCAGCTAGAAATTAGGGCTGCCCTGAAGGAAACTTAGCTTCTTCCCTCGGCTTTTTAGATACTAAAAATAAGAATGGATATTAACATGTCCTATACCAAGTGAAAAGCCCAACTAACTCAAATGTAGAATTAGAATTGGAAATGCTACCTGATGTTTGTTGTAAGGTGGTGTTGATATTTCTCTCTTTTGCATTAATTCATTCATTCCTTCGATGCATCAAGAATACATGGTTGCCTCTATAGCAACCATGGTGTGTAAAACAGACATGATTCTTGCCCTTATGGAGCTTATAGTCTAGTCAGGGAGATAGTCATTATTCGGATCACCAAGAATATGTAATTTCTGAGTGTGGTAACCGCTATAAGGATGGGTGGTAGGGCAGTATGAGCTAGACAAGGGTAAGTCTTTCCTGAGACAGTGATGCTTTAACTGGCATAGAAGATGAACAGGAGGGACTTCTCTGGCGGTCCAGAGGCAGGACTCTGTGCTTCCACTGCTGGGGGCCCAACTTTGATCCCTGGTCAGGAAACTAAGATCCCACAAGCCATGTGGCGCAGCAGGAAAAAGAAAAAAAAAAAAAGATGAACAGGAGTTAAGTAGGGACAGGGATGGGGATATGGTCACGTGCTGGGGCCAGGTTACGTGGAAACCTTCCAGGTGAGGGGAAACAGCATGTGCAAATGCCCTGAGGTGAGGGGGTGTGTGCTTCTCCAAGAAAAAAAAGAACGCATCTTTTTTTCTAAGTCAGTTTTTGTTTTATTAGAGGAAAAAATCATTTTAAGTTTATTTTCACATGACAGAGAAAGATCAGAAATATTTCAGTTGCATTTTACCCAAATTAATTGCTTATTCAGAGAACTTGCATTTTCCCCTATGACAAAGTAATTCTTTTTTTTTTTTTTTTTTCAGTTTTTTGAAATTGAAGTATAGTTGATTTACAATAGTGACCAAAGGGGAAAGCCGTGGGAGGGGCGGGGGCTGGGGAAGGATAAATTAGGAGTTTGGGATTAACATGTACATACTACTATATATAAAATAGATAACCAACAAGGACCTACTGTATAGCACAGGAACTATACTCAATATTTTGTAACACCTATAAGGGAAAAGAATCTGAAAAAAAATATATATGTATGTATAACTGAATCACTTTTCTGTACACCTGAAAGAACCGTGTCTTGAATGTGTAGAAAGCAGAAGAGACCATGGGCTGTGGTCGGGGAGTCAGGGGCCAGATCACACAGAGCCCTTTACAGAATTTGGTCTTTATTCTAAAATCACGAGAAAATGCAAAGACAGTTGCGAGTAAGAGGGCTTGGAAATGAGATGTTCTTATGTCTGGATTTAACCAGGAACATTGCATGTCTGATCTATTCATTATCTATGTAAATCTGGCAGATCACTAAACCTCTGTCTCAATTTCACGCTATAAACCAGGAGAGAGTTAGTAATAATATGTACCCTTGTGGAGGAAGGGAGAATGGAATTTGGAAGTATCTATTCCAAATGCTTTTTAGATTATAATGTAAGAAGGGATATTAACATGTATCATAGCAAGTGAAAAGCCCAACTAACTCAAAAGTAAAATCAGAATTGGAAAGGCATCCAGAGCTGCCTGCCTTCTGTTGTAAATCTTTCTCTTTGCTATTGCGATGTCAGATTATGCCACTGAAATCAGTTGGACACTGATAAAATTGAGACCAGCTTTACAAGTACTGTAGATCTAATTGGCCTCAGCAGTGGGTCCACGGTGACTCTCGCTTCTGAACAAAATTGTAGGCTTCAATAGAAAGTAAGCATCCTGGCTCCGTACTCACGTACTGCAGCCACCTCTGGAGATAATGCACTTTAATTTAGACACGGAGCTCCTTCGTCGGGACAGATGTTGAAGGAGCATCAGAGAAGTCTGTTTCCTCCCTACCTCCTGGACGAGCCCCCTTGATGGTGGATTGAAAGGACCTCAGGGCCAGCTGTGAGCACCTGCAGTTCTTGGTGTTGCTTTTCCACAGCCGTTTACATCTCTTTCCAAAAACCTCTACATCTCTAAAAGGAACCAAAGTTCCTATAAATCATCTTTTCTTGCTCAAGCTATTTTAAATTGGGTTTCTCTCCCTTACAGACAATGTAGTTCTGGTTAAATTCACCATGTGATGGACAAGCTGCAGGTAAATGAGATGAACAGAGCAAGGTCCCTGCTCTGAGCCCAGAGCGGAGCAGGGGAAGGACTCGGAAACCTGACATTGCTGCATGGTGTGGATGGCGCCACGCCACCTGAGATAGCCTCTTTCTCATAGAAACGAGACAGGGAAGGGGATGCCCGGGGTCCTGGTTAACTTCAAGGCCACTGTCTCCATCATGGGTCAGGGAAGACCCTGGAAGTTGACTAAGAGCTCTGGGTGGGTTGCTGAGGGGGTTCCATGCCTAAATCAGCTAGAATCAGGCCGAGACAGACACACACCAGTACATCAGTGCATCAAGTGCACAGCATTCATCCAGGTGATCACAGGGGCTGTGGAGCAGGCTTGCCAAGGTGGAGGCACCGAGGATACAAGAGTGGCAACACCCAGCCTCTGTGCTTGCCCACCTCTCTCGCTGCTCTGGGACCAAACACCTGGTTTGTCTTAATGTGTTCACTCACTGGTTCACTAACTTTTCCTTGAGATGGTGTGCTCCATCCCAGCCAGAGAAGATACCTCTCCCCTCCCAACACATAAGAGAACAGGTACCTGGCTTAAACGTTTGTGATGTTCTCTGGCACCTAGCACAATGCCTTGTGACCAGAAGGTACCTATTGAATTATTGCATGCTTATCTGTCAATCTTGCACCTATCTTACAGAAGCCAGAGGAAAATAAAGCAGAGGGCTGTAGGGGTCTGCCTAGAGTAGCCTCCAGATCTGGGAAGCATTGTCTGGGGGATAAAGGGGGAGTTTGGTGTGTGGAGTGAAGCCGTTTGGGGAAGGTGAAGCCAAATCCGACCTTTGTACCCTGACACCAAATTAAGTCTCGGAGACAGAGTTTTGGGTGAAGTAGAAAAGAATGGCTTTATTGCTTTGCCAGGCAAAGGGGACCACAGCGGGCTAATGCCCTCAAAACTGTGTGTCCTGACCTGGAGGTGGTAGTGAGGAGTTTTATAGTGATGGTTCATAGAGGGCGTGGTCAGCTCGTGGTCATTCTTCTGACTGGTTGGTGGGGAGGTAAGCAGGAGTCAGCATCATCAACCTGGTACTAACTGGTCTGAGGTCTACGTGCTTGTGGGCAGCAGACAGTTAACTTCTCCCACCTGGAGGGAGTTTCAGTATCTGCAAAACAGCTCAAAGGCATTGTGATGTGCATCCCCTGAGGGGGCATCAGGACCCTGCCTCACGGCTGCACTATTGTTTCTTGACTGTTCCTCCCTTGTCTCTGCAGCCCCTCCCTTTCCTAATTAGCATCTGTTTGAACCTGAACCTGTCCATTGGAACTCAGGGAAGGTCAAGGAGGCTGAATGAAGCCTATTTCCTGTAATGAAGAAATGGGGGACACAGGAAGGCTTTTGTGCCCCAGAGCCCCACAGGGTCCTGTTCAGTTTCAAAGGCACTCAAGTTTGATCTGCATTAGGCGGTTGGGGGCACTTCCAGTTTCATCCCTAAAGTGCTTTTTTTCCCCTTTTCCCCACCATCTCTCCTAGTCCATCCTTCTCTAAAAACTGTCCACCATGCCAGGGACCAGGTAGTCTTACTGCCGAGGTTTCTTTATATCAGATTTTTACCTAATAGCAAGGCTCCCACCAGCCTGGGTCTCCAGAGGGTGGTGATCTGTGATCTGGAAGGTGTTCCTCAATTCCTGACCCATGCTGTCCTTGTGGAAAACCTATGACTTGTGCTGGAAAACTCGTTAGCTTTATAAAGGGGATGTACGTCAAGAGTTGGGCTGACTGGCCTTCACCATGCTGTTCAATTTGGACAAATTGTGTGACCGACTTTACCATCTTACGTTCTGTGTGATGCTGCAGTTTTGGGCTTCCCTCTTGCTGTGGTCCGAATGTGGGTTGGAAAAGAATTGCCAGACACAAGGCAGAATGTAAAGAAGATAGAATTTATTAGAGGGAAGGGTCGCTGCCAGAACAGTGGGCTGACTTCCTAGTCTGGGGGAGTTGTGCCCGAACATGTGCTATTGATCAGTTTTTATAGCCAGAAAACAAAGGAATGGTCTGAGGTGAAAATTTCGTTTACTGATTGGTTGAGGCACATATACCCTTCCTTCTATAGGGTGGGAGAGGGACAGGCCAGTTGCCTTTCCTTATTTGGGACAGGTCCCGTTGCCTAGGTGGGTGTTGCCGAGGTGGGCTCAGGAATTTCGTAACCATCACAACATGGTGGGGAGGGTGAGTAAGAGTCCGGTAGGGGGTGTAACGCTGAAACTTTTTCAGGCAGGGTCATCCTTTGTCCTTGAAGCACCATTGTCCTTGGAGCACCACATTACCCCCTCTCTTTATTTATAGATTCAATCCAATTCCTTGGCCCTATTGGATACCCTGCTCATATCTACCTAACTGCCTAATTCCCTCTCAGGCATTCAGGAACCCCTTTGTGAGGAGAAGGGGCAATGAACTCTCTCTGGCTGCCTCCTGCTGAGCCGGGGCCTCGTGGGACCCTGGGTTCTTGTTGCCTGGTCTCTGTCAGGGTGTATATAGGGAGGAGTGTGGGCCCCATGGAAAGTGATAGCAGCTTGTTCAAGGGTTGTACAAGTGTTGTCTGGCCGGTATTCTTGTTGCATCGCCATTTGGAGGTTTATTTGTTGTATTCTGGAAGAGACAAACTTAACAAGGAGGTTAAAAATACATGGCCCGAGGATTAGTAAAAGTAGAAAAGCCACTATAGGGCCTAGGAAAGGGGTTAGCCAAGAGAACCAGGACCAGATATTAGTCTTGAAGTCCCACCAGTCAAATCCCCCTGAGACTCCTTCCTTGTAAACTCCATTAGCTCTTTCAATAATGGCTCGAAGATTAGTCTGGACCTTGCCCTATTGGTTGACAAAAAAACAGCAATCCTCCTTTAACATTGCACAGGTCCCTCCTTGATTAGCTGTTAGGAGGTCAAGAGCTCTTCTATTTTGTAAAACCACTCCTGCTAGAGAATTTATTTGTTCTTGTAGCATGTTAATTTGAGCTGCTAGGTTGACAGTCTGTTGTGTGAGTTCAAGAGAGAGCTGTCGGGCAGTGAAAATGGAGTTTAAAAGTCCAGCTGAGCCTGTTCCTATACCAATGAGATACTAGGACTGATACTATAGTGAGAGTTGCCTGTCTCTGTTTATGAGGTTGAGAGTATAAGGGAAGCGAGATAGTGTCATTTACAAGAGTAAGGTTAGGAATAATGTATGTAAGAGTACAGGTCCCCGTCCAGTTAGCTGGAAGACATAAATAAGCATTAGACCCACATAAGAAATAGGTGCGATCTGTAGGCTGTAAGCACACATTCATTGTGATGTTGAAGTATGGTTTCCCTAAATGAGTGTGGGAATGTTCTGTTCCCTCATAAGTAGTAGCTAAAGTCATTCTGGCTAAAGGGGAAAGGCAAGCCACTTTTGAGGGATGAGTAGAAAAATTATAGGCCCGGTTACAAGAGGGAATAGTGGGGTACCAGCCTACATCATAGTCTTCAGGTGTCCTAAGTGTCTTACATTCTTCTTGCTTAATATTGAAGGGTTGGAACCAAAAATTGTGGTTTTTGTAGGGACAGCTTGGAGACGGGGTAGGGCAGATGGAAGTTCCAAAATAGCTAGCTTGAGTCCAATCGGTGGTTATATTGAGGGGTTTTGGGAAGTAAATTTTGTAAAAAGGGGAATCATAATAATAAGAATGGGGGTAGTTAGTTCTGTCATCGGTTAGGAGGGGAACCCACGTTCGGGTAGAGGAAAGAGTGAACGTATGATTGCAGTCCTAGGAGATACTGAGGAATCTACCTACTGAGGGTCCTGGATGAGAGGGGGAGGACACACATAGAGGGGCTGGGCTGATCATACCATAGAAACTGAAGGGAATATGGGTCCTCGAAGGTTGTAGTGAGGTTTTTGATGTATGTAGTTGAGAAGTATATGATCTACAGTTGGTTTTACTCTGGGGTTGATGGCCCATCCTGGTCTATTGAAATATGAGGAGGCTAGATAGGATTCAAGTTGGCTCCATTCAGCTGGTGGAATGGGGAGTGCCACGAGGCCATATCGGGGGGAAACCATGGCACAAATCCAGCAGTTCCTGTATAAACCCAGAGATAGCCGATCAAGAAGTTTAAGGGCTTCCTGAACTGTAGGTAAGTATGGATGTGGATTATATGTTTGAGTGAAGATAGAAAAAGAAAGAAGAATCAGAACAGTTCTCGGGAAGTTATATTTAAATATTGATAGAGTTGATCCAGGGTATAATCTTGAAAGTCTCCCTGGAGGGTTTTGTCTGGTGTTAACTGATATACGTGTTGTCGTTGCTGGGAAGGGGTTAGGGTGGATAGGTGGGGATTTTGAAGCTTTATATTTTGTAATAAAAAGTAATAAAAGTGGAGTGTTGAGGCGGTATTCGGGGGTGGTCTACCAGAGAGAGATGATGGAGACGACAAAAAAAGTAGACCAGGGAGCTGATTAATAGTATACCTCTAAATTAGGAGGTGTCAGGGTGTGAGAAATTATGATTGTACCACCTTAGAGATGGCTGAGTCAAGCAAGAATGCCAGGAGGTAGTTCCACAGGAGTAGGAGAGAGAGAGAGCACGGGAGAGAGAGAGATCCCATAAAAAGAAAATGCGGTGATAAGACTGAAAATCAGGCTATCGAGACTTGGGGGTTGGAGGGGCATCACCTGATTGTCTTTTGAAGAGGAGGTGGAGACCGTCCAGAGGCTCACAACTGTAGGGGGCGTCCGGTGAACCTTCAACTAGTTGAGGATTTTCGTCTTCTGGAGGAGGGGCAGTCTTCAGTCGCGGCACATGAATCCGAGGAGTGAAGCCTTGTATTTTGGCGGCTTTGGGGGTGGTCAGTAGGACTCGATATGGTCCTGTCCACAGTGCTGCGAATGGCCTCTGATCCTGTGGAAGGGTCTTAACATATACCAAGTCGCCTGGAGTTAAGTGGGGAGAGGTTTCTGTGAAATTGGGGTCAGGCTCAGGACTATTTTGATCCTGGTATTCCCAGATACTTTTAAGGGTCCGTCCTAATGTTGGGAGATATTGTGCCAGATAGTGAGTTTCTGGATCCACCAGAAGGTCCATATTTAAGAATGGTCTTCCATAGAGGATTTCATAACGACTTAAATGAGTCCTGGCCTTGGAGTGATGCGGCCTCTTAGGAGAGCAATGGGAAGGAGGGTGACCCATGTCTGGTGTGTCTCTATGGCTAACTTAGATATTTCTTGAGAGCTTGATTGGCTCTTTCTACCTTGCCTGATGCCTGAGGTCGCCATGCTGAATGAAGATAATAACTGATTTGGAGGGCCTCGCTGACCCTTGGGTCAGACTTGAAATAAACATGGGGCCGTTATCTGATTGTAATGAGCGTGGCAGCCCAAACCGAGGTATGATATGCTCCACAAGGGTAGTGGTAACCTCGGATGCTCTCTCGATCTTAGTAGGGAAGTCCTCTATCCATCCCATGAAGGTGTCTGTCATTACTAGGAGATATTTAAAGCCTTTACAAGGGGGCAAGTGGGTAAAATCTATCTGCCAATCTTCTTCTGGTTGGTTCCCCCACCATTGGACCGGGTGAAACAGTGGGGTGGGGGGGTTTTATAGCCCCTTCTGGGTTGGCCTGGCAACAGACTGGGCAGGCCTGGGATGTAGATTGGAGGGTTGAGAGAATTCCTTTCCCTGTGAAAATTGTCCCTACCAGTTTAAAGAGGGATTTAGCTCCTAAGTGAGTAGCCTGATGAAAGTGGTTTAGAATCTTCCATTGGGAGGCTTCTGGTAGAAGGAGCTCGGCATCTGGGCTCTGTAGCCACCCCTCTGGGGTTAGAGTGAATCCACAGGTTTGTCCCTCTTTTAGTTCTGACTGTGAATATTGTGGGGATGAAGAGTCTAAACTTGGGATCAAGGGGGCCTGTAGGACATTTTGGGCGGCTCTTTTGGCCTCTCTATCTGCCATATTATTTCCTTTAGTTATATCTGACTGGTCCTTTTGGTGTGCCCTGCAGTGGATAATGGCTACCTCCTTAGGGGCCTTTATGGCCTCTAACAGGTCCCGAATCTCTGGCCCATGTTTGATAGGAGTGTTATGCGCGGTCAGTAGGCCCCTTTCCTTCCAGATTGCCGCATGGGCATGGACTGCATGAAAAGCGTATGCTGATTCTGTGTGAATGTTAATTCGTAGTCCTTTTCCCAACTGTAGTGCTCTAGTTAGTGCTATAATCTCTGCTTTCTGGGCAGAAGTAGTTGCCCCATGAAGTGGGCCTGATACCATTACTTCTGTTAAACTGACTATTGCATATCCTGACATCCTTTGGCCCTCTCGAATAAAGCTGCGGCCATCTGTAAACCATTCTGCATCAGGGTTAGGCAAGGTGGTGTCTTGTAGGCCTGGCCTGGCACTGCAGGTATGATCAGTTACTTCTAGGCAGGAATGTAGTAGATGGGTGTCGGGGTTTGCGCTGGGCAAGAGAGTGGCAGGGTTTACAGTAGTACATGGCTTAATTGATACTTCTGATCCCTCCAAGAATAAAGCTTGATATTTTTGGATTCTACTATCCGAAATCCAATGAAATGCTTTGGAGTTAAGGATATCCATGACCTGATGTGGAGTATATACACGGTAAGCAGCTGACCCATTGTTAGTTTGGGAGCTTCCCCTGTTAGTACGGCTGCAGCAGCTAGTGCCCTAAGGCAGGGGGGCCACACTTGAGATGTCGTGTCTAGGGTTTTAGACAGGTAGGCTACTGGGCGCTGAGATGGTCCCAAGGATTGGGTTAATACTCCCAGGGCTACTCCCTTTTTCTCATGAACAAAGAGAGAGAAGGGTTTTGTCAGATCTGGTAGACCTAGGGCTGGGGCTGTGACTAGGGCCCTTTTTATTTGTTTAAAGGCTGCTTCCTTGTCAGGAGTCCATTCAAGAGTGAGATCCTCTGGTCCCTTGAGGGCCTCATGAAGAGGCTTAACTAACGGTCCATAAGTAGGAATCCAAATTCAGCAGGAGCCTGCCATTCCTAAAAAGGTTCTAAGCTGTTGTTTAGTGGCTGGCTGGGCCATATGTAAGATTAGTGTTCTGCGGTCAGGAGCAATATGCCTCTTCCCAGGGTTAACACTAGTCCTAAGAAGGTAACCTGTTGGGAGGTGATCTGTGCCTTAGCTGGGGAGCCCTGGTACCCTTGTTCTGCTAAATGTTTGAGAACAAGAATAGTATTACTATCTGAAGTTAGTCTTTCTGGGCTACAAATTAAGAGATCATCCAAGTACTGAAGTAAGCAGCCTCTATCTTCTAATGTCAGTGATGAGAGATCCTTTGGTAGTGCTTGGCCTAACAAATGGGGGCTGTCCCGAAAACCCTGGGGTAGGACTGTGCAAGCTGCTGGGCATATTTGGTATTAGGGTCTCTCCATTCAAAGGCAAATAGGAATTTAGAGTTAGAATGGGCTGGGATGCAAAAGAAGGCATCCTTTAGATCCAGGACAGAGTACTACTGGGTTTGTATTGGAATCTGGCTCGGAAGGTTATATGGGTTAGGAGCTATCAGGTGAATAGGGACCACAGCCTGATTAATGGCCCTTAGGGCTTGAGCTAAACGGTAGGAACCCTCAAGTTTCTTTACTGCTAAGATCGGGGTCTTACATGGGGAGTTACAGGGGGCTAGTAGTCCCGTTTGAAGAAATTTAGAAACTAGAGGCTGTAGTCCCCTCAAGGCTTCTTCCTTAAGTGGGTATTGCGGTTCCCTAGGGAAAGAGTTAGGGTTCTTACGTGGATGACTACTGGGGCGGCGGTGGTGGACCTGCCAGGAGTGGAGGTGTCCCTTATCTCCGGGGGCAATTGGTGGAGGATATGGGGTGGGACCTTATCTAGAGTAGGCTTCGCAGTGGCTATTAAAGCCATATTTACTGGCGTAAATGATAAAGTAGCTTTAAGTTTTGTTAAAAGGTCCTGGCCTACCAGGGGTATTGGACAGTCTGGGAGAACTAGGAAAGAATGGGTAAATAGAGTATTTTCAAGGGAACAGGATAAGGGAGGTGTAAAATGGCCATAGCAGGGCTTTCCATCTATCCCCATTAAGAAGATTGAGGAACGGCGAGTGGGACCAGAGAAGGAGGTCAGGGCTCAGTAAGTAGCCCCTGTGTCAGTTAGGAAGTTTATAGTAGCCCCTGCCACATCCAGGGTTACCCAGGGCTCCTCTGGTCTTATGGGGAACATAGACGCCTGTAGACTGAGCCCCGGGCACCTTCAGTCATCCGCATCCAGGAACCCCAAATCTAGAGCACCCTCCGGTTCTTGCCCCTGCTAGTCAATTACCACCGACAGGGGCAGTTGGCCTTGACCTTGGCCCAGGGGGCCGGGACCTGCAATACCCCGGGTGTTCAGTGGTTGTGGCGTTGGCCTCCCCGCTTGAGGGCAGCAGGGACAACTCATCTTCCAGTGGCCCTTTGGGCGACAGTAAGGGCACGGGGGATCGGGTGGTGGGGTGCGGCCATTCCTGACACTGTGCCCCAGCTGGCCGCACTGGTAGCAGGTCAGTGGTGGTCTCCGAGGCGGGAGAGGGGCTCCCGTGGGTCCCTGTCGTGGGAGGGACTGAGCAATGGCAAGAGCCGTATACTGAGCGAGCCATTTTAATTTTCCCTCCTCTCTTAGTTCTCGTCTGTTCCTAGAAGCCTCCTCCCTATTGTTAAAGACCTTAAAGGCCGTGTCAATGGGACAGGAAGTGGGGTCTGTGGCCCTTGCTCTCGTTTCTGTAATTTCTGTCTGATGTCAGGGGATGCCTGGCTTATAAAGTGAACTGCAAGTATAGCCTGACCTTCAGGGGTCTCAGGGTCTAGGTTAGTGTATTTCCTCATGGCCTCTGCTCATTGGGCCTGAAAAAGGGCCGGCTTCTCTGAGGGTTCCTGTGTGACTTCTCTGAGTTTATTATAATTGACAGGTTTGATGATTGGCTTTTTCATGCCTTCTAGTAGACAGGTAATCATGTAATTTCTCCTAGTGAGCCCTCCTGCTGGCCCATTTCATTTGCCTGGTGTCTCCATCCTGGGTCTGCCCGTGGGACTGCCTCTGCCCCCGCTCGGTTCTCATTAGGATTTCGGCGTGTGCCTCACCTGCCCAGGCCTGAGCCAAGGCCCAGATCCTGGCCTTTTCCAGTTCTCATTAGGGTTTCGGCGTGTGCCTCACCTGCCCAGGCCTGAGCCAAGGCCCAGATCCTGGCCTTTTCCAGTTCTCATAAGGATTTCGGCGTGTGCCTCACCTGCCCAGGCCTGAGCCAAGGCCCAGATCCTGGCCTTTTCCTCGTGATGCAGCAGGTAGTTAGGGCCACAGGACTACCTGGCCAGGTTAAGTTGAAGGCTATAGTTAGAGGCCTGGAATTCCCTGATGAACCTGGAGGGGTCCTGGCTAAAGGAGCCCAGTTTCCCTTGAATACGAGAGAGATCAGACACGGGGAAGGGGACACGAACTCTGATAGTACCTAGGTCTCCGTTAGCGACGTCTTGTAGGGGAAGCATATTGGGGCTCGATGCTGAGCTTTGGGCTGCTCATGACGGAACGTGGGGAAGGGAGGGAAGGTCTGCTTCCGGGCATGGAGGTGGGCGTTGGGGAGCTGAAGGTTGAGGAGGAGGCGGGTGAGATCGGGGACAAGGAGGCTCATCCAGGATATCTGGGGGAGGGGGAGATGGGGAGGGGCGAGGTAGCGAAGCTGAAGGAGGAGGAGAGGGGGGAGGACGGGGCAGTACAGCGGCAATGGAGAGACACACGCGACAGGAGTCCCTCAGGCCCAGATTCTGACTGAGGGCCGTGAAGGCCTGCACGTACGGAACCTCGGAATCCTTTCCTAGTTTCTGACAATAGAGATCAAGTTGGAGGATAGTGTTGTAATTTAGCGTCCCATTAAGAGGCCATTGTTCTTGGTCCCCCAGTTTGTATTGGGACGAAGCCATATTACAAAAGAAAATGAGCCTCTTCTTTTTGAGATTGTCTGGGTCGAATTCCTTCCAATTCCTGAGAATACAACCAAGAGGGGAGTCTGAGGGAATAGACGTACCTGAACCCATTCTTAGCCTCAGTGCCGTAGAATGGGGGTACTGAGGATCACTGACGGGCAGGAAAGGCGCCCCTCTTTGCCTCAGTGGCGTCTCCGTCCGACTAAGGCCCCAGTGACCAGAGGGGGGACTCCCTGGAAGCCAGCTGGAAATTGACCCAGTGTTAGAAGACTCTCAGGGATGGGAAGCAGCTCCCGGGCCGACCTAGGGGCGGCGAGGTCCTTTGCAGTCAGTCTGAGCCAAGGAGAAAGAAGCAGAAGCGACAGGAACGAGGACTGAGGATTCCGCCTTCTAACCCTGCCGAGGAGGCAGTGGCCAAGGGACTGTGGGCTTCGTGTTTTGCTTCATCCGCGATGTGCCTCGCATTGCTTGGAAGCTGTCTTGATGGGGGCAGATGCTCTAATAGCCTGGTCCATTCCGTGACTCCCTTATCCTTTCATGGGAGTCTTCCAGCGGCAGGTGCCGTAATGGCTTTTAAATGCCAGACCCGTGCCCGCACGGTACCAATCGGCCCAGTCCTCAGTCGGAAGACAGAGGGATCCTCACCCATTCTGGGCGGCCGTTACTGGGGCAAAGTGAGCCGTGGATCCTTCGGAACACACCAGGGTGTGGCCCTGGCCAGAGTTCCTCTGTTGCTTCCACAGCAACTTGCCTGTTCACAGAGAGTCCCAAGGAATGAGGAGAGGAGGTGGGGAAAGAGGTCCCCCTGGAGATCCCCATACAGGCCACCAAATGTTGTGGTCCAAGCGTGGGTTGGAAAAGAATTTCCAGACACAAGGCAGAATGTAAAGAAGATAGAATTTATTAGAGGGAAGGGTCACTGCCAGAACAGCGGGCTGACTTCCTAGTAGTCTGGGAGAGTCGAGCCCAGACATGTGCTATTGATCAGTTTCTATAGCCAGAAAACAAAGGAATGGTCCGAGGTGAAAATTTCATTTACTGATTGGTCGAGGCACATATACCTTCCTTCTATAGGGTGGGAGTGGAAGAGGCCAGATGCCTTTCCTTATTTGGGACAGGTCCCATTGCCCAGGTGGGCATTGCCCAGGTGGGCTCAGGAATTTCATAACCATCGCAACATGGCGGGGAGGGCGAGTAAGAGTCCGGTAGGGGGTGTAACGCTGAAACTTTTTCAGGCAGGGTCATCCTTTGTCCTTGGAAAGGACACCATTGTCCTTGGATCACCACACCTCTCTGCATGCATCTCCATCCTGTCTTGTTCCTCAGAGCCCCTGCCATCCTAGGCTTCCACTGTGCCAGGTCTTAGCTCCTCAGGAATGAGGTCAAGGTGTGACTCCAGAAAAGGTGGCAGAGGGGGGAAATTCTTTTCTCCTTAAAGGTAGTGACCATGCTTAATTGGCTGCCTCTCTTCATATGAGCTGCAGAGGAGGGAGGGCAAGAAGGAGACAGGAAGTCACTTGGAGGATTTAATTGGAGTGGGGCACTCCAGTCTTCCCGAATGGTCCAGCCTCTGAGAGGGAACCCCCGCTGGATGTGAGTGGGATCAAGGGGAACTGAAATCATTAAGCGAATAGAGTTGTCACTTTGAATCTGGTCTTCCCAGCTGGAGGCTGTGATTGACTCACACACAGAGGAGCTGGAGGTGGGAGGAGGTGAGGGAATCTGATCTCCCCTGGACCAGCTAAAGCATAGCCCAAGGGCTCCCCAACCCATCCCTGCAAAACCTCATTAGTGAGAGGAGTCGGCCACAGAAGCCCTTCCTGCCTTTTCTTTTTGTTTTTCCCTTTTTTCCTTCTCTCTTTTTTTTTTTCTCGTATTATCAACAGTTTCCCCACTCCAGAATCACTTATTGGTGAGTCACCCCTCGGGGGTGCTGGAAATAGTTTCTTTTAATGATACTCTGGATGATTTTGCTTCCTAAGAGTAATGTTTAGTAAAGTAATCAGAACTGCCTGTCCTCTCCTTCCAGAAGCCTCTCCCCCTCCCCTCCCTCTGCTCAGTGCACCTCCTCTCTCCACACCATTGCCATCTGGAAATGCTTTCTTCTCTTCTCGGGACTCCCTTGGGCCTCCTCCTGCCCCAGGGAGCCCCTGCTAATGTGTCCCTGCACCATTGGAACCGGATGCAGTAATTACATCTGCAGTGAAAGGCTTCGTCTCCCTTGTGGGCCGTGAGGGTGCTGCCAGCACAGCTAACGGAGGAAGGAGACTTATTTTCAGAGCGTCATTGGCTGCAGGGGTCCCGGAACATCACTTGGCAGGATATCTGGAGCTTCCTCCTCCCGGGCCAGGCTGCACCCCAATTCACTCCTTCTCCCCCTCTCAGCACCCCTCTCCTAGTCTTCTTCCTCCTGCCTCAGCTTCAGGCTGCCCACAACCCTCTGGATACCTTTCCAGGAGCACTTCCCGTCCCCGAGGGCAGGAAAGCAGCTGGAGCAAAGGCAGTTAGCTGGAACACTTTGAGTTGTAGTTTAAGAATCACCTGATATTTCCAGCACCTCTGATGGCAGCTAAGGTGAGATGGACCTGGAAGCCTCAGAAGCCACCTCCAGCTGGAATTGCACTCCTGAGAACTCAGGCACCCCAGTTCCCAGCAGGAATTCATAAAAAGACCAGGAGACAGCCTCCGTGCTGAAGCATCTGGCTGGACCGCCTGCCTATCCCTGTCTCGTGGCATTGCTGCCCCAAATCACCCGACCTGTGCGCTCACAACTCACCTGCCTTCACTCTTTTTCTTTTTTAAAGATCAAATTACCTTTTATTTTTTCCTTAGAGAATATTACAAAAGCATTGTCATAGAAACACATGATCAAATAAAGCCAAAAGAAGAAATATCTAAGGAGAAAATTATTGCAGAAATAGGTCAGAAAATTAATTATTTTTGTATTTATTTGTTTGTTTTTCCTTTTCCCATATCTTTATTTATTTACTTATTTATTTGTTTAATTTTTTGCCTTTGCTCTTAAGATCTATTGATCCTTCAAGCTTTGTCTCTCTGGACGTCTCTCATGACTACGTCTGTCCTTTGGTACCTGCCAAGACTTCCCTTCTTTCTGGACTCTCTGGACTTCTCCTTGTTGGCGTGCTTTGACTACACATTGGATCCTATAAAACACTGCAATGACATCGTCATCGTTGTCACAACTCCAGCTCCAACTCCCTGTTATAACCAAAATCATCCCTTAAATGCAGCCAGTTGCCATTTTGACTTATTCTCATATGTTCACAAAGGTCTTCTGTCAAAATGCAGACAGAAAAATATATAAAATAAATTAAAACAGGGACAAGCCTATGCATTTTACAGAGGGAGCCTAGACTGGTTAAATTGATGGCAGCTGGAAACAAAATTCTTTCAATTATTTATTTATTTATGCGCTTGTTCAATTATTCAAGAAAGAATTAGTGAGCGCCTATTACGTGTCAGGTACTGTGCGTGATGCTGGGGTTAGAAGATAAATAGCAGGATACTTTTCCTCAAGGAGCTCACATTTAGTGAGAGACACAGGCATAGTGATATCTAATTATAGCACAGTGTGATACATGCATAGTCACAGGAGAGATCATTTCACTCCAACTGGGAAATATGGGAGAATCAGGGCTGGCTTCCTGGAAGAGGTGACTACTAATATGACTCAAAAATCAGGTTGGGTTTAGTCAAAGGAAAGGGAAGAATATGAGTGAGGTAGAGGAGAAGAGGAATATCCTGGGCATTAGAGACAGCAAGATAAAAGATGTAGAAATAAGAAACAACATGGTGTACTTGGAAATATATAAGCAGTTTAGTGTTGCTGGGGCATAGCATGTGAAATTGTTGTAACACAAAATCGTAGGACCACTTGTAGCTGGTCCAACTATAACGTTGCATTACAAGGAATCAGGTTTGGTCACAAGGAGAAAACGTATTTTAACGTAAGCTAACTCTTTACCAAAATCTTTCAAAGTGGCCCCAATGTATGTTACATAACAGATAGTAAAATAGTTGAATGACGCTTTTTACCAGTCTTTTCTCTGTATTTAACTCCATGAAAACTCTAGGTGATCAGATCTCTACTTTCTCACCTAAACTATCTACCTGGTCTCTCCGTTCAGTGGTAACTTTCTTAGCTTTCTAAGGTAAATTGACTTAGCTTGTTAACTCTTCATTCTGCAGCTCTACTCAGTATCCTGATCAACACAAAGCCTCAGAACCAAGAAAACATCTCTACTTCATTATACATATATATGTATTTCTGTCCCCATGAAACTGATATGAGATGAGGTTTACATAGGTAGGATATGGGAAGCAGATCATAAGCTGTTAAATAGTGAATAGAAAGAAGGTAAGAACATGGTCTTTTTAAAAAAATCAACTTTTATGTCTTCATAACTTACATAAAATAAAATGCACCTATTTTCAGTGTAGACTGGTGAGGGCTTTTTCTCCCAGTTTTACTGAGACATGATTAACATAAAACACTGATTAATTTTAAGGTGGACAGCACAAAGACATATATATATTGCAAAACGATCACCACAATAAGTTTAGTTAACACCATCTCCTCATAGAGTTACAGATTTGTTTTCCTCACAAAGAAAACTTACAGGATCTACTCTCTTAGCAACTTTCAAACATACCATACAGTAGTGTCAGCTATAGTCACCAGGTTGTGCATTAGATCCCCAGGACCTATTTATCTTATAACTGGAAGTCTGTACCTTTTTACATTCAATTTCCCCCACCCTTCTCCACCTCTGATAACCACAAATCTGATAGCTTTCTATGAGGTGTTTTTTTGTTGTTGTTGTTAGATTCTGCTTATGAGTGAGATCATATAGTATTTCTCTTTCTCTTTCTGACCTATCTCATTTAGCATAATACCCTCTATGTCCATCCGTAACTGGTGAGTTTTGACAAATGCATGCATCTCTATAACCACGACCCTAATTAAGGTACAGCGTATTCCCATCAATTCAACAAGTCCCCTTATTTTCATACCCAGATCTTATCCCCACCCCAACCTGAGACAAACAGTGATCTTTTTTCTGCTGCTATTCAGTAGACTTTTTTCTAGAGCTTCATATGCACACATACACACAACATATTTATACTCTAGAACAATACAGAAAATTTATGTAATCTGAGAATACGTACTCTTTTGTTTCTGGCTTCTTTCACTCAACTTTTAAGTCTCATTCGTGTTACTGTGTGTACTTCTTTCCTTTTTATTGCTGAGCAGTATTCCATTACATGAATATACCAATATTTGCCTACTCATTTGCCAGTTAATGCACAATGGTTGTTTCTACTTTTTGACTATTATGAATAAAACTGCTATGAACATTTCTGTGGCTGGTCTTGTCATGGACATATATTTCTCTTGGGTAAATACTTAGGGATAGAATTGGTGAGCCATATAGTAAGTTTATACTTAAATTTACAAGAAACTGCCGAACTTTTCCAAAGTGATTGATCATTTTCTATTCTATCAGCATTGTATACTCATTGTGGTCACTACACATGCTTGCTAACATATGGTTTCTGCTTTTCAAATGTTATCCCTTCTAATAGGTATGTAGGGCAAAACACATTTTGATTTTAAATTGCATTTCTCTGATGATTAAAGACGTGCTTATTGGCCATTTGTGTATCTTTTGTGAAGTGTTGTTTGAAATCCTTGACTATTCTTAATTGGTTTGTTTACCTTCTAATTATTGTGTTGTAATAATTATTAATATATTCTACATACCAGTCCTAAATCATATATATGGGTTGAGAATACTTTCTCTCAGCCTGTGTCTTGCCTTCTCATTTATTTTAATGGTGCTTCTCAAAGAGCCAAAGTTTTTAATTTTGATGAAGTCCACTTTATTAATATTTTATTGTATAAGTCTGGCTTTTTATATCTTATCTAAAAAATAGGATGTAACCCAAGGTTACAAAGGTTGTCTCCTACGTTTTCTTCTAGAAGTTTTAAAATTTGAGGGTTTTTGTTTAGGTACATAATCCACATGAGTTAATTTATGTGCATGGTGGGAGATCAGTCTCAAAAAATGAGATTCATTTTTTTCTATATGGTTATCTAGTTAATCTAACACCATCTGTTGGAAGCACTATTCTTTTTTTTTTTTTAGAAATTCACGTTCTTTTATTTATTTATTTATTTATTTATTTATGGCTGTGTTGAGTCTTCGTTTCTGTGCGAGGGCTTTCTCTAGTTGCGGCAAGTGGGGACCACTCTTCATCGTGGTGCGCGGGCCTCTCACCATCGCGGCCTCTCTTGTTGCGGAGCACAGGCTCCAGACGCGCAGGCTCAGTAATTGTGGCTCACGGGCCCAGTTGCTCCGCGGCATGTGGGATCTTCCCAGACCAGGGCTCGAACCCGTGTCCCCTGCATTGGCAGGTGGATTCTTAACCACTGTGCCACCAGGGAAGCCCGGAAGCACTATTCTTTTCCAAATGAATTACCTTGGTTTCTTTGTCAAAAATCAGTTGACTGTTATTGAGTTTCTTTTTGGACTTTTTTTTTTCTATTAATCTATATGTCTATCTTTATGCCAATACCATATTGTTTTTATCACTGTAGATTTATAGTAAGACTTAAAATAAGATAGTATAAGTCACCAACTTTGTTCTTTTTTAAAGTAACAGTCTAGGCCCTTTGTATTTTTATATTACTTTAGAATCAGTTTGATAATATCTACCCCCCAAATGCTGGGACTTTGATTGGAAATACAGTACATCAAAATTATACATCAGTTTGAGAATAATTAACATCTTAACAGTATTGATTTTCCAATCTATAAAATGTATTCTTCCATTTATTTAGGTCTTGTTTAATTTTTGTCATCAATGCTTTATAGCTTTCAGTGTATAGTTCCAAAATATTTCATGTTTTTGAATGCTACTATAAAGGGTATTTTAAAAATTTCAGTTGCTCATTGAAAATATATAGAAATCTGACTGACTTTTATATATTGACCTTACATCCCATGACATTGCCAAATTTATTCATTGGTTCTAGTAAATATTTTTAGATTATTTAAGATTTTTTGTATAAATTGCTTTGTCTTATGTGAATGACAGTTGTGGTTCTTCTTTACCAATCAATATGCCTCACTTCTTTTTCTTGCCTTATTGCCCTGGCTTGGTCCTTCACCAATATAATGTTAAGTATAGATGATGTTGGCTGACTTCTTGGCTAGAAGAAAACCAGAAAAGGATTTTATATTTCTCCATTGAGTATAATGTTATCTCTAGGTTTTTCATGGATAGCCTTCATCAGATTGAAGAGGTTCTCTTCTATAGCTGCTGAGAGGATTTTTGCTTTTGTCTGTTTCATTGTGTGTGAATTGATGTTGCATTTTGTCAGTTGTTTTGTTTGGCATCTATTGAGATGATCACATGATCATTATACTGAATTATTTTTAATATTAAACCAACCTTGCACTCCTGGGAATAACTTCATTTGTTCATAATGTATTATCCTTTTTTGTATTACTAGGTTGAATTTGCCAATATTTTGTTAAAAATTTTGCGTCTGTGTTCATAAGTGCTCTTGGTCTGTAATATTATTGTCTAGTTTTGGTATCCGGGTAATTCTGGCCTTATAAAATTTGTTGGGAAATGTTTTTCCCTAATTTATTTTTTTTATTTTTTATTTTTTATTTTTTTCCTAATTTATTTTTAGAAAGAGTTTGAGTATGGTTGTCATTATTGGCATTTCAAAGCGATATTTAATAATAGTAATGAGCAATGGGATCAATGTTCTTTTCATCTTGGCAATAGAAGTATTTCAAGTGCTTTTCTGTTAGGCATGATGCTTGCATCAAAGAGCCCTCTATCACATTAAAGAATACTCTCTTTCTATTTCAATAAAAATGCTTAGTTCCCACAAGAATAGGCTTTATCAAATTAGCTTTTCTGACAAGTTATGGAAATAATTATACGTATTGTCCTTTGATCAACATGTATATAAACAATGATATTACATTTTGTTATATTGAAACACTCCATTTGTTAATATTTTATTGCTTTTGCATTACTAGTCAGAGTAGGAATGTCTGTAGTTTATCACATATTTAAGAAACTTATCTATAATATTGTTTACAGTACCATAGCTAAATGAATTGGTAGACTTTCCATCTTTTTTGTACTCTGGATCATTTATATGGAATAAACAACTTTTATTCCTATAAACTCATTCAGGTCCAGGCCTAGTTTGTGAGTAGTTTTTCAGCAATCTTTGCTAACATATTGCTGATTCAGAATTTCTACCTCTTGAATTAATTTTGGAAATTTATTTGATCAATTTTGATAAATGTTTCATGGCTGTCAAGTTTATAAATATATATGTTAATGTATAAGTACACATAATAGGTATCATATAAATATATATATAACACAAATATAATTGGATATATATATATACAAGCACACACACCTAGTTATATATAATTATATAGTATAAAAACACTCCATTAATACCATATACTATACATTTATATCCACACACAGAGATAATTCTATTATTGAGGTTGTATATAGCCATGTTGAATTGTTGGCTTCCTCAAACTTTATAAAACCAAAAGTGGATAATAGCAGATTTTCATATCATGTTTTCATGCATTTCTAATATTTTTGGCTTTATATATTTCATGCATGAAGTTTAAAAATAATAAAAGCTTCACTATGAATTGTTCCCTTTATCTATATAAATGACCCTTTTTTTAGAATTTAATTTTTTAATCTTGCATTTAACATTATCTGACATTAATATTGTATTTCTTGCTTTGCTTTTGTTAATATTAAAAGTACTTTGCTCATCTTTAAAAAAAATACTTGTATTATTCTGATTAGGTATATCTTTTGTAAACAGAGCAGAAATATATTCTGTTTTCTTCTTTTTTAAAACCCACTCTGAGCCTCTCTTTCTTCTTTATAGGGAGTTTAACCCACTTGCAGGTGTTTTTAAAGCTGATGTGTTTGTTCCTTGTCATCTTTTTGTTTTCTGCTTTTGTTGTGTCTAGTAGTCTCCATGTTTTATACCTTGTACTATTTGGAATAGATTTTTTTCCCTTTTATCATCTATAGTTTTTTTGAAATGAATCTATCATGTTTCTATTCATCCTGGTACTTACATGTAAGTTTCTCCGAAGCATTTTTAACCTATGTGAATCTAATTATTCAGGCTGAGTGAAATGCTTTGTCCTGTACTCCTGTTTGAAACAGGAATTGCAGGGGCCTCCCCTCTAACCTCATCCCGCCTCAACACCCTCAGGCTTTATCAAAATCACATTTTGAACTTGTAACCCAAGACTTTGTATATTGAGACGTTTGTACATCCATTCAGCTTAATTGTCCGATTTACAGCAACTCCTTAGCCTTGTCTCTCTAAATCCGTTTCTCACTAGGCCTTTCATGAATCCCTCATAGGTGCCATTTGTCAGTCTGTCCCTTTGTTTCTTCTCAAAGTTGTTTAGAATACATTTTAACAAGCATACCAAAAAGATGTGTGAGTGCTGGTCTTTTCCGATTCTTGAGATACTTCTTCTTTCATGTGATAAATATTTATCGAAAACCTGTTTTGCAACAACAGCTGTGGTAGGTGCTGGAAATACAATAATAAACGTGGACACCATCCTTCAAGGAGTGAATATCTAGGAAGATCTTTTTGTTGCCAGTACATGTGATTTGGCATCTTTCCTGAGTATGAACTCCAAAGGTCACAATCTTTATCCTCAAAACTCCTGTAGTTTCTGTCCCTTTGTATTTGGCATTTAGTGAGGAAGGAGAGCGCTCTGAAGCCTTTTCTGATTCTCGTAATTTTATGACTAATTCATTTGCTGCTTAAAGGTATGAAGAAATCCCTTTCTTTATCTTCGGGTTTAAACCTCTTCCCTGGAGATGTGGACTGTGTCTTGTGATCGATTTCTCCTCTTTGTGGGGCTCCCTTTCTCAGGCACACGCAGCCTTGCTTCAGCACAAGGAAGTGAGTATTCACTAAAAACCCTGTTGCTGGTTCTGGGTAGCTTGTTCTGAGGAACCCTAATTATACCCACGTAGACTCTCCAGTGCCTTCCTTCATATCAGTCATCTTTTTATTTTCTCTCTCTCTCATTAAATTCTTCTATTTGTCTTTTTCTATGTGTCCTGGGAGAACTTCTCAGCTTTGGACTTTATGTCATAGGTTTGGTGTTTTGAAGCTTCACATTCGTGTGTTCTAAATCCAGAGTCGATTTTAAATTTCATTGTTGTTATAAGACCCCTTGCTTGTTCGCCTTATCTACCTGCTTGGACTCTTGGATTCATCTTGTGAACTTTTCTTCTCAGACCTCCTGGCATTATTTTTCAGCTTTGCCACCTTAAGTTATTTCATGAGGCCATCTTTTGAGGTTGCCAGATAGTTTTCTAAAATTTTTATTAGTGTCCTGGGTGTCAATTTTTTTTATTATAATAAAATATACATAGCATAAAACTTAACAATTCTAGTCATTTTAAGTGTATACTTCAGTAGCATTAAGTGCATTCACAATATTGTGCAATGGAAGTGATTTTTTTAAGTACACTCTTCCTGGAATTCTTGTGTCTTTCTTTTCCTTTTTTCTGCAGTATTCTTTCAATACATATTCTCAAAAATGGTACAGTCTTATGGTAAGTGGATACCTCCTTGCCCTGACTCTCTTTCTTTGTGTAATGTTTGGATGCCCTATTAGTTCTAGTCCTGAAATATATACTGAGGTGTCGAGCTCTTGGTTCATTTCCTAGCATCTAACTGGCTTCTTCCTGTTATGCTTCTGCTTTATTGAAATGGTGCTCTTTTCCATTGTCCTCTGGAATTTCTGATGCACAGTCATGATGGAAGAAATTGAATAAATGAAGGTTCAGGAATATTTATTTGCTGATCTGCTCTGAAGCTGCATTGGTATTGCAAGTCATTGTGCTTCCTTAGATAATCTATTATGATAGCTAGCCTCCTAGAGGCCCTGATGTTCTCCTCCTTCTACTATTCATGTCCTTATGTAGATCTTCACCACACTGCATCAGCATTGGTCTGTGTGACCTCAGCATACAGCCGAGTGGTGGCATGTGGCTCCCAAGGCTAAGTCATAAAGACATCCTTGCCCTGTTCCTTGCCCTCTTTCTTGGACAGCTCACTCTTATGGATCCCAGCTGCCATGAATGAGGTCATGGAGGGTCCTGCCTCAACAAGCACTGACTTGCCAGGCACGTGACTCAGCCACCTTGGGAGTGGGTCCTCCTGCCCCAGGTAGCCTGCAGCTGACTCAGCCCCAAGTGATGCCCTGACCTCGCCTTTGTGAAAAACACTGAGTTGGAGTCACCTAGTTAAGCGGTTCCTAAATTCCTGACTTACAAAAATGGTGTGAGATTATAAATATTTATTGTTTTAAGCCACTGAGTTTTAAGGTAACTTGTTACTGAGCAGTAGATAACTAACTAATGCATCCTTTCATTTAAGTTAGCTGTTATATTACTAATGGATACTCAGTCCTCCCTTGGTTGAAGCCTTTTTATCTGAGTGAGGAGATAGATAGTAATGGGGATATACACTTCCTTCTTGCCTCCTTTGCAATCTTTGTTTCATTAAGAAAAGTTTTGTCATGATTGGAAAATGTCTCTATTTATTCAATCCAATTCAATTTCCCTTATAAGCAGTATCATTTCTAGTTAATTTTAGGAAATAGATTGTTCCTCAATCTTAGTTTTCCTAAAAAATATAAGTATCATTATTTTTTTCTAAATTTTTATAACTAATTTTAGTAAGAAGTTAAGGAAGATGCATTTGGGTCTTCTACTCTTGTACAATTTTTTTCTAAATTAAAAAAAAAAAAACTTTGATACAGTTTTGAACCAGATATCTCTCCTTGCACTTAGCAAGGGTATATAAATGATACCTTTATATCTTTAACATGCTTGGATACTTTAAAAAAATATCCAACATATCTGTATATCCTTCAATTTTTCAAATAAGGTAAAATATGTACAATCCTTTGGTTATTGAAATAGAAAATCATATCAGTTTTAAGTAAAGATGGTTTTTGTCTTATTCTTTATGTAGTTCTTTTATTTATTTTCCTATCTCATTGCATTGGCTAGAATTTCAAGAACATGTTGAATGTTGACAATTATAACTGGCATCCTGTGTCTTATTTCTGCTTTTATACAGTTGCCTCTAGGTTTTTCCATTAAGTGTGATGCTCACTTCTATTTTCAGAGAGCTCTCACTTATTGAGAGATCATAAATAAATGTTCAATTTTTATTCATTCTTTTAAGAATTTCTATAACTTCATACATGATATTGTCACATCTTTTATTCTTAGAATTAATTTCAGGAACATTTTATCTGTTTAGTGCATTGTTAGATTCTATTTGCTAATAGATTTGTGCTCTTATAATTAAAACACTATATGCAATAATGGAGACTATGTGAAATGCACATTTCCTGACAATACATAGATGATCAGTACATCCTAGCAGTAGAAGTCATGATAATTATTACCACAGTGAATGCTGTAGATTATAGTTTTTCAAGTACTACAGTGGTTCAAAGCACTAATAATGACACAAAGAAGAGGCTTTGAGGTAGGGTAACAATTTTCCTGCCACCAGGCTTATTCCCCAAGGTTACAATTAAAAGTCATCAGCAAATGGAGGTACAAACATTACTTTTTATAGCTCAGGTTCTTTACATTGTCTCTGTAACCCAGCCTTTTTCATTAGTGCTGAAATCCCAATTCTGGACATGTAGAATAGGAGAAAGGGCCCCAGGCGACTCTACTATTTACCAGCTAGGAGATCCTGAATAAGTCACTACAACTTTTAAGCCTCCTCTGTAAAATGGAGCCAGTCAATCAGCCCAACATTCCTTAGAATATTGCTGTGAGGGTCAGATATGATAAGGCGAGTGACGTACCTTTGAACCAGAGTCCACCACATGCACATACAAATGCATCATCATTATCAGCAGCAGCAGCTCTGGAGTCGTATTAAGCTATGGCTCTCTACTCCCTACATAGAGCCAGATCCTTTTGCTTTCATGTGTTATTACAGGCCTTGTGAAACACAGGTTTGCATTTCAGTGCTACTTAATTACCCTTCCTCATCTCCCAGCCATTTTTACATTTAAATAAAACTCTCATTTCACTTAACGATAAAAGGGCGAAAAATTTGCATATTAAGTGTGAGTCAGTGGCACGGATATCTAATTAAAACCTGCTATTTTTTTTTCCTTTTTCCCCTTTTCATTTTTCTCCCCTTTTCATTTTTCTCCCCTGAGCTGCTGACATTACTGTAACTGTATTCAGTGTCCCCATTCTGTCAGCCCTGTGTGTTCTGAGGAAAGCAACCCAGAAGGATATCAGGGAAAGCAGGAGCTTAAGAGAAACAAGAGGAGGGTGGGGCAGGAGGGAAAGGGGACGAGTAACAGAGGAAGACGATGCAAACACAGAAGGGATTGTAATGGAGAAATCCTGCAGAAGAAGAGGAACTTAGGTAGTGGCTGGGGAGGCTATTGTTTTTAAAAAGAGGGCAGGGTGAGGAAGGGCATGTCTGAAAAAATGGAAATTTACCAGAAAGAAGAGAGAGTAAGAACCAATGACAAATTGATGGGTGAAAAGGAGCCTATGACAGGATGGAGAAAGGAGCAAGTGGTTCAGGGGGGTTAGAACAACTGGGTATCAGCCAAGAAAGGCAGTAGCTCAAGGTAATAGATCACTTGTTCCACAAAAGAGTGTCCAACAAAAAGGCAATCTGTTGGTCTGGTTTGAATATTTGTCTTCTCCTCCGCCTAAGCTCCTGTGGTCTCCTTTAATAGTCCACATCCTCTCTCCTAGATTTTCTTTGTTTTTCCTCCCTAGAATCCAGACAAAAGACTCAGAAACAGATTTCTTGAAATTATGTGTGTATCTTCAAGATAAAACCAAATATGAGCATCTTCTCCCTCTTTTCCCTTCCCTTAACACCAAGACCAGGCTAGTATAATTAAGGCATCTGCCCAGTATCTTCCTTTGCCCACTCTGTTCATGTAAACAGATGACCTGTTTCTGAAATTACAGTGTTTATGGGGAAACTCAGTCGTGGATGATGGTGCATGTGAGAAGCATGGTTCACGATAGGCGTCAGTGCAATCGTGTGGCACTGTGATCCTTTCTACCGTAGTTAGTCATGGCAGCCCTGCCCCTGGGCACGCGAGACTGTCCGTCTGCCTGTGTCCAGATGCTTGGGCAGATACAGACTAAAAGCGCCGGGAGATCTGACTGAATTTAGACCATTTGGCAAGCGATAAGTCCAAAAGGGAGAGGTAAGGAAGACATTATGCTGCTGAAGCACAGGCCCCCGCACTGTGGCACCAGGGAACTGGAATCCAGTTCGGTAAAGAAAACCACGTCAAACTATAGTTTGTAAAGGGACTGGGCAGCGAGACCAAAGCCACACTTGGTCAACTTTTTCGAAAACCTTTGGCCCTTGTTGGAGGTTGATTTGGAAAGCACTTCCCTGGACTCATATTTAAGGGCAGGGTTACCTCTCCTCCTGGTGTAGTGTTTTCCAAATTGCCTGATCATAAGGATTTTGCAGGCTCTTGTCAAATTATGCATTTCCGGCCCCACTCCAGACCTCTCAAATCAGATTTTTCAGGAGCTAGCCCTGAAGAATCTATGTTTCATAAACAACCCAGCAAGATTGGTAAATACCAGTTTTTAGAGGAGTTGAACAATCTTAGGCATGGAGGTAGGGGTGTGATAAGACCAAAACAGCATGCTCCCCTGAAGGCAGTATATAATGAGTAGACAGTTTTCATAAACTCCCCAAACAACCTCTTGGTCTTCCCATGTTTAGTCACTTCAACATCCGTGTTATGACTCAATATTTTTTTTTCATTTTTTTAAAACTTTATTTATTTTTATTTATTTATTTTTGGCTGTGTTGGGTCTTTGTTGCTGCGGGCGGGCTTTCTCTAGTTGCAGCGAGCAGGGGCTGCTCTTCGTTGCAGTGTGTGGGCTTCTCCTTGCGGTGGCTTCTCTCATTGCAGAGCACGGCCTCTAGGGGCGCAGGCTTCAATAGTTGTGGCACGCGGGCTCAGTAGTTGTGGTGCATGGGCTTAGTTGCTCTGCGGCATGTGAGATCTTCCCGGACCAGGGCTCGAACCCGTGCCCCCTGCATTGGCAGGCAGATTCTTAACCACTGCGCCACGAGGGAAGTCCTTGATGTGATGTGTGAGGTAATTAAGCGAGTCTAGATCTGCATTTCCCACCTTAATACCTTCACTTCCACTGCTTTTCCAAACATGGCTTTAAGACAACACAGGATGAATAGACCTGTGCTTTGGCTCTTTTGGTCCCTGAACCTAAGAGCATGCCTGATTCTTTCCATTCTGCTTCCCAGGAATTGGAATACTGTCCCTGAATGCTGGTTTAAGGTTTTAATGTTGCTGCCTATTGACAGAGTATACGTCAATGCTAACTGCCTGCAGTTAAAACAAAAGTTAACAGGAATTGAGCTCGCCCTGAGGCCAGCGTGTCCTCGAGAATAATAACCCATTTTGTCCTCAGGACAACCCTATAGCACACTTACTGTTCGGATGCGGTGCTTTGGTTAAGGATGCTGAGGTACCGAGAGGTAAATCAGGGACCCCTAGATCACCCAGGCAGTAAGTGGCCCAACAGGATTCAGACCCAAGAATTCAAGCTTCCGGTTTGAGCTTTTAAACCTGAAATTATTCTGCCTCACCTGACGTTTCCCATCCCTGTGCTCACCTCACTTGTGTGAGATGAATGGTTTCAGCTTGAGCTGGTTCAGCCCTCCATGGACAGCTGGTGGACTTTTGATATGTGGTGTCATCATATTGTGCCAGGCTTAGCAAGGGTGACTACGGCATGGTACCCAGGCAAGACCCCTGGGCCCCTGACAAGCCGTCCGTCTCAGCTTCTCTGAGGGAAACCGGATGACTGTCTTAAGCAGCCATGCCTTGTCCTGGTGACTGTCGATTCACCCATCATTGAACTTGAACTGCTTTTGTAGATGGCCCATCTACTCTTTGCTTGGGCACGGCTTTTGCTCCTGTACCATGTTATGCCTGGAAGAGGGAACGATTCCTCCTCCCTTCACACCTGGGAACCACCCATCCCCACTGTTAGCCCGTGGCAGCCTTGTCTAGTTCTGTTTCTTGTCCTTTCCTTTCCTTTCCTGACCCTCCTGCTCTAAGTCCCCAGCTGCAGTTCAAGATGTGCTGCCATCAGGAGGGAAGCAGACTCACAGAATTCTGGAGGATGGCTTTTGCTTAAGACGCCAGAAGGACCAAGATAGTATCACCATCAGAATTGTCCTCACATTTGAATTCAAATCTATTTGTGTAGCATGTACCCACCTCTCCTGGCTTTCATTTTTTCTAAGATTTGAAACAACTAACTTTCTCAAAATGTGAATTTTCATTCCTTTTCAAATCTGGAGGGTGTCCCATTACCAATAAAAGAATGCACTGCATCTTGGTACACATCATTTTAAAACATCAGGACCCTCTTCAGATTCTTTCCCAAAGTACTAAAAATGAAAATTCTAACCTCCTTTGCAGAGTATGAATATAGCCAAGGAATCTGGACAGGTGCAGCGTCCTTAGATGTTGTTGTTAGACACTCTCTTGGGTAAAAATCATCTGATTCTTCTGTCTTAAATTGAATAGACAAATTGTGAACCTGAAGCTGTGTGGCAAAAATTCATGTCCTGATTGGTGGTTCTTCGAATATAATGAGTACACGGTGAGAGTCCATTTATGATGGGATGGAAAATACAGACACCTATGGATGTAGACCATGGCTGTGAGATTTAAGAGGAAGAATCTAAGCTGATTGGTGGCCTTTGTTCTTGATGTCTAGGATTTCAGTTTTATTGTTAACTCTGTGTACAAAAATCTCCTAGTTTATTTCTCCTTGAACCTCTAAGTATCGTGAAGTCAGTTTAAGACGTTGTTTAAGTAATGCTACCAACGTTTTTCTTGTGATTTGAAATGGAATTATTGAAATAAAAATATTTTTTCTATCTCTGAGGTGGCAGCTACACATCCTTCTCATGGCTTCTTACCTCCCTGTTGTAGGATGGCCACTATCCTTCCAGCTACCATGCCCACATTCAAGATAAGAAAAAGGGGAACGGGGAACAAAGAGAAAGGATATTTCCCGCTGGATTTTGTCATTTTATTCAAGGAGGAAGGGTCTCCCTGGCCCACTGGCCATGCCCAGTGTTTGCCTTCCTGGAGCACAATTTGTGAAAAGGGATCTGATTGTGTGTTGAGGAAGCCCATGCATAGCATCAGTGTTAGGCTTCAATGGACCAGTGCATACAAGATGTCTGCACGTAATAATCATTGAGGGAATGATAGGTAACTCGTTATCATTAGGGAAGGCTCTGTAAGGCACTGTCAAATCTATCCAGAGATCTTCTCTTTGCTTTTTCCTATAGTGAATACTTTAGTTTCCTATATCCATCTGAGATATCATGGTAACATTTTATGCCATTATACTGAGACTCTCTTAGTCTTAGAAATGTACAGCTTTAAACTATACTCTTTGTTTTACTTGGTTACCTAAATTAACAAAGTCTAAATGTAGCAAAGCCTGCAATTCTTTTCCTGATTTTATCTTCATGATTCTGAACTCATTAAGTGATGTAAGTTTCAGTTAGAATCTGATTTGGGAACTACTTGGCCCAAGTTGATAAGAAAGACTCTCTAATTGGTCAGATGCAGAGTTTTCAGAGGCCAAAATGTTGTGACTCAGCTGACTCTCTTAATAGCTCAAGAGGAAAAGACAGGGGTCTCAGGAGGAGCCAACTTATTTCCCAATAAGAAGAATCAGGAAGAATTTTCAGAAAATAAAATATATATTTACCACAATTCTGACACTTCTCAGAAGTATCGCTATAAATAAAACCACATTTACAGATGATGTGCTGTATCTATTGTGCTCTACGGTGCTTCCAGAACTGATTGTAGTAAACCTTCCCCCTGCAGGCATTTCGCATCTCCTGGGTGACATGCCCTTATACAACCTGGAGGGGAGGCGAGGCTGGCCTCCTCTTCCTCCACAGGAGGCCCCAAGGAGCCTGGCGGTCACTGCCTGGGGGGTGGGGCTGGGAGGGGCACTCAGGTACTTCTTGACATTTATCCTCAGGGAAAGAGACTGCCTTCAAGTCTACCTGGCTCTACCCCTAGTGCCTGTCACAGTACCTGGCACAAAACTGAGGCTCAATGAAGGGAGATACAGGTGGCGTCACTCAGCTTAACTGATCACTTAGAACACTTACTTCAAACCAGCATATCCAATACCCATCCCATATACACCATCGCAAATTTCATAATCCCGTGTGAATGTGTCCTTGCAAAGTGTGAGTGTGCGAGGCTCACCTCCCCTGAGCTGTCCTGAAGGGGGTTGATAAATGTAAGCTGGTTTGGTGCAGTCTTGGATTAAAGCTTCACATTTGTGGGTTTGATTTCTGAGCAAAAATCTGTATTCTGATTCCCTGCACAGCCTACCCACAGCTGTTTTGACTTCCTCCTCTCAATCCCCAGAGTACGTTTTGCACATTTCTTTTAAAACCTTCATGTTCCATTTGGTGTTGTCATCACCTCGTGACAGCCATCCACATCAGCGTTATTGCCCCTGCCCCTCTGACTGCACTGAGAACCCCTAAAAGTCAGAGGCAGGTCCTGATGGATGCCTGCTCAGTCCAGGTTTGCTGAGAGAAATGGAACAGAATGGAAAAGAATGGAAGAAACAGAGTGGATTGGAATAAACCAAATGCAAATTGCTTATCCAGATAAGTTGCACAGGAGACTCCAAGGAGGTGACAGTGACAGTGACATAGGACAGCAGAGAAGCACTCTCAATGAGAAAAAAAAAAAAAGTGCCCACAATCACTGAGCTTGAGAGGGAAAATTCTTTTCAGTAGAAATGTTTTCCCTATATAGTTTGGGCTCCATCTTCAGATCACAGGTTATTTGAAGTTGAGTCTGAGCCAATTAAGAGCTTCCTCTTGTTTCTCCTAAAGGAAAATACCCAAGGCTCTTGGAAGGCTTAGGGTATCATGTTCTGCTCCCCATGGGGAACCTCGAAGTCTGGTGTTTGTCTAGCGAGAGAGGAAGGGTGTTTCTGCAACAAATGCTTTTGTAAAAAAGATGGTTTGGTCTTTGGCTGGGACCCTTGCATAGAATGGCCACGTCAACGACAATGGATTTAAATTCCTCTCCAGAAAAAGCATGGATCTCTTCTAAAATGGAAATGCTGGCGTTTGTCTTCCCTTCTGCTGACTGAAGACATGAACTGTTGAGCTTTTTGTCTCCTCTTCATGCGGAAGCAGCTTCTTAGAAAATTATTAGGGTTTCGCTGACATCGATCCAGAAGGAGACAGGAAGGGAAAGAACATGGGGAGTGAGGGGGGAAAAAAAATCCCTGTTTCTCTTCTGCTGTCAAAAAGAAATACACTAAAATCAGTTTTTACTTGAACTCACTCTATGTAAAAATACAAAGTTTATTTCATACTTCTGCAAAATCCCCAACCCCATGAGGGCTACTGAAAACAGGAGAAAAGTGTCTATTTTAAAGACATAATTGTTGCAGTTTTACCGTAAGTAGCAGCTCATGGGAGCGTGCAGGATTCATGGCTGGATGGAGAGGCAAACTCAGCACACGTCAGCTCACAGTTTCCTCCTCGCCTCTGTAGAACTCTGACTGAGGGCATCTTCTCGGCTCTGGAAGAAAGCTGGCAAGAGCCACTTCCACTTCTAGGGACCGAGGTGGCCAGAGCGAGCAATGGGGGTGAAGTGGACGGCGAGTCCGGATGCCTGGCCAGCAGCCAGAGGCCTCGCCAGGCTGGAAGGGCTCCTGCAGTGAGCACAGCTGGCGGCAGCTGGGGCTCCGCTCAGGAAGCCGAAGCTGAGGTTGCCGGCCGCTCCCACAAGCAGCTGAAACTATTTTGCGCCCGGAAAACAAAACAGATGAGAAAAGAGGCACACGGGAGCATCATCGCGCTCTTTGTGAAGCAGGGGATAAACCAGCGCCTATGCCTTGCATTCCGAGCCCTTTGGATCAGGGTAAAATTGACTCCAACAAAGCAAACGATGTGTTATTAATGTTACTGTTTCTTTTAAAGAGTTGATACGGGCAGGCATTGCAATAGAAAGGGAAAGGCTCTTCGAAATTGGCAATTCTTTTTCTTCAGTTCTCTCAGTGGGATGCTATAGGCCTCTTTTCTCCCGTTTTACTTTTTTGGGTTTTTTTTTGAACAAAGAAATGGGAATCCAGGAAGGAGGGGAAAAAGGAAGCAGCAAGGCATACAGGGGAAGGGAAAGGAAACCATAAAAGCTGTAGAAGGAGGTGGACAGGGGAGCAGAAGGTGAAAGGTGAAAGCAGTTTGCATTAAAAATCAGAGAGAAGGGAAGAGTAACAGGAGGGGGCATTGTTACGCTTCCAGAATACTGATCTTGCACCCTGGGTGGTCAGTGGAGACATCGCATTACCTTTGGGGAGACATGCACATTTCCTCATGTCTGACCATAGGGAAGAGCATCTATCTCCCTGGTGGTCTGGGTCTGGGGGAGAGATTGACTCCCTTGTCCCAGATCTGTCTTGTGCCCATCCTACCAGAGGGTGGATCCTGGCATCTGCCATCACCCCCATGGTTCTGCAGAAAGCGTCATTACCAGCATGGTCCAGCATCTTTTCTGCCGAGGTTCACACAGAGACCCCACAACCAGACTCACAATAACCTCAAAGAGAAAGATAGCCATCCAAACGTGACATTTTGTAGTGTCTGTTCTCAAATAGGGTCCAGAGAACAGGAAATCCCATTCTTTCCTGGATCACATTTAATCTGTCCGCCATGCAGCTAGTATTTAGGGAGCGCCTGTTCCTGTCTGCCAGGCACCATGCTGGCCCCCCAGAGAGCATCGTTCATCCCATTATTGAGCAATAACTGTGTGCCAGGCACTTTCCTGGGAACTGGAGATAGGGCAGCCCAGAACGAAGTCCCTGCCCTCATGGTGGGCCCAAAGACAAGGCATCAACCCAGTGTTGTGGGCTTGCATATTACTTATACACTCAAGGCGCCCAAAACTCTCCCCCCAAATCCCGAATCATACATTCAAAGGCTTACTTGGCATTTCCACTTGGAGGTCAAATTGGGCGTTTCAAGCTTGACATATTCTAAATCACACTGTTGATGTCCTGACCCCCCTCCACCCGTTCCCCCTGACTCTTCTCCATCTTAGAAAAAGACAACCTCATCCTCCAGGTTTTCACACCAAAATAAATAATAAAAGGAGTGATCCTTGATCCCACTTCTGCTCACACCCTACACCCAGGGCGCTGGACATTCCTGCTGATTCTAGGTTCCAAATATATCTAGAACTTGAAAATTTTTCTCTACATTTATGCCCAGTTTTCAGTGCAAGCTTCGATCACCTCTAACTGTTATCTTTGTACCCACTGCTGGGTCACTCCACAGCCAAGTGAACCTTTACAGATATAAGTCTGGTCATGCCACCCTCTGTGCAGAGCCCTCCAGGGACCCCTTTCTCCCCCAGAGGAAAGGCCAGGGGCTTCACAGTGGACATAAGGTCCCACACCACCTGCCCACTGTTCTCCTCTACCCTCCCCTCCCACCACTGTCCCCTGGTTTCCCTGCTCGAGACACAGCATCTAAGAGCATCTAAAAGAGGGAAGTCCAAGAGAGTACCCTCTTCAGAGCATGGAAATCGCGTCATGATAAGGAGGGATGCTGCGAGTAGGGCACGAACCTATTCTCACTAAGGTGCTCTTAGACGTGGCAAAAAGGACCAAAGTCTAGAAGGAGAAGCTCCACAAGAGACGTGAGAAGAAAGCACTGTGGTGCCCCAGTTCTTGATTAAGTTTGCCTGTAGGGTGGGACGGGATCAAAGGCTGTTTCACACAAGGTGTCGTAGTTTAGGAATACCCTCAGGAAGGCTAGATAGTTTCTGGGTAGAGAAGCCCTAGGCTTTCCTGGCAGAGAGAGAAGCTTGAGCATGTGCAGAGGCACATGGTTGGGAAGGTCTGGGAGGCTGAGGCATCAGAGTCAGTGAGCGACGTAGCAGGAGGTGAGGCTCGAGAAATAGGTTGGAGCCAGTTTGCCAAGACCCCCTACACATCAAGCTGAGAAGCTTAAATTTTATCCTGGAAGCATTGAAGAGACAACAGAGTGAAAGAAATATATCGACATGGATAGGCGTGTTCAAAGCATTGAAGTCATCTAAATGAGAAGGCTGAACTACTAAAATGTATATTATTAGAAAACAGGAATGCACATTACTGTATATTCAGATAAGAGCCACGACAATTCCTGGTGATGTCCCTAGGCCACCCGTTAATCGCTCTGAGTGTCCTCGGCTGTAAGCCAAGGATGCTGAACTGGGAGATTTCTGAGATCTCTTGCAACTCAAAAACATTTCTGTCTCTATCTGGCGAGCTCATGTGATCAGGGAATATTTCCTGGAAGAAATAAACCCAAAATTGGGTCCTGAGGGAAGAGTGGAGCTTGCATAGGCCAAGAGGAAAGGAAGGGGAGTCTACCGAGGGAGGCATCGTGAGAAAAGGAAGAATGAGGTTAACCGTGCAGGAAACAGTGAGCCCTTTGGAGACAGGAGACACGTCTATCATCACAGCTGCTTAGTGCCTTGTGGTCCAGGGCCTGACAAATGGTTCTGCAGGAAGGCTTGTTCAGTGGCTTCAGGAACAAGTGAATGAAGGAAAGGGGGTGTCCGGTGGTATGTGGGAAAGTGCAGCAGGCGATGCCCCCAGGTCTGGCAGGACCCCCTCGTGGAGGACCTGTGGGTCCATGTCCATGTGCGAACATGCCATGGGGACTCCTGTGAGACGGCCGTGAAGTTGACCATTGCAGGCAGACTTTAGGAAACGCCCCCTGTGGGATTTGTCTCTAATGCTGAGCAGTAGTCTCTCAATGACCCAAGACAAACTGCTTTCTTGTACGTAGCAACCGTTATTTGTTTCATGGTGAAACATCCCCACTGGAGACAAGAGAGCCCAGCTGTGTTTGGGTTTTACAGGCTGTCTCAAGATTCCTCTCAGATGTTTTGGTTTATGGCAAAGTTGAAAATACTGCATTATCATGATCATTATTGCCATTTTCATTTATTCAGCTCCCACTAATAATTAATGTTTACTGAGTACCAATCGTGTGCAGTGAGATTCAATAAGCATAGAATTAGACTTGGCCTCTGTCCAGTGGGCTTGTGGTAAAGAAGAAAAATACAAACAAGTTGTCGCCCAAATTGTAATCTCTTTAAGATATGTTTGCTTCAGAGGCTCCCTTTGGTGAAACTTTGCTAAACTGACTAAAACCAAGAAATCTGACTTTAAGCTTGCCATTACTGTTTTATACCACTATTTCCCAAAATATGTTTTATGGGAAGGATATTGATAGACGATATATATAAAAAAAAGGATGCCCAGACAAACAAATTTGTAAGCAATGGTTTCAACAGAAGTAAGTATGCTCACTACTGCAGGATTTGGCTGAGATTTTAATGGGTTAATGTGCCTTGTAAGCACCAAGAAAGAGAAATAATACATAGAATTTTTAAAAACTTATTTGGACATGGAATCATTCTCTAATAGACTATAAAAATGCAGTTTTGAAAATCTGTTCTAAAATTCAGAATGATATTTTTAAACCAATGAAATGATTTTATTTCTCAGACCCCTTTGCTATCCTCTCAATTCACCAAAACCTTGGTAACACCTCCTTATTACTGTCGAGGAAGGATTATGGATCAATGGTTGGTCCAGGAAACCCTTCCTGGAATCCCCACAGCATTGGGGCTACCCAGGCAAAGGTCTGATACAAGAAGGCAGTCTTTTCCACTGCAGTATAAAGATTTGAGAACCATGCTTTTATGAGTATTAAAACAACTGGAATCCTTGATGCACACTGCAATGGCTAAAATAAATAAGATGACAATACCAAGTGTCAGTGAGGATGTAAAGCATCTGGAACCTTGTATGTTGAGTCATTGCTAGGAGTGTCAGACAGGGCAAATGCTTCAGAAAACTGGCACTTCCTTAGGAAGTTAAACACTGTACTATGACAGAGCAGTTTCACTCCTAGGTATTAATTCAAGAGGGATGAGTAAAAATGGCCACAAAAACACTTAAACAAGAATATTTTATTTGTAATATCCATAAGCAGAGAGTGTAAATGTCCATCAGGAAAAAAATTAGGTTAAGCAAAAGAAGCCAGATACGAAAGATTAGATATCATTTCATTCCATTAATTTAAAGTTCTCAAACTGTCAAATTCATGGTAACAGAAATCAAGTCAGTGGTCACCTTGGGTTAAGGCATGGGGGCAGAAAGTAAGGGGAAATTGACTGGAAGGGTCTTGAAGGAATTATCTTGGGTGAAGGAAATGTGCTGTTTCTCGATTGGAGTGGTAGTTACATGAGTGTTTACAGTTGTCACAACTCATCAAACAAAACACTTAAGATCCGTGCATTTGATTGTATGTAAATTAAACCTCAATAAAAACATGGAAACAAAATAATTGGAGCCCTTTCCTCACATAGCAGCTTTGAGAGATCTGTTGGCACATCCCGGTCGTGAATTCCCATGAGCACTTGCCTGTGGAAAGGACAGGAAATGCTAAGTGACCCATTTGTCATGTCTCAGGGGACAGTGTTCATTCTAATCTTTTGCAATGAAAGTGGTCAATCGCCAGATGCTTAGTTGTGGATCAGCTTGGACAACTCTCCTGAGGGGGTCGTATTGGGAACCAATTCCATGTATGTTGTTTCCATGTGCTCCTGCATATCCTCTTATGAAAGGACGCATTTCTTTTTTTTTAATTTATTTATTTTTATATATGGCTGTATTGGGTCCCCGTTTCTGTGCGAGGGCTTTCTCCAGTTGTGGCAAGCGGGGGCCACTCTTCATCGCGGTGCGCGGGCCTCTCACCATCGCGGCCTCTCTTGTTGCGGAGCACAGGCTCCAGACGCGCAGGCTCAGTAGTTGTGGCTCACGGGCCTAGCTGCTCCGCGGCATGTGGGATCCTCCCAGACCAGGGCTCGAACCCATGTCCCCTGCACCGGCAGGCAGATTCTCAACCACTGCGCCACCAGGGAAGCTAGGACGCATTTCTGATACATGATCAGCTGATGAGTTGCCCTTTATTTTTAAATTAAGACCATCACTGACTCTTATATTTCTCCCCAATCATATTTTCTTTATCTCAGCATGGCATTTTGCTTATTTGTTGCTGGTTGCTGGCCTTAGACTGTTAAAGCATCCCCTCGATATTATGAGCCACACCAATTAAGCATAGACACCAAGGACTAAACACAAGTAAAATGAACAGCTTTCCTGGTCTCTGCCAGTGTCATTTTGATGAGAAAGGCAGCAGTCATCAGTTATTATTTAACAAGTCATTAAACTCAGAAGAGAAGGATCAGCACAACCATAGTCCACTCATCAACTTACAATTGATGAATAATTATCTTTTTTTTTTTTAAAGAACTTTATTCCCTCAGTGTTGCTCTTAGATTCTCAACTTGGACCAACAGAATCCTTGACCAAATGGTTCCTTGGGGAACAAGCGTCCAGGAAGAATCTGTATATCCACCCTGTCTCTCTCTCCACTCTTCCTCCTCCTGCCCTCCTTCCCTCCTTCCCTCCTCATCTTCCTCTTCCTCCTGCCGTCACCTCAGTTCACACGTACAGAGCACTCCCTGCGTACCCAATGCTCAGTGCTCTGTACTCTCTTTTGTACTATTTCATTTAATCGTGTCTTAACGCAGATGTAGAGAATGGACTTGAGGACACGGGGAAGGGAAAGGGTAAACTGGGACGAAGTGAGAAAGTAGCATGGACATATATGCACTACCAAATGTAAAATAGATAGCTAGTGGGAAACAGCTGCACAGTACAGGGAGGTCAGCTCCGTGCTTTGTGAACACCTAGAGGGGTGGAATAGGGAGGGTGGGAGGGAGATGCAGGAGGGAGGGGATATGGGGATATATGTATATGTATAGCTGGTTCACTTTGTTATACAGCAGCAACTAACACAACGTTGTAAAGCAATTATAGTCCAATAAAGATGTTAAAAATAAAAGAAATGGTATAATGAACCCATTTCACAGGTTGCAAGTTGAGAATTAGAAATTCGTGTAACTTATGGAAGAACACAGAGTTTAGACTTAGAAGAAGATGGTGTTTGCTTCTTCACTGCACATGCCTTGTCCACTTTAATATAGGCAGTGTTTCAGTGTCTATGTTAGTGTACTCTCTACTTGCTGGATTTTGAGCTGGCTGAACTTTTAAATATCTGACGTTATTATTTTGGGTTTTTTTTCTACTTAAAAGTTCTCTATACATTTAAAAATGAATAAAATGGTGTCTCAGCAAATCATTTCATGTCACCTCAGATATAAATGTATACTTCATTTGCTACAGTATTTGCATTTTAGAAATGTTTTCAGGGAGTCCTCATTTGTAAATCAAAACTTTTTCAAGTTAATTACTCTATGCATCCGAAGAGAATTCACAATTAAAAGGAAAAAAAAAAAAAGAATCCTCTTTCCTAAAGCTAGTGATTGCTTGAATTCACCAGCCCATGCTTCCCATCTTTTTGCCTTCCACCCACCACACCGGGCCCCTGAGAATAAAAACCGGAACACATTCCAGAAACGTGTGCTCCTCATTCCAGTGGGCTTTCTCCAGTCTTGACCCCCTGCCCCGTTTCCTGTGTTGGAGGTTATAGGAGATCGGTGTATCTATCTGAATATTTGTAATGCGTATTGGAATGAGTGTCAGTATCTGTGTGTGAGATAGAAAGATATCACGTGAATTCAGTATCTATACAACATATGGACAGTACTGCATGGTGCCGTTTCCTGTGCTCAAAGGGAGATGCTCAGGCCACCGTGACAAAGTTCCACCGGCTGCGGGGCTTCAACAACAGACATCTATTTTCTCGCATTTTTGGAGAGTAGAGGTCCAAGATAAAGGTGCAGGCAGGGCTGGTTTCCTTTGAGGTCTCTCTCCTTGACTTGCAGGCAGCTGCCCTCTTGCTGCCTCTTCTCTGTTCACCTTCATTCCTGGTGTCTCTGTGTGTCCTAATCTCCTCTTATAAGGGCACCATTCAGACTGGATTAGGGCCCACCCTGGAGGCCTCCTTTTAGCGTAATTACCTTGTTAAGGGCCCCATCTCCAAATGCAGTCACATTCTGGGGTAACTGGGGTTAGGGTTTCAACATAGGAATTTGGGGCAGGGAGCACAATTCAGTCCATCACAGGAGGTTAATACATTTCTCAGGCTTGCTCTTCAGAGCTTTATGTATAATACAAATTTCAAAATCCCTCCAAGTAGCAGCTTTGTTTCTATAAACTCAGTGACCCACTTAGTAAAATGCAATAGGAGACATAGGAGAAACAGACATCTTACAGCTCTGGGATTTAGGGCAGCCCTAAGACCTCTCCTGAGCTTTCACACAGACTCCTCCAAAATCCATTGTGTGTTCTTACCACGCAGGCTCTGCTGGGACTCAGGCAGGGACCCCAGGGGTGGGTGGACAGAAGGGAGTAAGAGCTCCAGTGGTCCAGAGCTGGTGAAATGAACCAGCAGTGTGGCAAATGGGAGCAGTGCCTCCAGCCATGGCAAGGGATGGGGTTCAGCAGACAACCGTGGACCAAGACAGACTGATGCTGGGACCCAAGGAGGACGGGCACCGTGCACTCAGGGCAGCACGTGCTCCTTAACCAGGTGGGCCGGAGCTGAGGTGCCAGGAACAGCTATTCCTTTCACCCTCAGGGACCACAGCTGAGGGCTTTGGAGGAGGGACCCGCAGGAGCTAGGTAGGTGTCCTGGTCCCAGTAAAACCTGCTGAGGTTCAGAGTGGAGCTCCACCCTGGTGAGGATATGAGGTTTGAGACAGAAGAGCATCATCTGAATGGAGGATTCCAACAGCGAGCTTGGAGAGGAGGCTAGAGCTGGTTCTTTATACGCGGTGAGGGTAGGGGCGTGCCCAGGAGTCGGGCCCAGGGGGTGGCTGAGGTGGTCTGCCCACCCCTTTGGTGGCGCTGAGTGCAGGGGGCATGCACAGTACCCTGCTTTTGCTCCTGGCTCTTCAGAAGTGGCAGCTGGGGTTTTTTTTTGGTCTTTTTGTATCTTGTTGTCCAGAATTTGCCCCAACTGCACATGCACACAGTTATTTTTAGTCCCTTATAGTTGCTTTGTATTTTGTTGCTCAAGGAGATGTTTGTCTAGGTGTGAGCATTGCAGCACTGCAGCGCAGGGTCCCAGATCCCGGGTCCCAGCCTGTCTCAAGGCTTGATCAGGTCAGGGTGGGGCTGGGCTAGGCAGAGTCAGAGGGCACAGTTCTTTGCTACCCAGTGCAGCTGGGGCTGAGGAGGACAAGCCACGGGGACACTGAGAACAAATTGGTGTTTGACCTTGTGCTTTCCTCTGTTCCCCTGGGATTTTCCTCTCCTTTGGGAAGAGGTCCACGTCCTCTTAATTTGATCCCTCCTTGACCGCATGTTTCAGAATGCATTCTAGTGCCTTCTCACTGCAAATTATAAACACAGTACAAACTAGGCCAAGGAATTTACCCTGGGGAGCAAAGCTGGCGAGGCGGAAGGTGGACTGCTTAACCCAGTTGGTCCGTCTCCATCTCTAACGTTTCTGACTCTGTGATTATGACTCTAGGAGTGTGATTGCTGCCTCACACTTGGTCTGCCCACTGGAAAACGCCCCCTCCCGAGGGCACCAGCAGGCTCCTCTCCCTCGCCTGAGGCCATCCATCTCTCCATCCTTCCTGCTCTCATTGCACAGATGAATCAGCCACACGTGTGAGGCCTGATGCATGCACTGATGGCTCCTGCTAATGAATTGGCCTCAGGTTGCCACGTTGGCAGCCTCTCAAAATAGAGGGTCTGGCTTGAAGCTCAACCTCTTTCATGCTTTTAGAGCCGCTGGCAAATTTTTTTTTTCTTTTTTTCTTTTTTTGGCCATGCTGTGTGACATGAGGGATCTTAGTTCCCTGACCAGGGATTGAACCTGTGCTCCCTTCAGTGGAAGCTCGGAGTCTTTTTTTTTTTTAATAAAAATCTATTTATTTATTTATTTATTTATTTTTTGGCTGCATTGGGTCTTCATTGGTTTTTGCGGGCTTTCTCTAGTTGCGGTGAGCGGGGGCTACTCTTCCTTGCAGTGCACAGGCTTCTCATTGCGGTGGCTTCTCTTGTTGCGGAGCATGGGCTCTAGGTGCGTGGGCTTCAGTAGTTGTGGCACATGGGCTCAGTAGTTGTGGCTCGCGGGCTCTAGAGCACAGGCTTAGCAGTTGTGGCGCACGGGCTTAGTTGCTCTGCAGCATGTGAGATCTTCCCAGACCAGGGCTCGAACCCATGTCCCTTGCATTGGCAGGTGACTTATTAACCATTGTACCACCAGGGAAGTCCCAAGCTCGGAGTCTTAAGCACTGGACCACCAGGGAGGTCCCAAATTTATTTCTTAATGTAGTTCTAGATTATGGATCTTGACTTAAGTGATGGTGGAGAAGCATGTAGTCTACCATTAGGAAACTCCTCCCTCTCAAGATGCGGTCTCCTAGGCAGTGCCGTGATTTGGTGCCGAGCACCAGAGTACATGGGCAAGTCTTCCTCAGCAGCACCAGTAGGGAGGGAGTGGGGTCACTGACCCAGCTGGGTTCCTTTAGTGGCAGCTCTTTAATCTGTGTGGGTCCATGAGGCTGTCTCACTCACAGGCTGGGGCTTTCCTATAAGAGAGGGCTCTGGGGCTTCCCTGGTGGCGCAGTGGTTGAGAACCTGCCTGCCGATGCAGGGGACACGGGTTCGAGCCCTGGTCTGGGAGGATCCCACATGCCGCGGAGCAACTAGGCCCGTGAGCCACAGCTACTGAGCCTGCGCGTCTGGAGCCTGTGCTCCGCAACAGGAGAGGCCACGACAGTGAGAGGCCCGCGCACCGCGATGAAGAGTGGCCCCCGCTTGCCACAACTGGAGAGGGCCCTCGCACAGAAACGAGGACCCAACACAGCCAAGAATGAATAAATAAATAAATAATAATTAAAAAAAAAAAAAAGAGAGGGCTCTGAGGAGGTGGCCTCTGCATCTGGAGTGGCCCCGGGGCTCTTTCCTGACCTTCAGTTGATTTCTCCCTTTGTGTGAATTTTTAGGAATGCCCTGCACTGACTGAGGACCCTGACAATGGCTTTGCCAAAGGTCCTTCCCTGGTCTGCTGCTGTTTGGCGTCTCTTGTCCTTGATGGGGAAGTTGAGTGGTGTGAATGGGAGGTTTTCATCGCCCTGCATTCAGCAGCTGTTCCCTCTAACCAGGTGCTGCATCTGGTTCCCCTTCCAAGCCGAGAGAGGGGACCAGGCTCTAGCTTGCAGTGAAAGAAATGCTCTGAGAGCCTAAGGGTACATGGAAAGAACTCCCTGGTGGTTTGGGGTAAAACCTCCTTCTTGCTTTAATGTTCAGAACTTGAGGTATTTTTATTTTGATGGGCGTGGGAACAGTTGATTGACTGGTGGCCTGTTGGTTTGCTGAGACTGAGCTCTGAACGCAGCCCTTGGCGGTAGTGAGAATGATACCATGGGGCCTCCGCTGCCCCACGCGGCAACGGTGCACCGGGCCCTGGCACTGTGGGCTGTGGCGTTCCAGTGGGGAGAGGAGGTTCAGTGCAAGCCCCACTGCAAGTCTCCTCCTGCTGCTGGAAGCTCTCCTCCACTTCCTCCATTTGTCTGAAACCCTGGCACAGGCTGCCTGCTGCTGTGACCCAGTTGCCATGGAGAACTTGTATAGTCTTGGCTTCCTTGCTGCTTCTACAGGCAGTATTACAGAAGAGAATGTCTCTGCTGCTAGAAAATATAACTATTACACAGAGATGCTCATTTTCTCCCTCTATGATGATTATTACCGAGGATATGCAAGAAGACTTCATTACAGAGCATTGTCCTTTGTAATGAGCCCTCCGTAGCTGTTCCGAGGATGGATAAGGCTGACGGGAGTGGATTGTGTTAACCCTCAACTACCTACTAGATAGATACCTACTAGACAGCCAGTTATAAAGTAGGACTGTTTATACATTTAACAGGTTTTTGTGGAGTGCTTACTATGTGTGAGGCCCTGGGGATACAGAGACAAATACGATACTGTTCTGCCTTCAAAGATCTTATATTCTAGTAAAGGAAAAAAGAACTGCACACAGAATGTAAAAAAACCATGTTGCAGTAGATTCCCTTACCAAGGGCAAAGAGGCCAAAAGGAGGGAAGGAAAAATATACATACGTATATATGCTTGCTGGGATTTTGTCAGGAAGTCACCCTGGAAGAGGCATCCCTTGAACTGAGTATGGAATGTGGAATTTTTGCCAACCAGGATGGGGGAGGCACTTGACATTCACCTTTAGCACATAGGTTTGCCCTCAGCCTGTAGAGGCACTGCTCCTCCAAACACTGCGTACAGATTCCAGGCAGGGAGAAGGGGGAAGATGAAGGCAAGCGCCAGGGCGCACGTCTGCTGAGCTGCTCTCGGGCTTGCCTGGAATCCTCATTCAGCGGCATGACCGCCCCAGCTGCAGCACCGCCTGGATTGCTCAGTGTTTCCAGCTGAGCGCTTGGCTGTTCTGAATAAACTTGAGTTGGGATAGGAAGGTGCAGTGATCACAGGACTGCCTAGACGGTCCACAATGATCTTCAACTCCTGTGAATCGTGCCCTTGTGCAGTCTTCTCCCACATTGACCAGTAGGACACAGCAGCTGGGGTGGTGTGTACCTTTCAAGGCTGGCTCAGGTAAGGCATTCCATCTTGGTCTTTTGCCGTGTGGACGAGACCCACATATAGGGTAACCAATTTCCGGTCGTGCCACTCTGTAGTAGATCTTCCGCCACGGGCAAACCTCTGGCGACTGCACTCTGGTTGACATGTGTTACAGTGTCAACCATGAAAGACCCCTGAGCCAGAAACACTCAACCAAGACACTCTCAAACTCCTGACCATGGAAACTACGGGACAAGACAAGATTATTGTCACTGTAAGTCCCTAAGCTTGGGTTACGCTGCGATGGATAACTGAATGATGAGAACAGGAACACTAGCTAAGGGCAGGCACCTAGACGGGTCGACCCACCGTCCAGCTGGCCTCTACACCCAGACGCTCTGCCTTCCCCTGTTACCTGCTCTCAGCATCTCCTCCCCCAGCCTGTTTCTGGGCCTCCTCCCCTCCTCCCCTGCTGAAAAGACATTTATCAAGGTCAGTGTTGAATAATGGGTTACCAGATCCGCTGGTCACTTTCCAGTTCTCTGTCTACCTGAACTAGTCAACCATCACCTTCCTTTTGAATCATTCTTTTCCCGACTCTTAGGACCCCCACATTTTCATGGGTTCCTCCCTAGGTTCCCAGAAGCTCTCTTTCAGTTCTGTCTGAGGTTCTTTTTGTTCTGTTCAATTGCCGGGTGTTGGCATATTAGAGATCTAGGTCCTGGGGTAACTTTTCTTCTCTATCTATACCTTTTTATAAATAATTCCAACCAGTCTTCTGGCTTTAAACATCAGCAATATGATGATTCCCAAATTCATAGAGGGAGTTTAGTATAATTGTTAAGCACATGAACTGGATCACGAGACAACCTGGCTTTCAGTCCTAAGTCTGTCCTTTGATAACTGGGTGAGCAGATTACTTAATCTCAATGTCCTCATTTCTGAGTCGGGATAATTCTAGTGTCTGTTATCAGACAGGAGCTGCTCCTACTGCTACTATTACTAGTACTTTTACTACTGGGCATCTCTACTGGGTGTCTAGTAGATGTTTAAATTTATTTAAGTCCAGAACAGAAGGCTTGGCTTCTGCGGACCCCACACCCTCCTCTCCTGGGTCGCTCTGTCTCAGTGAATGGCACAGCCATGCGTCTAGTCATGTAGAAGACATAGGAGTCTTCCTCAATTTTTTACCTTCCTTCATCTAAATAGCCACACTGTCAGGAAGGCCTGGTGTCCCTATCTCTAGAAAACGTCCTCAGTCTACCCGTGTCTCCATCATTCAAGCTGTCCCCTTCATCTTAGCCGCTAGCATTTTCTGCCTGAGCTGTGGACGTGCCCTCCGCCCTGGTCTTCACGCTTCTACTTTAGCATCCGTTCCCCAATAATACAGTCTCTATACAGTAGAATTAGCTTTTTAAAAACATAAACCAGGTCACATCACTTACCTGTTCAGAATCCTGAAATGTCATCTGATTAGCCCTTAGCATAAAATCCAAGCATCTCCTCTATAATTGCACCCTTATCCGGCCTCACCTAATAGGCAGTGCCCCACCACACACACACACACACACACACACACACACACACACACACACGCACCCTGCCCTGCCCTTTGCTGGCTCTGCTCTAGTCTCACAGCCTCTTTCCTGGTCTTTGTCATACCCATCCCCATACCAGGGCCTTTGCACATGCTCTTGTTCTGCAGTGTTCTTCCCCTGTATCTGTACATGCTTAACCCCCTCCTTGGTATCCAGGTTCCACTTCTCTGACCTTCTGATCTAAAGCAGAATCTAGTCATTCTCTAATGCATCATCTTGTTTCATTTTCATCATCATATATTTTATTTTCATCTTCCTACACTTTTTTCTTGGCATTTTCTCTTTATTTTGTTTCTAACTCCCCTTACTAGACGGTACATTCCATAATAACATGCGTCTTCTGTCTCTGATTGATTGATGTATCCCTAGCACTGAAAACAGAGCTGAGAACGGAGTAGATGCTCCATATAAGTTTGTTTAAAGAATAAATGCCAGTGAGACAAGTGCAGTAGTCTAAGAAGATCTCCAGAGTTCTGCTGGCTAACTGGTTTTGGTAGTGGTTACTTTCAATAAGATATAGAAGACGAGTTAATTGGATGTGAAGTAATGAGGATAATTCTAGATATCTTGAGTTTGGGGTGGCGCGGGGTGTCTGGATGTGACTGGCTCGGTGTGCAATCTGACTCATGAGTCTGGAATGCAGGAGGGTTCTGGGAGGTATATATAGTTTAGGGATCCATTGCATTTACCATAAATGATCTAATTCAATGTGAGACTTCCCTTAAAATAAGTCCCCAGGAAAAGGAAGAGCTTTTTTACCTTGCAGTCCTTATGGAACATTCTGTAATCCAAAATGTTCTCTTGATTACTTATTTAGAGCAACGAAGTAATGTTTGGGCAGGCACATTAACCTGAAACTACCTCAATCAATGCTACTTTGGGATACTTAGGAGGTTGTCTGAGAGAACCAATTTAAAAAAACAGTTAAAGATTTTTAACACTGATTTAAGTAATTTTTTATAGCTAGTAGAAATCATACATATAATACAACTCTATGAAAAACAAAACAACCAACATTCTATGCAAACAGGTACTGGTGATTCAGGGCTTAATTTCCACTGATGGCCTCATAAGATGATTCAAAAGGCCAGAATGTGCTCTAGCTCAAACACTGGAATGAAGATGCCAGGCTTTGCAAAGTTGTGTCGGATGACTCCAGGGATATTTAAGAGTCTGATGTCATGATCCATGGGAAGAGTTGGATTGACCCCTGGTGGGGAAAAGCAACATTTCTAAATTAGTATATTGGTTTATATAGTATGTTCTTTTAAATGTGTGTGCTCATTTAAGTTTAATAATTTAATATGCTATATAAGCATTGGATTATTTTATCTTTATTCCTAAAGTTTTTTTCAGAATTCTGTTTAGATTCTCCTCATTAGAGAAATGTAGGGTTATCTTATGGTCAGGGCTGCCTTATTCTGGTCCATATAGTGGATGGTAGTTGAAACACCAAGAGAATTTCATGTGGCAGGAGATAAACGGGCTGAGGACAGAGTAGATTACCACGCTGAGGAAAGGAGGGGCGGAAAAGGAGTCTGTTTAGAAGCCGAACAGGAAGGAGAATTTTAGGAAGTAGGAGAACTGGGAAAAAGTAATGAGGCTGAGCCCAAGGGAAAAGATCATGTCAGAAATAAGGGATTTTATAATTCAAAAAGAGTCATGGACCACAATGTTCATTGCAGCTCTGTTTACAATAGCCAGGACATGGAAGCAACCTAAGTGTCCATCGACAGATGAATGGATAAAGAAGATGTGGCACATATATGCAATGGAATATTACTCAGCCATAAAAAGAAATGAAATTGAGTTACTTGTAGTGAGGTGGATGGACCTAGAGTCTGTTACACAGAGTGAAGTAAGTCAGAAAGAGAAAAACAAATACAGTATGCTAACACATATATATGGAATCTAAAAAAAAAAAAAAAATGGTTCTGAAGAACCTAGGAGCAGGACAGGAATAAAGATGCAGATGTAGAGAATGGACTTGAGGACACAGGGAAGGGGAAGCTGGGACAAAGTGAGAGAGTGGCATGGACATATATACACTACCAAGTGTAAAGTAGATAGCTAGTGGGAAGCAACCGCATAGCACAGGGAGATCAGCTCTGTGCTTTGTGACCACCTAGAGGGGTGGGATAGGGAGGGTGGGAGGGAGATACAAGAGGGAAGAGATATGGGGATATATGTATATGTATAGCTGATTCACTTTGTTATAAAGCAGAAACTAACACACCATTGTAAAGCGATTATACTCCAATAAAGATGTTAAAAAAAATAAGGGATTTTAATAATAATAATAATAGTAGTAGTAATTATAATAATAATGGGTCAGTCTGTGGTGTCCCCGAACTTTCCCTGGAGAGGGCAAGAGAAGCAAGGCGGAAGAGAATCCACTGCATTTGTACAGCAAACTACTGGTCACCTTGGCCCAGCCAGTTTAATGGGGTCATAAGGTCAGAAGCCTGTTGGCAAAGGTGTGAAGAATAGAAGAAGCAGGGGAAGCATAGGCAGAAAATGGACATTCTTTTACAATTAGTTTGACTGTAGGGGCAGGAAAGGTATGTACTTTGCCTAAACGGTGATTTACAGTTTAAGGAATTGTTTCTAATGAGAGGAAAGCCTTGGGCATCTATGTAGGTTGATGAAAAAGAGCCAGAACAATCTAGAGAGTAAAGAGGGCCGATGGGATGAGCAGGGGCCCAACAGAGAGGGTGTGACACCAGGTCAGAGGCCCAATGGGGAGATTAGTTTTGTCCAGATGAAGGAGTGCTTCTTCCTTTGGACCAAGAGGTAAGGAGATTAGGGACAAATATAAGTTTGTGAGCACAAAGGTCACAAAGCAGAGCACTGCCCTAACCTTGGCAAACACCTGGAGGCCAGGTACCTCCTTCTGAAATCATCAGCACGCCTACCTTTAGAAGCAGGTTGAACAATGGGTGGAAGGGTCTGAACTCTGAGTTTAGAATCCTTGACTCCCATTTCATTGCATAGAACATTATGAATAAGACTTGAGAGAGGCTGTGATCTCCGTGACTTTTGTAGCACTTGACCCTCTTTCCACCTGACCCAGAAACCCCTTTCTCGCAGTGCTGCTATGGGAGCAGGAGGAGGAAGTTCATTTCCACACTCAGTATTCTCTGATGAGCACACACTCCACAGCTTTCTGGGCTGCAGAGCGCCAGCCCGTTAAATGAGAACGTTAAACCGCATCTCCAAATCCACTTCCAGTGCCAACATGTGACATACTATAAACACTGAACTCACACCATGCCTGTAAGTAATAAAACAAAGTGGAATATAATGAAGGGACCCAATGAATCGTACAGACAATTTGTGCTGTGAGCGAGTCTTTTTAAGTTGACGAATGTGACATTGTTCTCAAGGAAAAGAAAACTTCAGCGTTTTATTTTCAGAATTACCCTGATCCAAACTAGGTCATGGGAGTGTGCTGGGGGAGATTTGGAAAAGTCTCAGAGCAGCTCTCAGGTGATACAGACTCTTGACTTTCTTTGTAAGCCCAGCGAAGACAGGAATGGCCAGAGCAGCCTGGTTGGCTGGGAACAAGCTGGCTTCCGTCTGAGGCACTTTTTCTACCTGAAGAACAATGAGACTTCAGGCCAGTGCACAAGTCTTATCAGCCAGCGGCAGGCTGAGAAATCATCTCCATCCACTAGCGGCAATGGGTGCCATTATCTCAGGCCAGGTAATGAGCAGTCTTTCAACTGCATCAGCTGGATTTTATTATCCTTTAGTTTTACACCTCTCAGCCACAAAGGAAAAGATATTAGTTGACCTTTTTCCTTTCCTTCCTTTTTTCAAGTTTGAAGCCCCAGCATTATAATAAGCCTCTATACAAATACACATAGGTGCCTGCATAATTAAAATTACCTGCCTCAGTTTCTTTTGTTCAATACGGGATCTGGAATAGCCAAATGTGTATCTGCTGCATATTAACGATACAGACTCGAGGTCCCAGCTCTGGTGCTTCTTTTTAATTTTTTTCTTTTTTTTTTTTGGCATGTACTTTAAATTTATTAATTTATGTATTTATTTATTTTTGGCTGTGTTGGGTCTTCGTTTCTGTGCGAGGGCTTTCTCTAGTTGTGGCAAGCGGGTGCCACTCTTCATCGCGGTGCGCGGGCCTCTCACCGTCGTGGCCTCTCGTTGCGGAGCACAGGCTCCAGACGCGCAGGCTCAGTAGTTGTGGCTCCCAGGCTCTAGAGTGCAGGCTCAGTAGTTGTGGCTCACGGGCCTAGTTGCTCCGCGGCATGTGGGATCTTCCCAGACCAGGGCTCGAACCCGTGTCCCCTGCATTGGCAGGCGGATTCTCAACCACTGCGCCACCAGGGAAGCCCCGGTGCTTCTTGGGGTTGTGCTCTCTGAGCAGGGAAAGGATTCATCTATATCTCAGCAAGCCCCATGGATCCTCTGTTGGAGCTACTTCCGACACCAGCTCAGAGACACTTAGTACAAATAAGATCCCAGCCATCAAAGCCAATGATTTACATGTTGCTGATTCAGTTCAAACCATCAATTTGTCCTTTCAATTTTTTCCACTGAAAAGTCAATTGTTATTCCAACAGGAGTTGATCAGGCTGGACGAAGGTTTTATTTTCTTACATAAAGTCACTTGGACTTTCTCTGTGACATTGCCCTCTGCTGTTGTCTCCTGTCTATGAAGCATCCTCTATGAGTCTGAGAGGGTGGTCCTCGATGGCAAGGCAAGTGGGCATTCTTGGGATGATCAGAGTTCGTCTCTCCAGATGAGTGTGTGTTGGTGGAGGCCAAGTCAAAATTATCCCTAATTCACAAGAAAGAAAAAGAAATGGGGAACAGTGACCCAGATATTTGAAATTAGTCTATAGTCAACCTCATTTTCTCATTATTAAGGATATGTATAGGTTAGTGTTGAAAAATAATAATACATTATTAAAGATATATATAGCTTAGTGGTGAATAAAACAAAGAATTTTTTTTATTAGAGTGTTTGGAAGAGTTCAAAATGATTTCCAAAAGGAGTTAAACGTTAAAATGAAAACGCATTAAACAATACACAAGATATTTTTATGACCTTGAGTTTGGGAATAACTTCTTAAGCAAGACTCAAAGTACAGAAGTTATAAAAGACAAGGTTGACAGATTTGGTGATGTTAAAAAGTATTACAATGAAAGACAGGCTCATAAATGAAAAGATAAATAGCAAACTTGAAGAAAATATTCTTAATAGCTATAAGAAAAAAGTGAACCATACACAGATTATGTGTAGATTTCTTATAAATCTAATAAGAGAAAAAAACAAAATCCAATAGAAAAAAATGAATAAATAAATAGGAAATATATTGTAGAACAATGTAAATAGATAATCAATATTAAAAGAATGATTTATTTCACTAGAAATCAGCTCATTACAAATTAGGACAAGGAGATATTTTAAAGCAATGGGATTGGCAAAATGTAAGGAGATAAATAACATTTGATTTTGGTGAGGACCAGAGAGGTGGGCACCCTCATGAACCACAGGGGAGGGTGAAAGCTGGTGAGCCCAGGACAGAGCAGGGTGGGAGCAATGATCAAATTTTAATTGAGAATTTCTAAGAATCTTATATAAATAAATTCTTGTAGAGGTGGAGAGGGGTGTTCATAGCAGCATAGCTAATTGAGGAAAAAATAGAAACAGCCTGAATGCCCACTAAGAGGGGAGCATGTAAAGAAATTCTGGTATATCTTTCTGTGCAGCCAATAAAAAGAATAAAGAAGGGGCATACAGACATGGAAAGGTATGTCATGAAAACGTTGCAGAATAAGAAGTATATTATTATCCCATTTACATAAAAAGAGCAGTGTGTATACACATACTTGTATATGCGTGACTGCACCAACAATGTAACATTAGGTTGAATCACAGGTCGTGGACCGTGTTTTCCTCTGGGGAAGGGAGTGGGGAGAGGGTAGTTGTGATTAGGGACTATTTTATATCTTCTACAACATACTTCTTCACTGTTTTACCAATGAATCTACTTATCTATTAGTTGTGTAGGAGGAAAGAGAGGAAAAAAATGCAGATCCCAGCCATACGGTTAATTTGTTATTAGTAAATATAGGGGTTGACTCTGTATGGAGTTAATCTGAAAAACCCTGAGAAGCATTAGTGATCCTTTAATTTTCCCAGATAAAAGGTAAGGCAAGGGCCATCGAAACAAGAGATAACTAGTGAAAATAGAGATATTTGACTAATGGAAAATCTATTTGCTCTTTTGTTAATTTAACAAATAAGTGGAGAGCAACGTTCTAAGCACTAGGGTCCAGCAATGACGAAAGCCAAGCTCGTGCCCTCATGGAGTGTAAATTCTAGTATCCAGGTGGGAGGCATTGGGGAGTGGGGTCAGACAATGAACAAGGAAATGATACATATCTAATGCCAGATGGTGTGAAGCCCTCTGAAAAAATCATGTGCAAGGTGAGGAGGCTGGCTGGGGTCTGATGGTGGGGATCATTTGTGATTTTCTGTGGGGTGGTCAGCAAAGGCCTCCTGTCTGAAGCCAGCACCTTCTGAAAGAAGAACTTTCCAGACCAGGGACAGTGAGTGCAGAGACCTCAAAAGCAGAACCTTCTGGATGTGTTGGAGAGGCCGAGTAGGAAAGAGGGTTAGGAGTTCAGGCAAATGAGAGGGAGGTTGGGAAAATGAAATGCATTTTGTTTATGTGTTAAGTGATTTATACAAATTACATAAATTATTTAACCTTCCAAATTCCAGGGAGTTGATGATAATATTTCTATGTTCAGGATGAAGAAACTGGAATTCAAAGCAGTTAAGACACTTGCCCAAGGCTACTTAGGCTATCAGTGGCCAAGCTAGATTTGAACCTAAGTCTCTGAATTTGGGAAATACGCACAGTTCTAGAGCCATAGGACCCAAAACTGTCTGCACTTCAGAAACTGTAGAATCAGAATCTGCAGGAGAAGGGCCCAATTATGTGTATTTTTAGAAATTTACTTGAGTGATACAGATGATTGATCAGCCAACTTCAGGATCTAAGTATCTAGTGTAAGCCCTGCCCTTGGCAGATGAGGAAATGGGCGTTTTCAGTGGTTGAATGGCCTGGGAGCTATTCCACAGGGTGGCAGAGCAGACCTAAACCCAGATGCCCTGACCCTTGAAGTTTCTCAAGCTTTGAAGTGCAGTAGAGCAGGGCTTCTCAAAGGGTAAGTTACCTGGGAGCCACCTGGGGTCTTGTTAAACTTCAGATGCTGTTCAGTGCAGCTGGTGTGGGGCTCCAGGGTCAGCTAATGCCGCCACTGGTCAGGGACCACACTTTCAGCACAGGAACTTACAGTTTCCTGGATAGTTTGCTAGAGCTGCCTGAGCCTCAACCCCAGGCTGAGAGATTAGAAAACTAAGGGCTTTCATGTGACAGTGAGCATAAGACTTTATTTTCTGTGCCCAGTGGTAGTGTTAGGGAAGGAGATGGTGGTGAAGGGGACGAAATGGGAAGGGAAGTGGATGAATTGAAGTGGGTTGAAGGTGTAATGAGATCACCAGAGTACAACTCCCCGACGATATTTACACAGAAGCTATGAGGAGAAAGTTGAGGGGCAATTGTGCACATAAGTCAAATGTCCCAAAGTTCTGGCTTCGTCGATCTTGATGAGTGGATATTTTTTTTAACCTGATTAATCCAGATAATTGGTATGGGGGAGGTTCTTTAACCACTTCTTACACTCATCCCACTGGACGGACATTGCAGGAGGTGGTGAGAAGGGTGTCCGTAGTCTTGCTGAAACCGTGGGCCCTCTTTACTGGAGGTCTGGAAATTCTGCCATCTTTGCTACGCCAGTCCCTCCTTCGGTGTGACCAACCTTCAGGGATAATTTCCAGCTGTAAACTTCAGCACTGATTTCCAGCAAAGCCTAATTACCCGGGCCTGGTCACCAGCTACCCTCTCTCCATGGAAATTCACTTCACTGCTGTTAATTACATGTTTGCCTAAGAGATGGGTCAGGCGGATTAAGATATATTGTCTTGATTGTTGGATGCCCGTTCCTTCTTTCCTCCCAGAGAAGTTAGGTTGCCATGTAATTGAATCTGTGTTCTCCTGCATCTCATAGTAGAGGAACCTGCTGTCAGGACCCCTAACAAGGAAGCTCTGGCCAGGAAGGAAACGCAGCTGCATTACTTAGATGTTATAAATCACCTTCTCTCCTTCAGTGCCCCCAGCTCCCGGCTCAGCATGACTGATGGACAGAGATCGTATTCAATGTCCCTGAACACCCCGCTTCCCGGGCCCTCCTGGGCAGGGCTCAAGTTCTCAGAGATGCTGAGTTTTTTAATTTCACAGGTGGTGGTGGACAGTCCCCTGCGTGGCCTCAGGAGAGGGGAGGGGTGTGGAGTAGCACATGCGTGGGACTTGAGATCTTCCTCATGCTCTGTTTCTCCTTCGGTTCACTCCGTGTCCTCACATCCGTCATTAATCTCACTCAGCCCTCCTGCCCTTCTATCAAGTGGGATAAGTAACCCCACCTAATTTCATGGTCTCTTATTGAATTACTGAGATGCTTTGTTTATCCATCATCAGAAATGAGCTAGTCCACGCAAGTAGACATCTAAATAAAGCCCCAAAGCAATTTTTAAATTTCAAAAACTGCTATGGAAATATTTCCAAGGGATTCTGTTAAAGAGAAATCTTTCCTTTCCTTAGCCTCTTAAATATAGTAGAGCTGATATTTTTAAATCTTGTTTTAATGACTCAAGGTCATCATCATGAACAATGTTTATTGAGCAGGGCTGAGTTTCTCGGCAATACTCTCCAGAGCTATTGAAGCCTATGGCTATTTGCTCCCCCAGGTGCTATGCTTTTGAGTTCATGTGTCCACCTTTTATAGTATTTCCTTATTCTTCCTTGCTGTCAGGTTACCAGTCATCAATTTTTGACGCTGGAATTTCATTTATCTTTAGTCAACATATATCTTCCTCCTGCAGACCCTGTGCTGTCTACTGCATCAAGTCTAAGTGTCTATTAATAGCGATCGTTCCCAAAGTGTGATTCATTGACCCTGTGATCCATTGATTCCCCAAGAGCCTTTCAGGGGGGTTGTAAGGACAAAACTATTCTCATAGTATTACTAAGACATGACTTGCTTTTTCCTGTATATGGGCATTTGTCCTAATGGTACCAAGGCCATGGTGGGTGTACATGCTGGATCTTAGCGCTAATCAGTTACGCATCGTCCAAGTCTGCTCGTCTTCATTGTACCCCTCACCACTACACACTCGCAGTCAAAAAAGTAAAACTAAAAGAATAAAAAGCCAGTTTAATGTAAGGATTCTTGCTGAGGCAGCAAGATTTAATTTTATTACATCTCTACACTGAATACCTGCCTTTTCAATACTCTGTGAAATGAAATAGAAGTACACCTAAAGCACAAAGTACAGTGCTTTCTCAAGGAAATAAATCACTTGTTAGACAGTTGGAGTTGCGAGCTAAAGTAGCCCCTTCTTTTTGTAGAAGACAACATTTTTACTTGAAAAGAATAAGTGACAGGCACCCTGTGGTCATCCAGACTTGGTTATCCGGCAGATATTTCCTTGAAAATGAATGATGCGAACCTGTCACTGAGGAAACAACAGATAGCGCTTGTTACCAAAAATGGAGTTTGAATTTTCCCGAATTTGAGAAACTTGTATTCACTTCATGACCTTAGTGGGTTCCCAATGCCTAAAGACTTTTCTGATGAGCTTGACAGTGATATTAACAGCTGTGTGTTTTTAAAATTATTTTATTAAGTATGTTAGAATTTGGAAGATCTACACAAATCAGTGAAGGAAGATTTTCTAAATAATCAATAAACAATGTTCCAAAATGATGCATGGATGAAAAAGCCGTTCAAAGAGAAAGATAGGACAGTGGACTATAAAGTAACAGAATACAGAATGTTCCCTGATGCATGTGGTTTCAGATTCCACATTGAAATTAAGCTTTAAGAAAGTACCACTTGTTGGGACTTCCCTGGTGGTCCAGTGGTAAAGAATCCGCCTTACAATGCAGGGGACATGGGTTCAGTCCCTGGTGAGGGAACTAAGATTCCCACATGCCGTGGGGCAACTAAGCCCTCATGCCACTACTACTGAGCTCACGCGCCTCAACTAGAGAGAAACCTGCGCGCCACAACGAAAGATCCTGCATGCCTTGATGAAGATCCCACGTGCCGCAACTAAGACCCAATGCAGCCAAAAATAAATAAAATCAATCAATAAATAATAAAATAAATCTTAAAAAAAAAAAGTACCACTGGTTAAATTTTGGTGTATATCGAAGAAAAATATTTGCAACTATCTGAAAAGACTACTAAAATACTTTCTTTTGTGACTGTATCTCTGTGTGGAGCTGCATTTTCTTCACATTCTTCAACGATAACAATTAGCACAGATGGAATGCAGACGCAGATACAGGAGGGAATCTAACCGTGTCCGTTAAGGGAAGCATTAAAGATAGTTGCCAAAATGTAAAAACTCTTGTCATTAACGTCTATTTTGGAAAATAGCTGTTTTCCATAGAAATGTTACTCATGTTCAAGTGTAATGAGTTTATTATTGTTATTTTAAATAAATAATTAAATAAAAATGTTTTTCAGTTTAATTTCTAGTATGGTAAATATTGATAAGTGTAACACAATAAAGCAAGTTCTTTGTGGTCCTCAGTAAATTTTTAGGTATCAATGAGTCCTGAGACCCAAAAGCTTGTATATTGTGGTGATGAATTAGCTCTTACTCCTTTTATAGCTTTGCCTCCTCAGAACCTCACAACGACCATGCAAGGTAAGCTGATAAGGAGTTACCATCCTCACTTGCTGCAGGGGACACTGAGGCATAATTAATTATGGCAAGTCTACAGTAGAGTCCACATCTTCTAGCCCCCGGTCAGGGTGTGTTATGCTCTAATTAGCCCGGAGAACAGGGTATAACCAGATTCATGCCACTGGTGTCTGATACGAGTGTAAGTGAGGTCTGAGTGGGCTCCTGAGGTGGTCTTGGGTTGTGCCTGCTCCTTGTGGCTTAGATGGTACGTCACCTGTCTCTTTCCTGCTCCATTTCATCTGTCTTTCCCTGACCTGCACATCCTTCTGTCTCATTTCCTCATTCCCTTCAGGTCTCTGCTTAACGGCTGCCATACCAAAGCGGCTTCTCTGCCCACCCAGGACAGAACAGCCCACTCCAATAGCCCCACCCTCCTCAGCCCATTTTGCTTATTTTCCCTGCACTGCTGGCCCACTGGTGTGTTGACTGGCTCTCCTCACTGGAAGCTCTTAAGTGTCTGTTCGGTTCCCTGTGTGTTCCAAGTATAGAACTGCCTGGCACAAAGGAGGTAGTCGAATAAACAACAGGGTCCTACTGTGTAGCACAGGAAACTATATTCAATATCTTGCAATAAGCTATAATGGAAAAGAATTCAAAAAAGAATATATATATATATATACTTGAATCACTTTGCTGTATACCAGAAATTAAACCATTCTAAATCAACTATACTTCAATTAAAAAAAAGGAGGTGGTCTATATTTGTTGAGTAAAAGAAATGCATGCCTTGAGATGTTTGGGATGATTTTTGGAATCAGTGGTCTGGCCAGATAAGTCCCCTCCAAGAGATGTTCTGGGTACCACTGTATTGTCTGTGGTACAGGCATCGCCACAGACCTCCTCCGAGGTCTGTTGCACCTCCTCCGAGCACCAGTAGCAGTAATTTCCCTTCCTCCTTAGGAGGACTAAATTGTGGGGTAAGAGCTGCACTTCTTTCTGGTCAAGCAATGTTCTGAGCCTCAGTTTCTTGAACTATTGCAGCAGTGTCTTAGGTTGCCCTCCCCTAGTAAGTCATCTCTGTGACTGAGGTATGAGTTTTGGGGGGAGATCTCTTGGAAACGATGCTGTAAGGGTGTGAGGAGGTGGGTCAAGGGGCTGGAGAAGTTGAGCGGAACAGCTGCTGTAATGTAAGCCCGACTCATCCTACAGGGAGCTCTGGTGCTGAGAAGGCCTTTGGAGCTGTCCTTGGTGGAGGCAAGGGGCCCAACCAGTCACTGAGCACGTGCTGCCCTGGGATGGGACCTAACATTGCTCAGGGGCAGCCTATCACCCAAATTCCAAGGGGGGACTCAGCACACAGCATCCAGACAGCTTGGCAAATGAGTGTTTCAGTGGAGAAAAGGGAATCTGAGTGGGCATGCATGGCCTTCACCATGGAACAGGAAACAAGAAAATATGGCAAGTGTATGCCGCACTGTAATTACCTGATACATTTTAGTTGCTATTATTATTATCATCATCATTATTAGTGTTGTTGTTTTGACATTTCTTTATAGCCCTTATTGCTATCCGATGTTATGTGTGTTATTTATTGGTTATTTCTTTATGATCTGTCCGTCCACTAGAAGACAGGACTTTTATCATTCAATGCAATGTTATCAGTCATTAATCAGTCCCTGGAACATAGCAGGCACTCAGTGAATAGCTGTTGAGGGAATGGATCATTTCCTGTTTAATTCCATTTGAGGGAGGGTGTGTGTGTGTGTGTGTGTGTAGCCGTACTCAACGGCTGTGGTGTAAGCTTCCTAAGATCAGGGTGTGTGTCTTACACCTCTTGTTATTTTCCTTGCTGCCTTTTGGAAGTGACCATTCCTTTGGAAGGTATTCAGGGCTGTTCCCACCCGTGTCTCAGCCTCATCTCTGCTCCTGTGCTTCGTGGAGCCTTCTGACGCCCTCGCGTCTCTGCACCCCAAACAGGGCAGCCCTCTGCCTGGAACGCCCATCCTGAACTTCCGGGCTGTGCTGATTCCTGCTGTCCGGTCTCAGCTCCTCCTGGCTCTGTGCGCTCTGCCTGGTTCCGTCCGCCCCCTTGTTTCCCCCTTTAAGGCACTTACATTACTCTTCCTTGTGATTGTCCTTATGACCCCAAGACTCCCACTAGGATTGTCTTATGCGTCTGCATTCCTACTGCCTGACGCAGGCATCGGTGGACTAACAATCTTGCATAATACACTTTCCTGTAACCAGGGAATTGTAAAAAGAGTATTAGGAAAGGTATTGTTTAAACGGTTAAGTAATTTTCAGCGGCCTGTGTTGAACAGTACAACAATAATAGCACATGTTTATTCAATAACTTTCCCCTGACAAGTTCAAAGCACTTTGCATGTTCGGTATTGTTCTGTCCTTCACGCTTGATGACTTGGGTGAATCACGTTGCTTCTTGATGGACGTAATTTGGGCCTCCACCCTCACCACCCTCTGCATGAAACCTGGGTAGAATCATTTATCGTCTGTTGAATAAATGGGTGAATGATGTGGTTATGGGCTGATGGGAAAACCTACAGTCCTCTCTGCTCTTTTCTTTTGCTACTGACAACAGTGCAGTTGGGAATGAACCAGAGGTGACATGAGGACGTTCAACCAGATATACAGAACTTTCTTCCAATTAAAATCCACAAACGCTAAAATAATTGACTAAAAGTAAATTTTAAAAAGATTCCAGGGGCTTCCCTGGTGGCGCAGTGGTTGAGAGTCTGCCTGCCAATGCAGGGGACACGGGTTCGACCCCTGGTCTGGGAAGATCCCACATGCCGCGGAGCAACTGGGCCCGTGAGCCACAACTACTGAGCCTGCGCGTCTGGAGCCTGTGTTCCGCAACAAGAGAGGCTGCGATAGTGAGAGGCCCGCGCACCGCGATGAAGAGTGGTCCCCGCTCACCGAAACTAGAGAAAGCCCTCGCACAGAAACAAAGACCCAACACAGCCAAAAATAAATAAATAAATAATAAATTAAAAAGAAAGATTCCAGCCTAGGGTGACCTCTCCTGCTTTAAAATTCCTTTAGCAATGATAAGAATTCATAGCTATTTAATTCACACAGCCTTGGACATCTTTTCTTTTGATTGACTTGCTACTTAAAATTGTTCATTGTTATTTAATATTGTGTATTTTTTACATATTGTTTCCCCATTGCATTGTGTTCTCCTTAACAGTGGGAACCTGTTTATCCCTAGCTGCAATTCATAAAAAGCCTAGGAGTTCCTGGGAACCTCTACTCATGCCTCTGTGAGGGTTAAGGAATGGAGGGAGGGAACAGAAGAAGGAGAGGCTGGGAGCACGACCCCTGGACTCCCTCCTGGGCTCCTACACATGCTCCCACCCCCACCCCAGAAAAGCAGCCCAAGTTTTATAACTTAGTGCATTTTCAATGTAGAATTTCATTGGCAGAGAGGGTTCCACTTCTTAAGAAAAAGTTTGATAGGCACTAACTACTAAGGTACATGATCTGTGATATCATCTGATGTCTATTCTTTCTTCACTAAAATATAAGCTCCATGTGAGACAGGGGTTTTAGTGAGTATTGTAGGTAATATTTCATATGTAGGAGGAATGAATGAATGAATTTGAGAAAGAAGGAGTTATACAGAGATGGTCTTGATGGATATCTGATTGGCTTAAGGTCTTTAAACAGAGAGAACTTTTGAGTTTGGGATGATTTAAATGTAGTGTTACCGTATACTGTATTACCTGCATGGAGACCCTTTTAAAAATGAAAGGTGTGACACTGACTATTAGATCAACAGTTGTAGTCAATGACTTCCTCTGGCAGAGCAGGACATATGTTCACTTACTGAGTGACAGACATCTCAACAGGATGTTGCTTGAGGGCAAATTTGAAGATTTAACCTCTGGTAAAGAGGATTTCAGGTCCTATTTGTTTCTGCCCCATTAGAAGAGATCGTTACTCACAGGAAGCCATCCAGCCTCGGTCTTATTGCAGGGTACTTTACTCGCTTCTCCCAATGTTTGGGTGACTAAAGATTGGAGCCGTAACCAGAAAGGGTAAATGTTCCTTTGGGGCCGGAATGAAATATGCTATCAACGGTGCCAGTTGAGGCTCTCTGACACCGTGTGATGCAGAGATGAATTTGCTTTTCCACTGGCAGACGCCTCTTCTGCTAACTGCCCCTCCCAAGCCCTTGATTGAGTTCTATCCACGAGAGGAGAGTGACATCAGTTATTCGAAGGGCACCACCAAAGGTGGGAACACAGATGGGGAACAACCATCACTAGTTGGGGACTTTCCTCTGGGAACAAGGTGACTCTGAGTTAGAGGACCCCCAGCTGTTCACTGGACCCTCCAGCTTTATTTTCCTGCATTTTCAAGGCACCCACCTGATGAGTTTGATCGTTTGCAGCATAAAGGGATGTTGTGGTCCTGGGAATTTAAAATAAAGTAGAGGGACTTCCCTGGTGGTGCAGTGGTTAAGAATCCGCCTGCTAATGCAGGGGACATGGGTTTGGTCCTTGGTCCGGGAAGATCCCACATGCCGTGGAGCAACTAAGCCCGTGCGCCACAACTACTGAGCATGTGCTCTAGAGCCCGTGAGCCACAACTACTGAGCCCGTGTGCCACAACTACTGAAGGCCACGTGCCTAGAGCCCGTGCTCTGCAACAAGAGAAGCCACCACAATGAGAAGCCTGTGCACCTCAACAAAGAGTAGCCCCTGCTCACCACAACTAGAGAAAGCCTGTGTGCAGCAACGAAGACCCAAAAGCAGCCAAAAATAATAATTAAAAAAAAAAAGTAGAAATGAAATGAGGAAACCAAGCGAAACTCCTTTTCAGAGGTGGTATCAGGAGCATAGGATTAGATCAGGCCATTTAAGAATGTCCCTGTTATGTTTTAGGAGAAGGGTTCGACCTGTAATATATCCAAGTTTATGTGATACATTCTATTATAATGGTGTTACACTCTGTTCGTAAAATTACAAGTGTCTCCCAGGAAAAGGGTGAATCAGCCATTATACCAGCACTGCCCCTGACATGTTTATTCGGTCCGGGTCAGGGCGTGATTATTATACCCTACCGGAAAAAAAACCTAAATTGATATTTTAGACTGAAAATCACATGGTTTGTAGGTGGTGTGCACGCCGGTGGTGTGCAGGTATTACATGGCCCTGCAGTTGTGAAGCAGTTTATGTGCTGGTGTGGGTTTTCCACAGGTGAGTCCATCCCGCTTCCCATAGAGCCGCTCGATTGGGTGTGATGGCAGCCCCCGCACCTCTGTGCAACAGGCCCATAGAACTGGTTACCCAGAAACACGGACCCCCTTCCATCGCAGGGGCAGGCCTGCTCCCGCCACGTCCCTCAGAAGCCCCGGGCGCTAGTGGCCCGCTCTCTGAGCTCTGTCCTCGCCCCTGAGCCCCTCTGAGGCGCCGTCACCGCGAGCAGCCCCGGAAGACGGAGCGGAGCATCTCCATCGTGGAGGGACCGCCCGGCGGGACGATGAGGCGCCTGGCGGCTCCCGATTGGATATCAGCCGCTGAAGCCTGGCCTCAGGAAGGCGGCCCCCGGCTCGCTGCGTGCTGGGTCTCACCCTCCTGAATCAGATGCTCACGACCAGACTTCTAAGATGAGTTCTGTCGCTGGCCTCCCCAAGGACTCGTGAGCAAATGCTGAGTTCCTCGGACCTTATTCCCCAAGAGCAGGTTACGGCCTGGAAGAAGCTGGGTGTGGTAATGAAAGCAGAAGTGAAAAGTGGCTCTTTAGTCATGTGGCGTCTAAAACCAGAGACCATGCAGATGAGACCCGGGTGGTAGAGTGTGCTTAGGAGGAGTCAAGCCGATAGATGTCCCCCGAGTGGTCTCCTGGCCAGCCGGCACCTTAACCGCCCCCGCTCCTCCCCCAAGTGCCCCAAACTGTGCTCCTAGCACGTGCTTTGCACACAGTGTGGGCATCTTATCTTGCTGATCACGTCAGTGAGAAGCGTGATGGGAAAGCAAAGCATGAAAGTATCTGTCGGCTCGTGACTCCGATTCCCCCGAGGTGACTTAAGTGGGCAGATTTTCCCCCTGGAGCCAGAATTCACTAACCAAGAGCCACCAGTAAATTTCCTCAGAGAAGCTGTGGTAAAATAACTCACAATACACTTTCCAGAATCCCCCCGCCTCCCCACCTCACCCTGCTGTTCCCCCCTTATGTGCTGTTCCAGGTCTGCCTGTTGAAGTGGGAGCATCTCAAGGACTGTGTCCAGCACTGCTTGAGCTACAAGCCCAGCGGCATCTCCTTGCACCATTGCCCCCGGCTCAACAGTATCCAACCTTTCCTTTCCACCGGATGCGCGGTGTAGATGGCATGCATTTATTGCGTTATTTCTGGCTGGGTTTATATTTAGGTGTGAGTAAATCAGTCTTCTCCCCTGCTCCGGACAGTGAGACGAGGGAAAGCTAGGACTGAGTCTCGTTCGTGAATTCACTTCTTTCACTTGCATGCTTTCCAACAGCTCCCTGTGAGCCCGTATCACTCGCCAGGACTTGCACGGGGATGCCGCTGGGGACGTGGTGGACGGTCCTTGTCTTCACCGAGCTTCCTCGGAGTGGGACATGCCGGCGGCAGAACAGGCATTTACGTTCTGAGGCAGAGTTCTCAAATTGGCACATTGACATCTTGGGACAGATATTGTTTGTCGTAGGAGCTGTCCTGTGCGTAGTAGGGCCTTTAGCCTCATCCTGACCTTTCCTTCCTAGCTGTCAGTCGCACCTCCTTCCCAAACCCGAGTTTTGGCAACAGAATTGTCCTCAGAGGTTGCTAAGTGTCCCCTTTGGGGTAAAATCACCAGGTTGGGAATCACTCCACTACAGTGATAAATGTAATGATCAAAACAGGCTCTATTGGAGCCTCGGGCAGGGGCATCTCAGACTTCAGGGTCAAGTGGTCAGGGCCCCCCCCACCCCCACGCAGGAAACAGATGGTTCAAACTGTTAACTTAGGACAATTGTAGGCAGGTTAATAAGGGGGTTATTTACGAGGTGTGGAGAGGGTGTGGGGAGGCCCACAGGTAGCGCTCTACCCAAGGCTGAAACAGCCAGCAGGTGAGTGACACAGTTACCAGCACACTTTACCCAGGTGACCCAGGCGTGAGAGGTGACCTGCTGGGAACACACACCTGAGCTCCTTTCCTCCCTCTGACCACTCGCTGGGCTTCCCCTTGGCCACCCCAAGTAGACCAGCTCATGTATGTCAGATACCCCAAGAAAGCAGGACAAAGAAGGGGCAGTGCGTCTGGAAGGTTGAAGAGGAAACATCTAGCATAACAGGCTTCCCTAAATGTGGAAAATCTAAGTTGAGCCCCAAAGGAGAAATCAGTTACTCAGGGGAAAGGGGAGGGGAGACAGCGTGTGAATAACCCATGTGATTTCTGTTCCATGAGACTCAGTTACAAGAATCGTCGTTACACGTACAGTTCATTTGTCGAGCCTTCACCAGCCTGGCTGGTGAGAAATTCAGTGGAAGTCGTGTTTTGGGGGCTGTCTTTTCTCTCTAGGGGATCCAGAAGGCTGAGAAAACAGTCTCTGGATTTCAGTTCTCAGTGGTGGGAACTATTCAATCCCCTGCATGAAGGAACAAAGGGCGGGAAGGGGGGCAAGTGCATCTCTGCTTCTGGATCCAGCTTCGTTGTCACCTGTCTGAGGTGCTGTCACTTACTGGCTTCGGGGTGGGAAATGCGCAGGCTGGTGGAAGACGCCTCCACACGCCCCACCCCCAGGTTGGCCCACTTCCCCCTCTGTAGCCTGACAGTTTGTTTTCCTGTTTCTTTTAAACAAAAGCCTGCATGGTAATCATCTTCTGGGTGCCTAGCAACTGCTTTAGACCCCAGGACACAAAAGTCATTAAGAATCCTGAGGTGAGCTCAGAATCCAGGACTCACAGAGCCTGGCTTGGGGGGATGAGGGGGAGAAGACCCCCTCACGCCTTCTGGTCTCCTACAGCTTGGAGAATAAAGCACACCCTGATTTCTCAGCAGAACAGCCTGTCATGTTACAAAGCAGGGACCGAACCCATGGCCATTTAGGGGGATTGAAGCCTGCTCTGTCTGGCGTAGAAATCCCGTGGGGCTGGAGTTTCAACAAGTGGATGGTAGAGGAAGATAGAAAACAGAGGGCCCGAGAACCTGCTCAGGCACCAAGTCGACAGCACTTTCTACTGAGACCCGTATTGTCACCCCAGCACGTCGGGGGAGCGCACGGCACAGTCTGTGCCTTGTTAGCCTCTGCAGACATACTTGTGGTTCTTTTTTTTTAAATTTATTTATTTATTTATTTATTTATTTAGGCTGTGGTGGGTCTTCGTTTCTGTGCGAGGGCTTTCTCCAGTTGCGGCGAGCGGGGGCCACTCTTCATCGCGGTGCGTGGGCCTCTCACTATCGCGGCCTCTCTTGTTGCGGAGCACAGGCCCCAGACGCGCAGGCTCAGCAGTTGTGGCTCACGGGCCCAGCCGCTCCGCGGCATGTGGGATCCTCCCCGACCGGGGCACGAACCCGTGTCCCCTGCATTGGCAGGCGGACTCCCAACCACTGCGCCACCAGGGAAGCCCCTACTTGCGGTTCTGATGAGACAGTCGGTCAATACTTTCCACCAAGACTGAAGCCCCCATTCATGTAGCGATGTAGGTGGAGGGCCCAGCAAAGCCAGTACACAGAGGTGTGCCCCAAAGCCGGGGCACCCTCATAGCTAGGAGTCGTCACAGCCCTCTGGCAGCAGCAACTAGCCAGCCGGTAAAGGACGCAGTGTTGACTTACTGTCGCCTGTTCACGTGCTGAGTCTCTGGAGTGAAAAGCCCAGAGCCAAGTGCTTTCTTCAGCAGGGCAGGGGCACTGGTAGGACAGATGCTGACCACGGATCTTCTCCAGGGCTCTACACCTGGTCTCAGCAGTTCACCAGGATGCCTCTTCCCGGCTCCCTGTGTCCTACTTCCCCACCATCTCATCGGTGTCCTTGCTAACTCCACAGAGTTATTACCTGATTAATAACTCCTATGATAGAAGAGTTCCTGGATGAGTGTAGCCCAATTTACAATCTGCAGGTGATGGAAAAATTATGTTCAGTTCAGTAATAATTGATGGAAATGGTTTCTCCTCTTCTGCAGCTGATTGGCTTTGTAATTGTGATTTAATAATGGAAATATCAGTTGTTTTCTTCTCAAGATGAATTGGCTTCTGATTTGCTAAGCTCAAGGCTCTTTGGGCTTGTTTATATCTTTGTCTTTCCTCATGAGACTGAAGGTGAGGTGTATTTCTTATTTTGCTATATTTTTCTTTGCACACATGCGCAGACAGGGTTTGAATCAATGGTTGAAAGAAACATTATTGGTGGTGGGATGAATTGGGAGATTGGGATTGACATATACCCACTAATATGTATAAAATAGATAACTAATAAGAACCTGCTATATAAAAAAATAAATAAAATAAAATTCAAAAAAAAGAAACATTATTTTTTCAACCAGCTATTGATTATCAAATATTAGAGCTAACACTTTTTTTAGAAATAATCTAATCTAATCCCTAATTTTTACCGGTGATAAAACAGGAAGCCCAAGGTGGTTAAGTAAGTAACTTACACAGAGAGTTAGAGATTGCTTTTGGACCCAGTAGAGTGCTATTTCCTAAGTAATGATGAAAGTTTGAAAAGGATGGCTGTGGTACTGGGATTTATAACAACAAATATTTATTTGGCCTTTGTCCAGTTCCTAGCACAGAGCTCCTCAAGCCCTTGGAATTTCCTGTGATGAGAGGAAAGGTGTCTTTTGTGATGTGGATGAGGTGATTTTTGGATGACACTAAAGATGGAGGCTGCTTGCCAGGAGAGCCAGTCCTGTGATTAGAGGGTTGGAACGTTCGGTCTTCGCCCCCAACACCCGTCACTGGCTGGGAGGGGCCGGGGGCTGGAGATTGAGTTCAGTCACCAGCAGCCAATGTTTCAACCATGCCTACATAATGGAGCCTCCATAAAAAGCAAACAAGCAAAAAAAAAAAAGAGGTTCGGGGAGCTTCCAGGTTGGTGAACAGGCGGAGATTCAGGGACAGTGGTGACTCAGAGGGCACGGAGTCTCCTTTCTCTGCACCTTGTTCTCGTGTGTCTCCCAGCTGGCTGCTTCTAAATTATATCCTTTTATAGTAAACCGGTGATCAAGTCAGTAAAATGTTTCCCTGAGTTCTCTGAGCCGCTCTAGCAAATGAATCAAACCCAAGGAGGGGGTCGTGGGACCCTCCGATCTAGAGCCATTCGGTCAGAAGCACAGGTCACAACCTGGACCTGCATGGGGCATCTGAAGTTGGGGGTCGGGGGACAGTCCTGCAGGGGCTCCAGGTAGAGAGTGTCAGAAGCGGGCTGAACTGCAGGACACCCAGCTGGTGCTGAGTCGCTCGGTGTCAGGAACTGGTGTCAGAATTGGAAGGGCTCCGTATTTTATTTTCCCAATTGATTGTTTCTCTGCTGTTATGCACACATATCTTACGTGTATCTGTGTGTTCATGTGTGTATAATATGCGGAACCAAGTACATACCGAACTGTTACTTACATCAGTTCCAGGACTTACCATCAGGGTACAATATTCTGTAACTGAAAGAACCTCTAATGCTGCATATAAGTAGGGTACGTCAGGGTCACATTACAGGGTAGCTGACACTCCATCCTGACCCGTTCTCAGAATCTCCCTCTCTGGGTGGTCCTGGAAATCTACATGCACCGCCTGTCCAGCTACTTGTCGCCTACAGGCTCCAGGCCCTGCCCACTGTGGAGGGACACAGAGGACCGCCTCCCAGCCTCTCCATTTCTGTCCAGGATCCTTCGGTCCAGTCCTGCCCTTGGATCCCAATCACCCTTACAATCCTCCCTACTTTTTTTTTTTTTAATATTTATTTGTTTGGCTGCGTTGGGTCTTAGTTGTGGCACGTGGGACTGTTTTTAGTTGCGGTGTGTGAATTCTTAGTTGCGGCATGTGAACTCTTAGTTGCGGCATGTGGGATCTAGTTCCCTGACCAGGGATCAAACCCGGGCCCCCTGCATTGGGAATGCGGAGTCTTAGCCCCTGGACCACCAGGGAAGTCCACAGGCCTCCCTGGTTTTATCTCCTGAACTGACATTGTTTGTCAAGAAGGCAGAGGTTCCATGCCCCCTAAGGTCACAAAAACAAAACTAACAAACGAATCTGAGCCAGTAGGAAAAACATCTAGGAATTCTCAGGACTCTCCTTCCTTCCCAGGTAAGAGGCGTTAAACTTGAAACAGTTTAACATATGTGACCACATATGTGACCACAAAGTGTGGGTCATATGTGACCACAAAGTGTGAGGAAATCCAGCAACGGCAGGCAGGGAGAGGGCACAGCCGGGGCCTGGGGAGGGGCCTTTAGGGGCTTGGGAGCCCTTGCCTGAGCCTTCAGGTCCCAAGCCTTCCAGATCCAGAGGCAGCCCCAGGTTTCATGGGTAGAAAGAGGATCCATGCCTTCACACTTCACTACGCAGAATCGTCAGGCTGTCCAGAGACTGACGTTAAGAGCACAGCAACCCTGCTTAGGAAGACTGCCGTGAATAAAGTCAGGAACAGCACAGTGACCTAGGACCTGCGACGCCAGTTTCCTTTGCAGATAAGGGAATGGAGGCTGTGTGAAGCGAGGTGGGTTCCCTGAGCTGGGGGCTAATTAGTAGCAGAGCCAAGACCAGAACCTCAGCCTCTGGCTTCCCCTAGGCCTGTATTCATCAGGTTCTGCAGAGAAACAGAACCGATTAAATATAGAGACGGATAAGACCAGATTGATTGTAGGATCTGGCTTGTGTGGTCAGAAGCCGAGACGACCCATGTCTCGGGTCTGTAAGCTCGGGGAGCAGGGAGGCCGGTCTGGGATTCAGAGGTCTGGGAACCAGGGCAGGGGATGGTGTAACTCCCTATCCTGGGGCCTCAGCTGGGGAAGGTGGGAGACACTGCTGGTGTGAATCCCAGAGCCTGAGGCTGAAGGCCTGGGGACCAGGAGTGCAGCTGTCCGAGGGCAGGAGAAGATGGACAGAGAATGTGCCCTCCTCCGCCATTTTGTTCCTTTCAGGTCCTCCAAGGCCCGGATGAGGTGCCCACATCAGTGAGGGCATCTGCCTCACTCAGTCTTCAGATTCAAACGCTAATCTCTCCAGAAGCACCCTCGCAGACACACCCAGCAATAGTTACCAGTTATCGGGCAGCCCTGAGCCATGTCAGGGTGCCACATAAACTAACCGTCATGGGGCCCCTCAGATCCCGTGGCTGTGTCTGGTGTAGCCGTCGCTGGTTCTGGCTGTGTGGGCGCAGGGGAGGGGTGGGCTGTGGTCCCGAGCACGGGGTCCTCACCGCGCCTGTTGCCCAGCGTCTGTTCCCTGGTTGGGAAGGGTCAGGAGGTGAGCCACATCGCAAAGGAGGGATATTTGTTGCGAAGGCGGGGAGGACAGAAAGCAGAGAGAGTGTCACTGTCCTGCATTTGCACTTTTAGACCCTTGAAAATGGGCCACAAATCATCTAAGGGGATTATTAGTTATACCTGTAAGACATCATTCCAATCTGCCCATCTAGAGGAGGGAAAAAGAATAGATACTTGTCAAAATTGGCGTGAATAGGAGTCTTGGCAGGGAAAGGAAATAATTAATTTTCTCCATTAATTCGAGACATCACCCCCAGACACACACAGCCCTTCGTAACTGTCAGAGCCTCTCTCCTCCCCATCGTGGAGCAGCCGCACCACGGTGACAGATGAGGGCCACCTTGAAGTCACACGGCGTCTCTGTCCTTGGGTCTGCGTCGTCAAGACCCCAGACCAAGCGCGGGCGGCTAGGTCAGTTCCCCAGCACGCGTGCCCGGCTGCAGGGACCTTCTAATGTTTCCTTAGGGGCCAGTGGCCCTGAGCTCCTGGGTTGGAGTTCTGTCCATCAACACCATGGTCATCAGTTTCAGGAACTAAAGGATTATTTAGGGTTCCTTGTCATAGCCCATATTGATAAGTTATGAAATTTACAAATGGCCTTAGAGGTCATCTGGTGCTATTTTTTATTTGATAGAAAAAAAAACAAACCCAAAACACCTGGGACTTGGAATGGTAAAAACAGTTCCTCAAAATCACAGCACATTAGTGGCAACATGGAGGGCCAGGTCTTCTGATGTCTGATTCAGTGGTTTTCAGCCCTTATTCCTATGATTGGCCCAGAGTCATAGAAGGTCACGTGTAATGTGACCTCTGTGGTGATGAGGCTAAAAAGGGAGGCCAAGGAGGCAGATGCCTTTGGTGAGAGGTCAGCTTGATAAGAGGAGTCCAGCCTGGATGGCAGGTGGGAGACAGACTTGCCTAGAAATAGCTCGAGGTGCAGATACGGAGAGTCCTTGACAGGAAAGTTTCCAAAGGGCCCCCGCATCACAGGAAGCGCTCTTGCCCCGCCCGGGCAGAGGCGCTGCCCTCTGAGCACACGGCTCCTGGCCCTCCCCTTCCAGCTCCCGCCATAGCTGAGCACCCGAGCGGCACCGTCTCCCCTGATGCTGAAGAGCCAGGCCGTGCCCTGCAACGTGGGCGCTGACTCCGGCGGGGCCTGCATGCCAAGGGCTGCTTGGCTTCGTGGGCATTTTGCCTGGAAGCGAATATAAGGATTTCACGAATATTAATGAACAGCGATAATTAGCATCACTGCCATGCGGCCGTGCCCTTGGGAACTAACATGGGGAGAGGACAAAGGAGAGAAGAAAAGAGAAGAAAGGGAACAAGCAGGAAAAGTCAGGCTGCATCAGGACCTCATCTGCAGAAATACAGCTGTGCTCTTCCCCCAAAAAGCCTGGAAATAACCACACTGAAATAACCCTGTTGGTTCAGAGTGCAAATAATAGGGCTGCTTTCAGTGCCCTGGGCCGTCCACAGCATTTCAGAAGGTGCATGTCCTGTCTCTGACCCACCGGGACTTCGGGCCCTGGAGCCCCTGCTGGTTCTCCCCGCTGGGGGCTGCAGTGCTGACCCCTCACTCGGCCCCTCACCTTGTTCTCCCAGAGAAGACACAGCTGGTGCACCTGGAGCTCCAGGAGCGCAGAGCCCGGGGACCACTCTTGACCTTCGTCCAGGAGGGTCCTACAGCCAAGGGCCACACCTTGCTTGGGACCCAATCACCGCCTCTTGCTGGACGTACAGGCGCGAGTGTGGGCACAGCCCTGGGGCCGGATGCGGGCCTTTCTGTGGGCGGGGCGTAGAGGGGCCGCAGGGCTTATCATCCAGACCAGCACGCTACTGAGAGCAGAAGGTGACTGTCGGTAATTACGCTGGGAAAACAGGTGTCAACTGGGACCGTTCAGGCAAATCTAACAATACAGTCACCCACCTATAAAAATAACAAAGGCGTTTTTGGCATTACTGCGCAAATACATCAATCCGCAGGGAACTGAGCCGGTGCAGGTGGTGTGGAAGGAAAGTTTTACCTCCCCCCAAAGCAAGCGAGAGGTAAAGCATTCGCTCTGATGTTGTTCTATTATTAGAAATAATTTCCAAGAGGGAAGGGCTGGGGAAGGAATGGATTGGGAGTTTGGGGTTAGCAGATGAAAACTGTTATATATAGGATGCATAAACAGCAAGGTCCTGCTATATAGAACAGGGAACTATATTCGATATCCTATCATAAACCGTAATGGAAAAGAAAAAATAGAAATAATTTGAGGATTTTGGACGCCACCTGTCTCCCCCACAGATTCTGACCCTGGAGGGTTTGCCATGGGCTCAAAAAGTCAGGTGGCTAAAGTGCCCTCAGGGAACTGGTGTTGGACACCCACTGGCTGTATCGGCCCTGGGGCATTTCCATTTCTCCAAAATATGGTTTTCTTTGAGAAACGGGGTCTGGGTTACTAGTGGTGCCAGTGTAGGCTGATGCCGGCAAGGTCAGGGCAAACTGTCTGAAGACATATATAAATGAAAGAAGCACTATCTCACTCAGCTCCTTATCAGCTTTTTTTTTTTTTTTTTTTTAAGCAGTAGTTTATTTAGAATAAAGCACAGAACTCATTTCACTATGTAGTTGTTAACACTGAAATAACCCTGTTGGTTCAGAGTGCAAACAATAGTAATAAAAGTGGAAAACATGTAACAAATAAAAACTTTTCAAATGTCCTTAACATTTTGTCAATAACGTAGCTGTGTAAGCTCTGCTTTTGAAAGTGATGGATTTTTTTTTTTTTTCTTCAACCTCTACATTTTGGTCTGAACTATTTATGTCTGTTTATATTTAGCTACGTTTTTAATCCAAGTCAGCCAACCTGTTCTCCAAATGGATTCCAGCTTCTGTCCTCAGCCATTTGTCTGCCTGTGTATGAAATCCCAGCTTTCTGCCTTCTGCGTCCTCTTTCTCTCTGTATCTCTCTGTCTGTCTGTCTATCTGTCTGTGTCCATCTCCTCTCTTCTCTCTGTGGCACACATTCTGAACTTTCATTTAAAGAGCGTGGCCGCATCCTCGCTGGTACCCTGACTGTTTCTCTAGCACTCACTCGGGTCCCTTCCCTCTGGGTCAACAGTATCATCTAGATTCCAAAAATCTCTGATCTGTGCAGATTCTTCCTACACCTCATGAACCCATCTCAGAGAGAGAACATAAGTAAAACCAAGCCAAGGGACTTCCCTGGCGGTCCAGTGGTTAAGACTTCGCCTTCCAATACAGGGGGTGCAGATTCGGTCCCTGGTAGGGGAGCTAAGATCCCACATGCCTCGCGGCCAAGAAACCAAAACAGAAGCAATGTTGTAACAAATTCAATAAAGACTTTAAAAATGGTCCACGTCAAAAAAAAAAAAATCTTAAAAAAATACAAAAAAACCAGCCAAGCACACATCTTCACTGTGCTTTGGAAAGAAGTTGCTCTTGCCTTTATGCTCTGCCCGAGGGTCTGGGCATCTGTGTCCACCGTGGGCTGAGGAAGGGCAGTAGACACGGTCCGGCCTGGCCCCGGTGTCCTTACCTTACGCTGCTTCCGGGCCCCCTTTCCGGGCGCCACCTGCAGACAAGATGAATGCAGGTCCCTCACAGAGGCCGGGGGACAGTCAGCAGAAGGCCCAGCGCACCCCGAGCTGTGCAAGCTTTCTGGCTACTAGGCCGAGTGTCTTCCCTGCAGAGTCAGCCTGCCAACCCACACGGGGAGCTGGCCCTTGGAAAGCAAAGGCCACAGGAGTCCTCACCGTGCTAACTGGGGCTGCCATCCTGCTTGTAGGTGACAGTCCCCTGGGAAGGTGGCCGGGGGCTGATGCAGGGCCCCGCCCACAGGAGTTCAGTCACTCTGTAAGCACGAGCACAAGAGCCTGTCATTCCAGTGCTCCCTGGTCATCCTGATGGGTCCCTGGGACCCTGGATACCTCCAGGCGCCCTCCCTGCCAGCCCTCCCTGCAGAGAGGCTCCCCCACACCCCCTTCTCCCGCCCGCCCCGCCGTCGTATCCTCTGCATCTTGGCTTTGGTCCTCCTGGTAAGGAGAGCCCAATGTCAGAGTCTGTCTTCCTGGACGGTCCCACTGCACTTGTCACTAGAGTCCTTCCCTGCTCGTGTTATCCCCCGCTGTCCCGTCAGAACATGGGAACCATTTAGGAAACTCACCCCTGCCGGGGCACCCATCTGTGCCCCCGGCTCCGGGAGCATTGCTAACGGACTCCTTCCCCCGCTAGACGCCCAGTTAACTGTGACAGTGACTCGCTGATCCCGTCATTAGCCAGCAGACTGTCAGCCTCAGGGGAGGCAGCCAGCAAGCCAGCCTCCCTCGGGGCAGGTCCCTGAGGCCACAGCCTGAGAAAAGTCGTCAGACCCCAATGCAAAGAGTTTCTGTCACTGCCAGGAAATGAGACATTGACCCAGAGACTCCGTCTCCAAACCAGAATGGCTTTAGCACAGTTCAGTTGCTCGTATTAATTAAGGGAAAGTGAGACAGTGGGTTCATCACCCTTTTCATGAGGTCCAGTGTGGGGAAGGGACGTGTCTGGGAGTTGCGAGCAGGCAAGGATGGCTAGATCCACTGTCCACACGCCCTGCATTAATGGCGGGGAGCCCAGAGTTGCTTATTGCCCGCGGTGTTGTAGGGAGAGGCTGGGGGTGGGGAGGACGGAAAGTGTGCAGAGGAGACCAGCAGGGAGAGGAGACTGAGTGAGGAGAGAGGGAAAGCTGGGGGCGTTCTGGCATCCAAACCCCCAGCCAGCACGTACTGAGTGAACAGATGCACAAACAAGGAGGTCAGAGAAGTGAGGGGTGTCATTCCCTCTCCGTGTGCCTGCAGCTGAGAGCGGATGACACCACACGGGCAGCGAGTGCTGAGGTCCGCGGCTGAGGTCCTGCGAGCCCAGCTACCCCAAGTGCTGAACCTCACCCCGGTTCCCAACTCAAGCATGTTCTAAGGTTTCTGTCCTTCGAAAGAAGGAGGCTCCTGTGTCAGGAGGTGTGTGATGGAGAAGGACGCCAGGGGACCCCTAGGAAGCAGGGGGAGGCAGCTCCCACCTCCTCTCCCATGCCATCAATCCTGGCCCCCTCACCGTGGGAGATGGGGGACCGGGGTAACGGGTGACGTTATCTGCTCCGACAGTTAAGCAGGGACAAGACCATGGCCTACAAGTGAGGGCTGCACTCCTGATTCCCATCACCTTCCCCAGCCACTCCGCTTGGGTCTAGGGGGTCCTCCTAACCCCGGACTCTCCATTTCAAGGCAGCCCTGGCACTCAGGTCCAGCGTGGGGCCTGTGGTCAGTACTTAGGCTGAGTCCTCCATTGCACCAGTCCAGCTGTCTTGGGTTCACAGGGAGAAAGGCAAGACCTGGGTCAGCCTACGATGCCAAGCCCAGATTGTAGGCCAGCTTGACAGCCATGAAGCTGAGGTTTTGATCTGCCTGCGGCTCATTTTCTGCAATTATGTTCCATGGGCCAGAATCCTGGAGAGAGAGGGACGAGGGACAGGACTTGGGTGCCCACCCCCATGTGCACCCCTGACAGTGTCTGCCTTGTCCCTCACACCTTCAGGGACAGAAGCAGAGGGAGAGGGCGGCTGCAGACACTCCCTTCCCTTGGCCTCGTCTGGCTCCGGACCCCGGGGGCAGGGTTTCCAGCAAATACACAACCTTCCAGTGAACCCACACTTTTTCCTAAGCCTCGTGCACTCCTCACAGGAGTAGGATCAGCTCTTGGGTCACTCGGATGGCTACCCTGCTTTGGTGAGTGGGCGAGAGACTGTTCATTTTCCAGGGTCAATCAGAAAGCCCAGTTGTGGTCTAGCAGGTCAGCGGCATGCACGTGGTCGTTGAGGTGTTTGATTCCAAGTTTCCAAGGTCGGCATCAATAGGAATCGTCTGTAATAGCCCCTCTTGCTGGGCAGCAGGGAAACGGATTTCTGGCTTTTCCAGAAGCCCTGCCATGTGAGTCCAGTGCCCCCCAGGTGCCTCCATGCCCCCACTCCGCCCACTGCCTTCCTTCTGGCCGCAGCTCCCCTTCCCCCGCTTTCTTGCTCATCTGTGTTCTCCTTCCGTGGCCGTTCCTTCCCGATGCTCTCGCCTCCCTGAACCGATGCCTCTTTCCATCCATGGTCACCCCCTCCTGCTCATTTCCTCTAGGGCGCCTGCCCCCAGGCATGTGCCATTGTGAGTCACTTCCTGACAGGTCTCATGGCAAAAGCTGTGACAGGTGCTGGCATTTAACCTCACAAAGCATCTTCCCCAGATAGAGCGGCAGCTTTCCGTGGCTGATGAGGAGGGACAGAGGGGATGGGGGCACCTCGCTGGGCTGCGGGCACCTCCCTAGCAACTTTTAATCATTTCAAAGGGAGAAGCCAGGCAGGGTTTGCCTCCAAATGAGGAAGATTTCTTGAATGATGTGAATAGTCAGGCAAAGGAATAGGCCACCTCCGGCATCATCCCCGGGGACATTCACACGGAGGGGAAGATATTCTGTCAGGGACAATCATCCAAAAGAGTGGAAGGCTAAATTCTTTGACCCTCCTGGTACTTCCAACTCTATAATTCTAAGGAATTGGCTGAGAAAAAAGAAGGGAAAATTGGGCCAAGAGTGAAGGCTGAGAAACAGCTGGCGCAGGATGAAGATGAAAAGGGAGAAAGAAGAAGTGGGTCAGGAAGCTGCCAGGTTTTACTCCGGACTTCCTCTTTGAGCTCTCCATCCCTGAATGCTTAGTTTTCTTCCGTCTCTAATAAATCTTTCTGACCCACCATACCTTACTTAAGGGGTCTAAAAGCAATTAAGAATGGAAAAATTGAGCCTGGGGAGAAAAAACATAAAGCACTCCAGGTCTGGGCTCATGAGATTGTGGGCTATCCAAAGTCAAGGACCTTGCCTTCTACGTCCTCTCCACCCCACGGCATCTAACCCATCGCCTCTCTCACTGTTAGGGATGAGTAAAATAGCCGCCGGTCACATCAGGGACAGCCGGCCGGGCCAGGGACCCTTCTTCCCAGGGGTGGTCTGCTCCCCCGTTTCTGAGATGGCGCAGACCCTGCTCGTGGACGCTGCTCATTCCTTGCTCTCCGTGACTGTTACGTCAGAATATGTGTCCCTGCAGAAGGGGCCGCCCTGTGCCCACGGAACTATGGGGCCGGCTCAGCCCTTCCCCAAGCACGAGACCTGCGTCTGCGGGGTCCGAGTCCAGGGACCTCCCCCATAGCTGATAAATGGCCCCATTTGTATCCTTGCAGATCTTAATCTTCCTAATACAGTGGATTGAACTTATCTTCTTCAAAGTGCTCCGCCGTGGAAAGAAAGAACCCGCATTTTTTAATATATTTCAGCCACTGATGCAGAGCCCGCTTCCTTTTGCTTCCGGTCATGTTATATTGGGCTGTCTGAATGCATAGGGCAGGGTGATATGCCTCTGGCTTACTGGCTTATTACAGGACCTCTTACCATTAAGCAAAACTGCTGGGCAGACTTGAAGCTTTCTGTTTTGTCAGAAAAAAATAGTCTTGTAGCCGCCTATCTTTTTTTTCAAGTCCCTTTTGAATGTGTCTTCAGAACCTTTCCCATGGCATCCAGAACATCCTGCCTGCACCCTGGGCATCTCGCCTGCACCCCGTCTGCCTTTCTTTCCTTCCTTGCACCAGTGCATCCTTCGGCCTCCTCCTCCCTCCTTTCCTGTCCCCCCTCATGTGGTCCCCCCTCTGCCCCCCTAGTCAGCAGTCTGCCTTCCTAGCAGCTGGCAAAGAGGATTCAAACATTTGTTCCCTCCTGCCCTTTCCTCTGCAGCATGGAATCAGGATTTTACATCGCAACCAGAACTGGAGAGGGCGGGGAAAGCATTCCACCTTGCAGTTTCCTAGGTCTCCAGGCCTTTAGCAACCTAGATTTGTTCTGCTTTGCAAATCTCACCCAGTATTCAAAGCTATTAGGAAAATAGCATCTCCGTCTCCTTCCATGGACTTGAGGTGGGGACAAGTGCCAACATCTTCCCTTTCTTAGCAAAGAAAGCTGGGTTCGAGTGGGCGCGTGTTTTGCAGTAAGATCACAAAGGCTCAGTGGAAAAGTAGCTTCAAGGGTCCAGATCCTCAGCGTCAGTGTGCCCTGCAAAGCTCTCAACTGCAAAGAGAGGGTGTCTTTTGAGATGCCGGCTCCACGAGGATCTCAACGCAAAGGGCAGGCAGGAAACATCGCTGACCAGCTGGCCCCTTCACAGACCCGGATGCACATGCGAGTAAGAACGGGCTGAGAACAGCGCACGGTGGAGAGTGTGGGCCCCAGGCCAGCAGCATGGAAATCCTGGGACACTTGGTAGAAATGCAAAACCCTAGGCCCACCTTAGACCTACCACATCAGACTCTATCTATATATATATAGATACAAAAACTCGGAGGAATTTATATGGAAATTAAAACCCGAGAACCACTTACTTTATAGAACTAACTTGACAAAATTCATTTTCTCACTTAATGAGGTAGTATTATCGTAACGATCCCCATTTTATGTGAAACACTGTTCCTTCCTCCCTCCCTTTTTTTGCTGTCACGTAACAGTCCATAAAAACAGCAGTACAGATGGTGAAGATAAATTCCCGCATTGCAGAGGGTGGCCTGTTGCCCAGCAATTCCCCCCAACTCCCCCAATTCAAAGACAGGAACTTTGAAAATTTTGAGGAAGGTGCTCCAGAGCAGGTGCCTCCTGGGGTCTGGGGTGTGCCCTGCCAGCCCCACTGTGGTAGCTCATTTGTTTGGTTAAGTGCAGGGGGTTTAATTACCTGTGGCAAATACACTGCGGTACATTTTGAAAGAACGATGGAGTCTTAGTAGGAGAAAGCCATCCTTTCCATCCCGTTGTATTTATTTACCGCAAAAAAGGCACGCTGAATCTGGAAAGTCATTTTGGTCTGTCTGATTTTATTGTTGTTTAATCCTTAAAACCACTTAGATTGGTCAACCAGCATCATTTCAATGAGCAAGGCAATTTTTATCTTTATTGGACGTCCTGAAATAAGTGATTTCAGAATCCCCTTCAACTCTGAGATTCTTTAAGTCGAAGAGAAATAAGGAAAAAAGGGTGAGAGGATGTTGACATCCTTCCAATGAGCTTTGAGGAATTAGATATGAACCAGCCTGGGTGATTAAATGTCTGCTGGGGTAGAGGGTCATGACCAGCACCACCACCCTGAGATCCCAACAAACAGGGCCCCAGGAGGCACCTACTCTGCAGCATCTTCCTCAGAATTTTCAGAGTTCCCGTCTGGTGCCTGGGACCAGCATAGGCCGGCAATACCATTCAGGAGCGACACTCACATCTCAGACTGGGAAGTGTGGACTTGTCCCAAACCCCACTTCCCCCCTTCGCCTCTACTTCCAGCCAGTCCTCACACGGGTTCAACCAGATTCCCAAGATCCTGAAATTCTCACCTGTGGGCCTGTCCTGGGGCCTGTCAACCGGCCTAAGTTCCAGGAGGGTGCCCTGGTAAGTGGATTGCTCGGCTGGCCGACGGATGCACGATTTCCTTCAAAGAATAGCATGAGATTGGGCTCCTAGCTGACTTCGAGCGACTCAGTTTGTTTACGTATTTGCCTGGAGCCCCACACCTTCTGAGGTTGGCCTTGATCACCAACATCCAGACACTGAAGGTAGAGCCTGGGTGGGCGTGGTGACCTTGGGGGGGCTGGGTGATGGGGGCAAGGAAGGCCCCGAGAGCTGAAAAGCCAGTGTCCTGGGAAAGGGGCAGGGTGGTGGGGATACCCCAATGCTTCCACAGGAGCAGAGTCAGGATGCCAAAGCGGCGGCCTCACGTCTGCCCATCAGCCCACCCCCACGACACCCCACTTCCTGCGCCAAACCCATCGTGGACCCAGACTTGGTTTGTCGAGCAACCATTGGATCAGCTATGCTTCTACAGGGTGTGAGAAAAGTTACAATGTGTTTTTATCGTCCTGAAAACTAATTTTGCTCTCATGCCGGAGCATAAAAAGGAATCAGGTATCAGGCTTAAAAGAAATGCAAATGGATGTACTTTCTCCTCGGCCTTTGGGTTGGCTGGGTTTTCACAGGAGCCTGGTGCTTTGACAGCCTCAGGACATTTGTGTTTTAAGACAGAAGGTCTGTCCTCTTTGCAAGCAGAGGGGTCAGATTATGAAAGAGCGTGTAATAGTGGCTGCAAGAAATGTCAATTTTGCAGCCCCAGAGTATTTAAGATCATGAATTGCAAGCTTCACAAAAGCCTGAGAATGAAGCCTCCAGAATGTCCTACAAAGCCCGGTATTACACCCATTGAGTTCCCTCACCCCAGGTTCTGGGGAATCTCAGGGTTATTTTATGTTGGCAAATGTTTATTGAGCACCTACTACATAGCAGTCAAGAAGGGCTTCCTCATTCATTCATTCTCCACTTTATCATCTCCAGGACAGTTTGAAACCAACCAGCTACTTTGTGTCTGTTTGTATCAAATTGTTAAATGGTCACTTATTCATTCTACAAGTAGTTAGTAGTTTGTATTCTGTGTACAAATGCATCTCTACATTGTGGAAAATGAAGATGTCCGTACTCACATACCCTAAAGTTATTCCCACATTTTAAAAATTATATTATTGATCATGACAATTCTGTTTAAAAATATCAAAGCTTACTAATGTGCTACAGTATTTCATATGTACTCTTAATTAATCCTCATAATAATCATGTAAGAAAAATAATAATATGCCCTTCTTGTCAAATGGTCTGAAAAGTTAAAGGGACTTGGACAAAAATCCATTTATCCAAGACTCAAGCAGAGAATTTCTTCAAATACTTTGGGGCCAACATAATGTCCAGAATCTTTGGCTTGATGTTCGAACCCCCATTTTATGGCTTTTTATATTCCTTCTCTTCTAAGCTCTGTACAGTTATGCCCCTGGTTTCACAGTTTCTTGATTGTCTCTGTCTGTTTCTTTCCTCCCAGACGGCCAGGGCTTTGTGAGTGAGGACGAATACCTGGAAATCTCTGACATCAAACGTGACCAGTCCGGGGAGTATGAATGCAGCGCCTTGAATGATGTTGCTGCCCCTGATGTGCGGAAAGTAAAAATCACTGTCAACTGTGAGTAGACCCACTGTCAGCGAGTTCCAGGGGGAAGGAGGGCATGGGGATTAAGGGGACGAAGAGGTAAGGGCAGTGTCATTTTCTGATGGACCCCAGTTGTTTCCAGCAGGAGAAGACAGTATCAGATTGCTGGGCCCATCCACCTCCAGGGCCGTGGAGTCTTCCTGTGACTGTCAGAACTTTTAGCTGATGGGGAGACTCGTGAACTCCGGGTTAGTGTGAAGGCTTGAAGAGATGCTGGGGTAAACACAGTATCTTCAAGCAAGAAGTCCTTTTCCTAAAATACATGATCGTTTAGCTGGGAAGGGGGACGTGCACAGCAGGTGACTGATGTGCTTCTCACCTGTCTCACGGACTCGCTCTGCGTCTCCCTGCAGACCCGCCCTACATCTCCAAAGCCAAGAACACGGGTGTCTCTGTTGGCCAGAAGGGCATCTTGAGCTGTGAAGCCTCTGCAGTGCCCACGGCTGAGTTCCAGTGGTTCAAGGAAGATACCAGGTACCTTGAAAGCGGAAACAGGGCATGTCCGAAGCAGAGCTGATGGATCGTTCCCCACGTGGAAGGAGGGTGATGAAGTCCAGGGGGAAGATACGGCAAAACCAAACTGACTACAGCCTCCATTATAACAGAGTCTCCTTTTAGAGCCAGAAGCAAAACACGGAGGGAGCTGGGAAGTGGGCAAAACTGATGGACCTTGTTTCAGAATCAGATTAGCTGTAGACACGGCGGTCTTCAAGGACTAGGGGCATGTAGCCCTGGAGCATGGGCGCCCTTCCTTCTTGGCCCCTGATGGAGGCCGCAGTGCTCATAGCTGGGGGGTAGAGGGGCCGGCTTAGTCTGAGGGAAGGGCTCTGTGAGGGGGAGAGTGTGTGCGTGGGTCCGCCTGCAGCGTCTGGACTTCCCCGGACCCGCCCATCTGCCGCCTCACTCTGTGTGTGCAACCAAACCCGTTGCACCCCCTCCTTTCTTGCAGGCTGGCCACCGGCCTGGACGGCGTGAGGGTCGAGAGCAGAGGCCACATATCCACACTGACCTTCTTCAACGTCTCAGAGAAGGATTATGGGAACTATACCTGTGTGGCCACGAACAAGCTTGGGAATACCAACGCCAGCATCACACTGTATGGTGAGTGCAGGAGGCCTGGACGTGGGGCTTGGCGGGGCGGGGAGTTCCAGGGACTCGGGCGGGAGGAGGGCGCAGCCTGCTTGGCCTGTGTCCGTCCATAGGGCTCAACCCCCCACCTTAGATGCGAACGCACCTCCACCGTCATTCTCCTGGCGCACGGTACGTGGTGTGTGCAAGGTAACTGGTACCTCCTGGTCTCGTGCAAGGTGAGCTGGGCACCTCACCAAAGGAGTAAACTGAGCTCTGAACCAAGCTGCACAATGGTTACCGTCAACAAGATGGAACCATGGAACAGGTCGATTGTAGTACTGTCTATTGGTCTGGGGGGATAAATTAGATATAGTTTTAAGATACCCTCTACAGTAAGAGTCGATGATTCCAGGAGTTATATTTACAGTTTTAAGCCAAGTTACCTGCTGCCATCATGATTCTCATGTTGACTGCCTGTCACGTTTTCATTCATTGGAATGAACAGAGCAGGAGGCTTGAGTCCCCATCGGGACGATTGCTCTGTCCACAGCTGAGACAGCCGCCCCTTCTCTGCAGGTCTCTCCCTCCTGCACGGGGGGAGGGGCCTGCAGATCCCTGAGCGGCCCTTTGGGAGACCTCACCCTCCCTCGCTCAGTTCTCGCGCTGCTGTGTCCATCTCCTTGTGCAACGTTTCACTCCACGGGCCAGGCCCAGCTTGTGGCGATAGCCCATGTGTGTATGTGCGTGTTTATTTGCTGAGATTTGGTTAGAGGGAAGCGTCTGGTGAATAGGACGAAAAGGTATTCATGTTTCACGTGGACCTCAGACCCTGAACAAGCTTTCAGCATTGACATGAACTGAACTTTGTCCACCAACCATCTGAAATGTGTGATCTATGTCTTTTGTTTTCTCTCTGCATTGTGTGTGCATTGTGCTGTGTGTGTCTTAGAAATAAGCCCCTCATCAGCAGTGGCAGGTGGGTATAGCATGTTCCTTCACTCCTCTGCCTGCCTGAATGCCTATGTTTTTGATTTTAAGCCTCCTTCAAAGACAGGCCTGCCTGCTCCGCCTCCTTGGTTTATTTCTCCTTAGTGGCTAGACTTCAGGGGGTTGGTCTGCACAGTTTAGGTAGCAAGCATGTAGAATATGATGGCTTTCACACATGTGCATATGAAATATCGTTATATGTTTCCAGAGAAGGGCTTCCCCCCCGCCAAAACAAGAAACTTCTACTTGGTGGCCTTAAGAGGGATGAGTATTCTGCTATTTGTACACAGCAGCAGCGAGGGGAACCCAGCCTAGACACTAAATGGATTATCAGATGATCGTCTCCATGGGGAAATCACACTAGTATGAATGTATAATTCCTCCGGCCCAAGGCAAAAAGGGCTAATGACTTAATTCTGAAAGTTTCATTTTAAAATAGAAGTACTTGGGTCATTATTCATAATGATCATCATAATATCTACCAAGTACTGGTTTCCAGGCATCATGCTAGTTCCGTGAAAGACAGGTTATTAACCCCATTTTAAAGACGGGTAAGAGGAGGACCCAGGAGGCTAAGTGACACTGAAGTACGCGTAGCTAGTGAAGAGGTGCTGATGAGACCCAGACCCAGACCCCTCCTCAGTGCTGGAGGGTTTTCCCAGAGGATGAGGGTGTGAACCATGGGCACACACACTCGCACGCTCCCTCGCGTGCTAGATGGGGCCTCAGCTCTGCCTCCCGAGTGGAAGCCTCACCCTCCCTGTCTGCAATCAATCTCAGCCACATAGCAAATGGTAACTTTTTTTAATTTATTTATTTTTTTTGGCTGTGTTGGGTCTTCGTTTCTGTGCGAAGGCTTTCTCTAGTTGTGGCAAGCGGGGGCCACTCTTCATCGCGGTGCGCGGGCCTCTCACTGTCGCGGCCTCTCTTGTTGCGGAGCACAGGCTCCAGACGCGCAGGCTGAGTAATCGTGGCTCACGGGCCTAGTCGCTCCGCGGCATGTGGGATCTTCCCAGACCAGGGCTCGAACCCGTGTCACCTGCATCGGCAGGCAGACTCCCAACCACTGCGCCACCAGGGAAGCCCACAAATGGTAACTTTTGAATTTTCCAGATCTGGAATCAGCTCTGCAGCTGCCCTTTCCACAGCTCTGGATCCGAGACAATCATGGGCCACTGGCTCTGCTCATACCTTGGTGTCTGTGAATGTCCATCCCTAGGTCTTGATAAAACTTAGAAGAAAGGGTGGGGCTGGGTTGCTTCTCTGCCACTGACCCTGCCGTCACCCCTGAGTCAGTGGGGCTGCCCGTGGGGGGATGCGGCCGACAGAAGGGTTCCAGGACTGACAGCTAGGTGATCCGGGCGCTTGTCCCTCTGTACCATGAACTCAGGAGAGAAGTGTGTCACAGCCGAGAACAACAGTGTGTGGAGATTAAGGATACGTTTGCCGGCTAGGGCTGCCATAACCAAATAGCATAGGCTGGGGGCTTAAACAACCGAAACTTGTTTTCTCACAGTTCTGGAGGCCACAAGGCCAAGATCAAGCCAGGAAGATCTGTCAGCTGTTTTTGATGAGGGCTCTCGTCCTAGCTTGTAGATGCCCACTTCGTTCTCACATGGCCTTTCCTCTGAGCATGTGCAGAGAGAGAGAGAGAGAGAGAGAGCGCTGGGGGGTGGAGGAGGGCTCCCTGGTGTGTCTTCTTATTAGGGCACTAATCCTAGCCAGTCAGGGCCCTACCATTGTAACCTCATTTGACCTTAATCACTTCCTTATAGGCTGCATCTCCAAATACACATGGGGGCTTAGGGCTCCAACATATGAACTTGGAGGGCCCAATTCAGCTCCTAGGAAAGACACAGCTTCATATCCAGTGCAGCCAACCACACGAAGCCCGTGTCAACAATTAGCCTGTTTGAACCCATTTTCCACTTCTGTGTCCCCTCTTCCACCTGATCTGAATGCGTTCTTTTAAAGGACCATTTGAACATTTATAACCGATCTGCTCATACTCGCCAAAGCCACACTAACAGACACCCTGCACCCCAGGCACGCATTTGTGTTTGTTTGCCGTCAAAGACTGTAAGCTTGGTTTTTAGAGACCCTTTGGACTCTGCACCGTGAACCCATCCCAACATACATTCATGACAGGCCTCTCACACAAACATGTCTTTCCTACGTTTCCTACCTACACGCACAGAACAAAGGGAAATGAGATGAAAGCAATGTCGAAAGAAAGCAGAAGACACAGGCTATGGAGACAGTGGGCTGAGACAGGAAGTGCTTAGGCAAACTGAGAGACCACGCGGGTAGGTGGGTGATGCTCAAAGATGAATCAGTGGCTGACCTTGACGTGGGATGTTTCCTCCTCACCCACCACCAGTTGCTGCCCCTCCAGAAGCCGCACAGACAGAACAGGTCACCCAGCTGAGTGCCAACTCAGAGTGGCATTTCAGACTGTGCACTTTTCTTAGCCCCGGGCCACTGCCGGGACTGGAGAGGCAACGGAAGGTAGAGAACAGACCAGCACGGGGATGGGGAAAACTGAGTTCCGGTCCTGACCCTGCCACAAACCGTGCTGCTCTCCGTTCCGCGGTCGCCTGTAAAATATAAGCACAGGGCAAAGCAGACTCCAGGCTTCTTTCCAGCTTTCTAAGTCTCTGTTCTGTTGAAAAACAAAGGGAAACTAGGGTAAGAGGCACATCTCCAAAACCTGGCATCCGTAACCTTGGGAATGGCAGCAGGTGCGGTGCCTATTGCCAGCAACTTGCTCGAAGTATCCGTAAGCTTTCTTGAGTGGGTGAGGCATTGGGAGGCCACCTGGGCCCTGGCACCCTGGAGCCTGGCCAGGTCCGCACGCAGCAGGGGCGGCCGGGCTCAGCTTGCTGACCACGGCTCTGCCTCTTGCAGAAGCCGCTCACGTTCTCTCGACTTGCCACCCATTCTGCTTCCACTGGGTCTTGAGCAAGAGGCCCCATCCCCCTGTCCTTAGGGTGCAAGGAGGGAACATTCTGAACTTGATTACATCCGGCACGGCATTGAGTGCGGGGCACGTAATGAGCCGTGTAAACGCCTGTATTTCTGTATTACTGGAACCGGCAGGGGAGAGGGACAGAGAAGGCAAACAAAGCCAGAAAGGAGGGGGATGCTGCCGAGAGACAAACAGATTTCTCACGCTTTATCTGTGCACTTGCAGCGACACAGATGAGTTACATTAAGAGTTAAGTATCAGGAATGGGGACCGCGCCTAGGAATCTTGTCATTGCAAATGAAAATGGCAAAATATTCTGGTTAATGCAACATCTGGGCTCAGGATTTTTTCCTCAAGGCAGAGCCTCAGCCCCTCAGAGCAGCCAGGAAGAAGCCCTACCTCTTGGCCCCTGGAAACTATGAGGACAGAATCTCTATTTTCTTTTGCTAATGGCCATTCCTCCAGAGAAAATACACGTATCAGGCTGGCTCTTCAGACAGGATTTTCATCAACTAAAGGCAGCCGGACCAGCTCTTGTCATCCTGCACCCTGGGCTGCCCTCACCCAGGGTCCCCCCTGGAAAGCTGGTTCAGGCCCTGCTCCCCACCTGCCCTCCTCTATAAAGGCTCCCAACAACCTCACCTTTCCCCCAGGTGGCTCCAGGTGAGACCTGAGGGCTGGGTGCTGCCGTTGAGGATGCCAAATCTCCCCTCCCTTCACCTCCAATCCAGCCCAATCCAGGCCTCGGTCTCACGCCTGCGTCCCTCCGAAGCCCCAGCCTCCCCTCAGCCCCAGACCTCCCTGGCCCCCAACACCCTGCTTCTGGCTTCTAGGATGTGACTGGCTGTGGCTTTCTTCTTCCCTCTCGGTCTCAGTCTGCTTCTAGCCCCTCCACCTTCTGCCCAGGGGTGGCATTACAGCAAGAGGAGAAGGGTCTTCTGTGTCTTCGGGCATCTTCAAGAGTTGTATCTCAGCCCACCGCTTTGGGTGCTTTAAAAATGCAGATTCATGGGCCTGGTCCCAGACCCATTTCATGAGAATCTCCCGGGATGGTCCTGAGCACGTGCTTTGTAGGCAAGCTCTCCCAGGGAAGCGTAGGACCCGGCAGCCAGCCAGTCTACAAGCAGCCGTCTGGGGGCTCCCCGGTCTGTGTCCCTAGCGCTTTCCTCAATTCTGAGCCACAAGACGCTCTGCTACCTGAAGGTCCCAGGGGAATCTCCATCTTTCTCTCCCTGGCACCCCTTCCCTCCTCAAACGTGCACCTTATCTTCTCACCCACCGCCTCACTACAATCTCCATGGCCATTCTGACCCTTTCCTCTCCCTCACCCCACACCTGTCAGCCAGCAGGTCGGAGCAAGCAGGCACCAGCCCTCCCGCCACTGCCATCACGCTCACGCCGGGGCAGGGGCCTTGTCTGGCTACGACATTCTCTTACCGGTGGGTGGTTCCCTTGTCTTTGATAATCTCTCTTCCGTCTTCCACTTCGGGGCCAGGTGGCCCTTCCCAAACTCAGAATGAACCTGTTCACATCCTGCTGAAAACCGCCTCCCAGAAAACCCTCGAAGACCTTTCCTGCTCTGAGCTCAACCTCCCTCGTGGCCCCAAGTTCCCCGCTGCCTTCTCGGCACCAACCGTGCTAGACACCCGGCCCGCCCTGCCCGGGATGCCCGATCCTATTGCACATTCCAGCCTCGACTATGCTGCTTCTGTCCATCAAGTCACTGATTCAGCGAATGTTTGTTTCGAGCCTACTGTGTGCCAGGAGTTAGATTTAGGATTTAGGTACCGAGAGGAGCAGACTTCCCAACCTCCTACAAGCAAGTAAATAGACATTTACAATAGAATATAGAATCTAAGTGCTGCACTAGAGCAGAGAAGAAAATACTAGCTAGTAGGTGTCAGCCAGAAGGGGCTTCAGACAGCTCAGAACCCTTCGAGGTAAGTACGCCTGGAGCTCAGAGAATTTAAGCCATGTGACTGAATCCTTCCCGCAGACAGCAATTCCACCGTAGAAGGACACGTTAACATCCGGTTTTGCACCCAGGTCTGTCTGACCTTAAACCCATGTTTCTTTCTAACCCGTAGGTATACTGTCTCTTCCAGTGTGTTGAAGGGTCACAGAGGGAGGCGTTTGCCCTCTTCTCTGCCTGATAAAATTGTACTTACCCTTTAAGCTTCCACTCAACGGTGCCCCATCCATAAAGTGTTTCTGAACCCCACTGAAGAATCACTCACCCATCTTTCGGACTCTCTTGGTAGTTTACCCTTAGGCTTATATTTTGTTTGTATTTGTTTCTGCACTGAAGGATGTAGCCCTGTATCTCGCCATAGTTATTGACCAGTAAGCATTGGTTGGGTTAATAAATATATCTTCCAGTCAATGGGTTACAGCCTCTTACAGGGTGAAACTCCCCACTAGCCAAAGGAAGGCCAAATACGCAAAAGGTCTTATAGTCTCCCCCACTGCCCCGCAGGGAAGCCAAATCAACATTGCTGACGCTTTCCCTGGCATTCCAGCCCCCTTACGTCCCAGTTCTAATTTGAAATTTAGGGTCCCGTCCCGCGGGGTCTTTCTCCCTTGTGAGGGAGGCTATCTATCTCAAACATCGCGACAGACTGTTGAGGAAGGCGTTCGTCAAATGATTTCTTCTTGCAGAGACATCAAAAGCTGCACATGCCTGTCCATTTCCTGCTGATAACGTATATGATTTTTATTTTCCAAATCCGCAATTTAAATCCAGGTGGGAGGGAATGAGTCAGAGAGAAACACCGTCGTTCCTGGCTGATGGCAGCAGCCTCGTCATTTGTATTTTCCCCAACCTGCGAAATGTCAACATATTAGGAGAAAATATGCAGACATTTCACGTTTCACTCCTGATGCTGCCTCGCGCCCCTACCCTGCTCCGTCTGAATCCCTGGCATCTGGCCGTTAGCCTGAGCGTTCAGACTTCAGCACGGAGCACTCGGGCTGTGCTGATGTCAGCACACGCCCCCGCTTCCGGTTTGGCACAGACCAAAGCCCTGCTGTTTTCAGGGTTGTGATGCGCTGACTGGTTGGAATTAACTTCTGATATGAACTTCCTAGGCCTTGGGCTTTGTGGGAGCACAAAGCAGAGATGATGGCTGCCTTTTTGGCTTCTTTATCCGCATGCCTTCCTGGAGCTGCGAAGCCCCGTTCATCGTCCTTGTAGAAAAACACCGGGCCCTGTTTTCTGCTGTAATTAAAGACAATGAAGGAAAAGCTCCCTCTGAAGGGGAACGATGCACCTTCGTCAGCCGGCACTGCTGAAAGTAGGTTTACGTTTCCCCAGCAAGTGTAACACACACCCTCTAATTAGATTTCCTCGCTCCTCTTTTAATCACCGGGAACATCATTATCCTTTTGGTTCCTTGTTAGGAAGGTCACAAAGTTCACATTCATATTTATAAAACGCATCCAAATTTCAGAACAAAACTGTATCTTCTTAGACTTCAGATGCCTCCTTGATCTCACTGCGCTATCATCACCAAGTTCAACTCGGCCGTGGGTTTTTTTTTTTTTTCTCTTTTCTTTCCTTCATGTGGTGATGATCACCTGACCACCTGCTATTTTAGTAGGATTACAGCAACACTTTGCTTTTGAACTTCTTGCTGAAGAACTGTGCCTTATTTTCGTTGCAATCATGGAAAGGACAAGGGTGGCATTTCAATACCTTTCTCACTTGTAATGGACCCTCCATTTTTAAGCTTCAAAATCTCTTGTGAGGCAGGATCCTCATCGGTAAACTTATATAGTTTTCTGGGAGCTTTGTGCTGAGTTTGGGTACTTTGATTTTCAAAATCTGTTCCTCCACAGGGTGATCAGCCAGCCCATGAACGCAGCAGCAAACCCTTGCTTCCAGGAGAGCGAGGCCTGCAGGTTAATTCTATGCTAAGCCCTCAACCAAATTTGCTTTTTAAAAATGTGTAATGTGTAGTGTATTTAATTTAACAAAGTAAGTAGCTTCTCCAAAGTGGACTTTATTTTGCTCATTTGTTTGTTTGCCTCTTTCTTTATTTACTTGTCTTACTGCTGCTGGGTCTCACACGTGGCCATACCATAAAATCTTCCCTCCGGCCCAGAGTACACGCACTGATTGATTGACCTTTGTGACATTTACCGTTTCTGGAATTTATCTCTTGATCATTTCTGTCTCTTTAGCTCTTCTTTCTGTGTGCTGAGGACTAACTTATTTTGGTCTGCATATGTCCTCAAGGTATTTAGTTGTCATGGTTGTCATTCACAGTTGGTTTTGTGGCTTTGTGTCGTCATGTGAGCTTTTCAAAGACGCTCAACTTCAGGAAAGAAGGAAGCAATACGTTTTTAGTGTTGAGGAAGGGGAAAGGAGCGGCTGGAATGAGGGGAAAGGGCATCATTACATGTTCTCACTTTTAGTTTATCCCTGAAAAATATTTAATTAAGGCTGAGGTTTGTAAGAGCTATTCTATTAGACTGAGTCACTGCTAACCATAAATAAAGATTTCTTGAATGTGGTGCTTGCCCACAGAAAGAGTTGGGCTTCTACATGCACTTCCTCAGAATAACTGGCCTTCCTTGGGCAGCCTTTACCTGTGGCTGGAGCCAACTCAGGTCTTGTCAGGAGAGACCAGTCACTTGCTAAGCCAGAGTCACGTTTGCTTTCAGTGGGTGTTTGGCAATTATCTTTAAGAATTCAGTATACACAGGGTCTCTTTATTTAAAGCAGGAGCCCCACAAAAGATACTATTTTAGAGAGAGACTAGCAGTTGTGGTCCTGGTTCTCATTCACCCAATTGTTACTCATCCTTTCCTTATACTCAGTGATTTTACGTATCATCTTCACTCATCCTCAGAGCAACCCTGCAAGTATAGAGAAAACCACCTCCCCACATATTTTATACATTAAAAAAAAAAACTGTTTGAGAGCAGTTAACCATCTCACCTGAAGTCATCCTGCAAGTGACTAGCAGAGCCAGAATTCACATTCAGTTCTCCCTGATTCCTGAATGCAATCCTCTTAGACAGGCGGGGTGCTCCTGAGATGGAAGGGAGGTTGGATTATTTCATTCCAAAGGACTTTCTTCTCAGAATCTGTGAGGGCTTAAAACATATTTGTGTTTCTTTATTGATTTAGACTAGGACAGAGGAATTCTAGGTCCTAATGGAGGATAGGGGGACTTCCCTGGTAGTCTAGTGGTTAAGACTCTGAGCTTCCACTTCAGGGGGCGTGGGTTCGATCCCTGGTCGGGGAACTAAGATCCTGCATGCAGCGTAGCGTGGCCAAAAAAAAAAAAAAAGCTAATGGAAGACAGGGTGTGTGCAGGCAGAGGCTGTGCCTGTCTTCCTCTTTGGAACAGAGCCTGGCACATGACAGCACCAGCACACATTTCTTGAGTGGAGGGCATGGCTTCCGAGGCCAGCGTGAGGTCTGCTTCCCTTGCAGACTGGTCCTTTGCCCTTGGACTTGCCATAGAGCGTGGCTTTGGACTCTCTCATTGCCCTGCCCAGTGCCCCACACCCTCCTCCTAGGCCCTAATGGCCGGTGGCCTCTCTCACCCATCTCACCTCCTCATTCTCACCTACCAAAACCCAGCTCAGGATCAACGTATTTGGAAAAGGTCGAAATAAGCCAATATTAGCCTCAACTAACAAGTGGAAGGTAGGGGGTATGGACCCACCAGAGCAGCCCTTCCCACGGTCACATGACTACTTCCTACCACGATCACATGACTACTTCCTACCAGACACTGTCCTAATCCCTCCAGTCCTTTATCCTGAAAACTCCACATTATTACCCCTATTTTCAAGGAGAAAACTGCAAGTGCTTTGTCTGAGATCACGTAGCTGGCAAGCCACAGACTCAGGATTTAAGCCCAAATTGGTCTGAAGCCAAGGTCCCAAGCGTTGGTTGCACTTTTACAGTGGTCAGAGACTTTAACCCCAAAGGGTTTAGGGCTGCAACGACAAAGCAGCGAGGCCAAGGCAGGGCAGATGCATAGACGTAATCATGGGACCACACCAGTTCGCTAGACAGCAGCAATCCACCGCTTCTTCTGTATCAAAGCACAGAGAAGCGTTTGCATAATCAGGTGAGTGGCCTTAGCATACAGAAAGCCTATGGGAGCGACCCAACCCAGATTCTTTTTTTCCCCTCATTTCCAGTAGGATCAGGGTTACCTTGAAGATGCCATTAAAGAATCAGTTCGTCGCTGATGGCCTTTGTCTTTCATTCCTCCAGCCTAGAGTATGGTACACGGACGTGAGCCGCTCTCTCCCGGCTTTGAACAAAGCCCGAGAGCCTTCCTGTAGGCCCCTCACTTCCTGTAGGCCCTACTGCCAAGTCTCAGATGTGTCCAGGATCCATAGGAGGAAAGCAAGGCTAGTTTAATCTCTGTCCTAGTAGATTAGGTTAACTCTTTGGTCAGAGTAGCTCAGCCCTTTCTCATACACTGACTGGCCAAAGGCACTCTGACAATAAATTGCCATGTCATCTGATGCGTAAATCAGGGCTTATAATACCTGCTAAGGAATAGAATTTCCTGAAAATGCATAGAAAATGAGGCTACAGAAAAGGAAACTTTAGGGTCTAGGAATGTTTGGTGCCCTCTTCCTGTCTCAGGAGATGGCATGCTGAGGTGCAGAAAGCAGGAGTGGTGATGGTTTTGTACCCCTGGAAAAGGCCACCTGGCTGTTCCCCAGCTGTGCCTTCTGGGACCGGATGCAGAGTCTCCAGCCATTCAGTAACTCAGGACACTAAAGGAGAAGAGCTCAGAGGTCATGCATCCCCGCCTCCTCTCACTGCAGGTGGGAGAACCAAGGCCAGAGAGGAGCTGGCACTCAGCTGGGAAGCAGCAGAGTCACGTGGAGAAATTGGGTCTCCAGATCCCCAGGCCATCATTCCATGACGCTGTGGCCTCTGAAAAACATGCACAAAGGATTGTTTTCCACAGAGGGGAAGTAGAGTTGTGATAATCAAGGGCCCCAACCCTGTAGACAGAGTGACTCAGTTCTAATCCAGCTCTGGGTGTATGGTCTTATGTGGCCACAGGCAGGGTACTTACCTGCTCTGCTCCTCAATTCCCCATCTATAAGCTAGGAATGCCATAGGGGTTCACAAAGATAAAACGGATTAGTAGATGTTCAGCATTCAGAGTCACGTTTGCCACACAGAAAGCACCATATAAGTATGCCTTATCTCATCCCCCCACGTGGGCTGAGCAGGCCCCATGCCTACCGAGGCCCCCTCAGAGTTCCAGTCCTTGGAGAACTCAGCTGAAGCGAGCTGAGGCTGTAACACCCCTGCCTAAGCAGCATGAACATCTTACTGCCACTGCTACCTGCCATCTTGATGATTCTTCCCCTTCTTTCCCTGCAGCTCGCACTGCTTTGTCTTCCTAATACTCCTCCTCTCCTGTTTGTTTTAGCTACATTCAACCTTGTGCTGATAGCATGACATCCCCAGAAATGCTAAGCCCACTGGTAGAACTTGGAATAAAGTGATTCCTAAGCTAAAGACTTCCGTCTGTCTAGAATGGAGCCCATTCAATTGTTTCTTAAGTTGATATCAATATAATGAATTAGACAAAGACACACACACATGCATATATATACATATATACATAACTAGTGAATATATATCATATATACAATATATACTTTATATTTTAAATATTCTTTACAAAAACATATGGGTCTTGTACATCTGTGTTGCCCATTTCCTTTTAAACTCATTTAAAAATCTAAATCACTCATCTTTTGCAGAAGACAATATAGAGAGTTACCTTGAGCTTCAAACTGGGCCTTTTCCAACTCAGCGCATTCTGTAGGCCAGTACAGTTCCTAGGATATATGCCTGGACTGATGGGGCCCCAGAGTCAGGCTACTTTCTATAAATATTTATGAAGCTGTCGTGGGGACCATAGCAATGGGCTAAGGACTGGGCTCTGCCCTTATCTGCAAATGCTCTATAACAAAAGTACAGAAAACTATGAGCAAGACTCTCAAGCTATCGAGGAAATATGAACTTGTAGTAAATAGGAGAATTGGACTGTAAATCTGAGGAAGAAAAGGAATCCTGCTGAGATCCCTGGGGTGGGAACACTTGGATGCCAGCTGCTGGAGTGAGAGAACCATCCGTCCCCAGGCTGACGGCATCACTGCCCGCCCAGCAAGGCCTGGATCCACGCCATTGCACTGACCAGCAAGCCACGTGGCCTGGCTCCCGTCTGAGGAGACCCTGCACCACTGAGGCTTTTTTCAGTAGTAAGGTTATTTCCAACAAGCCAATTTACTAGTAAAGGAGGCGCTGAAGCCCTGCGTTTCTTGCCTGTCACTCCGTCCCTTTGTCACTGGCCCTACAGGGTTGCTTCTGATCCCTTGACTAACACTTAGTTTTGCTTTCCCCGGAATACTCTCTGCTCCCTGCTCGCTGGCTACTCTGGTCTTGCTTATGACCCTAAATTCTGATGCTGGTAAATAAAGGTGATGGAGGAGTACAGGGGCAGAGCTGGACACTCAGCCTTCCACCCTGGGCCCTCGGAACAGGCAAGGCGATACCAGTGCACGTGGTTTGTCTTCTCAAGGATGCAGATGAAGGGAAAGGGATCGCACCTGTGATTCTGTGGTCTTATTTCACAGCGGAATGTGAGGGTTACACGAGGGGTGTGTAGAAGGGCCAGAGAGAGGGAAGAAGAAAGAAAGAGGTTGAGGGAGAGCCCTGCCAGGCAGGGGCGTAAGGTGGCTGTTGGGTCTGAGAACGGGGGTCCTCTTTGTCACCTCTGGAGATGCATCGCTGAGTGCTGGGACAAACCCGACCATAGTCTTTAAAACTCTGGGTGTACGTATTCATTCTTCCTCAGCGGCTTTGGGAGACGCCGCCCCAGCATCCCAGTCACACCAGATGAAAAGTCAGCCACATCAACACCTAGACTCCTGTGTTTCACAAAATCTTCTCTTCCTCTCCTTCCTCCTCCCACCTCTTCCCTCTACTCTGACCCTCATCCCTCTCCTTCCCCTCCCACCCCTGTGTGTCCTGGACATGGTTTCCAAGGAGAGAACACAGGTAGAGGCGCTGCTTACAAAGGTCCTGCCCTAACCTGTCAGCCTGCACGTCTAACCATTCCCTCCCTCTACTTCTTTTAGTTTTTAAACCCCAGTCTTTGAGAGCAGGCTGTAGGGTCCAGGCACCCCAGCGATAAGCCCCTTTGAGTTTCTCCCAATGGGCACTTTCCATTTACGCAGACTTGGAAGGGTCACTGGTGGGTGGGAGCTGCTCACAGAGAAGCATGTCTATGCGGTGCTTGTCAGGGGATGAGGATGGTGCCCTCTGGGTGTGCGCTAATGGGTCTGTCTCTCTTTCTCCCACACAGGGCCTGGAGCTGTCATTGATGGTGTAAACTCGGCCTCTAGAGCACTGGCTTGCCTCTGGCTATCAGGGACCCTCTTTGCCCACTTCTTCATCAAGTTTTGATAAGAAACCATAGGTCTTCTGAGCAACGCCTGCTTCTCCATATCACAGACTTTACCTACACTGCGGAGAGCAAACCAGTTTGAGCTTTTTTGTTTGTTTCTGTTCTTCTTCTTGATTTGATTTTTTTCTTTGTTTGGTTGGTCTGTTTATTTGATTTTTCTATCCAGTTTGAATGAGTGGGGTTGGGGGGGAGGGGTGTGCAGGGTTCTACCACGTGTAGGATAATCATTCATTGGTGTGTCCAAAAATGGAATCTGTTCCTCTACCTTGGCCCTCCCCTTTCCTCTGCCTTCCCGACACCGTCACCACCAACCCTACCCCCCCAGTAAACCATAAGCTCCATCTGGGCAGAAAATGTGCCTCGTGATAAACACCCTGAAGACACAACTTCACTTATAATGTAGTGCACAGCAAGAATTATATCCAAGCGTCCTATTATCTGCGTCTTTTAAGCTTTGGACCATTTTCCTGACTATAATGTACATATCACTCCTTCCATGCTTATTATTGTCTAATTACACGAGGGTTCACATCCTTTCTTTCTGGGAAGTTCTCTCTCTCTATATATATGAAACATTGCCATCTTTTTAGCCATTCTGCCCTATCTGCTTTCTCTACCAGCTATAGGGATTCGAAGTTTAGGGATATGCACACAACCCAAAACTAAACATTTAGAAGCCATGTGACCGAATAAAGGGGGAAGCATTTTGAGGATGGTACTTCTCTCAAAAAAATGCTGTCCAGTTCATAAACAGTGATCCGTAGATGGCTGATTATTTAGGTTTTATCAAGCTCTCCATGAAAGTAATCATACGGTTTTCCATCTACTCAACTGTCTGATTGATCGTTCCATCCAGTTATCTACCCACCCATCTTCTTCTCTAGCAATCTATTTACTTTATTTATCCATCTATCAATGTAATTATCTAACACGTCTTTCTATTTCTTTCCCCACTCTTCACTATCAATCCATCCCCACATTAATCTCTAACCATATTGTGTCTATTCCACTGGATTCATGTCTCCTCTACCTTCTGCAGATATTGGCATCTTCAAAATGACCTATCAGCTTCTCATGCGAAAGCCAATGATCTCACAGGCTAACAACATAGAAAAGCAATATGTCATGGACTGTCTGGAATGTGCTAGCCCATCTACCCAAAGTAGATACTGGTAAGAGATGGGCAAAAGTAGCAATCGAATGATCGGTCACTCACTCTTCCCAGCAGAGACTGTGTATTGAGAAACACCTTCTTGGGAAGCAGATCAGCCTTGGCAAAGCCTTGATGAGTATCGTGTTTTTTCTTTCTTACCGGAAGGACAAGGTGCCAAAATTCATGTTTCTCTCAGCCTTTCAAGAAAGTGCATGCCAGGAAACTATGGGACTGTGCTTAACAGCAAGAAGGTGAGAGAAAAAACACACCTCTGTCTCTGCAGTGTGAAGAGAGCCGTCCATCTGAGTGGGATGACTTCTGCTATTGTCTCCTCTCTCCTCCAGTTTTGGTTTCATCTGTTTGAAAACTATCCAGTAAAAAGCTGATGAAAGCCAATTACATGGCGGGTGTGTTGACAACTCTGGTATATGTTTCAGGAAGCTCTTCTGAGCTGAGGGCACTTGAGCAACTGACAATTTCCAGGCACTTGATTAACACAACACTGCAAACAGAAGGGGAAAGTGACACACAATTTCCTCGGATACAGGCTGCTTCTCCAGGAGCTTTGGAGAAGAATGCCCTCAGCTCTCCATGTTCAGAACAGATCTTTCCAGAACACAAGAGCTGACCTGATCTTTCTGTATTGTCTCCTGGGACAAGAAGGACTCAGCCAGCAAGTGTGCCAGGGTTGCAAGACGATGGCATTGGAAGCCTGCAGGGCTGTGCCCTTGTCCTGTGCTGCAGGGAGTGACCTGCTGAGGCTGAGAAGGCGCGTCAACAGTGACTGTCTCCCAGACCTGCTGGAGACCCGCTGGAAAACACTTGCAGCTCCACAGTCTAAAACATGAGAAATACCAGCTCCATAAAGTTCCATTCCTTCGATGCTTAATTGATCTTCTTCCTCTGAAATGTGGCCTGTTTGTTTTTGTCCGTTATGGCACATGAACATGCCGTACGCAGTGGAGAAACACACACACACACACACGTAGGCTGTCTTGGCGTACAAAAAGCTAGGCGCTTCCGTAAGAGAGCTGGCGTGAATGAAATTAATATTACACTTTCCAGCTGTAAACAGACATCTGCATTTCCCAGGGAGTTGCCAAGAGCCAGACTGGGGGAACGTAAATGATGTGCCAAAAGCAGTGTGTGGATCTCAAGTTCCAGGGACAGTCGAGAACAGGCATGGAGTCAGAATTAAAGGTCGGACATCAGTGTTTCAGGCCTGCCACCACACGGGGCTCCGGGAGCCGGGCTGGTGTCAGACACTGAAGGAGTGTTTAATGTGTCATTTGAATGTTCTGCTGATAATACTCTTGTTCCTCTGGAGTAAAATAAGTGTGGAGGCTGTGGAGACGGTACCGTCTTGGGGAACGCGGTGCTTGAAATGGACAAGCTGGGCATATTCCTCACTCCGGGACTTGATCTAGAGGAAGGCGCCCGTCCTCCTTCAGCCAGGAGGATCCAGAACCTTCCAAGCACAATGAGCCTGGGTCTCAGACTCACTGTGGAACTCCGTGCAGCCTCTTCCACTGGATACTGGGAAGCATGTCTGGTAGTTACAGGTTCCAGCCCTGTTTCAGAGGGAGAGACTCCTACCGTTAATCCTCAGCTGTCTGGGATAAAGAAAACCAAGGAAACAAGACCCAAGGAAATGGGGCAGTGGGAAAGGAAACCCTTCTGCACAGCAGACGTACTCCAGCTTCTGGGCTGTTTGGGTTCCTCTGGTGGGGACGGCGCCATAGGACAGGAGCTGTGTTACCCAGCATCTTGAAGCACACAGAGCAGCAAACGCTTACTAACGACACTACCCACGCTCCCTTTACATATGGCAGGCGGACGGATAAGGCCTGCTGGAGAGATTTTTTTCGAGGTGCCAGTGATGGGGGCGGGGGTTAGGGCAGAGGAGGAAAAAATGAATTATCGAGTCTCTGAGGACGTGTGGCTCTTCATAGGTTTTGCACGTGGGAAGGAAACCGAATAAGGCTTATCAGGAAATCAGGTGAGAGGAACTCAGCTATGTAGGTACTCTGAAACCCTCCCCCTTCCAAGACCAAGTTAATATGTATTCCCACCAAAGTAATTCCAATGCCAGTGCTAGAGTTAAGGCCCTGGCCAAGCTTGTTTTTCAGTAGTTTCATGTCAAGTGCCTGATACAGTCTTCTGCAAGTTGAAGAAAATGCGTTTAGTTTTTCTCATTCTTGTTTTAACTGGGGGAGGGAGGCCATACAGGCGAGTGGTGGTCAAAACGTGCACCTGTTTCCTACAGAGAGATGACGTGTGGCTGTTGTGTTATAGTTGTATTCAACTAAACAGAAGGGAAGTTCAGGCTTTGTATCACAAAGAGGCCTGGGGCTCTTTCCTCTGAAAGCCATGCCTCACGCTAGACAATTCATTTCACACGTTGGTCAGTTAGTTCTCAAAACCTGGGTGGGAAGTGTCCTCTGGGACTCGGGACAAGTCCACAGCCAAGGATGAGTTCAAGGATGTGTCTCTGCATCAATGCAGCCACTTGCTCTCCACATGGAGGAGTTGGTGATCTCTCCTTATGCCGGGAAAAGTCACGTGAGCAGAGTAGAGAACCTTAAAGTGGGCGGTCCGTCTCCAGGAGAGCTTTTCCACCGCAGTGCATCAGGAGTGGCTGTAGATTGGTGGGTACTTCCAGTGCCAAGGGAAGGTTTTCTCCTCTGTGGCTGTGTGTGGATGTTATCGGTAGGAGGGGAGGAATGGGGTGAGAGATGGGGCCATGTCATCTTTTCCAATCTGACCCTGAGTCCTCACCAGAGAAAAACTGGCTTTGTCATACCTGGAACCAGCCCCCCCTTCCCCCCACCAAAAACCTCCACAGAATTAAAAACAAAAACAAAAACAAAAACAAAAACAAAATTTAATCTCTTTGGAATTCGAGGAAGCAGGGGAAGCAGCATAAAATGTTTCTAGTTGGCAAAATTCATTTTTTTTTCTTTTTCTCCAAATATGAGGATTGTTTGCTTTTGTTTTGCATCAGCCCTATTCCTAGAAACTTATGCCCAATTGCCTCCCCTCCTACTCTTCAAAACTTCCTTGTTTATTTTATTTTAAGACAAATAAGTTGGAGCAGTTGCAGTAAAACTTCACAGGTGTGTAACTAGGAAGGCAACATTTTCAAAAAATACCATATGATGAGAACTCCTAATGCTCACTAACAGCCAACAATAAAAATGCCAGTCTCATTTCCCTCATTTCTTGAGAGAAGAGAAGTAAATGAAAAGAGGAAGAAATAGATATGCAATTAAAAGATGTGGCGAAAAGAGAGAGCTGAACCAGTGCAATTTAGCCTTCAGGTGCAGAACGCTGGCAGTCCAAGAGGATGTGGAGTGGACTCAATTAGACACGATTGTCATCAGCCTGAAAGTAGCCAGCAAAGCCTAATTTCCCATATTTTAAAAGACATTCCATTTTGTTTCTTTCAACAGTGCCCTTTTAAAGGCACAGGGTTGTTTTAGTTGTTCCATGACCCTGAGTGGGGAAAGAAAGATGGTGAACCCTCTACTCTTTTTCTGGGGGGGCCACATTCTACGCTATTGGCAGATTTATAATGATATCAATCATAGCAATGATAAGTAATAATAGCTGCCCTTGTGTTCATTAAAGGGAGCTTTTTTAATCATTCAAAACCTTTTGTGACATGTAAAGTGCAGTTGTGAGGAATGTGTGGGTGTACGAAAATGTATCTGTCAAGTTCAGAGTCCTCTAGATTAAAAAAAAATTATGACATCAATGGTGCCGTTATAGCTGTGTCAGACCATGGGTGTGCCCATTTTCACAATTATCCTTAAAACAAATCTATGTTCAAATGCTTTAAAATTTTATCACATGATACAAGAGTATAACTTTGTCAGCCTTCTAGAGTTTTTGTTTTTCCCCTTCTATTTTCTTTCTTATTTTTTCCTTCAAAAATCAATGAAGACTTGATTTCTGTCAATAATTGTATTAAGGGTGAATATACTACCTGAATTTTGTGCATGTTACATTGTAGTTGTAACCTTTTCTAATTCAGGATGAATACGAGATGGTTGTGATTGTGCAGTGTATCAATAAAGTTCAAAGAAATTTGTAACTTTTGGGGGGCTGTTTATTAGGACACCTCACTGGGTATCCAGGAATGGAGAAAACTAGGCAGGCTGTGCTTCTCCCGTGTGTGTGTTTTAGGCTTTGGGAAGCAGATGCAACCAGAAAACTGAGTAGCATTTCCCTCTCTCTCTCTGTCTCTCTCTCTCTGTCTCTCTCTCTCTGTCTCTCTCTCTGTCTCTCTCATGCATGTATGTACCCACATGCACACAGAATACTATGAAGCCTAGGCAATTTCATATTACAATTGTATATCGCATATCTATGCCACTTACAAATAATATAAAATACAATATTATAAAATGCAGCTGCAGCCTCAAAGTCTAAATTATTTATTGACCTAGGCTAAAATGAAATCACAAGAGAAGTTTCAGAAAAAGAATGACCAGCTACTGCTCGGTTTGAGCGCTCCTTGAGTTCCTGCAGGTTGAGTCCACCGGATCAAGCACCACTTTGACAGAAGTCAGTATGAGAAAATATGGTGACTATGATACACATTTATTCTTAAAAGCACATGCCGTTGGAGGAACTGTTCTCTGTCTTAGGTTTACTGTAGCATCTATAGGGTAATAGCATGAGAAAAAGATCTGGAGAACGAACTCCTTTCCTCTGATTGTCTTTCCTAAAACATCTTTCTCTTTCAGTAAATCTCCCACCACTTGGTCACACATTCATCTGCTCTTCTGAAGGAACAGGTATTCACCTCTTTCTTGCAACCCAGATTCTCACCAACCATTTATACATCAACCAACCCTTCTGAGCTCTGCCGTTGACTACATGTGTGATCTTGGACTGGACGTTTTACCTTGCTCATCTTTGTTTCCTCAGCTGCACCACTGGTGAATTTACCTCCCTCAGTGTGTTCTATCAAAATTCCCTGGACAGTTTTTGTTTCCCTTTCAACCACTGGATTCCTAAGACTGCCCCCAAATAAAGCTTAGGTCAGTGGCCGATGATTATTTGGGCACGCAGCAGAAAGTGGGGGAAGATTCTTCAGTTGTACAACTTCTCTGGCCAAGATCCCAAGCTGGAGTTATGAGGCTTGTTTCTCAAGGCTTCCTAGACAGACAAGGGCTAATCCTGGCCTTTCATGACTCTGTTTCCCCTGCAGGGGATGGAACACAGATAACTTGATAGACTCTATCATGTTCCTTGTAAATTAAAATACGGAGAACATGGTGGGTACCAGTGATGGAGAGTTTCTAATTTCCTCAGACTCATTGTAAAATCATGACTTGTCGAGGAAATGAATTTCCAGTTCTAACGTCTTAATGCCTTTAATGCTCCCCGTCACCCTCTCCTCTTTCTTCTTCATTTTAATCATCCTCTTCCCATCCTCACCTGACTCTCTCCTGCTCCTGTTCATACCACAGCATTTACCCATCCATCTGCTTGCCTGCTTGCATAGACATTTATCGGTCTTTCACTTCATCTGGCCACTCAGCTCCATCAATCATCAATGTACCAATTTATTTCTCCATCAGCTAACCATTCACCTATTCACTCACATATTATTCCCCCATTTTTCTAACCCTTATTCCATCTATTCACTCATGCACCTCCCTAATATGACAGTTCCCCACCTATTTATTTAAACTGTCTAGCCATTCTTCACCTGTCAATCCATCCAGCAAGCATCCTCCAACCAGCCTTTGGCAGACATACCTATTTACCAACCCACTTGAAGTGGGTAATGAAAATCTTTGCTGTTACCTTTCCATTCTGCAAGGGAGGCTTTATCTAGTTATTCTTAAGCATGGCAGCTAAACGATAGGATGCATTTTCATTATCTTCGCCCACAATGCACCCTATTAAAAACATATACATAGAGAAGGGCTTTAGGGTATTTATTAAGGGCATACGTCCTCCTATCAGGATTATGACAGTAGGTAGAAGGTGGAGAACTGGGGGTGTGGTGGAAACACCCAGAGGAGCAGATGCTAATGTATAACTTTCTAACACTAGGAAGGCAGTCAAGCCATGAGCATGAGAATTGACTGAGGAGATAGACAGGAGAGACCTCAACTGGCAGCTGTTCCTTCTTTTCTGTTTGATTTTCTGTTAAATAAGTGACCTATTTTGATGAAGACCAGGGGATGGGACTGATTGGTACCAAATCCTATGATCAGTTTTAAAAACCAACACCCTCACGCTACAAATGATGCTACCTTTCTTTAACATGTTCATCTGTCCATTAGGAAGTCTCTTTTTTTCCTTAAATGTTTTTCCATATATTCATTTATTCATCCATGCATTGAATTTAGAGAGGAACTCCCTTATGGAGCTCACATCTAAGATGTGAAAACAGCTGTATACACAGAAAACATACAGGGTCATATTGCAGCTCTTAGGATATGAGAAGGGAGATATGAGAAGGGAGATATGAGAAGGGAGCTGCAGAGGGAGCAAATATTGGGAGATAATTAGGAGGCTTCTTCCCTCTGCCCCTGTCCCAGGGATGCAGTCAACTGATTGAGGCAGGGGATATTGTGAACAGGTAGATCACTACGCAAATAAATGGGGCACCAGGACCACAGCACATACCATCTAGAGAACGTCAAGTCTGCTTGGAAGAGAAGGGTTTTTTTTTGGTGGGGGGTGTTGAGAGTCTTTCACTGGATCTCAAAACTCTGTAAACCTTTCCGATGAGGGGAAGAGGAAGCAGAGACTGGGGAGCACAGGCAGAGCTGAGAGTGGAAGGGTGAGCGGCAGAGAGTATGGTCTTGCTGAATGGTTTCCTCTAAACCGAGTTTGTTCAGATAAGACATATATATATATATATATATATATATATATATATTTTGATGTGAACCATTTTTAAAGTCTTTATTGAATTTGTTACAATATTGCTTCTGTTTTATGTTTTGGTTTTTTTGGCCCCGAGGCACGTGGGATCTTAGCTCCCCGACCAGGGATTGAACCTGCACCCCCTGCCCTGGAACGTGAAGTCTTAACCACTGGACCGCCACTTGCCTAAAACTCTGCGATTTAAGATGAAAGACATGGCTTATTTGCATTTAAGTGTTTAACAGCATCTCTTATTTCAAAATAAGAATATTTACAGTTCTTACCTGTCCATTATGTGCTTTGTCCTATAAGACATATCTCCTTCTATTTAGTTTAAGTTCTCTAACTATTTTCTCTTCAGAGACATAGTGTGATACCCAGTCTCATCTTCATTAATAAGATGCTAATAATACCCACCTCAGAAGACTGACCGTGAGAATTATTAGGTGTGAGTAGGTAAGGATGTTTAACATTGCACCTGTTACGTATTAGTTGCAAAATAAACGTTAGTCGTTTTTTTTTTTCCTCCTATTCTTCCCTCAGCCTTCCCTCCATGTCCTCACTTAACTGATCCTCTATATGGCAGAATCTCAACTGTGTTTGCTTCTTTCAAAAAAATGAAAACAAAATATTTTATAAGGGGCTTCCCTGGTGGCACAGTGGTTGAGAATCTGCCTGCCAATGCGGGGGACACGGGTTCGAGCCCTGGTCTGGGAGGATCCCACATGTCGTGGAGCAACTGGGCCCGCGAGCCACAACTACTGAGCCTGCGCGTCTGGAGCCTGTGCTCCGCAACAAGAGAGGCCGCGATGGTGAGAGGCCTGCGCACCGCGATGAAGAGTGGCCCCCGCTCGCCGCAACTAGAGAAAGCCCTCGCACAGGAACTAAGACCCAACACAGCCATAAATAAATAAATGAATTAATTTTAAAAAAAAGCCTACCTACTTTATAAAAAAAAAATTTATAAGTTATTTAAGTTTAAAAGGAAGAAAGGAATCTCTGAGTATTGGATGATTCAAGGACACAAGCTTGGAAAGTGAGAAGATTTTTGGTAGAACCCCCCAGGAATGTTGAAAAAATAGAGAGAGTAGAAGTTCATTTCAACTTAATACACATGTATCGACAGCTAGTATGTGACAAGTACCGAGGATAAAAATGTGAGAAGCAGAGTGACTGTCCGGGAAATCCCAGGCCAGAGGAGGATTTAGAATTACATCACGACATGGTAGGTGGTGTCAAGGCCAGAGGAGCCCAGGAGAGGACACGTAGCCAGATCGCAGGGCTCAGTGCTCGCCTCCAGAAGAGGAGATGCCTGAGCTGGGTCTTGCAGAGACAGAAGGAATTAGCTGGGAAAAGGGAGGGGAACAGCTAAGTAATGGTAGATGCTCACACTTGATGAACCCATACAGGCACGAGAAGCCTAGCAAGGTCAAGAACAGCGCTGATCATCCCAAGGTGGGTGAGAGCAGAGGCGGCATGGCAGGCAGAAGGAGTAACCAGGGACGAGACCCTTAAACCTCGACAAGAAATGCTGAGATGTTGAGACTTGTCTTAAAAGAGATAGGGGAGTTGTAGAAGGATTTAATCGTAAGAGTGGCTAGACTGTATTTGCAATTTAGAAATATCACCACGGCAGGAGGGCAGATTAATGGGCATTGGTCAAACTGGCAAAGGAGAAACTAACTTTAGAAGTAATTAAAATAATTCAGGTGAGGAATGATAAGGAGTAATAACCAAGCAAATTGGGGTGAGTTTTAGGAGGTAAATCAAGTAAGAAGGACTAGATGCCTGGGGTGATGGAGAATGTGAAATGTGAGGAATATTCCAGGTTTCTCAGTTAGCCAACTGGGTAGGAGATGCTACCATTCTATGATTCTGAAAACTTAGAAGGATGATGAGGTCCCACCCAATTTTTGATTTATTCCTTTTTAAACATGCTTAGAACTTCCAGGTGGAGAGGTTTAGCACCATCAGCATTTTCCTGAGTCATCTAATTATACCATCGTCCTCTACAAAGGATCCTGATTTCCTTCCTCTACCTCCCACTTTAATTCCATAGGAACTCTAGCTCCTTGGATCATCTGCAATTCACTTGTCATCCCCCATTTCCTCTGCATCTTAATTTTGTTTTACAAAGGTGTTGCCTTCATTGCTTGTCATGATGAAGGGGTAGAGAGCAGCTCCCTGATTAGACAGTCAAGAGATACAAGACGATTTAAGCGGGAAGCGGAGAAACCTGCACAGCTATCCCCGCTCCAGGATGGGATTTGGCACTTCTTGTGTCTAAGGCAAGGGGCCCAACCTCTATTCAGTGGGTGACGGGGGAATGACCGGGCACTGAGAATTCATCTGTTACATATATTAGAGTCAGGCAAGTCCAATTTGTCCTGTTACCGCATTGCTTGATGCTCATTTGCTCGTGAACAAATTTCAGAAAGGTTTGTAGGCTGCCAAACCTCCTCAGAGAGCTACTTCTAAGAGGAATACGTTCCACTTGAATGACTCAAGAATATGGATGTACTTCTGGCTCTGTTAATTTTTTCCCCGATGATCCCAGAGACTCTCCTAAAACTAGGGAAGGCTGCATCTCAGCAGAAAGCATGGTGTCTGCTGCATCTCCCAGCAACGTGGTTGTCCAGGTGGCCCTACAGGTGCATGTCAACACGCAGCCACGTGAGCCTGAGCCCAGGTGTGTGTGCTGCTCTGAGATGAGGTAGCAGAATCTGCACGCCGGGGATCGAAGTCCTGATTCTGCCACAGGCGAATTGTGTGCCTGTGAGCTGACAGCAGATTCTCTTACAGCCTCGGTTTCCTCGACTGTAAGGTAGTCTCTGTAACTGCCATGGCACTGGCCCGAGGTGGATGAGGGAAGATGCGGTGGGAGGGACGGGCAAGCTCCTGGCCTGGAGGCCGGGCACAGGGAGGTGGCCACTCAGTGAGTTTATTTTCTCTACCCTCTGCTCTGTCTCTTCCTTTTTCCAACCACCCCACACCTACCCCACGTGATGGTCCAGAAGACATCATTGGAGGAATGGCTCTGCTTAAATATCATATTCTCAGAGTGGTCCTCAGGGTCACAGGAAACAAAACGTGTAGAGCGCCTGGCAAAATATCCATCCCCTAAGTGTTAAATGAAACCCTCCTTCTTCTCCCCTTTTCCCTTTCCCTCCATGCAGTCCTGGGCGAATCAGCAAACCGACTGCAACAGCACAGAGGACATCCCTGGATGCCCCGGTGCCTGGACCCCGCGGGGCAGGGGATGCTTTCTGCGTTGTCTAAGGAAGAAGGCAGCCTGGGTGCTACCCATGGAGCCTGCTTCCTTTTTCGCTCCTGGCCTCGTTCCCTGCAAGGCGGATTTGCAAGGACGGTTGCTGTGGTTACAAGACCAAATCACTGCAGTTTCTGTCTCTTCCCCGGTAAAGGTCTCGGGGGAAATCAGCTTATTAGAGAACTAGTGGCTTCATGGTAGAGGCAGCTAGGACGGTAAAGGGACTCATCGGAGGCCCTCGGATACAAAGGCCCTGTTCTCTTGATGAAGCTACAGTCTCCATCTCGGTGCTGCGCGGGCCGCGTGGACAACCCCGTCTGTGATTCCTCCCGGCTCACATCTTCCACTCCGTGCGGCGGTGCTCCGGTACCCGAGTCGATCCGCTTGTTTGAGCGTGCCCACTTTGATGTCAATTCCTTGTTGAGTTACTGGCAGAATCTCCATTGTCCCTGCCCTGCTCTCCCCTGTACTGATCTCTGTTCTGTGGACAGTTTCATCACTCTTCGACCGGCCCCTCTCCTTCCTCTCAATTCTTACCTTAAGAAACTGGAAATTGCTGAGGAAGAGAGTAAGACACGAGGAGGCCCGTGCCCGGCGGGGGGCAGAATCCTGTCTCTTGAGTGTGACGTGCATTCACAGGGATGTGCACGGGTGGATGTGACCCTGCCGCCGGCCCACCTCTTGCCCAGCAGCACTGGGAAGACTTCGGACTGCAGTGTGTGTGTACGGGGGACGGAGCAGGCGGGGTGGGAGTAGCAGAGCAAGGGCCGGACGCTGCTGACGGTGATGTTTATTGAAATCACGCGTGGAGCTACGGGCTTTCACATGTACTAATTCGTACAATATTCAAACTGCCTCAAGCACGGTGCGCTGTCCCCCTGGAGCCCGGAGGCAGGGGGCTAGAGGTCCTCATGCGGCTAGAGGTCGGCAGGGTGGAAGCCACCTCCATGGCGGGTCCCTCTGATTCCATACTCTGTGCTCTTCCCAGTTCAGCACCCATGGCCCCCTGTTCTCAGGGCTCTGTTTACTGACCCAAGGGCAGTCACTTAAGTCTGTGTATGCCTACCTTCTTTGTGAGCTTCCAGAAGGCAAGGTGGGGTCTCCACCTCTGGAAAGAAAATGGCACTCTCCGGGCTCCTAAGGTTGGGTCTAGAAGATGCCTGTGCTCTGCAGGCTGGCCCCTTCTGCTTTGCCATCGAGAAACAAGCCCCCGGTAGGGCTGGCTTACGTGTGTCTGACCCTGAAACGGGCACAAGTCTGAGAGCTTTGGAGAAGCAACACACAGGAGGGAACTTTGATCCTACAAAGAACTAAAGAGAGGAAAGAATTTCATTCCAGGCCCCAGTACACAATAGAGGATCAAATAATAGGAGGGAATAGCTTTTCTTTGTTTCCTAGTTTGGATAAAACAAGAGAGATCTGGGCTTCCCTGGTGGCGCAGTGGTTGAGAATCTGCCCGCCAATGCGGGGGACACGGGTTCGAGCCCTGGTCTGGGAAGATCCCACATGCCGCGGAGCAACTAGGCCCGCGAGCCACAATTACTGAGCCTGCGCGTCCGGAGCCTGTGCTCCGCAACAAGAGAGGCCGCGGTGGTGAGAGGCCCACGCACCGCGATGAAGAGTGGCCCCCACTTGCCACAACTAGAGAAAGCCCTCGCACAGAAACGAAGACCCAACACAGCCATAAATAAATAAATTAATTAATAATAATTTAAAAAAAAAAAAACAAGAGAGATCACCAAAAATCACAGCCTAGGAAGACAGACTATGGACAATGGAAATTCAGACTCTGTTCAGTCCAACATGACTCTATTGAGGCAACTGGGAACAACTGACTTTACATAAACGGCAATGTCTACGTCTGTGTGAAAATTTCTCTCTTCCTCCGTCTGTCATGTGTTCTCTGTCACCCTGTACTACCCCTAGCTCACTGTGTGCTTGCTGTTTCCCAAACACCTACAACAGTGCCTGGCACATTGTAAACCTCAGTAACTATTGAATAAGTGAATCCATGGCTTTTGAGCTGAGAAGCATGATCAAAACGGCCCTTGAGCAGAGGTCTTGTAGAGATGCAGTGGGCAGAGTGAAAGGGGGGAGTCAACACCGGTAGGGTGGGAAGGGGGAGGAAGGGGGCTCTGTGTGGTCCATGTCTGTGGTCCCCAGTGTTGATGTAGGTGGTCGTGGGTTGGAAAGGATCACCCAGAAATGAAAGATGTTGAGATTTGCCATAGGACTTTCCTACTCACTTCTTTGTCTAAAAGGGAACGGGTCTGTATAGAACAGGTTGTCTGTTTTCGTCTTTATTTGTTTTGCTTGTTTGGTTTGTTTGCTTGTCTGTTTGTTTCCCTTTGGCAGGAATGCTAATCTTGCATTTTTATAAGTGTCTGTCTTCTAAGGAGCTTGGGTTTCACTGTTCATGTTTTTCAGACACAGCACCTACAACCCAGAGCCTGACGGCAAGCCCCAGTTCTCCCAGCTGGTTAGCACCCAGACGAGAATGGGGCCCGGGCTCCGGGCTGCTGGTCCTTCACTGGCCATCTTTCCTCTCCTGACTTGCTCTGTTCTCACTCTAGAACCAAGGCGTCCTAGGCCCCTACCTGCTACCCTGAGGAGGCCAAATTTCCTCATCCTATTTTCCTCTTACTCATAGGCAAGCCCTGTGACCCCCAAAGGGTCACCTGTGCCCCACCCTGCTTACATGGCACCTTCCTATCTTAGCTCACAGGGAGAACTCAACAGGAGTGAAACGTTAACCCAGACTCACTTCCCATGAACAACCATGAGTAAGGGCTGAGAAGGGTAGGGTGCTGGGGAGTGAATTAGATCCAGGCCTTTGGACCGGTGGGCTCCCCACATCCATGGCCCCCCTTGTAGGAGTACATACTATGTGCCAGCATCATACTAAGTCCAATAGAGAATCCAATGACATTAAATGGGGTCCCTGCCCTCCAGGCAATGGATAGAATTAAGAGGACAACACACACACACACACACACACACACACACACACGCACACACACATGCATGCACACACACGCACATGCATGCACACATTCGTATGATTAAAATGTTAAATGGTGAGACACAGTCCCCAGAGGTCACATCCCACTGGGGGAAACTTCGAAGGTGATGAAACCCCAGAGATTTCTTCATACCCACAAATGCCTCCCTTTCCTACACAGGCTTTCCCTCCCAGGCAGCCAGGAAAGCTACCCCCGGGAGTGAAGGCCAGGCCCCCCTAGCTCCAGACCCAGTCCCACCAGCAGCCCCCATGGCTCCAGTACCCTCTCCTCCCAACAACAAGCATCCCTCCCAGAGGAGCGGGCGGTCCACGTGCGAGTGGGGAGCCTCAGATGCCCCCGCCCCCGTGGTCACATCAGTAAACAGCACCACCGCAATCAGTTTGGCTTTTTTGAAGAAGACAAAACCATAGAGGAAAACCATTAAAAGAGGTAATAAAGGCCCTTCTTGTACAGTTAATAGAGAGCCTCCTGGATGGAACAAGCCCAGCTGTTGCTGCTGAAAATTTACTTCTGTTTTCAAGTTCCAATAGAGACTAAAACATTATCTTCGCGGGAATTGATTTTACGTCTCCCAAACACATATGCCACCTTAATTGTGATTTGTGTGATAGTTCAGCTGCTGAAAGCTTTCGTTTATCTCTACCTGGTTAAACAACTTTAAATAATAACAAGTCAATATATCTGTCTATTGACCAGGGCTCCTCTCTCATCCCCAGAGCATGCCGCGCAAGAAGAAAAAGGCATTTAACCCTTCTCAGCCCCAGACCCCGACTCACATCCATTTCCCTGGGCTTGGTTTTAATGGGCAGATAAGTTGCTCAAAAAATGAAATGAATAGAAACGTGCAGGGCCTTCTCTGATGTACTTTATCCTGCAGAGGCTGTTTTGTTGTTTGTTTTGTCTTATTTTAGCCTCAATACATTCTTGAAAGGGAAAAAAGTCTGATCTCTGTCAAGTTCTTCTGCACTAAATTTCCTCATTCACTTTAGTTACAGGAACTTTGCTTTTGGATGGAGCTTGAGACAAGAATATTAAAGATGGCAGCTTGCTTTGAAAGGTCCACATAAACAAAATATCCACGGGCTTTCCATAATGTTTCTTAGGAGACATGCTTTTTTTTCTAGGAGCCTTAATGTTATGTTAAGTGTGGCAGGGGGAGAGGCGAGGGCAAAGGGGGTTATTTTATTTGTACGAACGTAAGCCTAGAGTGCTTTGGAGAGGGAACATTTTGGTGGTAATGATAATGGTCATGAGGTAAAGTTTGTTGGTTTTTTGATGAACCAAACCATTCATCAGCCAGTAGGAAGCCTGACAGGCCAGGAACTCAAGAGTTCCTGTGGTCCCTACCCAGTCCTGGAAGACTGGCCCCTGAGGCAGAGGGTGCTGGCCAGCAAGGGGCTGTCCCCCTTGGCAAGGGTGAGTCCGCCCTCCTCTGTCCAGCGGGGCCCGCTCCTGCAGTGAACTTTCCCGCGGTGTCAGGGGTCAGTAATGCAGATAAGGGTTGGGGTCTGTCTCCTCCCACGCTCCCCCCTGGTTTAACCAGAGGCAAGGAGAGGGCACTGCCTGCTCTGATCGCCAGCTGCCCCTCCGTGGGGCCGGCGGCTGCACCCAGCTCCTTCCCCCGCTCCGCGTTGACCTTGCTTCTGTATCACCAGCAAAGAGGGTGTGTCTGTGGGAGGTGAAGAGGTCTCACCTGCATCTGGCCACTGGGTAGAAGCTGCCTGGGGTCAGCGCAGCTCAGGGCACAGAGGGGACCAGCGTGCAGTCCCCATTGCTGGAAGAAAGGAAGGTAAATCCAAGAACACATCTACGCTTATTTAGGCTGCCCCGGCAATGGGAGGGAGCCGGAGAGGCTCCTGCTATTGTGGGTGAGCTCAGGATTAGTTCGTATGTTAAGGATTTTTTTCAAGTTTCCGCAAACTTTATTTCAGAGCTTCATTTTCTAATTGATAGCATCTCAATCCATTTAAAATGTACTTCTCCCTGCCATGTCCTCACTTTCTTTGCTCCCTCCCATTTCTCCCAGAAAGCTCCACAGACACAGTGTAAATAATAATGTCAATAATAATAATAATACTCATGACTGACAGATTGCTTACAGACAGTGAGCTGTGAAGATGGGGAGGTATCATTACTTGCTAATTGAGAAAACACGTCTCTTGGGCTTGTGTTCACCTGACGGACAGCATTTCTTAACTCTTTCCTGTTTGTTCTCCTTATGTTTTCCTGCAGGGCACGAAATGTGTATTAATTATCTGTGTATCCTCAGCTGTGAATGAATGACTGACGGATGGAATGAATGGATCTATTTATTATTATTTTTTATTCCGTAGCTGCTTCACTTGGGTGTGTGAGCGTCCTGCTTTAATGCTGATGTTGACACGGCATCTGTGCCAGGACGTTCTAGCCGCCGTCGTGAGAGTGACTGCTCCGCCTCCAGTGTCATGGCCCCCGTGTCTGCACGTGCTTGTGATGCTCTCTGTGTGTGTTTCACAGACAACATTAGAGCAGTAAAAGCTGCCCATTCCCACCTTCCGACACACCATCAACTCTTGTCTTATTTTTTGAGTTTCTATTTCTCTCCAGATCTTGTCCTCATACAAAGGCAATTTTACAGAGACGTAAGCAGAGCAAAGATACAATTCTGTGTTATAGCCACTAGGATGCAAGTCTGTATCCTCTTCAGATTGCTAGTTAGGCAGCAGGGGCCAGGGGGCAGCACTTTGCTTAGCATATAATAGTCACTAAACTAATATGCGTCGACTGAATTCAATGAAAGGAACAGAAGGGCTGCTTGCCTCCTAGACAGGAGTGGGTATTCTCACGTGAAACCTACGGCTGCAACCAGAGGAAGCTCAGGAACCCTAGCCTTCGTTTTCTAATCTAAATAGACTATCTACCCCTTTAAACCATCCACATTCCTTGTGACTGGTTCCAAGGGGAGGGGGAGAAGGAGGGGCCGTGGGGAGAGGCCAGGAAGGACCCAGGAGGGGGTAACGAACACCTGACTCCAGGTCAACCCCAATATGATCCAGTACTTGTTTTTCAGGTGGAGAAACTGAAATCCAGAGAAAAAAAATTGCCCAATAAAACAAAGGGAGGCAAACCCGCTGACACCCGGAGCCCACACTCTCTGAGTCCCAGCCTGGGGCCCTTCCCTCAGACCTGCCCCCTTGCAGATATCCCCGGCCGGGTAAAACCCTGCTCTCCTCTAGAGGATGCACCAGCTCACCTGTCCACTGCACAGCCCCAGGAGGAACCCCGGAGAAGCTGGGAGCGGGCCCAGGGCCAGAGGCTCCTCTGCAGCAGGACAGGCAGGAGGGGAGGCCTCACCCGCTCTGGGCCTGGAGACCCGCTTGGTTATTTGGTCCTGGGGCTGAAGGAGTGGTTTGCCAGTTTTGGCCGGTGGAGCAATGCATGCTCCTGGCTCAGGGCTCAGCGGCCGCGGGGCCACCCCATCCTGTGGGCCCGGGAGTGGCTCCAGTTCTCCCTGTGTGCACAGGTGGGCACTGGCGACCCATCAAGCTCCTGGGGAGACAGTTGCACCCACTCTCCAGGTAGCAGAGATGCTGCACTGCAGGCAAATGCCGCCGCCTTCAGGAAGCCTTCCTCGTCTGACCAGCCCCTCTCAGCGCTCCCTCCCAATCCCGTGTCCCCCGGCGTGCTGGCCAGCTGGCCCTTGAGCTGTGCATGGCTCTTGCTGCTTTCTGAAGACTCCCCAGGTCTTTCTCTTTCTTCTTTTCCCTGAAGCTCCTTCGTGCAAAGGCCCTGGTGGTGCTGCCAGGGTGCCGTGTCCACAGAGGGGCCCCCGGGGAGCCTGGGGTGAGGGCAGCATCACGGGCCATGCTCACGCCCTACCGTCCTCCACTGCTGGGTAACCTCAGGCAAGTTGGTTCACCTCTCCGAGCCTCGGTTTCCTTCTCTGTGGAACTAAGAATCACAGCCTTGGCACGTGGTGGTTTTGAGAATTAACAAATGTCAGTTTTGTTTCAGTGCCTGGCAAGGTGCCGGAGCACAGAGGGCACCGATAACTGTCCCCAGATCCGAGTACTGTCCGGACTGTGCCCTCACTGGGCACCGGTTTCCGGGCCGTTTATGCATAACTGGCCTGTGCGGGGCACTGGTCAAGCAACCTAAGTAACACGCAGCTTCTGCTCTCAGGAAGCCCGGGGGCAGGTGGGCGGGGGGAGATCAGGGTAAGGGGGCCGCACTCAGCTCGGGGCTGGGGGAGCACAGGAGGGGCCCAGCCCACCCTGAAGAGGCAGCAGGAGCAGGAAGGAAAGTGTAAGGGCCGCTTCTCCCGCACCTGAGGCGGCCGAGATGCAGGTGAGGAACACGTGGCCACATCCCAACCCGCAGAACGCTCCTGACATGGGAAGTAAAACAAAGACACCAGCGCTGGACCTCCTGCCCCCTCTGGCTCTGAACACTGTCACCCTGAGGGTCTCCCCTATATTTGTGAAGTGAGACAGCCCTACCACCCACAGGGCTGTGGAGGAACTTTAAACGAGAGATGATAGATGGCCATATTCTCCGCACATAAGTGAGAATAAATGCCTCTGAGTTTCTCTTCCCCTCCCTAAGGCTGACCACAGCTCACGGCCCTAACGTCTCCTTGGGTTTCCCCTTCTTGGGGGGGGGTCCCTCAAGTTTCACCTGCCTCCACTTTTCCTCCAAAATCCTCAAAATAATTTAAAAAATTTAACGTCATTCCTGAGACTGGAGCACAAAAAAGGCAAAGGATGAGTTCACGGAAGATATTCACACTGAGGTCTGTAATGACCCTGTTTTTTCTTTTTATAATTTTATTTATTTATTTATTTATGGCTGTGTTGGGTCTTCATTTCTGTGCGAGGGCTTTCTCTAGTTGCGGCAAGCGGGGGCCACTCTTCATCGCGGTGCACAGGCCTCTCACTATCGTGGCCTCTCTTGTTGCGGAGCACAGGCTCCAGACGCGCAGGCTCAGTAGTTGTGGCTCACGGGCCCAGTTGCTCTGCGGCATGTGGGATCCTCCCAGACCAGGGCTCGAACCCGTGTCCCCTGCATTGGCAGGCGGATTCCCAACCACTGTGCCACCAGGGAAGCCCGACCCTGGGGTTTTTTCTTTCTGCGTTTATTTGCATTTTAAAAAGATGGGCTCGGCTAACCTTGTGAGTCTATCAGGGGTAGAAGGTACCCCCAGATCATGTTGCGCTGGGAGTGTGGGGTTTTCTATCACCCTTTCCACCATTAGAAGAAAGCCGATCAATCATTTGCATCCTCACGTCTAAGCGGAAGCTTGCCTAGTCTTTAACGTTGAATCTCAAGAAGCTTTAATGCACATGCGGAAACATTCCTGTCTTCTCTCTGACCTCCTTTGCCTGCAGGGGACACTCCTGTTGTGTTTAATTTTGAAGAGAAAAACAGCACTCGGACTCTAACTTGACATGCGTGACCTCTAATCGTTCTTTTTCTGACCCAGATGGACTTCTTAGTTTGTTGAACTCTGTGCACCCCACCCTTCTTTTGACGTGACCCCTGTAGGCCAAGGGTCTTCCCCTCTCCCCTTCCCCAAATTTAGGAAATATACTCTTCCTGTAGAACATGCTTCAATTTATTTTGAGGGACTTTTCGTTGCCCTTCGGTTGACCCTGGTGAACTTGAAATGAGTGTATTGATCTCTGTCTGACCCCATCCCTCACGATCCATGTGCTTTCATGCTCCTGGAATTTGAAGAAGTAGAGCGTAACATAACACGTTTATGGTTTTATTCCATCAGCCATTCATAGCCATGTGAGCTGTTGTGGTTCCAAAGTAAATTCTGTTGCCTAAAAATCACCTGAGCTACAGAGAACCAGGGGGTGTCAAAGGCAGCTCCACCATCTTCCTTGTTCTCAGTCCTCCCTAGGTTTCCGCACGGAACAGAGTCCTCTCAAATCAGTCGCCTCTCTGCCGTGCGTTCCCACTTGTGACTGGAGTCACCTCCTTTCCCGTTTCCTCTCTACGAATCAGTTCTCCTGGTCGTGCTTTCTATCCTTTCTGCTCCGCCCTCTGAAATTGTTCCTTAGGATGCTGGGAGAAAAGGGACCACTTTCTTGTTTATAGTTATCATGACCATCTGTGGTAGATGGAAAAGTGGTCCCCTAAACCATATAAATAATGCCCATCCTCCTATTCCTGCAATCTGTAAATCTACCCTTATATAGAAACAGAAAAGAACAAAAACAAACAAACAAAAAAAACAAAAGCAAAACAGGAGGGGATCTTTACAGTTAAGAATCTCGAGATGGGAAGATTATACTGGATTATCCAGTGGACTCTAAACGCCATCACATGTATCCTTATGAGAAAGAGGCAGAGGAACATTTGATACATAGAGAGAAGGTATGTGAAGACAGAACAGAGAAGGATTTGAAGATGTCAGCTTTGAAGATTGGAGTGATGCAGCTACAAACCAAGGAAACTGACCTCCACCAGAGGCTGGAAGGGGCGAGGAATGCCTTATCCCCTAGAGTCTGTGGAAGGAGCAGGGCCCTGCCAATACCTTGATTTCAGCCCAGGGATACTGAAGTCTGACTTCTGGCCTCCAGAATTGTAAGAGAATAACTATGGGCTGTTTTAAGTGGCCAAGTGTGTGATAGTTTGTTATAGCAAACACAGGAAATCAATCCAGCATCTATGACTTTTTTTCAGACAATTGGATGTGCTACCCAATACTAAGTGCCTCTTTATTTATTCATTTATTTTTCTTTTCCATGATGGTTTATTATAGGATAATGAATATAGACTAACGGCCTCTTTCGAGTCTCACTGCAACCCCACAGGATCCATCGCCACCACACCCCTCACTGTGAACCTCTGAGCCTGCGATGTTACCCTAGGTGTGTGTAAATGACCTCAGAGATTTCTGGTCCAGGCTGTACTGAACTATGATGGGAAGCCATCTTCCACTTCAAACACAGAAAACACTACATAGAATATATATTTTTAAAGAAATCAAATATGTAGCCAAGCTTGGAAATCAAAAAGGGACTAACTCCATTCTCCAGATGGAACATGTGGTAGAAAGAAAGTTGTGAGACCACAGGACGTGTGAAGGAAAATGCCCAGGACGTACACCTGAGGGGCCTAATGTCTCTGTGGGATGGACGATGGTTGCCAGTCCCATGCGGGGGTTGGGGTGGGGGAGGGGCATGGCTGAAAGAGCCAGGAGCCTGGAAAACGTGTCTGAAGAAAACAGGGAAGGGACTTCCCTGGTGGCGCAGTGGTTAAGAATCCACCTGCCAATGCAGGGGACACGGGTTTGAGCCCTGGTCCGGGAAGATCCCACATGCCTGCAGAGCAACTAAGCCCGTACGCCACAACTACCGAGCCTGCGCTCTAGAGCCCGCATGCCATAACTACTGAGCCCGCTCTGCCACAACTACTGAAGCCCACGTGCCTAGAGCCCATGCTCTGCAAAAAGAGAAGCCACAGCAATGAGAAGCCCACACACCGCAACAAAGAGTAGCCCCCGCTCGCTACAACTAGAGAAAGCCCGCGCACAGCAACGAAGACCCAACGCAGCCAAAAAAAAAAAAAAAAGAAAGCAAGCGGGGAAGCAATACCTCCAGCTGGACCCCCGGGGCACAAATGATTCAACTACAGAACTCAGAGATGCTAGTCTGCACTTAAGATGGATGTAGACCACAAATTTTTGCATTATATAAAATTGGTTTGGAACATGCAAAATTAATAACAATTTGACAGAGGCAACTAGGAAACCAGCTCTTCTGGTTGCTTCCATGGTCCACAGAACACACGAACCCCGCAGAAGAAAATGTCTGGGAAAATGAGCTCACGATCCAAACTGCTAAAATATATACGGAAATCCAATATCACAATATTTAAAATAAAAAACACAACAATTGGGAGAAACCTGAAATTCCTAAAGTAAGAAGATACTATAAGCACACAAATAACCCAGAGGCTTAAGTAAATAAATAAATCTAAAGATGAACGTATATGTGAGTATTTATGGTAAAGAGCACTTAAGTCATTTCATTGACTCACCTATTCCTTCAACAGATATATATTAAATACCGAAAATGAGACAAGTACTCTCTTAAGAGCTGGGATGCAATGATAAATAACATGTTGTCTCAGCTTTGTGGACCTCATTTTCTAGTGGGAAAGACAAAAATATTAAACATGTAATAAGTTGTCAGTTATTGATAAGTGCTATGAAGAAATATAAAGTAGCCTAAAGGAGATAGACCTTTAGACATCAGCAGAGATCTGAATGTTGTGAAGGAACAAGCTATAAAGGTCCTAGAAAAGAGCATTCCAGACAGCTGAAGTAGCAGGGGCCAAGGTCCTGGGGTAAGCTCGTGCTTGGATGTTGAAGACGTAGCAAGGACATCAAGCTAGATCTGAATAAGGAAGATGGGGAGTTGGCAGGTGAAATCAGAGAGGTAGCCAGAGGCCTGGTCGTGTAGACCTTGTGAGCCTGATAAAAATTTTTTGATTCTCTTTTTTCCCCTAAGTGAGTTGGGAAAATCGCTGGAAGCTTGTGAACTAGGAAAAACAGGATGTGATTTATGTATTTTTAAAGTAATATTCCTGGTTGCTGTGTGAAGAGGAGATTAGAAGAGGGAAAGAAGAGAGGCCTGATGGAAGACTATTGCAGTCATCCCGGCTAGACATTAGGGTAGCTTCTCTCAGGTGCTTTCCATGGAGAGCACGAGAAACATTTGGGTCTAGGATTTGTTTTTATGAGAACGCTAATAGCATTTGTGTTGATAGGAGAGTATGACAGAGAAAGAGAAAGCAAGGAATCCAGGATGCCTCCCATTTCCTTTCTGAACAAGTAGAAGAAAGGGGTGCACTGCATGGGGTGTAGGTGGAAGAGTGGCGGTGTGGGTGTCCCTGTCTGTGTGTCCCTGTGTGTGTCCGTGTGCGTAAGTGTCCATGTGTGTGCATCCATGTGTGTGTTCACGTGTGTGTCCATGTGTCTGTATTCGTGTGTCCATGTATGTGTCCATGTGTATCTGTGTGTGTGCGCCTCTGTGTGTCCATGTATATCCATGTGTGTGTCCATGTGTCTGTGTCCATGTGTGTGTCCATGTGTGTCCATGTGTGTATGTGTCCGTGTGTGTTCATCTGTGTGTCCGTGTGTATGTCCATGTGTGTGTCTATGTGTGTCCATGTGTGTATGTGTCCGTGTGTGTTCATCTGTGTCCGTGTGTGTGTCCATGTGTGTCTATGTGTGTGTCCATATGTGTATGTGTCTGTGTGTGTGTCCATATGTGTATGTGTCTGTGTCCATGTGTGTCTTTGTGTGTGTGTGTCCATGTGTATATGTGTCCGTGTGTGTCTCTGTGTGTGTCCGTGTGTGTGCATGACACCTTTGAGGTTTCTCTCTGCTGTCCAGGTGTCAAGTAGTTGAACACATCACTCAGGGGAGAAGTTGGAATGGAAGACACGGATTTGGCATCCATCAGGATATAGGTGGGATTTAAAGCCAGCGGCTGGAAAAATCACCTGGGAAGAAATTATAGGTGGAGAAGAGAAGTGGTCTGAAATCCAATATGTAAAGATGAGAAACAGGAGCACCATTAATGCAAGAATGAAAAAGTGCTTCACGGAGGCAGGAAGGGAAAGGAGAGGCGACACCTGGATACCAAACAAAAAATACATTTGAAAGCGGCAGCCGTCATGGGGCTCAAATTCCACCAAAAAGTGTAACAAGTGTAACAAGGTCAAGATTGAGACTTGACAGATATATTTGGGGGAAAATATTTTTTGAGATGCAGTTTTTATGAGTGAAATAATGAGGACAAAATCCTGGCACATATAAAGAAATGATAGACGATCATGGTGTTGGAGACAAAGTTACTTAAAGGACTTTGTCAGAAAGGGTATCTGGGACATTAAGTAGTAGCTGCAGGAGTGGTGAGGGCACAGGATATATTTTAAAGATGGGGAATATTGACATGTTTGTGACCTGGTGGGGATGATCCAGTAGAGAGGGAACAAATGCAGGAGACAGTGGACATAATGAGAAGACAGGGACTTGAACCTAAGTGGGCAAAGAGGGGATGGGTTTTCCTGTGCAAGGAGGGCTGGCAGGTGCCCCAAGGAGCACGGCCAGGTGTCCTTACTGATGGTGTCATAGGCACTCACTAGATAGGCCACCGTGAAGACACTCTCAGATGGTTGGGTCCATTCATAGCCTCCCTCTCTGCCACCAAACCCATGGGCCATGCATCCAGGTAGCTAAGGAAAGAGGCTGCCTGACACGCACTGGAGAAATCACACTCCCACCTGGTTACTGAGCTGCTACTCTGCAGTGAGTGCTTCCTACTGGGTGTTGATACAGGACAAAAAGATGCCCACACTCTATTCTCCTCTCAGAGGTCTGTCCACATCACTCTCCCCCAGATCTCCTTCTCTGTTTCCTTCTGGTCTTATTCCTGCAGGCCTCTGACGAATCAGGCAAGCCATCCTGTCAGAAGTCTGTCCGTAGCTTACCTTCTGGGCCCTCCCTGTATAGAAGATGGAGGCTTCGCTCTATCCTAAAGGACTTTCTTTTACTCCTGTCCATCATGCCTTCGAGACCGTGAGGCAGTATCTCCTTTCAGGATAGTGCTACTATTTTGTACCGACACATCAGGTCAAATTCCTTTCCTCTGCAGTCAAATGGTCATAGGAACCTTCTCACGTGACAATGAGGTGAAAAGAATGGCTGAGGGAATAGAGGCAGGATGTCAAATGCAGATGACATCTGTTCATATAACGCATCCGTGCTTCTTGGGTGTGTTTGAGGCTGGTTCCAAAGGTACCATTTCCCGGATGGACTTCTTTTTCTTTTTTTTTTAATATCTACTTTATTTATTTATTTATTTATTTATTTTTGGCTGTGTTTGGTCTTCGTTTCTGTGCGAGGGATTTCTCCAGTTGCGGCGAGCGGGGGCCACTCTTCATCGCAGTGCGCGGGCCTCTCACTGTCGCGGCCTCTCTTGTTGCGGAGCACAGGCTCCAGACGCGCAGGCTCAGTAGTTGTGGCTCACGGGCCCAGTTGCTCCGCGGCATGTGGGATCTTCCCAGACCAGGGCTCGAACTCGTGTCCCCTGCATTGGCAGGCAGATTCTCAACCACTGTGCCACCAGGGAAGCCCCCAGATGGACTTCTGATCAGCCTGCCTGACTTAATAATTTGGTAAGTATGATAGATTATGTTATTGTTCATATATATTCACTCTCCTGCTTCCCTCCATAGGAGGAGTATATGTCCCAATTCCACTGATGACTTTCTTTGACCTCAGAGTGGCCAGAACACACTTTCCTGCCCCTTGACACTAGATTACATTTGTGACTTTCTTTGGCCAATGGAATGTTAGAAGGTGCATGTAACTCAAGCAGAGCTTGCGATGTGCCTCTGTGTTTGGGCGTTGCCCTCTTCCTCCTTGGCCATTGAAGGTTACAATTATTTGGTTTTCTATGGGCAGGAGCTCAGTATCTACTATACCCCAGTATCTCACTAGAAGCTATTTTTCAAGTGGAAAGTAGTTCTCTGATAGGTAAACCATGTCTTTGTGCCAGAACCTTAGATGTCTTCTCTGTGACTTCTACTAGAGTTCAACAAAAATTTCATCTGGCATCCTTATCCACGATGGGTCTTCTATCACCTGAATTATATGGCCCAGGGGGCAGAACAGCATGGAGTGCAGTCTGAACCTACAGAAAACCCTTGTATGGAAGTCTCTGGATGGCTCAATAAGTTCTCTGAAGCAATACTCTGAAACGGAATGTATTTTACCTCAAAAATCCTAAGAGGACAACCAAGTGCTATGCCTCTAGCTTACCTGAAGTAGGTACAGAATGCAGCAAGTTGTACTTTACAATGGCACAGCACATTTCAGACCACAGGATAAATGTGTCATGTGTTTTAATTTCTGTAATTTTTAAATTTCTTATTCTACGGTTGGTATGTGTGTTTGTGTGTGTATACATATACATAGACATGCATATATATGTAAATAAATAAAACACACATATATGTTTATATGTACCTACATATATGTATATATGTCTTATTAGGGCATTTAGAGCAGTGCTACTCAAAATTTGATACTCAAAGTGCTGCTGATCTGTGAACTACTTATTATCACCAAAAGATAAGTCCAAAAAATAAATTAACCTGTCCTAGAGATAATAAGTACAAAAAGTGAGAGCAATTAAACACTTTCATATATTATTTTGATATTTCCACTACAGCTAAGCTTTTAGCTCTGTAGTTTATACAAGTATTAGTTTGTGGATGATTTGGAATTAAAATAAAACAAAACAAAAACACAACAAAAACTATTTAAACTGACTTTCAACACAGATAGTACATGTGGCATTTCTCTGGGGTTCTACGTGTGACTCTCTGCTCACCAGCTTGATGTTCCAGGGAATGTCAATACCATGAAAGTCTCTGAGAACTGACTATACTATGATATAAAGCATATTGTTTAACATGTCTTAAAGCGGGATATTAAAGTATACTGTTTTCCTTTCCATGCAAAGGCAAACTATTTTTGACCCTTTTTTATTATCAGATGTTAAGACAACAGACAATAGCATTTTCCAAATTATTAGCCACTTACCCAGTGGCAGAAATTGTGTTAATCTTCTCAGTAAAGGTGACACTTGAAACAGCAGCTGTGATTTAGAAAACCATCTCATTAAGTTATCTTGTATTCCACAACCAGCTGCTATGGTCCATTTTTGTAAGGGTCAGACAGATAAATTAAAGAGATATGATAGAGACCATACACCCTTTCATCTTTTTATGTCTTTAGTTGTAATATGAATATATACATTTTCTCAAGGAATACAATATTTCTTCTTGGCAATGGGGAGGGAAGGGCTGATGGGGAAGGCATTTCGGAAGTTTTCACTAATTAGTATAATATCCACAGATCAGGAAACCAAAGCCAATGTTTCACTAGATGCTAAAAATATTTATCCCAATTATACATTTGGGATCCAGGGAAATAACCACAGGGTGAGTCTGCTGACTCAGTGAAACCACAATTGAGATAATCTCAGGCCAGAATCTATTTATCAACTGACTTCCACAAGCCCTCACCCTAATTATGGAGGACCTGGTGGTGTTTTCCATCCCATAAGTATAAGTTCAGACTCAATAGCTAACAATTATAGAACTGTCTCTTTACCCACTGCATAGTGAGGGCTTTTCTTAAATTCTTTTTGGAAAGGATTGGAGAAATATTTACTGTGAATACGTATAGTGGAGTAGCAGGGCAATTCCTGACGGGGACATTTCTTCCTCTTCAATCAGTAGGTTCTGAGTCCATGAACTGGCTTAGATCTGATCACTAGGTGAGGTGCTGTGATTTACTACTGTGCTAGTTAATATCAACCTGTTACTTCTCCTGATTATATAAACTGAGTAATACCCTAGTCTTCGGTCCTTCTGTCTTGTCCTTAAAAACACCATGATCATTAGCTACCACCATATATTCTTGTTGGTTAAGGCAGCCTTACTGCCTATCCCAGTAACCACATTCACCTCACTTGTGATGGTTATGTGATGCTATGTGGCTTCTGTCATTTCATGATCCCATTATTGATATTGACATGAAAAAGACCAGTTCAAACATAGCAACACCCTAATATCCTTTGGCTTTCAGAAGATAGCAATGCAACTTCTCAGCAGTGCCCATACACCCATTACCAACACACTTCTTACTGCTCTAGGGATGTATGTGCCTTCTGGACCCTCCTGGGGAATCATCAGATGGTAGGGTCCCAGGTTATACATAATCAGTTCACGCTAACATGTCCATCTCCCTAACTCTTCTTATCCATTCTCCAAAACCGACACATCTACTTATTTTAGTGCAGGTCATTGTTGAGTCCCGGTTTCAGGAAGCTCTCCAAGCTAGTTATTTCAGGATTTACTCCATAGGTCCTTGCTGAAGTATTGACTCCTGCATTGTGGGAGAGTAGCCCCAGCTGCGTGAGTGCTCGACTATCCACTTCGTCTACTCTGAGAATGCAGAACGTAAGGGTTGCCTTTAAAGCTACCAGAGAGACCCCCTAATTTTAGGACATACTAAGTTGGCAAATAGCTGTCCTCAGCTTATTATTTTTTTTTCAAAGTGCCCAGGGGCATCACAATCACCCACCTACTCCACAAGCCTTACAATGTTCACGGTTTCCAAACTGATTGACACTGACACTTGCTGTTCAGTTAACCACCAAGGAAAGCTTACATCCACTTCACTGCTACTCCATACCACCTTCGCAACTACCAGCGACAAAGTCTATATTGCTTCCAGACAGGAAGACCACCCAACAACTCAAAAAAACATTTTTAAGGGTATGTTTTCCAGATTTCACTTGTAATATCTATTGCCTTAGTCTGGGATTCCGAGAAAACAGAGCTTGAATTAAGCATTAAAGTGTTGACCTTCTATTTAAGTGGTGCAAACCCAAGCCAGTAAAGGCGACACAAAAGAAAGTGAACCAGGGAGAGATGCAAAGCAATGCAAATAATGCTTTACTGAGCTGGCTTCCATGCGGCAAAGAGGCAGGAGAAAGGTACAGTCTATCACTTAGCAGGTGAATTGGCTCAACATACGGGGTTTTCTTGGATTGACTACAAGGATAAATAATACACAGAGGAGTCCCAGGGAGAGAAGAAAGGGAACTGAAAAGAGAGGACTTGCTAGGAGGCCCATAGCTGCACAGTCCAAATCCAACTAAGTCCCAGCTTCATTTTTGAGTTGCCTGATAGCAGTTGTCAGGTCTGCTTGAAATTTCCGTGGAAACAACACTAGACTCTGTGCCTAGCAGAGGTGTCCAGAACAGCAACAGTCATTCCAAGGTCCTCCAGGTTTGTTGTCACCCACTTCATTGCTCTTATAGGGATAGATTGGTCAGGGAGGATTCTGAGATCTGAGACCTACCCACCATCCCCCTGTATTCCCCAGTGGATTTCATGTTGCCTTTCATTCCCCCTCCACAACTCTTATAAGAAAACATCTAGGTAGAGGCCAGGAGCAAATAAGTAAATTTTTTAGAGCTAAAGCCATGTTACCGCAAGCTCCTACTGTCATGAATATTTATATCTATATTTGTACATTCATCACAAATTCAGAAGAAAAGAAATCATGCAGACTGAGTCACTGATCTCAATGCAATATGATCAATAAAAACACAATTTCAATGACCTCTACCCATATACGTGGCAACGTAAAAACATATTTCTAAGTAACTCATGAATTAAAGAAATCTCAGTAGGCTTATAAAATATCTAGATAGGAACGACAAAGAAACTCTATATATCCAAATTGCAGTTTGCAGCTAAAGTAGTAATTGCGGGAAATTTTACAGCTTTAAATGTACAAAATAAAAAAGAAGAAAATCTGAAACTTGAGTTATTCAGTAATGAATTATGCACTCAATCACAAATCTAGACTAAGAAAAATAAACAACATAATGAATGAAGGAAATAATAAAAATAAAAGTAAAGATGACTAACACAGAAATACACTAAATGAGTCTATAGGGATTTTTAACAAAACCAAAAGCTAATTCTATAAATTAAAACAACACAATAGAAAATGTATGGCAAAACTTCAAGAAAGAGAGAGAAGTGGGAATAGAAAATTGTTAGTCCCTAACACATTGATTCAGCCTTGGTTAAAATTAGAATAAATCATAGCCTACTCATTTCAATGTTAAATAATGAAAAAGTTCAGTTAGAGTGTTTGTGGATACAAGTGCTTTTTAGCCAGGTGGTGAAAAGTTTTTTTAAAAATTGTATCTATTTTTCACCTGTACTTTACCATAAAATTGCTTTTTTAGCTAGTTTATTTAAAAGAAATTCTCCTAAGAGGTTCTAACCGAAATGGTTTACGTTTGTCTCATAAAATATAACTCTAAAGTTCAAGGTTATGATTGGTACAATGTATGTTTAAGTTGTGGTTTGTGGGAAATTGTATTAATTCATTTAGTATTTGTTATAGAAAGTTAAATTTACTTATAAACCTTGTAATGTATGTCCACTCAGTAAGCCTTCAAAGATCTTTTTGGAATTAAACTCAAGTGCCTAGGTTCTCTTGGAATTAGAAAATTGAGTATTTTTTATTGCATATATCTATGTAAGTAAAAATAAATGCTCATGATAAGATTAATTTTTTAAATATTCTATGCAATGAAGATTGGAAAAGGAGCATACTTACAGGTACAGTTAAAACAATATTATGAACAATTTTATTCTCACAATTAAAAAAATATATATATATATAAAACCACATAGGGCTTCCCTGGTGGCGCAGTGGTTAAGAATCCGCCTGCCAATGCAGGGGACACGGGTTCGAGCCCTGGTCCGGGAAGATCCCACATGCTGTGGAGCAACTAAGTCCGTGTGCCACAACTACTGAAGTCTGCGTGCCTAGAGCCCGTGCTCCGCAACAAGAGAAGCCACTGCAATGAGAAGCCCGCGCACCGCAACGAAGAGTAGCCCCCGCTCGCCGCAACTAGAGAAAGCCTGCGCGCAGCAACGAAGACCCAATGCAGCCAAAAACAAATAAATAAATAAATTTATAAAAAACAAACAGGGGCTTCCCTGGTGGCGCAGTGGTTGAGGATCTGCCTGCCAATGCAGGGGACACGGGTTCGAGCCCTGGTCTGGGAAGATCCCACATGCCGCGGAGCAAATGGGCCCGTGAGCCACAACTACTGAGCCTGCGTGTCTGGAGCCTGTGCTCCGCAACAAGAGAGGCCGCGACAGTGAGAGGCCCGCGCACCGCGATGAAGAGTGGCCCCCGCTTGCCGCAACTAGAGAAAGCCCGTGCACAGAAACGAAGACCCAATACACCCAAAAATAAATAAATAAATAAATAAATAAATAAAAATAAAATAAAATAAATAAAAAACAAACAAAAAACCCACATATATATAAATCACAAAACTGACTCGAGAAGAAGCAGAAAATCTGAGTATACCAATAATTATGAAGGAATTAAATCATTAGTCTAAATCTTCTCCCTAGGAAAGCATCAGCTCTAGATAGTTTTGTAGATTTCACCAAATCCTCAGGAAAGAGACAGAGATAATTCCTGTCTTACAAAACTGTTTTAGAGGATTAATTTTTTAAGGCAAAACTACTTAATTCATTTTAAGCATGAGTATAATACTGACCCAAACTGAACATTGATGATACAAAAAAATTATAAGCTTGTATAATTTATAAACACAGAAGCAATATTCTTAAAATATTGAAAATAATATTGTGTAAAAATACATCATGACTAAGTAGCATTTATCCCATGTATACAAAGACATTCAACATGAGATAAACTACTAACATACCATGTTAACAAAAGAAGGAATGTGCTATGATCAGTGAAATAGATCCCACAGAATAATGTGATGCAATTTAATGTTCAGTTATGATTCAAACAAGCTCTTAGCAGAGTGGAAGAGAAGGGCATGTCCCTGACTTGATTAGAAATGCCTTATTAGCTCTACCTGAACCCATCTCTCCTGCTTTATACTCGAGCTCATGTGCACTTTCACTCACTCAAGGACATAACTTCTAAAATCCTTGTCTTTGTCTTCTACATCATTTTTTCTCTTGCTATTGGATATTTTACATCAGCATATAAACATGCTATTTCTCCATCCTCTGTGTCCTTCTTTGTTTCTCTTGTGGCCACAGCCTCAGTTTTCTGCTTTCCTTTTTAACAAAACTCAGAAGAGTTAGCTGCTTTCACTGTGTCAGATGTCTCTCTCCATCCTGTCTTCAAATCCCCCAAAGAGGGTTTTGTCTCCATCATTCTACTGAACATGAACTCACCCCGGTTTACATTCGATGGTCTCTTCCGACCTCTGTCTCACCTGACCTGTCTACAGCCTTTGGCACCATTGTTCACTCTCCTCCAGTTACACATCCTGCATTCAGTTCCTAGGATGCCAGAGTCTTGGTTTTCCTCCTGCGTGGCTGTTCTTTCTCCCTCACCTTTCCTGGTTCCTCAGCTCTACAACCTCTTATTTTAGAGTGCCCCAGGGCTCAGTCCTCAGTTTTTATGGTTTCATCTACTCTCATGACTTTAAATACTTTCTATTTGCCAGTGTCTCTCAAATTTTTATCTCCAGCCAGACCTCTCTTATAAACTTTGTCAAATTGCCATCTCAGCATCCCTCCTTGGATGTCTAATCCACAGCTCAAGCTCTCCAGGTGTACGACCAGGCCACTCAAGGTGGCTGTTCTCTTGCTCTCTGTACATCCCCTGATTGTCCAGTGCCTGCTTCACCTACACCTACTCACCTGGCTGACCTTCCTACATACTTGCCCCAGACCCCAGCTGGTGACTGTTCTTATCAAAGGGACAGGGAGGGGCTGTGCCCCTCTGCTGGTTTCCCTGGTAACCCATGAGCCAACCTGACGTCAATTCCCCTATACCTGGTCATCTCCCCTTCCGCCTGGGAGTGAAGACTGCTACCATGTTCTGCCCACCTTGTGCTACACACAGTAGGGTGTCTCTCCAGGACCTGGTTTCCAGTGTGTAAGCGCCCGCATCCATTAAACCACTGATGTCTCTGTTGCTGACTCCGGGCTCTTTCTTCCGTCTTGAAGCTGGGCTGCCTGTGAGGGTGCAGCCCAACATCATGTCTGAAGTAAGACTTCTGCTCTTCTCGCCTTTAATCTGTTTAACCCCAGTCTTTCCTTCCCCGTTGAGACAACATGTATCTTTCTGGCTGTTTAAGCCACAAACATGAGCCTTTCTTGAGAGCTTACTTTCTCTCAAACATCACATCCAATTCAACAGAAAATCCAGAATTCAATTCTTATTTCTCACCTTCTCCACTGCTTTGAACCTTGTCTGAGAATTTCCCTCTACCGGGAGCGCTCTTTCCCCAGTGTTGGGCTGCACCCCACAGGCCTGCAAGCCCTGTACTAGCCCAGCCTCAAGACCGAAGAAAGAACCTGGAGTCAGTGACAGCAATGGTTTAATAGATGGGTGATCTTACACATCTGGAGCAAAGGGGTTCTGGAGGGACATCCCACCGCGGACGGCAGGCAGACGGGTAGCAGCAGTCTTTGCTCCTGGGGAAATAGGGGGACTACCAGTTAGAGGAGAGTAATTGACATCAGATTGGCCATCGGTTACCAGGGAAACCAGCGGAGAGGCACAGCCCTCTTAGCGTCTTGGGCTAAGTATCTTCCTGGGGCGGAGGTCTTCCCTTTGTTAAACTATCAAAGGGGAGCCATTCTGATCTAAAGATAATAACCACCAGCTGGGAGGTGGGGGAATTATGTAGGTATTTACTGATTAGGCTCTACTACTAAGGGGGAAGGTCAGTCCTGTGAGTGGGGTGTAGGTGAAGCAGAACTGGTCCAGCAGGGGGATGGACAGACAGCAAGCAGTCGTCTTGGGTGGCCTGACTATACACCCAGATATCTGCAAGGTGAACCATTTCACCTCCTTCACATCTTTCCTCAAATATCACTTCATTAAGGTTTATTGCGATAACCCTACTTAAAATTACAGCCAGTACCCTCTGAGCCTAAACTCTCTAATCCTACTTTATATTTTTCTTATAGCGCTTATAATTGTTTAACACTGTATATGTAATATATACGAATATTTTTGTCTCTTGTTAGAATGGGACCTACGTGAGGAAAACAGTGTTTTTCTGTTTTGTATACTGTGTGTTGCAAGCATCTAAACAGGCTCAGTCATATAGTAGGTTCTCAATAAACATTTGGTATGTGAATGAGTGTTAAGCATTTTACTGGAGGTACCAATCAAAAACAAGACAGAGAAAGAAAAGATGTTTTAGAGTTGGAAAGGAAGAGTGGCTATACTTTTTGATTTATTTAAGATGTAATTGCATAAATAGAAATCCAAAATAACTTATAACTTATAGACATAAAAAGTACAGTAGAGTTGCAGGATATAATCTGAGTATTTTAAAGGATATTCCTCTTTGCCAGGAATGATGGGTGAGAAAGTATAACAGGAAAGAAAATACTTATTTGCAATAACAACAAAAAATTATAAAAGGTACTTTGGAACACTCTAGCCAAAGATGTGTCGAACTCTTATGGAAAGAAATACAAAACTCATGAAGAGCATCAAAGAAGACCTCAATAAATAGAGAGATAGCCATTATTCTGATAGGAAAATTCAATATTATAATTATAATATATTTATATTATAATATATAATAAAATATATAATATAATTCTTCCAATTTGATCTTTAAATGCAATGAAATTCTAATCATAATCTCAAAGGACTTTTTGTGAAACTTAAAACATCATGTCTAGAGGCTGGAATAGAAGATGGCGGAAGAGTAAGACGCGGAGATCACTTTCCTTCCCACAGATACATTAGAAATACATCTACACGTGGAACTGCTCCCACAGAACACCCACTGAACGCTGGCAGAAAACGTCAGACCTCCCAAAAGGCAAGAAAATCCCCACGTACTTGGGTAGGGCAGAAGAAAAAAGAAATAACAGAGACAAAAGTATAGGGACGGGAACTGCGCCAGTGGGAGGGAGCCGTGAAGGAGGAAAGGTTTCCACACACTAGGAGCCCCTTCGCGGGCGGAGACTGCAGGTGGCGGAGGGGGGAGGTTTGGAGCCGCGGAGGAGAGCGCAGCCACAGGGGTGTGGAGGGCAAAGCGGAGAGATTCCCACACGGAGGCTCGGCGCCGAGCAGCACTCACCAGCCCGAGAGGCTTGTCTGCTTAGCCGCCGGGGCGGGCGGGGCTGGGAGCTGAGGCTCGGGCTTCGGTGCTAGCCCGGAGGGAGTCCGCGAAAAAGTCTGCAGCTGCCGAAGAGGCAAGAGACTTTTTCTTGCCGCTTTGTTTCGCGTGCACGCAAGGAGAGGGGATTCAGAGCGCGGCCTAAACGAGCTCCAGAGACAGGCGCGAGCCGCGGCCATCAGCGCGGATCCCACAGCAACAGGGGCGCGGAGGGAAAAACGGAGAGACTCCCGCACAGAGGCTCGGCGCCCAGCAGCGCTCACCAGCCCGAGAGGCTTGTCTGCTCCCCCGCCGGGGCAGGCGGGGCTGGGAGCTGAGGCTCGGGCTTCGGGCGGATCGCAGGGAGAGGACGGGGGTTGGCGGCGTGAACACAGCCTGAAGGGGTTAGTGCGCCACGGCGAGCTGGGAGGGAGTCCAGGAAAAGGTCTGCAGCTGCCGAAGAGGCAAGAGACTTTTTCTTACCTCTTTGTTTCCTGGTGCGCGAGGAGAGGGGAGTCAGAGCGGCCGCCTAAACGAGCTCCAGAGACGGGCGCGAGCCGCGGTTGTCAGCGCGGACCCCAGAGACGGGCGTGAGACGCTAAGGCTGCTGCTGCCGCCACCAAGAAGCCTGTGTGCGAGCACAGGTCACTCTCCACACCGCCCCTCCCGGGAGCCGGTGCAGCCCGCCACTGCCAGGCTCCCGTGATCCGGGGAAAACTTCCCCGGGAGAACGCACGGCGCGCCTCGGGCTGCTGCAACGTCACGACGCCTCTGCCGCCGCAGGCTCGCCCCGCCTCCTCCGTACTGCTCCCTCCCCCCGGCCTGAGTGAGCCAGAGCCCCCGAAGCAGCTGCTCCTTTAACCCCGTCCTGTCTGGGCGGGGAACAGATGCCCTCAGGCGACCTACACGCAGAGGCGGGTCCAAATCCAAAGCTGAACCCCGGGAGCTGTTCGAACAAAGAAGAGAAGGGGAAATCTCTCCCAGCAGCCTCAGAAGCAGCGGATTAAAGCTCCACAACAACTTGATGTGCCTGCATCTGTTGAATACCTGAATAGACAACGAATCATCCCAAATTCAGGAGGTAGACTTTGGGAGCAGGATATATTAATTTTTCCCCTTTTCCTTTTTTTGTGAGTGTATATGTGTATGCTTCTGGGTGAGATTTTGTGTGTATAGCTTTGCTTTCACCATTAATCCTAGGGTTAGGTCTGTCCGTTTTTTTTTGTTTGTTTGTTTGTTTTAACTTAAAAAATTTTTTTCCTAATAAATGTTTTCTTAATAATTTTTTCCTTATTTTCTATTTTTAGAAATTAAAAAAATTTTCTTAATAAGTTTTTTCATATTTTTTATTTTAAAAAATTTAAAAAATTTTTTCTTAATAAATTTTTTTCTTAATAATTTTTTTCTTATTTTTTACTATAAAAAATTAATAAATCTATTTTTAAAAATTAAAAAAAAATTTTTTCTGAATACATTTATTCTTAATAATTTTTTTTTCTTATTTTTTATTATAATAGCTTTATTTTATTTTATTTTATCCTCTTTCTTTCTTTCTTTCTATTTTTTTCTCCCTTTTATTCTGAGCCGTGTGGATGAAAGGCTCTTGGTGCTCTAGCCAGGCATCAGGGCTGTGCCTCTGAGGTGGGAGAGCCAACTTCAGGACACTGGTCCACAAGAGACCTCCCAGCTCCACGTAATACCAAATGGCGAAAATCTCTCAGAGATCTCCATCTCAACATCAAGACCCAGCTTCACTCAATGACCAGCAAGCTTCAGTGCTGGACACCCTATGCCAAACAACTAGCAAGACAGGAACACAGCCCCATCCATTAGCAGAGAGGCTGCCTAAAATCATAATAAGGCCACAGACACCCCAAAACACACCACCAGACGTGGACGTGCCCACCAGAAAGACAAGATCCAACCTCATCCACCAGAACACAGGCACTAGTCCCCTCTACCAGGAAGCCTACACAACCCACTGAACCAAACTTAGCCACTGGGGACAGATACCAAAAACAACGGGAACTACGAACCTGCAGCCTGTGAAAAGGAGACCCCAAACACAGTAAGATAAGCAAAATGAGAAGACAAAAAACCACACAGCAGGTGAAGGAGCAGGGTCAAAACACACCAGACCTAACAAATGAAAAGGAAATAGGCAGTCTACCTGAAAAAGAATTCAGAATAATGATAGTAAAGATGATCCAAAATCTTGGAAATAGAATAGACAAAATGCAAGAAACATTTAACAAGGATGTAGAAGAACTAAAGAGGAACCAAGCAACGATGAAAAACACAATAAATGAAATTAAAAATATTCTAGACGGGATCAATAGCAGAATAACTGAGGCAGAAGAACGGATAAGTGACCTGGAAGATAAAATAGTGGAAATAACTACTGCAGAGCAGAATAAAGAAAAAAGAATGAAAAGAACTGAGGGCAGTCTCAGAGACCTCTGGGACAACATTAAACGCACCAACATTCGAATTATAGGGGTCCCAGAAGAAGAAGAGAAAAAGAAAGGGACTGAGAAAATATTTGAAGGATTATAGTTGAAAACTTCCCTAATATGGGAAAGGAAATAGTTAATAAGTCCTGGAAGCACAGAGAGTCCCATACAGGATAAATCCAAGGAGAAACACGCCAAGACACATATTAATCAAACTATCAAAAATTAAATATAAAGAAAACATATTAAAAGCAGCAAGGGAAAAACAACAAATAACACACAAGGGAATCCCCATAAGGTTAACAGCTGATCTTTCAGCAGAAACTCTGCAAGCCAGAAGGGAGTGGCAGGATATACTTAAATTGATGAAGGAGAAAAACCTACAACCAAGGTTACTCTACCCAGCAAGGATTTCATTCAAATTTGATGGAGAAATTAAAACCTTTACAGACAAGCAAAAGCTGAGAGAGTTCAGCACCACCAAACCAGCTTTACAACAAATGCTAAAGGAACTTCTCTAGGCAAGAAACACAAGAGAAGGAAAACACCTACAATAACAAACCCAAAATATTTAAGAAAATGGGACTAGGAACATACATATCGATAATTACCTTAAATGTAAATGGATTAAATGCTCCAACCAAAAGATATAGACGGGCTGAATGGATACAAAAACAACACCCGTATATATGCTGTCTACAAGAGACCCACTTCAGACTGAGGGACACACACAGACTGAAAGTGAGGGGATGGAAAAAGATATTCATTGCAAATGGAAATCAAAAGAAAGCTGGAGTAGCAATTCTCATATCAGACAAAATAGACTTTAAAATAAAGACGATTACAAGAGACAAAGAAGGACACTATATAATGATCAAGGGATCGATCCAAGAGGAAGGTATAACAATTGTAAATATTTATGCACCCAACATAGGAGCACCTCAATACATAAGGCAAATACTAACAGCCATAAAAGGGGAAATCGACAGTAACACAATCATAGTAGGGGACTTTAACACCCCACTTTCAGCAATGGACAGATCATCCAAAATGAAAATAAATAAGGAAACACAAGCTTTAAACGATACATTAAACAAGATGGACTTAATTGATATTTATAGGACATTCCACCCAAAAGCAACAGAATACACATTTTTCTCAAGTGCTCATGGAACATTCTCCAGGATAGATCATATCTTGGGTCACAAATCAAGCCTTGGTAAATTTAAGAAAATTGAAATCGTATCAAGTATCTTTTCCGACCACAACGCTATGAGACTAGATATCAATTACAGGAAAAGATCTGTAAAAAATACAAACACATGGAGGCTACACAATATACTACTTAATAATGAAGTGATCACTGAAGAAATCAAAGGGGAAATCAAAAAATACCTAGAAACAAATGACAATGGAGACACGACGACCCAAAACCTATGGGACGCAGCAAAAGCAGTGCTAAGAGGGAAGTTTATAGCAATACAAGCCTACCTCAAGAAACAGGAAACATCTCGAATAAACAACCTAACCTTGCACCTAAAGCAATTAGAGAAAGAAGAGCAAAAAAACCCCAAAACTAGCAGAAGGAAAGAAATCATAAAGATCAGATCAGAAATAAATGGAAAAGAAATGAAGGAGACCATAGCAAAGATCAATAAAACTAAAAGCTGGTTCTTTGAGAAGATAAACAAAATTGATAAACCATTAGCCAGACTCATCAAGAGAAAAAGGGAGAAGACTCAAATCAATAGAATTAGAAATGAAAAAGGAGAAGTAACCACTGACACTGCAGAAATACAAACGATCATGAGAGATTACTACAAGCAACTCTATGCCAATAAAATGGACAACCTGGAAGAAATGGACAGATTCTTAGAAATGCACAACCTGCCAAGACTGAACCAGGAAGAAATAGAAAATATGAACAGACCAATCACAAGCACTGAAATTGAAACTGTGATTAAAAATCTTCCAGCAAACAAAAGCCCAGGACCAGATGGCTTCACAGGCGAATTCTATCAAACATTTAGAGAAGAGCTAACACCTATCCTTCTCAAACTCTTCCAAAATATTGCAGAGGGAGGAACACTCCCCAACTCATTCTACGAGGCTACCATCACGCTGATACCAAAACCAGACAAAGATGTCACAAAGAAAGAAAACTACAGGCCAATATCACTGATGAACATAGATGCAAAAATCCTCAACAAAATACTAGCAAACAGAATCCAACAGCACATTAAAAGGATTATACACCATGATCAAGTGGGGTTTATTCCAGGAATGCAAGGATTCTTCAATATACGCAAATCAATCAACGTGATACATCATATTAACAAATTGAAGGAGAAAAACCATATGATCATCTCAATAGATGCAGAGAAAGCTTTCGACAAAATTCAACACCCATTTATGATAAAAACCCTGCAGAAAGTAGGCATAGAGGGAACTTTCCTCAACATACTAAAGGCCATATACGACAAACCCACAGCCAACATTGTCCTCAATGGTGAAAAACTGAAAGCATTTCCACTAAGATCAGGAACAAGACAAGGTTGCCCACTCTCACCACTATTATTCAACATAGTTTTGGAAGTGTTAGCCACAGCAATCAGAGAAGAAAAAGAAATAAAAGGAATCCAAATTGGAAAAGAAGAAGTAAGGCTGTCACTGTTTGCAGATGACATGATACTATACATAGAGAATCCTAAAACTGCCACCAGAAAACTACTAGAGCTAATCAATGAATTTGGTAAAGTAGCAGGATACAAAATTAATGCACAGAAATCTCTTGCATTCCTATATACTAATGATGAAAAATCTGAAAGTGAAATTAAGAAAACACTGCCATTTACCATTGCAACAAAAAGAATAAAATATCTAGGAATAAACCTACCTAAGGAGACAAAAGACCTGTATGCAGAAAATTATAGGACACTGATGAAAGAAATTAAAGATGATACAAATAGATGGAGAGATATACCATGTTCTTGGATTGGAAGAATCAACATTGTGAAAATGACTCTACTACCCAAAGCAATCTACAGATTCAAAGCAATCCCTATCAAACTACCACTGGCATTTTTCACAGAACTAGAACAAAAAATTTCACAATTTGTATGGAGACACAAAAGACCCCGAATAGTCAAAGCAATCTTGAGAACGAAAAATGGAGCTGGAGGAATCAGGCTCCCTGACTTCAGACTATATTACAAAGCTACAGTAATCAAGACAGTTTGGTACTGGCACAAAAACAGAAATATAGATCAATGGAACAGGATAGAAAGCCCAGAGATAAACCCACGCACATATGGTCACCTTATCTTTGATAAGGGAGGCAACCGTATACAGTGGAGAAAAGACAGCCTCTTCAATAAGTGGTGCTGGGAAAATTGGACAGGTACATGTAAAAGTATGAAATTAGAACACTCCCTGACACCATACACAAAAATAAACTCAAAATGGATTAAAGACCTAAGTGTAAAGCCAGACACTATCAAACTCTTAGAGGAAAACATAGGCAGAACACTCTATGACATACATCACAGCAAGATCCTTTTTGACCCAGCTCCTAGAGAAATGGAAATAAAAACACAAATAAACAAATGGGACCTAATGACACTTAAAAGCTTTTGCACAGCAAAGGAAACCATAAACAAGACCAAAAGACAACCCTCAGAATGGGAGAAAATATTTGCAAATGAAGCAACTGACAAAGGATTAATCTCCAAGATTTACAAGCAGCTCATGCAGCTCAATAACAAAAAAACGAACAACCCAATCCAAAAATGGGCAGAAGACCTAAATAGACATTTCTGCAAAGAAGATATACAGATGGCCAACAGACACATGAAAGAATGCTCAACATCATTAATCATTAGAGAAATGCAAATCAAAACTACAATGAGGTATCATCTCACACCGGTCAGAATGGCCATCATCAAAAAATCTAGAAACACTAAATGCTGGAGAGGGTGTGGAGAAAAGGGAACACTCTTGCACTGTTGGTGGGAATGTAAATTGATACAGCCACTATGGAGAGCAGTATGGAGGTTCCTTAAAAAACTACAAATAGAACTACCATACGACCCAGCAAACCCACTACTGGGCATATACCCTGAGAAAACCATAGTTCAAAAAGAGTCATGTACCAAAATGTTCATTGCAGCTCTCTTTACAATAGCCAGGACATGGAAGCAACCTAAATGTCCATCGACAGATGAATGGATAAAGAAGATGTGGCACATATATACAATGGAATATTACTCAGCCATAAAAAGAAATGAAATGGAGGTATTTGTAATGAAGTGGATGGAGTTAGAGTCTGTCATACAGAGTGAAGTAAGTCAGAAAGAGAAAAACAAATACAATATGCTAACACATATATACGGAATCTAAGGAAAAAAAAAAAAAAAGGCCATGAAGAACCTAGTGGCAAGATGGGAATAAAGACACAAACCTACTAAAGAATGGACTTGAGGATATGCGGAGGGGGTGGGGTGAGATGTGACAGGGTGAGAGAGTGTCATGGACATATATACACTACCAAATGTAAAATAGATAGCTAGTGGGAAGCAGCCGCATAGCACAGGGAGATCAGCTCGGTGCTTTGTGACCACCTAGAGGGGTGGGATGGGGAGGGTGGGAAGGAGGGAGATGCAAGAGGGAAGAGATATGGGAACATATTGTATATGTATAACTGATTCACTTTGTTATAAAGCAGAAGCTAACACACCATTGTAAGGCAATTATACTACAATAAAGATGTTTTAAAAAAAACCAAAAAAAAAAATCATGTCTAAAATAAAATAGTAAATGAATAAGAATAGCCAAGACAGTTCTATAAAATAAGAACAAAGAGGAGAGACATTAGCATTTGTCAACATTCACTTTAAAGTTACAATAATTAAAATAATGTGGTATAGGTGTAAGAATAGACCAAAAAAAAAAAAAAAAAAAATCAGAGCAGAATAGAAGACCCAGAACCAGAGCCAAGCATTTAAAAAGTCTGATAATTTAATAAAGATGTTTTTAAAATCAATATGGAGAGTGAAAAGTGTTAAAAATGCATAATTCTTTAAATGCTAAATTCCTTAAAGGAAATTCCTTAAAAGAAATTGAAAGAATCATTTCCTTTTCCTATGGAATAATGTATGGTCTCTTCTTCATCTACCCAAAACTCAATCCCACATGGATTTAATGCAAAACCATAAAATTATTTAAAGAACATATATGTAAATATCTTATGAACTTGAGAGAGGAAATAATTTTTTAAACAAAAAGTGAAACAAAAAAGAAGTCCACATGATAAATTAAAAGATGGATTACATTAATTTACATCACAATGAAATTTTCTGTATGGCTAAGATACTAGGACAAAGTAAAATACAAAAACCAACTGGAGGAAATATTTGCAACATTTATAAAGAAGAAGAGGTAAATATCCATAGAAAGAACTTTTAAAAAAACAATAACAAAATGACAAGCACAATAAAATGCTTCATGCAAATGATTCATGCAGGAAATTCACGGAAAAGAAAGTCTGCGTGACTAATAAACATATAAAGAAATGCTATATCTTATCAGTAATCAGTAAAATGCAAATAAAACAAGACACTATTTTCACCTATCTTATTAAAATATATTAACATGTATTATAATTAAGTCTTTTGTGCACAGTTCTCTTTACGTAATTTTCTGACTTTTTAAAATGTTTGCTTTACTCCTTAACCCTACCCTCGGCTTAAAAAACAAATCAAGTATTTGTTTCAGGTGAGGAAATTGAAACTCATGCATCGCTAATAAAAATTTAAATTATCATTGCTATTTTGGAGAGTTGGCAATGTCTTGTAAAATTGAGAGAGTGCACACTAAATGGTTATTAAATAATAACTGATTCTAGCTAATACCCTCATGTGTGCACAAGGACATAAGCCCAGGAATCTTTATAGACACATGTTTTCTAATGTGGGAAGCCACCCCAAATGTCTATTAGTGGGGAATGGAAAAATAAATTCAGGTTTACATACATGAAGGAATTTTATATATAATTTAATATATGTTAGTCTCACTGATGAATAAAGAAATCTTTCCTATCTGAAGAAAATATGGACTCACATACGTATAGTACAAGTGGAAAAGCTTGGACAGGGGAAATACATACCAAATTCATGAAAATAATTGCTAAAAGGAAGTAAAAAGGAGAATAGGTTTGTAGAGAGGTCGACCTCATTTGTAATTCTCTCTGTATTATCAAATGATCGGAAACAAAAACAACGTTAAAGTCTTGGTGTTGTGTCCATGGATATTTGATGGGTTAGTGTCTGTATGGATATTTAGTTTTTTTGCTTTTTTCTGAAATAAAGCAAACCTAAAATGGAAGAGATTAGAAACAACTTCTGCCATTTCTAAGTTTACAGACTCTGTAGTTATCTAGAACTGGGTAACACACCATCTAAAAAAGCTGAGTAGTTTCAGCCAACCACTTATTTAGGTAACGATCAACCGGTGGTTCTTTGGCTGTAGGCTTAGTCTTGGTTAATCTCTGTTGGACTCATGCGACTGAGGTGAGCTGGCTAGGGGCTAGGCCATACAGGATGGACTGCTGACATCCCAACGGCAAAGGAGTCCCGAGGCCAAGCCCATAATCAACGGGGAGGATGTCTCAGAGTCATGCATCTCAAGGGGATGTGGACGCAGGGAGGGGCAGAATCCTGTTATTTTTGAAACCTCTCCCCCACACCCTAACAATAGTGTGTAATGATGCAAGAAGAAAGTCATTAAAGAACTATAAATATACATGCCTCCAAACATATCAGTATATATTTTAAACAGAAAGACAGATATAATTACTTTGGATCTGGGGAAGAGTGCAGATTAAGGCAATTGGTAAAGAGTGAAAAGAATCACTAATACCCTTTTTAGACGTGTTATGATGCTTCTAACATGGTTATGGGTTTGGTGAGGACAAGATAAGAAAAAGACAGGTCGTCTGATTTCTTTCTTTTTTCTGTTTTCACCTCTGCTATCATCAGAGGGCTGGACTTTTCAGACAGCAGATTTTTCTTGGGAATGGACACCTAGATCATACTTCACATGTTTAATAAAAAATAAAGAGAGGAAAACACATTTACTTGTAGTAAGCAAACTACACAGTAACATAACATGGGAGGGGAGCTGAATGAAAATCAAACATTCAGGGCAAACCCCGAGGGTACCGTTGCCACATCTCCCCCTGGATGTATAAAGCAGAGCTAGTTATATATATCTTTCAGCTTCCAGGCTTTTCAACATACTCTGTACAGAATCTCTCCTATTCTTAAAATCTGTAGTGATAGAGATTTCATATCCTGCTTTGAAAACATTCTCTGCACCTCACAGCCCTCACAATCAGTAATTTTTTTCTTGGGTCTAACCTATATTTGTATTGCTGCAACTTGCTAATTTCCTGTGAGGCTATGCCCTCTGTGGAGATGGTGACCATAATCCTCCCTATAATAGTCTTTCAGGGATCAGATAGAATAGACTGAATCCCTTTTACATTTCTGCACATCTCTCTTGAAAGACTGAGATTCAGGCCAGACATAATACAAGGGTCTGACCAATAGCATAAGCAGTGAAAGGATGAAAGTATTGCCAGTTTCTGTAGGCAATTCACACACTTATTAGCACAGATGGCTTTTACCTGTTTTTTTGTTTTCATTTTTTCTAGCAGTTCCAGAGGACGACCTCACTGGTAACCCACACTCTCTCCAATGTCAGGCATCCTCACTGTAATCCAGGGGCAGTGCAAAGCAATGGAGGGATCATGTCCTGGGAACCAAATATCCCAATTTAAGTTCAGACTCTATCACTTATTGGTTGTATGACCTTGGACAAGTGGCTTAAAATATCTGCCTTACTTTCTTGCAAGGATAATAAGACCTGCCTTTTACTCTCTTACTCTTGATGGAGAGGATTTAATAAAATAATGTTCCTGAAAAGCACTTTGCAGACTGTAAACCGATAAAGCTATGTAAAGTATTAGCTGTGTTCACAAACTCCTCGACACAAAGTTGCTTGATCCCAGTTCTCTAGAGTAGGTTTGAAAAAAATGTCAAAGTCACAAAAATGTTATCCCAGTGGAGTGTACGCTGTGGATTGGCTGGGTTTCTAAAGTTTGTCTCTAAGGCTGTCATTCATAACTTGGAATACACTTTTCATTATACTTTTCTTTGTAAATAATTCTATGAACAGGCAATGCTGAGGCATCTCACAAAGTTTACTGTTTCATTCAGCGAACACAGAGCCCCTAGTCTGTGTTCAGTAAAGGAGATAGAAAGATGGGGAGAAGGTCTCCATCCTTGGAAGTCCTCAGTTGAAGGAGAGAGCCTAAGAAGCAAATTATTGCACATCACGTGCAAAATACTGTGACCAAGACGTGCACAGGTGCTAAACTACTCAACTGCTCTTCATTATAAAAACAGGAGAAAGGTGGGCCTCCTTAAAGATGGCGAGACGGCCCTCCAAATGTTCCTCTTTGTCTGCTCCCTCAGCCTCTGCACTTTCCCCTCCACTGTGTCCTGCCCGGGAGAAATCACGTCCAGACTTTGACATGAATGGGGCTGTTTCTCATCCCCGTGAGGTTGCCCACACTGCTCTTCCCCTGACACACCCTTCCCTGCACCCCGTCTAGAGCGATCACGTGTAACTCAAGGCGGAGCTGAGGCCTCACTTTTTTTTTAAATTACATTTTCCTTCTCTGTTGCTCTCTGCAGCCCCTTGGGTCCCCACTGGCCCCAATATGATGCAAATATAACAGCAGGATTTTGGATGAATTGTCTTCACAGAAATGGAAGCTGGGGTGTAGAGGATGATGGTAATAAGGCAAGTTCTCAAAGTTGAATGAGCAAAGGGGAAATGATCCGGAGGTCAACGATGAGGTGAACGGAGAGGACGGGGTAGATACAGTTCAGCCACCTGGTTCCTAAGGCTTGGCGATTTTGAGGAATAAAAAGTGATTTTGTGGAAGCAACAGAGAGCAAGGAGTGTAGAGCCGGAGGTTTGTGGTGGGGGGGGGGGGCAGGGAAAGGGAAGATGCAGTCTCCACTTGAGAGAAGAACTCAAGAGGTAACATCTTCCAGAAAAGCACATGAATGTCACTTTTAGAGAAGGAACTCAGGATGCAGGGGGATTTCTACGGACAGACTCTAAGTTCTAGACCAGAGCATAAAGGGTGTTGGAGAGAGATGCAAGATTGGACCAGAGTAACAGCTATTAAAGGGATTTGGAGATTGGGTCTGGGTGACAGAGGTTTATCTGGGAGGTGGGACCTGGGTTGGAGTCAGGTGATCAGGAATGTGACACACCTTGTTTGGGCAGTGGCTGCAAGACACACCCATGGGAATCCTTCATCGCTTTGAGATGTTCAGATTGAAACCTGGAGCAGAGACTCAGGACGCTGGGCTGGCAACACCTGTGATGTGAGGCTTGTGAACTGCTGCTGTGCCTCCTGCCGTGTCGAGGAGACTGTCCTGCAGGGAAAATAAATCCAACGTGCAAAGAAAAGTAGGTTTGAAAGGTGAGAGAAGCCTGCCCTGGGGACACGGGATTCCCAGTCCCAGGCTGACAGCCAGCTGTAGCCCTGCTCGTGGAGTGACACAGAGCTTGCAATAAGTTCCTCTTCTTGCCCAAAGTAATTCAATTTGCCTATCTCTCCATTACAACCAAAGGAGTCTTAACACATTAATCTAATTTACAAAGAAAGGAATCATTGGCAAAATTTGCTCCTTTATTATTACCCACAAATTACTTGTGACATGCCTCAAAACCAGCTGTGACAGGGCTAATTAGTACAGACCGTTGGGAGCCACTTGCCTGCAAACACAGAAGAGGGGACTCCGGCCATGTCCCCAGAGCCGAGAGCTCATGCCATTTTCTTACCGTCTCCTCCGGGGAACACAGGGCTCCCGGGAGAAAGAGCAGCCTTCCTGTGGTCTGTGCCACTTTAGTGTGGGGCTTGTGTGATTGGTGCCCACCTGGATGTGATGAGTTTGGTTTCTCACTGCGTCTGAATCACTTCCTGGTGAGGTGCCTTGACCTGAACTCTCCTGCGGAGACTCTTTTTTTCAGTTGAAGTCTAGTTGATTGATTTAATACAATGTTGTGTTAATTTCTACTGTACAGCAAAGTGGTTCAATTATACATATATATATATATATATATATATATATACACACACATTCTTTTTTATATTCTTTTCCATTATGGTTTATCACAGGATATTGAATATAGTTCCCTGTGCTATACAGTAGAACTTTGTTGTTTATGCATTCTCTATATAATAGTTTGCATCTACTAATCCCAAACTCCCAATCCATCCCTCCCTCCATCCCCTCCCCCTTGGTAACCAGAAGTCCGTTCTCTATGTCTGTGAGTCTGTTTCTGTTTTGTAGATAGGTTCATTTGTGTCATATTTTAGATTCCACATATAAGTGATATCATGCGGTATTTGCCTTTTTCTTTCTGACTTACTTCACTTGGTATGATAATCTCTAGTTGCATCCATGTTGCTGCAAATGGCATTATTTCATTCTTTTTTATGGCTGAGTAATATTCCGTTTTATATATATATATATATATATATATATATATATATATATATATATATATGCCACATCTTCTTTATCCATTCATCTGTCGATGGACATTTAGGTTGCTTCCATGTCTTGGCTATTGTAAATAGTGCTGTTATGAATATGGGTGCATGTATCTTTTCGAATTATAGTTTTCTCTGGATATATGCCCAGGACTGGGATTGCTGGATCATATGGCATCTCTATTTTTAGTTTTTTAAGGAACCTCCATACTCTTCTCCACAGTGACTGCACCAATTTACATTCCCACCAACAGTGTCGGAGGATTCCCTTTTCTCCACACTGTCTCCAGCATTTGTTATTTGTAGACATTTGATAATAGCTATTTTGACCAGAGTGAGGTGATACCTCATTGCAGTTTTGATTCTGCAGAGTCTCCTAAATCCTAAGTCCATCTCACAGCCACAGCTTCCGTGGAAACATCCCCAAACACCAACTTCATGGAGAAACATGCTTCTTGAGGCCCCATCTTAGAGGGATGATATTAAAAGTAATCTCCATGACTTTCATATTGTGTTAGGTGCCCAGTGATGCAGGCTCATGACACATAATCTTCCTCAGAAGATTAATTAATGACAACTTGTGAGGGAGAGTAGCGGACAGCACAGAGTCTCTGAGCTCCGGTAGTTATTCCATGGTCTTGTGTAATCAACCTGCTTCTGGGACAAAGGGGAGGAGAGAAGAGGGGCCTCCAGAGTCCTTCATCTGAAGCCCAAGGTCTGTTTTCCCCCAGTGTTCCATGCTCTTTTCTGGAGAAGACATTCAAGTCCATTCTGTTCCCAGGGGCCCCACTCTGAATAGTAACATCCTCTATCTGTGAACCTCTCTCACACTGAGAGAAATAACTACTTTTAAATGACTACTTTTCTTCCACACGTGGGAAATGGAAGTCCCAGTGTTAGCACTGATTTGGTGTCACGCATTAGTGATGGCGCCAATCTGAACATCTAAATGATGTCCTTACGACCTGCTCTACCAGTTTTGGTTGCAAATACATCCATATCTCTTTTCTATTTGCAGTTAGTGACCCTCAGGCCCACATTAATGGGAGGTAGTGCCTCCCTCTCTAAACAGCGTCCCACCCTGAATTACCCAAGACCCCAGGCACCTACTCAGCCCAATAGAAAGTGAGGGGAGGAAGTTCTTCTCTCAGTTCCGTGCCAGAAAAAGACATGAGTCCCCTGCCAGACTGCCACCTCCTCGGCCTGGCCTCACTGCTAAGATCCACAACACTCGTCTGTGCCGCAGAAAGGCCTTCACCAGGCACACCACCTGCCTGCCCTGCAGTGGGGCTGCATGCATGGCCTCTGAAGTTACTGCTTCCTTGGTCCTGGGCACCCGCTCAGGTGCTTTCCTGCAGAGCACTGCCACTGCCAGCTCCTCCCAGGACGCTTGGTTCTGAGCAAGCATCCCCTGTCCAGATTTGTCTCCTCTCGGGACAATGCCCGTCCTGGCCACCAAGTCCTGCCCGGGCCCATCTGTGCTCCCAACCTCCTGTGTGACAGAGCTGCTCACGCTTCTCTGATGCAAGGTGACTTCTACTTAAGGACCAAACTGGGTATTAGGGATCGATGCTTGTTACGGGAAGGGAGAGGAATGGCGCATGGGGAGAGGTCCCAATGAGACAGGCTGGGACCTGGGACCCTTTGCTGCAGTGCTTGCACCTGGACACACCTCTCCTTCAGCAACAAAATACTCAGAACCTGTAAGGGACTAAAAATAACTGCATGCATGCACAGCTGAGGCAAATTCTGGACACAAGATACAAAACAACCAAAAAAAAAAAAAAACCCAACTGCCAATTCTGAAGAGCTGGGAGCAAAAGTGGGGTACTGAGCATGCCCCCTGCACACAACACCACCAGAGGGGTGGGCAAAACACCTAAGCCACCCCTCCAGCCCGACTCCTGGACACGCCCCTACCCTCACCCCACATAAGGAACCAGCCCCCCTCCTCAGGGAACACATGAGCAAGAGAACGTGTTGTCTGTTCTCGCCCCCCCTGCTGCAGCAGGGGCCCCAGGAAAGCCTGGTCTGAATTTCTTGTCTGGCCTCTAGTCAATTTCCATTCACTGGGGGGAGGCCAGGAACCCTGCTCGGTATCGACAAGCAGGATTCAGGCCCCAGAAAGCCTGGTCAGGGCCCTAGAGAGAGTACTGCCCTCAGAGCGCTCCACTTCCATCCTGCTTCACTGTTGCCACACGTGGGTTGCTCCTGGTGAGCCGTGGCCTGCAGCAGGGGGCTCTGAGCCCTGGTGGCAGATCCCGCAGGCGCTCTGGGCTGTCTGCTGATCCCTAGTAAACATCATCGTCCTAAAAGCTTTTCAGCAGGGTCCGCCATTGAGATGAAATATATGCATTCATTTGTTTCTTCTCTGTTGAGGTAGTGCCAGCTACTTTGGGTGAATTCAGAAATGTCTCCTTAGAATTACTGGGTGGGCTCCTTAGACACCCAAGAAGTGCCTGGTGAGTCCCTTAGAGGGGAGGTCACACCGGTCCCCACGGTGTTAATCCCTCCCATCTCACATCTGGGAGGTGACAGTCCTGGGGTCTCCACTGCGAGCTCTCTCGATTCTCTATGTCTCTGGGACCTCCTTCTCCAGGTGATGGAAATAAAGGAGTCGGAGGTGATGCAGGGCTCCAGGGAGGAGGACCCTTGCTGCCTGGGCTGGACTCCAGCCCAGCCCTTCCCAGCCTGCAGGGCTGCGCTTGACCTGCTCCCTGCGGACCAAGGCAGCTGCATCCCTCACTGTTCCCTTCTTCTTCACCTGTGCTCCAGCCGGCCTACGGTGCTGATTCCGCTGCCGGGGGGCTTTCTCCCAGCCTTCACCCCGACCCAAGCTTACATGGCATGTCCTCCAGGAGGCCTTCTCTGATCCCCAAGAGCAGGTTAGGCCCCTAGATTTCTCTCAACTCACACTGTAGCTCTCCTTTGTGACCCTCATACACTGCTTACTCTATAGGCCAGGCACTGTTCAAAGTGCTTTATACATATTAACTCATTGAATCTTATCAGAACCTGATGTCATGGGTACTAGGGTGTTTAAGTAACCGTCAGAACCAGTTATTGCTTAACTCTAGCATGCTGCTGGAAGGGAAATATCTGAAGCTCTCTTGTTCATATCCCAGGTTCCTGGAACCTGAATATGGGAAGGAACAAACCACAAACTACTCTACCGTTTTCTACTCTTCATCCTTTTAAAGCAGAATGCTCTTCGTGGTCAGGATTCATCCCTATGTCCTATTTTTATGTCCGTATTTATTCCTATATCCTTAGGGCCTGAAACACAGGTGAGGCTCAGCAGATGTCCCTTTGGGGGCGCACGCATGACCGCTCCCCAAAAATCTCATCCTTTTGCTTTCGACCCGGGAGGAATGAGATCCCTGCCTCTCAGCCCTTCACCATCATTCTCCACGGGGTTTGCTTTCATTTTCCACCAATTTCCTCCCGCCCGGCTGTGACTGGTTCTCTCTGCCCACTGTGTGCACGTAGTTGCAGGCAGAGTCTGACGGGAAGGGTTTAGACCAAACGGGAAGAGAAGCCCTCATGCTATCGGACTGGTAGCTTCGGGGAAGGGCCCGCCAGGCACCTGTGCAGAGGTGCCCATGAGAGACACGGCTCTGATTGTCACGGTTGGAGCCCAGGTCCTCCTGGGGCTGGAGAGCTGAGTGACACGGCCTCTGAAAGCCCTCTCGAGGGCTGACCCATGATTTCATCTGGAAGAAAGTCGATCTCTTATTTTGTATTATACGTCTGTATATGAAACAGCAAGCGATCACACTGAGCGCAGAGCCCCCGTGGATAGGTGTTATTAATAGACATTCATTAAATGCCAAAAACATGTCAGACATTGTAGCAAAACAAAGAAGTAGATAGGGTCTCCACTATGATATAGGCGCCTTCCAGGGAGCAGAGAAACTAAATTCATTGAGTTGGTGATAAAAAAAAATCACAGGTAAAGGACATAAATGCACTCAGGGTTCTGACCCTTTTGAAAGAATTTCTTACATGTTTCCTTTATATGTCATGATTTTATATATAGAATGTGGCATTCACCATCCTAAAAGGATTCGTAAGCGGTAGCCCCAGACAGGAAAATTATAATGGGCCATTTCATTTGACCTCCTTGAGTCTTGATTTCTTTATGTGAAATAGGAGACAGAAGCAGTTAATGCTCAGGACGGGGCTGATGGCGACCAGCACCCACGTGTATGATGACTGTGTCTGCTAGAATGCGGAAACACTTCCATACTGGCTGCTGCAGGGGCCCTGAACACCCTTGCTGTTCTTGGACACCCCATCCACTCTCCCGTGGAGCCTCTTGGGTCTCTCCATAATCAGGCTACGAACGGATCATTTGGGAGTTTTGCAAGAAGCAGGCAACATACCAAGAGGGGATTGAAGAGAGATCAATGGGGGACTTGGGTACAGTCATGTGTTTGGGGTTAAGGAAAAGCATCAAGGGATGGAGAGACACCCCAGGCCCAGGGAGAGTGGGACACTTCTGCAATCCTTCGGCCTGAAAGGTCAAGGGCGTGGAGTCGTTGGGAATTTGGTTAGATCTATAGCCGTGGAGAGGGCTGCCTCAGGGGAGCTGAGGTCTGCGTGGAGGCACACAGCCACCGGCAACCTCGGCCAGCAAGAAGGGGCCCAGGAATGAAAAGCCCAGCCTCTCCGCCCTCTCCCTTCACGACTCCTCCTCCTGGTGGCCCAGTGAGCTGCCTCCGGCCTGTAGCTGGACAACAGGGGTCGTAACTGAGGCCAGCAGTCAAGGCCAGCCTTCCGGGTGCAGAGCAAGGAAGAGAAGGAAGGGGCTTGGTTCAGAGGAGCAAGAGGAAGATACTCCAGCTAAGCACCCAAGGCCTGGCCAAGCAGGGCGTCCCCAGGACGGCCCCTGTCGGCTGGAGTCTGTCCTGATCTGTCCGTGCCCCTGAATAGCAAACGGAAAGGATTTGCTTCCCTGACACCAGGTTCTGATTAAAGCGCTAAGTCTTAGAACGCCACGCTCCCTTTTTCCCTTTGCATTAGTTTCCGTTATATTTTCATCCCATTAGAACTTACCACTCCAGCAGGGAAAAGAGAGGCAAGTTCTGCCTAAGGAAGAAAACAGGGACCAACTTCTCCAGCTCTCAGGGTAACGAGTCTTCAAGCAACAGACAATCAGACTGTGACCCACCCGGCTCCAGGGTGGAGATCCTACCTGGGTGTTTGCAGTCACAGCTTTACAGCGATAAGCCGAGTGCGTTTGTCTCTGTGTCCTTTATCTGTCACCTTTGCTGATGTGCATTACAGGAGGGAAAAACTGAGCAATGCATGGGTCTCAGCCGTCTCCTCCTGTCTCTTCTCACTCGAGAAAGGTCTAACTTTCTGTTCATTTTCACCTTGGAGTTTCCCTCACATAGTTTCCCTGCTGGAAGCCCTTATCTTCTTGCTGTCCGAATCCTGTCTTCCTTCCCCGACTCAATGGACCACCCTGGCTATTCCAGCCACCCTCCCCCCAACTCCCACCCCTGTCTCCTTTGAACACCTGCCCACCTTACAATCTGTGCAACACCATTTGGGATGTCCTGACGTTCTGCTTTTTTTTTTCTTTAATTTTTAGTTTATATTGTAGTAGAGTTGATTGACAATCTTGTGATAGTTTCAGGTGTACAGCTAAGTGATCCAGTTATACATATAAATGCGTCTATTCTTTTTCAAACTCTTTTCCCATGTAGATTATTACAGACTATTGAGCACAGTTCCCTGTGCCAAATATAGCAGTGTGTACATGTCAATCCCAAACTCCCAATCTATCCTTCCCCCTTCCTCCCTTGCAACCATAAGTTCATTCTCTAAGTCTGTGAGTCTGTTTCTGTTTTGTAAATAAGTTCATTTGTATCGTTTTTTTTTAGATTCCGCATATAAGTTATATCATGTGATATTTGTCTTTCTCTGTCTGACTTACTTCCCTTAGTATGATCATCTCCAGGTCCATCCATGTCGCTACATATGGCATTATTTCATTCTGTTTCGTGGCTAATAGTCCATTGTACATATGTGCCACATCTTCTCCATCCATTCCTCTGTCGTTGGACAATTAGGTTGCTTCTATGTCTTGGCTATTGTAAACAGCGCTTCAACGAACATTGGGGCGTTGAGGGGTTGCTGGGGGGTCTCGCACACCCCAACTCCCAAGCACGATCCGCTCGCCCCGCGGTTTGCCGCATCTCTCACCGTGTCCCCGCTGCTGGGGAAACGCGTGTCTGGAGGAACCGCGATTCTCTATGTTTACTGCCTTTCCGGTATTAGGTGGATGGAACTCAAACCCTCACAAAAGCAGCTCAGAGCCGAGAGGAGCTCTCCCGTCAATTTCAGTTTAACCAGGTGTTGCTTTGACTCTGTCAGTTGCCTGGCAAGACCCCCCTTTGCTTAGCAACGACCTCAGCTTTTCGTAACAGTTTCTCCCTAAGCCTCAGCAGTAACTCCGGAGCTGCCGGCGGGGTGAAAGCCTCTTGGATTTAAATGGAATCGAAGGTAAAAACTCCCAGAAGTTGCGAGCTCCTGGAGGGTCTTAGAGCTTCTGGCATTACAGCTCTGTTAATGGTTGGGCTGCTAATCCTGGTTAACATAAAGGGCTGATCCCCACATCCTATGGATGGGTTTTAGCACCTGCTCTGAATCAGCAGTTCCTGGTTCACCACGGAGGCTGTGTTCCGGCCACTCTCGCCCTAGTCCTGCCACTTGCCGCCCACCGGGAAACCTCACCTAGGAAATTCACCTTAGCAGAGGGGAACATCCGCGAAAGTCCTGTGGGGTCCCTGGGAGACAGGAAGCAGGCAGAGTGAGGGTTAGGCAGCACAGTCTTACTCCGAGCTTTAGATCCCCAGAGATCATCAGGTTATTCCTAGGAATTTTCCAAAGCTCGAAGCTTTTTTAAGCCCCCGGGTTGGCATGGAATCTCCAGGAAAGGGGCAGCATGGGGACTTGGATGGTGAGTTTTTTTAGCATCATCTCTGTTGCAGAAAGATGCAGGGCCCAGAGCGAAGCCACGTGGGCTGTGTGCTCCGTCCACTGGCCCCGTGGCACCTTCCTCGTGTAGACCAGAGACGAGGGCATCGCACGGATTTGGTCAGGGAAGTGGGCCTGGAGAGATAGGGCCCAGATGGAAGGTTTAATCGGTTATGAAGTCTGCAGTGTTTCCAACCTCGTGTGTGTCCCAGCACACAGAGAACACGTGTATGTGTGGCATCCTAGGGCAGATGCACAAAGCTGGTCACAGTTAGATGCCACTGGATCAGGGGCCCCTACTGCCCAGGCCCTGCCCTGTGGATTTTCTCCAACCCCGTCTTTGTAGGCCAGAGTCATGGAACCCGTGTTAGCAGTTCTTCTCTGCAGTTGCTGGCTCATCGCCACCCAGAACAGCACTTCCCCAGTTTGCTGAGACTCTTGAAGTCTCCTTGGCTAATTCATGACTTTGGGTCCAAAGTAGTCACTTAAGAGCCCAGAGAAAATTCTGAGGGAGATACAAACAATTAAGAAGATGCAGAGTGTGAAAGGCCGTGTCTCTCCTTCCACAGTATGGAGAGCTTTAAATAAGATTAGGTGAGATAGCGTATGTGAAAGTACTTTGTAAATTGCAAAGAATAGATGATTTTTATTTTTAATACTATGACTACTGCAGGACTGCCTAGGCAGTTGTTCCTCAGTCACTGACTATTATGCTGGACCAAACATCCAGTCCAAATCATCCACTTAAAGTAATGAATACAATACATGCAAACAAATAGAAAGGAGAGCATCATATGTCCCTGGTGGGGATTTTATTTTCCTCTAACACAAGAAAACATTGTGTTTAGAAGTGTGACTCACAGAGAATAATAATCATGGTGACTAAAATTGAGACCATCTAGTTCAAGCCATCTAGAATGATGGAAGATGGCGTGAGTTTAATGCCTTAAAAAAAATCTCACAATAGCAGTTTTGGAGAAATATTTGAGTATCGAAATTCTTAATAGTCATCAAGAAATGTTAAACAAAGGAGGGATACTCTAACGTAACTTTCCCTTCAGTTCCTTTTTGTTAAATAAATTAACATATAATTAATTAGGGCCTTAAATAGTTGATGGTGATAAAAATCGTTGTATAGGTCTCTACAGATTTTTTCCAAAGCATTCAGTGTGCTGTTTATGTGCTATTCCCCTGGAGGCAAGGAGTAGGGCAGAGAGGCTAGACTTCCTGCTCCCACCTACTCATTCACAAATGCTGTGCTTCACCAACTCTGAGAGCCATCTGTCATAAGACATGCCGTTAGTTCATATACCACCAGAAGAAAAGGATGTCAGCTAAACTATGACGTGCCACCAATTGCAAGACACATCTTCAAAGAATTCAATGTGAATCTTAGAACTGAATTCAAGAGGTATTTATGAAAGGTCGTGTGGCTCAGAGACTGAAGGTGCAGGTTCCAGTGTCAGACCCCCTGGGTTACAATCCTGGCTTCACCTCTAGTGACCTTGTGCGTCCCTGTGTCTGAACACAGGGATCTGAAAATCAGAGTCAGAGAAATGCCCTGAGGGAGGGTTGTTGGGATTCACGAAATAAAAAGAGTCAAAAGCTACCATGGGTTGTGGAATGATGGGAGGTGTGTGTGTGTGTGTGTGTGTGTGTGTGTGTGTGTGTGTTAGCATCACTCTGGCAGCTGCGTGCAGGATGTAGGCAACTAGGAGGCCAATTAGGGGCGACCGTGGAATAGTTAGGGGACCAGTGCAGGGTAGTTGGAGCAGTAAGGGGGGCTCAGAGGAAGGTGGGTGTGAGTCTGAGGGAACTGGACCCCTGTGAGACGCACGTTGGAAGTGGTAGGGTCTTCTGATGGGACGTGTGTGGGCAGTGAGGGAGAGGAATCAAAGATCAATCCCAGGTCTGGGTTTGAGCCAAGTTTGAGGTGACATTTATAGAGATGAAGCAATTGGAAGAACCGCATGATTTGTTTTGGATTTGCTCATTTTGAGAGCTCACCTGGGGAACTAGTTTAGAACGGCGGTCCCCAACCTTTTAGGCACCGGGAACCGGTTTCGTGGAAGACAAGTTTTCCGCGGACGGGATTGGGGGTGTTGGTTCAGGAAGTAACGTGAGTGAAGGGGAGCAGCAGAGGGAGATTTGCTCGCTCGTCCTTCGCCCACCGCCTGCTGTTTGGCCTGGATCCTAACAGGCCGAAGACCGGTACCGGTCCGAGGCCTGGCGGTTGGGGACCTCTGGGTTAGAAGACACATTCCATGGCCCGCCCCCTGGAGATTCTAATTTGATAGGTATCTCCCCCCCTGATTCAGATGTGCTGCACCAGGGATTGAGAATAGGCCAGTCTTTTAACGCACAGACCTTATATTTTAAAAAGTTCACTGGCCTTTCAGTGTCAAATGTGTGTGTAAGAAAAATGGCAGTTATACTGGTTTGCATTCAGTTATGTGTATAAGGTTCCCTGTCCCAGAAAAAAAAATAGTTGAGACGATGTGTATGAGAGAATAAAGCTGGAGGTGACCGATTGCTCTGTTCTGCTGGGTGTCCCTCTGTTGAGGGCCTTTGTACCTGTAGCCACTGCCCTTCTCCCCCTCCCTCCCACCTACTCAGGTGACTCATTCTTAGTGGCTCAAAGCCAATCTCACTTCATCAGGAAACCTTCCTGGTCGCCCAGAAAGCTCCTCATGTGACATGTGATCACAGCACCCTGCGCAGAGCACATTTCTAATGTGTATATATGTTCATACTTGTGTGTGTGCGCATGTGTGCATGTGATGATGTTATTATGGACTCTCTCACCCACCAGACTGGAAATGTTTCAGGAGCAGCAATGGTTTTGTCTGCACTCCGTTTTATCCCCAGTACCTAGCACAGTGTCGGCAATATATTAGGTCCTGAATAAACAATGAGGCATCAATGTATACGTGTAGTTTCTTGTCCAGTTCCAAATGTAACTGCTTTCCTCGTCACGGCGGCAGTGCATTGATTTCTAGAAAGGTCCTTGCTTACTTTTAGGAACACGGGTACCAGAAAGAAGATAACATGATTCAGAAATATAAAGAAAACAATGGGACTGAAAGAAACTTAGATTCAGCAAGAACGGCAAAAATCTACTGAACTCCTCTTTCAACTCTCTGTGGAGACCTAATGTTCTGGAAGGGATTTGTAAATCCTCATACAATACTAATATCGTTGATGTTAGGGTTGAAGTGAGAACTTTCACTGAAACTGTGTTGGGTACCTCTCATGCCAGGAACCACGAGCCACTGGGAAACTGGAGTTTAATATGAACTTCTGCACCCCCAGCTTTATTGAGATATAATTGACATATAATAGTGTGTAACTTAAGGACTACAATGTGATGATAGGATACACATATATTACCAAATGATGACCACAGTAGGGTTAGTTAACACCTCCATCAATTCACATAATTTTCAACTTTCAAGTATAAGACTCCGATGAAGAGTATAAGAGCATATGAAAAGTCAAGTATAAAAGACAGTATTGTTAACTATAGCTACCACGCTGCACATTAAATTCCCAAAACTTTTCCCTTATATTATGTCTGAGAGTTTGTATCTTTGACTGACATCCCATTTACCCCACCCTCCGGTCCCTGGAAACCACCATCTTACTCTATTTGTATGAGCTCAGCTTTGTTCGATTCCACATATAAGTGATATTGTGCATTATTTGTCTTTGTCTGACTTGTTTCACTTAGCATAATGCCCTCAAGGTCCAATCATGATGTCACAGATGGCTGGATTTTCTTCTTTCTCACGGGTGAATTACATATAAATTTATATATATATTATATTTCATATATATTTATACAAAAGCACACTATATATTATATATTGTATATATGATGTATATCACATCTTTTTTATCCGTTCATCCACAGAAGAACACTTAGGTTGTTTCCATATCTTGCCTATTGTGAATAATGCTGCAAGAAACATAGGATTGCATGTGTCTCTTCGAGATCCTGATTTCATTTCTTTGGATATATGCCAACAAGTGTTATTCCTGGATCATATGGTAGTTATGTTTTTAATTTTTTTGAGGAAACCCCATACTGTTTTCCATAGTGGCTGCACCAATTTATATTCCCACCAACAGAAGACAAGGATTTCCTTTTCCCTTATCCTTGTCCACACTTGTTCTCTCTTATCTTTTTGATAACAGCCATTCTAACATGTGTGAGTTGATATCTCATTGTGGTTTTGATTTGCATTTCCCAGATGATTAATTATATTGAGCACATTTAATGTACATGTTGGCCATTTGTACGTCTTTGGAAAAATGTCTATTCAGTTCCTCTGCCCATTTTAAAAAATCAGATTTTTGTTTTCTGCTATTGAGTTGTATATGTTCTTAATATATTTTAACCCCTTATCAGATACATGGTTTGCAAATTTTTTCTCCTATTCTGTAAGCTACATTTTCAGCTTGTTGATTATTTCTTTTTTTCTATTGAAGTATAGTTGAATAGATGTCATGTTAGTTTCAGGTGTACAGCACAGCGATTCAGTTATACATATGTATATGAAGAATATATATATATACATATTTTTTTTTCTTTTTCAGATTCTTTTCCCTTATAGGTTATTACAAAATATTGAGTAGAGCTCCCTGTGCTATATACTAGGTCCTTGTTGGTTATCTATTTTATATATAGTGTTGATTATTTGTTATGCAGATTTTTAGCTTTGGGGTGTAGTCTCACTTGTTTATTTTTGCTTTTGTTGCTTGTGCTTTTGGTGTCATATCCAAAAAAATTGTTGTCAAAACCAGTGTGAAGTAGCATTTCCCATATGTTTTATTCTAGGAGTTTTATGGTTTCAGGTATTACATTCAAGTCTTTAATCCAATTCTAGTTAATTTCTCTGAGTGTTGTAAGACATGGGAACAATTTCATTCTTCTGCATGTGATAATCCAGCTTTTCCAACATCATTTATTGAAGAGATTATCCCTTCCCCATTGAGTATTCTTGGCTCATTTGTCAAATATTAGTTGACCGTTTTGCAAGCGTTTACTTATTGGCTCTTGTTTCTGATCCATGTTCTATGTGTCTATTTTTATGCTAGTACCATACTATTTTGTTATTTATAACTTTGTAACATAGTTTGAAATCAGGACGTGTGATGTCTCCAGCTCTGTTCTTTCTCAAGATTGCTTTGACTGTTTGGGGTCTTTGGTGGTTGCATACAAATTTTAGGGTTGCTTTTTGTATTTCTCTGAAAAATGCCACTGAAGTTGTTTTGATAGGGATTTCATTGACCCTATAGATGGCTTTGGGTAGTATGGACATTTTCACAATATTAATTCTTCCAGTCCATGAAGAATATATTCAGGTTTATTTGAGTATTCTTTAATTTCTTTCCTCAAAGTCTTATAGTTTTCAGTGTACAGACCTTCCACCTCCTAGGTTAAACTTATTTCTAACTATTTTATTTTTTATGCTATTGTGAATGGAGTGGTTTTCTTTATTCCCTTTTCTGATATTTTGTTGTTAAGGTATATGGCTTTTATTATGTTGAGGTACATTCCTTCTATACCCCTTATCATTATATAATGACTATCATGGTCTCTTGCTAAAGTTTTAGTGTTAAGCCTATTTTGTCTGAAATAAGTATAGCTACACTGCTTTCTTTTGGTTTCCACTTACATGGTATATCTTTCTCCATCCCTTCACCTTGAACCCTTGCCCTTAAAGCTGAAGTGAGTCTCTTGTAGGCAGCGTGTAGTTGGGTCTTGTTTTTTTTAATCCATCCAGCCATTCTATACATTTTGATTTGAGAATTTAATCAACTTACATTATGGGTAATAACTGATAGGTAAGGAATTCCTCATGCCACCTTATTAATTGTTTTTTAGCTGTTTTGGAGTTCTCTTATTTCTTTCTTCCTATCTTGCTGCCTTTCTTTGTGAATTTGTGATTTTCTGTACAGGTATTCCTTTATTCCTTTCTCTTTATTTTGTGTATCTATTTTAAGTTTTTCTTTGTAATTATCATGAGGCTTACAGAAACCATCTTATAGATATGTCTTTTTATGCTAACACCTTAATTTTGATCCCATTAAAAAAACCCTACTCTTTTACTCCCTCCTATTTTATATTTTGATGTCACAATTTACCTTTTTATATCATGTATTCATTAACATATTATTTTACTATAGTTATTTTTAAGACTTTAGTCCTTTAAATTTATACTAGAATTAAGTGGTTAACGTACCACCATATTACAGTATCAGAGCATTCTGAGTTTGGCTGTATACTTAACTTTACCAGTGTTTTGTATATGTTTATGTTTTCATGTTACTAATTAGTGTCCTTTCATTTCAGCTTGATGAATTCCTTTCAGCATTTCTTGTGAGGCAGGTCTATTGGTGACGACCTCCCTCAGCCTTTGTTTATCTTGGAAAGTCTTTATTTCATTTCTGAAAGGCAACCTTGCTGGGGGTAGAGTATTTTAGGTTGGGAGCTTTTAAGATTTTTTTGGTTTGTTTGTTTTGTTGTTTTCTTTTTCTTTTAGCTCTTTGATTATATCATTTCTTTCTCCTGGCCTGTCAGTTTTCTGCTGAGAAATTTGTGCATAGCCTTATGGGGTTTCATTTGTAAGTTACAAGTTTCTTTTTTCTTGCTGCTTTTAAGATTCCCTCTTTGTCTCATTTTTGACCGGACCGTTTTGTTATAATGTCTTAGAGGAGATTTCTTTAAGTTGAGTTTGTTTGGTGGCCTATGAGCTTCATGGACTAGAATATCCAAATCTCATCCAAATTTAAGAAGTTCTCCACCATCATTCCTTTAAATAAGCTTTCTCCTCCTTTCTCCCTCTCTTCTCCTTCTGGGATTCCAATAATTTGCAGATTTCTTCTTTCAGTGGTATTCCATAGATTCATAGGCTTTCTTCATTCTTTTTGCTTTGTTCCCTGAGTGAATGAATAATTTCAAATTTCTTGGGATTCTGAGGCTTTCTCAGACCTTCTGTGGATACTCTGGCTCCATGCTTCTTGCTCTCTCCTGGGGCAGAATTCCTCAACTTGTATGCTTTCCCTTGATCCTGCAATGCACCAGGCCAAGTGCTGACACCTTCATTTTGCTTTCCCAAGGGTGGCCCTAAAGCTCAAGTTTGTGGTTTCCCCCTGGCCGGTAGATTTGGACAGGCTTCCTGCACATGCTGACTAGGCATCTAGCAAAGTTCACTCTTACCAATGCCAAGAGCATACGTAGAGAGCTAGCCACAGGATGTGGAGGTGTGTGGGTGAGGCACGTGGAATCCTGCGGGTGGCCGTGGGCCAGCTGGGAGGATGCATGGGCGAGATACCCCCAGAAGCTCATGGGAAGGCTTCTTGATGGAGGCTGCACCCAGTTCGTAGGCTCTGCGTCCTTTTTAATGCTCTCCCAGAGCCCTCTGTCGCTCTCCCGGCCCCTGCCGGCGCCCCAGTCATGCAGCTCCCTGCTCAGTGCTCCAGGTGGAGCAAGAGGAAAATCAGTGTCTGGCAGCATTCCTCATCTCTGGGGAGCCCCAGTGCTCACTCCTACACCCCCACATCCCCCTATGGAAGAAACCATGGGCTCAGAAGTTCTGCCTTGGCACTGAGCTGTGCTGCTGTGGGGATATGGGTTTGCAGGTAAAGTCAGCCAGCCCTCTCACCCTGTCCAAGGCATTCAAACTTGTGTTTTCAACTCTCATGCTCTGTTGGATCTTCTCTGCTGCAAACCTGGACTTCTGCCAAGGCTCTCAAGTTCATGGTTGACTGTCTAAGACAGTGTTCTCCAGGGACTCCTGGAACACAGCTGAGAGGGGCTGGGGCCAATTCACAAACCACCACAGGGCCCACAGCCAGGACCAAGGTCTGTATTCCTGTCACCCAAGGCAAAGGTGGGCAAGTCTCCTCCCAGCCCCTTGGTATATGGTGCTGGATCCCACAGCATCCATGAAGGCACTTTTTTCCACAGGCAGATGCTGAGTTGTTGTCATGGGAATGGGGGAGATTAGACAAGGATGTCTTATCTGCCATGTTGCTATGTCACTCCTCAATGAACTTTTGAAGAAATGGGAGCTGGGAGTTCTTTGGCAATTGTTCAGTTCATGTGGATAATCTGGGTTATTCACCAGATGGCTGAAGCTGAATAAAGTTGCCTAAATCCAACCAACTTTCCTGACTAAAGTTAACCTAGTGGCTGGGATCTATTGGTGCAACTTATTGCATAGAATAGCCTCAGATGCCATCTAAGCCCTTGACAATGACCTGGCCTCATGTGTATGGATTCCAGGGCTCTGAACACCTAATGCATCCTCCCAGGTGTAGCCTAACCAGATCACATTTCTTTCCTCAAAGTCATACTGTTACTCTGAGTGCCTACTGTAAACAAAGCGGTATTAGAACAACACTGTGAACAGAATACATCTTGTCTTTCCAAATTGGTTCTTTTTAGATGTCTTACTTCTTAGGTTATTACTGCAAAGGTAGGCTGCACTGGAGGAAGCACATGGGGAGAGAAAAGGATAAAGGGAAATGCGTAGAAAAAAATGCTACTAAAGAAGTTGTGGGTGAGTGGGATATTTAGTTGGAAAGACTTTCTCATTGACAGCTCAGGGATGTGCCACAGCACCGCTGTGTCTGCGGGTAATGAAAACAGCCTGTGCTTCTACTCACAAATTCCAATCTGATCCCCAGTGTTCTGGAGCTCAGATCATCCTACGCCGTGGACTCTGCCTGACTGATTATTCTTTTATATTTCTGAAGACAAGGAATGATGAGGCATTAATAGAGGTGCTCCGAGTGTGCCAGTGTTTAGAAGAATGATTCTATATGTGGCTGGGAAAAAAGACATGTATTAATGCAAAAATGATCAGGAGGCCAGGGTGTCTGAAGTATTTGTAAAACAGTGGTGCTGAGGTTTGCGAGAGAAGTGGCAGCAAACAGGTTGTAATGAATTTACTGCCCTTGCGCTGCCGTGACAGAGGGCGATTACTTCTGACTAGTGAATTACACTGCGGAATATTGATTTCCTTGTTCAGAACCAGCTCTGGGCAAACGGTTTGCTGGACCCTCTCACACACGTGCTGTGCTTGTGTTGGCTCAATCAAATTCTTAGTAGATGAACCAAAAACTGTTTTACCCTTGGAAGGGGGCATCCTGTACCCAGAACATGAAGAAAATGCCAGTGAGAGGGATGAATTATCCTGATATTCTGGAACCCTAACACGAGTGAATTAAGTTTTCTTAAGTAAAATGTTCTGACTACCTTAGACCTAACAGGAAAGGGGAGAACAAAAACAAAGACAGAAACAACAACAAAAAAACCCAGTGCTGATTTGATTTCTTTGGCTCATTGCGGGCTACGAGCTGTTTGGCTTAAGGGAAGAGTCGAAATTGCTACCTATTACAAATAGCACAGCTGGGTCTGGTTTTACCTACACTGGTGCAAGTGTCGGGACATACACTGAGGAGAGGCAGTCAGCAAAGTTTGGAGACAAAGATCTTGTGCAGTCAGATCGTTATGAGTCTGATTCCTAAATGATGGTTCTAATCCACGGGGGGAGCTCCCTGAGTGATTCCAGAAGGGGCCCTGTTTTTTGCTTGTTTCTATGTTTAATTAGTTAAAAGTCAAAGCATGTTGAACACAACTCTTATCCAGTATATTTGAGAAATGTAAGCAGCTTATAAGTAAAATCCAGGGTGAAACTTCACAGTAGGGTTTTTTAACATGGAGCTCCACTGGTGAGTTTGAAATAGCCCACAAACCATCTGAAACTCTCTAGAGCATTTTGTGCATTTGTACCTGTTTGGGTTTCTTGTCTTGAGAGCTTGTCTGTATTTTTTCTCTTCAGATTTTCAAAGAGTAGCCTCACATCCAAAGGTTTGAGAATGGCAGCCTTTCCCATCTTCATGTCACCCCAGAAGAAGGGGGTCCTTCCCAGTTGAGTGTGGATGGAAATATGCCTCTTATGTAGCGCCATGAGGCTGATGGCTGCCCAAAGGCTCTGTCTTGACTTCAAACCTGCCCTTGTCTTATTTCTGGAAATAGATGTGAGCTATGTGAGGACACAGAAGGAGGCCCCAGGATTTCAGACCTCGGGAGGACTCCTGACACCAGCTCGGCCAACATTCATTTTACTGATGGGGAAATCAAGGCCTTGGAAGGTACAGTGACCCACTGCAGACCCCACAGCAAACCCGAGGTTGTGTTTGGACCAGAAGGCATCTTTTGTCTGCCTGTGTCATATTCTATTTACTCTACCTATACCCATTCCTCAAGAAAATGAGGGGAAATTGGCAGGCAATCCACATGTCGCCTTTAATAGGCAAAATCTGATTGTATTCCTTGCAGAGCCTGTCTAGGAGTGGTGCTCACGGGACGGGTGAGCAGGGAGGCGGGGCCTCGCCTCTGCCACTTCAGGACTTACCGTCAGCAGCATGGAACACATTTGACCTCTGTACAGGAAGACCTCCTCCCAGGTACCTAAAGGATAAGTGTAGTCTTTTTGGATTTCTTCTCAATTTTATCTTTTCATTTTCATTATTCTTGCTTTTTAAACTCCACGGACACTTAGAGAAAACAATTTTGTATTTTATATGGAGCATCTATTGCTGTATGTCTTCGTTCCTGTCCGTCTCCCTTTCTGAATGGTCAAGTACGAATGAGAAGAACGATGGGCGTGAGTGAGGAGAATGACATGGCAATGGCTGGAATCGGTGACATGACAGAGCATTTGTTTTACTTTCCTTCTCTGTCTCCCTCATCCTTCCAAGGGAAGGCAAGGACCCCTTGGCCACACATGTGCTACATGCCTCGTGCTGTCCTGCAGGAGGTGTGGCTGATGGCTCCACCTGGTCCTCCCATCAGCTCTGCAAGTGAATGAAGCTTGGTCTGAGCTTTGCCCACGGACTCGTACATCTTCCTGCTCTTCACCGAGGATTTAAAATTGAAGCACAGAGTCTAGGGGGTCGAATGAAAGGCATGGGGGACTCGGTGAACTGAGAATTGAACAAACAATACACAAGTATGTCAAATGAGATCCGCACAAACGTTTCTGGGCTCTTGAGCTGAACACGTATCAGGATGATGTGATATGATCATTAAAAACCTTACCTGGAGACCCCTCTTTTCATTACTATTTCTTGTTATTTTAAGGATGAATCTTGGGAATAACAGGTGTCATCTGTTTTGAAGAATTAAGTAATTATAGTAAATACCACACATGTGCATGTGCACACACAGACACACACACACAAACACTTAATGGGAACTCTGAGAGTTTTGTCTAGTGCCAATATATTCTCCTTCCACAGACTTTAAGATATATGGCAGTTTATTCCCCCTTGTTTTCCTTGTGTCTTATAGAGAACAAAACTGAACAGCAGCTTGGGGCTAACATCATCTCTCGTTCCAGAAAAAGCCACTGTCTTTTATTAGAAAACATTCCCTTCCAACAGCTACGGTGTCCACCCCTCAAGTTCTCCTCAAGGAGCCACTTCAAAAATCTGCAGAACTGGCAGCTATGATGACATGTTTTCCCTTCCTATGAGCCTTTCTGGACACAAAGACAATGCACTGGCTGTAGGACTTGTCCAGATTCACACCTTTAATTGCCATTTATAAAAACAATGCAGCTTTCCAAAATTTTTCTTGCAGAAATCTTATTAAAATCTGACATTGCTTGATTATTTAATTTTAAAAATAGAAAAAAGATTAGTAATTTTCCATGATAACATCTTACACAAAAGATAAGGAAAAGGAACCCAACTAGCTAGTAGAAGAATCTGAACAAAAACCTAGCTCTACTGATTAGCAATTCTGTTCCTTTTCCAAATTATTGCACTGATACTCAGAAATTCCAAAAACCAGATTCACTGGAAGCCAGGTAAGTGCTATGGCCATAGCCAAAGTATATTTCTAGGATGTTCTAATCAAATAGATATTCCAACCGAGGGATAATTCATTTTTGAATAATGCTAACGAGCCCTAAAGGATGGCAATCAACTCACATACCTTCACAATATGCCAGAAGCACATATCTAGGTTATCTGGAGGCTTGCATGGGCGTAAAATCAACATTCAAACAACTAAAGCCAAACGAAGCCTTCTCATAAGGGATCATGCCCCCAAAATGCATCAGACACACTCATTGTAAGAAGTAACCTTAACTTAAGCTCAGGAATTGGGGAGTCGTTTCTACAGAAAGCCATGATATGGACGCGACGGGAGAAGCTGGGGTTGTGGGAAGGAGGGGCATGAAGATGAAGGTGCAGAGACCTCAGAGATGTCTGTTCCTCACACGTCACGGGGATGCTAATTTGCACTTCTTGTCCCGGAGGAAGACGGAGTTGGGCACTCATGGAAATACCGCCTGAATTAAGAGCCGAGATGGGTGAGCACTGATGTTTTAGGATGGCCTGACGCGGCAGTTATGGGGATGACAAATGAGACGCCTCCATCCTCTCAAGCACCAAAGAGCAAGCTCCCAACCAAGTTAGTTCCGGGATTTGGTTTAAAATAAAAATTTTAAAAAATGCTCGAAAGAGGAATTATTCAATAGATACAATCTCAGTTCTTAGCTGTTTGTCTGGTGACTGTCATGTGCACATGTATTTGGTCAGTAGTAGCAGGAGAGCCTGCAGGCTCATGGGGTGGGTGCCGTCACTTGGCCACCTCTCTCCTTCTGCATAGATTTTTCTCCTCTAATGTTAAGTACCTCAAATGTTTACCGTCGTAAGAATAAAAAAAATTGTGGGTGTTTTGCTGTTCCCAGATGATACATTTTTTTTTATCAAACAAACTCACACACGAGAGGGACCATCCTGTGATTGATTAGTGTTACTGCTTTCCCTTCCAAACTCACGGTCCAGAGGTATAAGATAAAGATGGGGTCAGTCCAGTGAAATGTGCTGAACCTCCATCAGATTCCAGTGTCAATTCATTTGCTAACTAACTTCCCTCCAGCATGAAGAACAAGAACGGTCTATCATCACTGTCATTATCACCATCCACAGTGACAGAAGCGAACATCTGTGGATCACCGATGGCAAAGATAGCCCCAGTTCTGTGAGTTCCACTCATCAGAAGGTGGTCCTTGTACAAGTACTACAACGCTGCAAGTTAGACATCTGAACCGACTGTGCAGAAGAGTTGATGGGGAAAGACTTAATGGTAGGAACTTGAGCACAGCTGCACTCGTGGGAAAGGAAAGGACAGATACTCTGTTGAAAGAAGATGGATGGGATTCTCTGGGAGTGCGTGGTTAGGGCTTGAACCTCCCTACTAGTACTCCCCCAACACACACACTACTATGGGATAAAATCTGCAAAACCTCAAGCATGGTTTCCCCAAAGGACAGCCTAAGGTTAAAGGTAGTGGCTGAATCCCAAAGTATGACTGCGACTTGACTGGACCCAAGGGGTCCAGTATGTTTGAAATCCAGTCCGGCCCATAGTAATGGTCATCCATTAGCACCTGTGCCATGAAAAACAACTGCACACGCTATTCAGGATGCTTTCTTTACTCTTGCCAAGCTCGTTTCCTGAGAAGAGAAGCCTAGAAATCACCCCTATGAGCGCCTATCAAAGCCATGTCCTCCTGGATTGAACTCTGAGTCTGGTTGAAGGCCCTGTCTCATGGGCACCCTTTAGAGACTGAAATTCAGCAGATCAGGGCTTATGTGTTGCACTAAACAGAAGAGGAGAAGAAACCCCTCCGGAGGCAGGGCAGGGAGTTCTCCTACCTGCTGAGCCAGCAGTCACGGCAAAACTGGTTCTACCAGAAACGTGCTAGTCAATGACCAGAGCTCCAAAGAGCCTCAAGACAAGAAGGGCTATGGAACTGGCACAGGTGAAAGGTGAGAGGAAGTCTTCCTCATCAATGTCACAGTTGGTCAGGACAGACCAGTCCTTCCTGCGGGGATGCTGACGGGTGAACTAAACGATGCTCAGTAAACCTGAATGAGAAAGCTCTGAATCACACGGAGATTACCTGCCACTCTGTGCTCTTGTCCTGACAAAATCCGGGAAGACTCTGTCTGCAGATGCCCTGGTACATTTTATTCAGAGGGGTTCTGGGCTCAAGTTTAGAAGTATGGAAATTCCCTGTGTTTTTCCCACTCTATTCCCGTAAACCAAGATCTGCATGGAATTCCTCTGGTCCGTGTCTATAGAAGTTCCAGTCACAGGAAAGCTAGTAAATCTCACCCACTTTTATTCAAAGGAGACCCAGAGCCCCTTGCCTTTAGCAGTTCTGAGACATAAGGAAGGAATGACTCCAGTGCCGCCCGGATCTGCGAGGCTTGGTCTGACTATTCCAGTTCACGCTGCCAGGAAGAAGCCGGAGAATCTGGCACCTGGTGGTGTGGGCGGAAGGGCAGAAGGGCACAAAGAAACACGAAGGGGATGGGGGGAGGGAGAGGGATGGATTGGGAGTTTGGGATTGGTAGGTGCAAAGTATTACATACAGAATGGATAAACAACAAGGTCCTACTGTAGAGCACAGGGAACTATATTCAGTATCCTGTGATAAACCATCATGGAAAAGAATTAAACAAAGAATGTATAAAATAAAAAGAAACATGAAGTCAACAAGATTTTCTCAATGCTGCCAGAAGCAGCTGAAAATGAAACCACTCCTTGCCAAACACTTCCTACTCCTCTCAAGTGGAACTGGCCCCCACGGACACAAGCACGGTAATCCCTGGGTGATTCAGCTCTGACCTCATTTCTGCCTCTTGGTGAATCTTCAGCTACATATTTAATTCCCAGAATCAATCAGAACAGGTTAGAATTATTTGAAAACTATTCTGCATTACACTGTACCTTTTCTCCTAATTTGTAGTTAGAGGCAAGGTTTGGGGGGTCGGCTTGGATGGAAGAGAGTCCCCCAAACACTGGTGGATGGGACTGGGGATTCATCAATACTCACCCACAGGGACTTTTTGGGCTATGGCTGCACTCTAATGCCTTCCAGAAATAATCACACGTGAAAGCCATCCCCTAACTGGACTTGCCATCTGCCCAGGTTATGAGGGGAGGTGTGTGGCCACAGCAGGGCCTCCTGAAGGCAGTGGAGGTGCGGTCACCACGAGGCTCGCCTCCCGTGCTTCTGATGGAGGAGAAGGGTGGTTCCCCGAAGCCCTGCCTGTCGTCAGAGCCCACTCCACAGGGGGCCCCACTCCACCCACGAGGGGTCCACAGAGCAGTAGCCTGAATCCAGAGCCCGACCCCCCTCCACGTCCCTCACACCTGAGCCAGGCAGGCTCTGCTCCCCTCCCCCCCACTTGAGAATGAGGTACCACACCAGGTAAAGAGGGACATGGAACACTTTTTAATGTCAAGTCAGAGACAACCCCTCCCTCCCCCAGCCCCTAATCCCACCTGCCCTCATCACATCACGACCCCTCCCCGAGGCTCCTCTGGTTCCCAGACTTCGGGGGAGGAAGAAAAGGTTACCTAAAATCTGTGTTTTCTTCTCTTTCATACACACGCACACAAAGGTGGGAAATTAAATAAAATAAACCAAGAGGATTCGATTCTCCAGTGGTCACAAAGGCATCAGAGATTCCCATAACGGGCTAAAGCGAGTGGTTACTGGCTGCTGAGTTGGTCCGGCTGCTTGCTGTCTGTCCGTGCCCGAGGCATGACGGAGAAGCCCCCCGCGTTAGCCCTCGCCTCTGAGAGCGGCCCCTGGAAAAGATGCTGCGCCTTGTGTTAGTGTTTTGTTTCTCTTTTCACTCTTTAGAAATGTCTCTGACATGTGAATAACCCAAGAAAATAAAAAGGCAGGAGCTGATTACACAATTACCAGTAAACTCTATCATCTTTTAGAAGAGCAACACACAGCTAACGCCATATACAGCATGCAGTAATGTCTGAGAAAGGACCCTGCTGAGAAAGAAAATGGCTAGAACCCTAACAAAACAAAAAAATATGTATATATATACTGTATAATATATGTCATCAAAAGAAGCATCGCCAGCAAACTCAAGATATGGTGCAGGTCACCCTTCCGTTTCTAAACAGCATGTAGAAGTGTAGTATTGTCTGCAATAAATGCCAGAATAAGAAGAAATCTGTAGCGCTGGTGGAGATGTTGGTTAAATTGTATGTGTGGATTTTTATTTTTTTTGGTGGATTTGCCAAATCCTCAGCAGGTGGCTAATGCCTGGTGTGTTGTCCACCCGCTGTAAACCTGGGTAACAAGTATACTATCCATGCTTAACGTTTAACAAACATACTTCTCTTCACCCCTTTCACTTGTGTACTTTTTTAGTTTTGTCTTGTTTTTGCACTAAGTTTTAGACTCATATCAGAAAATATAATTAATAAAATTAATAATGAATCAGAATCCCTTATGATCCATGATGTCCATGTAGTAAAATGAAAACAACAAAAAAAAGTTTAACAATATCTTTTGTGACTGTTGATCGTGGGATGAGTGTAGCTGACAGGCTGTCTTGTTTAGTTTTCCTTTTTATTTATGTTTTTGTTGCTGCGTTTCATCACACACACAATAGGGACACAGTTCAGGAATGGGCCTGCAAGCCTCCCTCTGAGTTCTTCTCTACTGACTGATTGAATCGGGGGTGGCCGACTCCAGAACTTTCCTTGGGGGTGGGGGCACTGTGGTGGGCAGAGCGGCTGAGCCCTTGCCCGACTGGTAACGGAGGTCACGCCATGCAGCTTGCGGGTGGGTCCAAAGCCGCGTGCATTCTTCCCGTTTGGAAAAAGAAAGAAAACTCAGCTGTACCTACGTGTCTGCGAGGCGATTTCCAATGTCCTTGTTCAACCTGTTTTCCCAAAGTCTTCTCTGTCCCCCTCCCTGGAATTGGTGTCCCCTTAGGCTCTGAATTTCGTGGGATTGGATCTGCTTTAGGACGGGGATGCTCGCGTTGCTCCTGGTCGCCGCGGCTGATGTGTTGGTGGTGGCGGTGACGGCAGCTTCTCCCCGGCGGGGAAAGTGGCACTCACATCAGAATTTGAGAAGCAGGTGCAAAACCAGAAGAGGCAGCAGCCAAACGCAGCCAGCCCTCCTCGACGCTCCATTGCTCACTTCGCTGATGGCGCCCGGGCCTGCAGGCAGAACACACCTGTCGTGAGCCTGGCCCTTCCCACCGGGAGCGGCCAGCATCCCAGCTCCATACCCAGAGGCTGCGTCAGCCTCGATCCCATGGGCACAGCTATGTGACGGGGCGCCCACCCGGGCAGGAGGGGCCTCAGGTTACAGCGTGCAGGTGCCTGCTACTCCTCTGCTGTCAGAACACGCTGAGGCCGTGGCTCAGGGGCAAGTTCAAGAAAACAGTGGCTGATTAATCAACACCTTACACAGAGCTGCGATACAGCGAGAGCCCTGCCCTTTCCGCATCAGCGTCCAATCCCTCTGGGCACTGCCCGCCTTAAACATTCACGTGACCCTCCTGTCGTGCAGGACGGGGCTCGCTGGACACACCAACTGTCCCCTGCGGCTGCTGCACTGGCCTCGGTGCCCCTTCTGTCCATCACTCGGTCCCAGGGCAGTGCACTTGGCCTCTCCCCCATCTGGATCAGGTAACAGCAGACCTCGCTGAAGTATCACATGCTTGAAAGGTCCAAACCAGCTCGCCTGAGGTGGAGGGGGGATGAAGCAAAGGGACAGGTGGCCTTTGGCCGTGTACACAGGAGGAAGGGAAGATTTCCATGGACACCGGGATGCAGAACGTGCCATGGTGTGTGTCTGTTGGGGGGAGACGGATGGCATATTCTCCTAAGAGGCACACACCAGCCTGACCTGCACACAGATACTCTTTGAGATGGAGCCACAGTCGGGAGGCAAGAAAACTATGAGGTCATACAATTCCCCAGCGGCTTCCCTATCATTTGAAGCATAAGCTTTGTGGCTCCCTCAGCCCCGTGGCCATGAACGCCCGTGATAAATGGAGCTATGATTCAGGAACAGTACACACAAGTTTGCATGCCTGGATGAATTAGGCACCTAATGAAGCAGGGCATCTTCTTAGACTGGACTTGCTCTGGAAGGCTCTTGCATTGGATTTAATGGAGGCATTTAAAGCTGGTGTCCCCCCACTAAGTCCATGTCCTCACTGGGTTGAAGGGTCAAAGCCAGAACCTGCTTGCCTGACTTGGATGCTGGACATGGAGACACTTCTGGCTAATGCAGATCAGCATCAAATCAGCTTCTTGATTCCATATGGAATCATTCCAAGTCCTAGAAGTCCTGGCCTGGAAGCACTGCCCCTGTGATTTATTCCTTAGACCTTTGGGACAAATCCCTGATCCTGGGCCAGTGGCTAAACAGTTAGGAGTTTGAAATGCACCAGGTCATCCAATCTCTGTGTCTCTGGTGCCTGGTTCAAACTGCAGGGGAGCAAAATTGTCACCCCAAAATGTCTCTTTGGCATGCAGATTATTTCCAGCTGAAAGCAATCAAGGCCCAAAAGACTTAGGAAGAAACTCTGCCCTTCCCCCTAACTACCTAAAGAACGTAGAAAGAAGACCTGTACCAGGAAGGGAGCTGTTACCATAGGTAACGACAGTGTGAACTGGGTGTGGAGACAGGGATGAACCTGCAAAATCTGTTAGTTATTGTTCCTCTCTGTGTCCATCTCCCTGCCTGGCCCAGAAATCACTGTCTACCAAACATCCGCCTTTCCTTCTCCATGTGAATTGCCTCCCCTCCCTCTGAAGTCCTAAGCCCCTATCCCCAACATCTTCTTTTTTTTTTTTTTTAATATTTATTTATTTATTTGGTTGCACCAGGTCTTAGTTGCAGCATGCGAACTCCTAGTTGCAGCATGCATGTGGGATCTATACCCCGACCAGGGATCGAACCCAGGCCCCCTGCATTGGAAGCGTGGAGTTTTAACCACTGCACCACCAGGGAAGTCCCCCAACGTCCTCTTTTGTCTTTAGCTGAAGGTGGTATTTAAGGTGAAGGTTTGGGACATTTTGGTGAGTTGATCACTTTTCCTAGGCCTCTTCCATGTATACATATTAGTAAATGTTTGCTTTATTTTCTCCTGTTACTCTGCCTTATGTCGATTCAATTCTTAGACCGGCAAGAAGAGCCTAGAAGGGTAGAGGAGATTTTCTTCCTCCCCAACAGCAGTGCTCCCAAGGCCCGAACTTCTTGGCAGTGCAAGTTCTCCTGAGGAGAAGGACAGCAGACGCCTCTTCTGCTGCCCGCCAGGGAGGTGAACGTCTGGGCAACACACAGCTGAACGCTCTCCTTCTGCCGGTCCACTGGGATACCCGTGACAAAGGAGCATCCTTACGAAGCTCCGTTCAGATTGGCTTATCGTCGACCGTTCAATTGGTTGCATCTTCTGAAATCTAACTACTATGTTTCTATATAAACCAACACCAGAAATTCTAGACTTTATATTCAGTCACTGCTATCTATACAGCAGTCTTTGGAATCTCCCGAGAGAAGCCGGCCCCAGGGCTTCTAGAGCGAGGAGTTATCTGTTCCTCTCCTGTGAGAAAGCCCTTCCTCTCTGGACCGCTCCAGGATCCTTCCAGGAGACCCCGGCCTCTGCCTGAGGCCAACTCTGAGACAGGGAGGTTGTTCCGAGTCCCTGGGAGCAGCTGGGTTCCAAGTCTGACGGGAGGGTTGGTGGCCGCACCCCTCCCCAGGCGCCCACTGCTGCGCGATGCCAAACGCATCCTGCACGGCCGGCTCACGGCGCCTGGACAGACACGCGTCCGTTCACACAGGGCTCCTCTGTCACCTCTTTGCTCTCCTGAACACTGGCTCACACAGCTTTGAAACCCGCTCCCCACTCCCGCCCAGCACAGCCCTGCCGTCCCCGCTCCTGGTAAGAGAAGGGGGACGTCGCCAGTCCCCGCATGGAGATGCTCTCTGCCTCTGCCGCCTTCCACCCCTCTGGGCTGCCCGGCCAGCGGACGTCTCCAGGGAGGAGGATGAAGGGGGCACGTGCCAGGCAGACAGCCCAGCAGGGGCCTGCCTTGACTACCAGCTCAGAAAAGTCAGGAACCTTGTCTGCCGGCCACGGAGTCCGCAACGCCCCGCAGGTGGCGGCTGGGAGCTGGCAAAAGCGCCCGGGGAGCCTGGCAACGGCCTTGCGCGGCAGGGGCTCTGGGTCGCGGGTACTGCTCCGGCTCCTCCCGCGCCCTGGGACGCACGCGGGGGGCCTGTGGGGAGGGGGCCTGGCTCCCTGTGTGATGTTCCGCGGCCACCCCCCTGGCCAAGGCGGGTCCGCGGGGCTGTCACTCCCCTGGACACCACTTCCAGCCTGGCCTCGCCCCCCCCAGTGCCCTCCCCTTGCCCCGCCCAGCCGCCCTCCTGGACACAGCTGCCTGCAGGAGGAAACAGGGGTGGTCCCTGGAGAAACCCGGAGGCGGGGTCTGCTCACATCCTCTCAGAGGACGTGCACCTGCTCTCCGCCACGGGCGCCCGGACCCCCCGGGGTTGACTCCTTGTGCCAACTCCAGGCTGATGTGTCTGTGACTCCAAGCTGATCAGACCACTGATGGATTGGATTCCTTCAGCCTTTACAAAACCTCCCAGCTGCTCCGTAGGACACGCACTGCATTTCCTAGTCCGCCTGCCATCTGCCTCCTTAGCCTCGCGCCCCGCCCCCCCCAGCAGGCGTGCACCACACATACGTGTGCGCACACGAGCGTGTACCTTCCAGCCTATTTTATTTAATTCCCATCCTTGCACCTTCTGCCTGAAATGCTCTTCACCCGACTCACTCCCACTCCTTGTTCCAGGTCCTATTCTGGCCCCAGTCACCTCTTCCAGGCAGCCTTCCTTGACTTACTCTGGTTCGCTTCCACAGCACCATACACATCCCACTATTAAAATATGCACCATCGGGGCTTCCCTGGTGGTGCAGTGGTTGAGAATCTGCCTGCTAATGCAGGGGACACGGGTTCGAGCCCTGGTCTGGGAAGATCCCACATGCCGCGGAGCAACTAGGCCCGTGAGCCACAACTACTGAGCCTGCGCATCTGGAGCCTGTGCTCCGCAACAAGAGAGGCCGCGATAGTGAGAGGCTCGCGCACCGCGATAAAGAGTGGCCCCCACTTGCCACAACTAGAGAAAGCCCTCACACAGAAACGAAGACCCAAGAGAGCCAAAAGTAAATAAATAAATAAATTAAAAAAAAAAGAAAGTAACAAAATATGCACCATCCTGTCCTACAATTATCTTTATGTGTCTCACATGCATTTCTTCCCCTATGCTGTGAGCTCCATAAGGGCAGGGTCTGTGCCTAGCTGGGCCCCCAACAGGTATTTAATAAACCTTTGTTGAAAGAAGGAAGGAACCAGAACACTGTGACCTGTGCTACGTGTCCATACTTACTGTCTCTGTGTTTTTCTTTTTCTTAAGATTCTACTTGGAAATAAACCCACAAACCAAGCCAAGAACAAAGCAAAACATTCTCTCCAACCTTGCCTTTGGCTTTACCTCCATTTTCTCGTCTGAACACCCTTCCCCCCTATTTCGAACGATTTCCAATGAAAGTCACTGAAAATTCTTGTGGTTGAGGGAAGATATTCACAGAAATAAAGCCATATTGGTTAAAATTCCAGGTGGAGGGCCTGCAACTGGAAAGGGGTTCCGGCCCCGTAAAGCCCCTCACGTAGGAGGTGAAGGTTATTATCTCCTGCCCTCACGTGTGGAAACTCAACCTCGGAGACCTTAAGTGACTTCCCCAAGGTCCCTTGACTTCTGTCTCCAAATACAATTCCTCGACTTCTGTCTTCAAATACAATTATCTTTCCACTAACTCGGAGCTGTCGCTTTGTGGAACTTGCATATCTCCAGTGAGGAAGACAGCAGAGAGTGAGGCCACAGGACCTGCCCCGCTGGGCACGGGTCAAGGTGGGGAGCACACAGGCCCTCCCACACTGAGCGGCACAGGAAGATCGCCATGAGAGGAGGACCTGCCGTCCAGGCAGCTATGGATCCCAAGCTCCTGGAGCAAGGCCCTCTCAGAGCCCTGGCTGGCCAGAGCGATAGCCCAGCCCATCTGCCCGGTGACTCGGCCACACGGACAAGGTCTCTGCCCTTCATCCAGCCATGCTTCCACTCTGTGTGGAATGCCTTTATTGCCTCAATCTCATTATAGAGCTCTGGAGGCCTACAGAGACTAATCACCAGGACCATTAGGGTCCCGGAGAACTGTGATGAGTGTCAATTATCCATCGGAAACATCTGGACGGAATGAAAGCCTCAAATAAGATGCATTTTATTTGTAGCCAAGTGACTCACCCAAGAACCTCCCCCTTCCTTCCCCTTTCCCCTCCCTCCTGCCACTTCCCTTCCAGCTCCAAGTTAGAGAGAGAGAAAGAGAGAATGGGGTAAGCAGAGGCCAGCATGCAAGGCCAAGGTCTAAGAAGCTCATTGCATTAGGGCATCCATGTGCAAAGGAAAGAGGCGGGCCTGGTACAGAGGGGCCCAGACATAGAGCTATTTTGGGCACTGACAGGTCCTCATTAGTGCTGGCAGCAAAGACAAGTTAGACTTCTGCAGGGGAGGCACCCGGGGAGAATCAGATGTCCTTGGGGACAGTTAATCTGAATCGACACAGGGCCGGCCCAAGGTCAGGCGGTTCCCACCGGGCTGCCTCCTGGGGTTAGTGCAGAAGAAAAGGCATCTTGCAAGAAGGCAAAGAGTCTTGTGCACCTCAGCCCACCAAGGCAGCAGCTGCCTGGAACGTAAGCATACCAACCTTTCCCAGGGGTCAGAGCTGTGGTTTTGACTTCTAAAAGAAATGAAAAACAAGCCACCGTTAAGGCAGACAGCAGCCAGAGACACTCACTTTACCCTCTGATGGTTTTGGGGAAGGAGGCTGAACTTCCGGCCCAGCCCCCATGCTGTTCTGACCACAGCCCAGCCCCCAGACGTGCACCCCTCTGGTTTGCTGGGAAGTCAGTTGCCAAAGGTTGAGTGGGGGGCCGGGGAAGGATGTGAGTGATGGTCACATTGGAACCCTGACCCAAAGAGAGCCGGCAGCCCTACCGTGTCTTAGCAGGGGATGTCAGTACCGTGGAGCCAGAGGTCCCAAGCCAATAAACACTTTTTGGAGAATAACCTTCTTTCTTTGGCCACCAGACTATCCTCTAATTAGATGAAGTCTGCAGGCTTTAGTATAAAACTGGCTGATACAAATAGGCCCTCCTACAGCAATCTGAATGCAGGTAGCCAAGCTCTGTTTGAGATGTAAAGTTAACTGGCATTTATCGGTGCATCTTAGAAATACTGGGGAGCGAGGTTCCACGTACCAGGAGAGCCCAGACCTTTGATAGCTGACCTCTCTTGATGACTCAGACTACAGGAAGCTGGCCCAGAGGGCTTCCTCTCTCTGGAGCAACGTAAGGCAATAAGACCTGCATCCCTGCTGCTGGGACCCACCTGTGCAAATGCTGGGCACCAGCCCCTCTCTGCTGGCTGACCCAGGAAACACCCTCATTCACCAATTCAAGCTCTCAGGCCAATCCACAGAGCCTGTTCTGCTGACCAGCCAGCAGTGGGATGACCTCTCATCTTTCACCTCCCTCTTTAGCTGGGGGCCTCTGCACATGTTCACCCTGGATACAGAGGGTGGGAAATCCTTCCACAGTGTATATGGGTATCAAATCACCATGGTGCACACTTTAAATATCTTATAATTTTACTCATCAATTATACCTGAAATAAAGGAAAATAAAGCTGAAAAAAAGAAAATGACATTAAAGTCTTTTGCATCGAAGTGATACAATTCTCCGTGCAAAGGTCCTCGCATGTAGAGGGAAAGACAACCCAGAAATAACTCAGCCTAAACTCGACTAAAACATTCGACCAAAATCAGGTATGTCCCTGTGCATTCAAGCTCTCAGTCTACTCTTTAAAGGCATCTGAGATACGAGGCAAATCTTGATCCAAGTGGACATTAGCAACCCTGAGAAGCCACTCCGTGGGCGGATCTAAAATCAAAGATCAAAGGGGTGACTCAGAGAAGATCTGATGTACAGTCAGGGTGGTAGAGAAAAGCCAGGAGCGCTGGTCCATGCTGTCTGCTGTGCATTCAGCAAGGACAGTCCCTTGGAGAGATTACTGGGCCCTCAACCCCAGCCTAGGAGCTAACTAGGGGTTGTTTTCCTGAATTGTCTCATTCGGGCCCCACTGTCTCAAGCCTCCCTGTACCAGGACAGAGGTGACTGGAAGGAAGGAGGACCATCTGCAGAGAGATGCCTGGAGTCCTAAAGGCATCATGGCCTTCCACCCCCAAACCACAAGCGGTGCAAAGTAGGGCACGTGTGAGGGAGGGCAGCCCACAGAGTGATGGGGGCCTGGCTTAGACTCTGCCAGGCGGAGGGCGCAGGGAGGGGTTCTACCTGGTGGTCTGGCTTGTTGGAACTATCGGGAAGAGGAACACAGTGAAAGCACATGCTCCTGCAGTGCTCTGGAGCCAGAAGTGATCTTCTATGAGGGCAAAGATCTGAAAACAGCTTCGGCTTAGCTGTTCCATCCAGATCCTTTCCCGGTGAATCTCCAAGGTCATCATGCCTTGGTGTCCACATGGGTAAAGGGCTATTTGACACTCATTCTGGACTTTCCTAGAACTTAACCTTGGGCTTTTCCAGGTGGCAATGTTTCAACCCCTCTGCCACTCATGTATCTCACCACAGTGAGGAGGGAAATGTAACCAAGGCATTCTTTATATTTACTGGAGACCTCCCGCTGAGCTCCAGCCCACTCCCTGTGATTTGGTTCTAAGAAGAGATGTAGAAACTGTTTCTACATCATGTTTATCATCATGAGGTGCTATCATCACCACTGGGCCCAGCTTCTGGGAGTGAGAGCCTCTTCGAACCTCCAAGCGTGTACGAGCCCTGAGCTCAAGGCTTTGCGTTAACCCTTGGCTATCGACAAAGACAACAATCCCTCAAATCTAAGCATGTATTTTTCTCACCAAGAGCTAGCCTGAAATGTGTGATCTTTTTGTTGCTGTATTAAGGTGAAGCCAGGTAGAGTGGGAGAAAAAGAAAGAAAAATGAAAGAAAAATAACATAGAAACAACAGAAAAAGAACTGCTCCCTTTAAGCCTCCAAGTTAATATCTCTGGTCAAGCCATGAAGTGATCTTTCTGCCACCAAGCCCAGCTGAATCCAAGTACCTAGGTGGGCACAGGGCTGCTGTCTGATTCTAGTGGGTGGGGCGGGGCTGGTTTCACACCAGGATGGTTATACAGGACAAATAAACCTTCTAGAAACAGCGCGAAGGGATCTTTTTTGGTACCTTCTGTATTTAGACACACGTGCCATAGAACTGCTCACTGCTGGGTGGCTGTCCTTAATTAACCATCTTTCATCCTCTGTAGGGAAAACAGATCATCTCTGCCACTGCAATTGTTTCCTTCTGAGGCACAGAGTTGACTGACTTCCGCCTTCTTTAATAAGATGATTTGATGGTCACTGCAAGGTTCGCAGGCATTAATCAGCCAACCTTTCCCAGCCCACTGATACCATCAAATCTGACTCCTTGCCCAGGAGATAAAAGACAAAGGACCAGAGGATGGGAAATGAACAGCCACCGAGCCGCTGAGTTTGCAGTGCGCCCCTGGCACATTTGCCTGTGAGGTAGGGAGTGAGGGATGGCGGTGTATCCCTGAGTCCTTAGTTATCACGGCAAGAGTCCCGCACCGCCAGATATTAATATGAGAGGGGGGCATGCAATCTGTTGTGTTTGCAAAAAGGGAGCAGAGAAATACTTCAAGGGTGGCAGAAAACGCTGAGAAGGAGTGAAATTCTCTTATCTGAATCTTTCTAGACCATCCGGATATTAAGTAGCAAAATAGCTTGGAACGTCTCTTAAAGCCAAGCGTTCCTTGTCCGTGGAAATCCATCGGAGGTGAGCGGAGCATAGCCTGGGAGTATTTCCCTGAGAAAAGAGGTAGCTCTCTATTCTATGGGCCGCTAGAAAAGGAGGAGGAAAAAGCAACACACACACGCACACGCACACACACACACACGTGCGCACACACGCACACACACGCAGATGAATGAGAGAAATACCCCAGGAGCAAGATCTATTTTCTCTAAAATACTCCTGAGCCGTACAAGAGCCCAACAGCTGCACGGAAGACCACACTAATCCAAGTCTTGGAATGTTCCAGGTTTCTACCAGCTGCAACTTCTGGCCTGGACCCACTGCCCTGCGCCCGACAAGAAGGTGAAGGGTGGGAGCACAGTAGAATCAGAGTAGAGAGTTGGCATGCAGACCCTGCCCCAGGCTCAGTGGCCAGCAGAGCAGGTGGGAATGCTCAGCTCTGTGTCAGCAGGTGGGTCCTCTGCTCCTGGTCCCACGCTCAGTATCAGGTGGTGATTTGTTTGTTTCCGGTCAGTTTGGTTACTGTTGGCTTTAGTGTGGGACGTGCCCCCTCCATCCCTTGAGGGCACCTTCGGCGGAATTCTAACTCCTTAGCAGCCACTCCCCGTTTTAAACATCGCTTTCCCTCCGAGAGTAAAGATCTCAGTGATCAGAACGAGCTGAGTCACTCCTCAAAGTCCCTTGTGAAGCATCTTCTGCTTTACGTCCTGTCTCTCACACGTCCCTTTTACCATTTATGCCCTTAGCTACTTTTCTAACGCTCTTTGAGATCTGCGGATACGCCTTGCCCAGGGGTTCAATAAACGTTAAGCTGAATCAAGTTGAACCTGGACACTTCCATTGACTTCACTTTTTTTCCTATTTCTTTGTTTCATTTTCCCCTTTGCGGTCTATCACCAGGGTGCCCTACATCACTAAGGTGAATAATGCATCCCTGAATCATTTCACGATAAAAGCATTCTTCCTCATATGTCAAACAGCTTCCCATATAATTCATTTTCTTCCATCCCCTCCCCCGCCTTCCAAGTCTAACGCCATCGTCTGGTGATTGTTTGTGCAATGCGAACGGATGAATGGGTGGGATGAGAAGGATCGGGGGGTAGGTGGAAGGTGGGAAAAGACATTCCCGTCATTGTTGTCACAGCTGCCTTCCTGCGGGGCTCTCTGAGGGTCTGCACGGTCCTCAGGAGGAAAGCATAAACAGCACATACAGCATGGGTTTGATTCTACCACTCAGCCTGGGTCCACTCCGGCCCAAATGTTTGGTCACAGTCTAAATGAATCACTTTTGCTAGGCTAGGGAGCTGGCGAAAATGTGAAGGTCTGAGTAAAAAGAGGTGAGAGATGCAGGTGTCACATGGGGGGAGGACTTGGAGTGGAAGAGGTGGAAAGGGGATGGGGAGAGGGCTTGAGAAATGAGTTCATGAACCCCTGTGTCATGACATGGGGAGGTCCCTGTATCCGGAGTCTGGACTCCAACAATCTAACGTGCACCTGGCGATTTTCAAAGCCTTTTTAATACATGCTCTCAGTTGAAGGCTGCAACAGCTCTCAGATAGATAAGGCAGATCAATTCTATGTCACAGAAGAGGAAATTGAGTCTGAACGATGTTTCCTGAGCTGCCCAAGCGCACAGAACACCCAGAAGTTGGGCTCTGGATTAGAGCTCAGTGGCGTCCGCTCCAGGTCACTGCTGCCGAGGATCCCCCAGGTGCACCTGCCCCCCTTTCCTTCCCGGAGACCCTCCCCGTGAACCTGCTGCTGCAGCTTCAGGACCGTCCGAATCTCCCTGCACGGGATGTTTGCCTCTATGGCTGGGCTGTCAACGGGACTCTTGTTATGAAAACTGCTCAGTGGGTGGACTTCTCTGCCTGTTGGTTCAGCCTTTTGCCTCCATCAGATCTCCGGGCTTTGAGAAGTTAGTGCCGTTTCCTTTCCTTTCCCCTCCCAGCCCTTCTGGGGAGGTGGGCAAGGTGAGCGGAGAAAAGAGGGCTATCCTTGGAGTTTCATCGGCTCCCAGTAACCTCCTTAGCTTCTGCTGCCATTCACTAAGCACCTGTACAGACAGGAGCCTTGGGTGATGCACGGCAGGGGGTGGGGAGGGGGGTCTGGGAGAAAGCGGGGAGGAGAGAACCCAGACAGCGGGGGTGGGTGGGATACTGACCTTGTAACAAAGTTGAGCTTGTAGGCTCACTTAGCTCTAAATCAGGTGGGGATATACAGGAGAGAAAAATGAAAACAAACACATATATTATATACAGTAGCTATATATTGGTCATATATAGTTTGTATACTGTCTTTCACACACATTTCTGGAGGGATGGAGAAACAAAAGGAGACACAAAAACCAGAGGTGGTAGGACAAGAGGAACGCTGAAAGGCGGGGTGCGTGCACACAGGATGCCCTGGTCGGAAGGTGAGGGGCTGGCCATGCGTACGCACCCCAGCGCAGGGAGCACGGACTCTGGGTTTGTGCTGAGCTGCGGTGCTGATTTGGTAACACAGGACCAAAGTCCCTTTCCAGATGAGATCTGTGTCACATCCACACCCACACTGTTTCGTTTTGGAAGACCTAGTTCAGGAATTTCTGGTCCTTATGGCGCCACAGCAGGAGCAAGGTCCTCCCAGGGGCCTCTGTGATTCAGGATCACAGGGGCTGAACTCTCCTGGTCCCCTGCGGCCTCTGGAACCTTAGGGACAAGGTGCTCAGAACCCTACTGGTTCCTGATAGGAAGGACCACCCATGCCCTGTTTGGCTTAAGTACCTCAAAGATACTGACCCTGATGGGCATCTCCCAGCACCAGCATCCCTCACTTTTCAACGTCAGGTCATGTGTACAGCTTACGTGCAGGTTGGTGGCAAAATGACGCTAATTTAGCCAGCTCTCTGATGCTACAGGAGAAGGAGCCTAATCACAAAGTATATTCGCATAAAGTAAACGCTGCTTTCCAACCTGCTCAAGTCGGCTTGATGGCTCTGAGCCGAGTCTTCTGATAATAGGAAATGACATGGGAAACTCCCCAATACATTTATATTTGTCAAGAGGTCTTACTGATAGTGGGTGGCGATAGTTTAGGGGCCGCGCTCTGTGGACCAGCCACAGCAGAGCTGATGTGGTAGAAACGCCCATCTTGCCCGTTAACAGGATTTCCTAGCCTCGTGGTACTACGTCCCCCAGGTGGCATTGCTGTGATGGGCTCCTCAGAAATGCTCTCTCAAATGAGGCTAAAAACTTGGTTTCTGTTTGATTAAGTTTGGAAAAATGCTCCAAACTTTTTCTCCCTCTTAGAGATTTAGTGTGTAAAGGCTCTGAGACCTCCCGTGTTAAAGAACATTCCCACGTGGGCCCCGTCCATCTTTGTTGGACCCAGGCTTTCTAAACTTATCTGAATCCATACTATCAGCTTTTAACACATGTTTTTAGAGAGCACCCTGTACTCCAGAAAGCTGGCAATTGTAGGACTGTCCCAAATGATACACAGGGTGACATGAATGCTGACAGACGGGTGGGGGATGCGGGCAGAGGTTGTAACTGCCAAACACGGGTCTGCGGAAAGGAGCAGATTTATGGCACATGCTTCACGGCATTGCTTGTCACAAATGCCAGGATTTCACTCTTAAAGTTTGCTTCTTCTCTCTCTTCTCATCTTAGATGGCTTAAGGGGAAGAGGCCAGGGAATTAGCAGTGATAAAGCCACTTGCAAAACCATTTCATGCATCTGATTTGGAAGAGCAAAGAGGTCAAAGGAGGAGGGAGATTGTTTATAGGAACGAGGAAGGCTACGGGTGGAGAGCAGGGAACTCAGGGGGAACCTTGGATTTGCAAGGCAAGGGAAGGAGGGGGCTGCCCCTTACTAACCATGGTCCTTGTGTTCACGCAGACAGACACCTGCCAAAAAGCCGAAAGGCTGACAAATGTGAGGGGCCGTGATGACTGGCCCTGTGTGGGAGGCGTGAGACACATCAATCACTCTAATCACAGCTCTGCCCATTCGGGTCTGCCAGCTCTGGGATCAAGGGCAGGCTTCCCCTTCCCAACCCTCCTGGATAAAGCGGGGCTTTGTTTTACATGCTGGGTGAAAGGGGGATGGAAAGTGATTTGGAAGTCGAGATGGGACAGTGGAGCAGCGCAGGTGGGCTATCGGGGCAGGCTGGGTCCACTGTGCTGTGGAGAGGATTTGGCAGGGCAGGGGGAGGGGCGCTACTTGAAGCTCTGGAATTATCTGGGGGTCCTCAGAATAAAAAGGATTTAGGTTCCTGCCAATTTTCTGCTAGCTTCCTCACCTTTCCCTCCCTGTAACATTCAAGAGTGCTTGTTAACATGGTTGACGGGGGACCAGACTTGAAAAATTCCAAGCTAACTGAACTTGTTGGGGCCTGGAGGGATTTGCCCCCAAAGCAACCAGAGATTAACCCTGTGGGCTGCGGGGAGAATCTGCCTCTACCCAGGGATGGAACCCATCACAGATGCCGGATGCGCTCGGGCATCCAGACTCACTTCTGTGTAGCTGTTCTACCCATACAGGTGCGAGACGTCGGGGTCTAAGAGGCAGCTTGTTTACTTGCTTCCTTTCCTTGTTTCTGGCACCAGTACAGTTGCCGGATATGTAATGAGGGCACAGCAGTTTGCCTTGCATGCATTAGTCCTCAATAAATAGCGACTGAATGAATTAATGCATGAATGATTATGGGACTTCTGTCCGGATGGGGGCTTGGTTGGACAGATCCCTTCAGACAACACCCTTGGACACAAATGGAGAACTCAGGAAACACTCATTTTCTATGTTAATTCTTCCTCTAGCACTAATAGCATTCAGGATCCCAAGGCCCATGATTCTACTTTTATAAATACAATGCAGCTTCTCTTACGTCCCAATGGCCAGAAAAAGTTTCAGAAATGGTAACATTTCACACTCATCCAGGGAACAAGTATGGAAATAGTGTGTGTTCCTCTCTGGGCTCTTGACTATTAGACCCAACTGTAATAACCACAGTCAGTTCAGGAGATACTGAGGGGAAAAATGCAATGTCACATCAGTATCCTCAAATCCTTTTCTCTGATATCAGGATTCTTCCTAGTACAGAATGACACCTGGTGTCTACTTTCATACGTGTGCTGATTCCCTCTCTCTCTCTCTCTCCCCCTCCTTCCTCCTTTCTTGCCCTTCTCACCCACCCCTGCCTAACTACCCCTGACTCTCTTCCACGCCCCCGCTGCCCTTCCCTCCTGCCCCCCTCCTCCACACGCCCCTCTCTCTGTCGTTGCCCAGCCTGGGGCTCCGTCTCACCGAACAGTGTGATGCTGGCGTTGGTGTGGCCCAGCTTGTTGGTGGCCACACACGTGTAGTTCCCATAGTCATGTTCAGAGACGTTGAGGAAGATGAGTTTGGAGAGGAAAGGTCTGTTTTCCACTTTGACCCCCTTCTTTCCTTCAACCAGCCTGAGACAAACAAGAGACAGACCAAAAAGAGAAAAAGGAGATGGTTTTATATATATATATATATATATATATATATATATAATTTTTTTTTCTCATAAGGAAGAAGAGAGACTCTGGAATTAATGACCTTCCCTCTGCCCCCTTTCTGTCATCACTATAATCACTTATGTTTTTGCATTCAACTACACAACAAGTTGGCCACAATCACACGTATAATTGCATTTCTCTGTTTTAGGTGTGTGCCTGGAGACATTTCCTGGCACAGTGCAGATATCTGTCTCCCTATGAAGATAGTGAAGTTCTCTGAAGGCAGGTGACTTCAACAAATATAACGTGCCAGCTGTGTGCACTCAGCCCAACAGGATTCGTGCGGTAGGTGCTCGGAATTGTGGACATAATTGAGGTTGATGGTGGTGATGATGCAGATAATGATGGTGACGATGATGACACCTGGGAAAGTGAAAAGCTCGGTCTTCAAAGAGGAGGAGAAGCTGAGGGGTTCGAAAGAGCAATGTTTTTCAAGCCCCTGAGTGATAAAATTATCCCTTGAGAACTTGAGGCATTCTACAGGTAATACCTTATTTTTGGCTGTGATTAGGATTAAAGAATCGGGGATCGTTTTTACGTTAGGGGACTCTGAAGGGTCTGGGAGTGGTGATCTGTCCAGAGTGTTATAGCAACTCAGCCTGGAAGAGATTACAGATGCCTGAGAATACGGCCCTACGTGGCCAGGACTGTCTCCCCGAGCTGCCTCACCCCATCCTGGAGTCCAGTGTGCTACAAGGGCTCATCCCGACAGCCGGGGCCACTAGCTAAAAGCCACGGAGAGTTACTGGGGAGGACAGCCGGGCACGCTTATTAGAAGCACAGACACCATTACAGGGCAGACAGAGAGGGAAAGGAGAAAACTGCGTTAGAGGCTGGTAGGGCCACATCCCCCATCTTTGGAGGCTGTTAGTAGCAATTCCTATTGAACTTACATGTCTGCATGGAAATTATGAGACCAGCTCTCTTCTTTTTAAAAAACTCTGGAATGCCCTATTTTGGAAAATGGGCTTTAAGCCAACTTTTTACTTTCCCTGAAATAATTTGACTTCCCTGCCCAGAAGCTGAGTCTATGCTACAGGAAAGAGAAATACTAGTGGGGAAAATCATCCTTCTGAATGGAGGATCTCAGGGAACTGGTCACAGAGTCAGCTGCCTATGTAGGGCCTGGCTGGAGCAGGACGTGTAGACAGTAAAATATGTCAAGATGATCGTGTATGTGGACAGGCCTGTGGGACACAAATTGGAGCAAATGGCTGGCGTTGGAGTCATCAAACCGAGAAAGACAATATTCAAGGCAGAAATAGCAAGTAAAGCCCAGCAGGACAATGATGAGAAAATGCTCTGTAAACCATAAAATGTTATTTGAAATAATATATTTCTGTGGAGTCAGACACTGCGAACTCCTCCTGCCTGTCCCTGGGCCACAGGACGTTTTCGGCAGAGATGTCCGCTGTTTGTCATCATCTGAAGGTGCTGTCTCTGCAGGAGGCCAGGATGGTTCTCTCCTTCGCCGAGACTCACGACCTCCGTGATGAGAAGAGCAGGATCCTGGCCTCAGTCCTAACCCAACGTCTGTCTCCGGGGGAGTCAGAGTGGGGCTGAAGGAACCTGCCTTGCTTTCCATTCCGTAGCTTTCCATCTGCGAGCCTTCGTCTCTGATAAGTGAGGGCCAGCGAGCCAGCCTGAGTCCAGGGACTTCATTCAAATGTGGGCACAGTCCACGGCGAATGAGGTGTCCGGCTGTGCGGCCAGACACCACCGTTCTCTTTCCAGCTTGTTCTGTAGACGCTGGTCCTCCAGGGGGTGCTGTTCAGAGAAGGCTCTGAAGCCCCCCTGCCAGGAGGCTCCTCTGAGCTCCCCGAGCATATTGACCCCATTTGCCATTCTGAGGCCACCCCTGGGCTGGGGAGGAAGCCTTCACGTCAGAAGCAAGCTGTGAAGTAGATTTCAGCTCTGCGGTGGGGAGAGACACTTACCCAGAGCAGGTTCGGCTTGACAGCTCGGAAATGTCTTTAGCTAAAAGCAGAGGAGGGCGGCCCGCGGTACTCAGCAGCGCCTTGCAGCTTCTGGGATGACCCTCCGCGTGGTCACACACCTCCCACACCACTGCGGAAACCAAGCAGGACCCGGGGGTGCTCCTGGGCACAAAAGCCTCTCTGTGTCCCCTGTTTCTTGATTACAGGAAATAGGCTTCATTTAGCCTCCAAGACCTTCCCAGAGTTCCAAAGGGCAGGTTCAAACAGATGCTAATCAGGGAAGGGAGGGGCTGCAGAGACAGGGGAGGAGCAGTGGAGAAACCACAGTGCAGCCGTGAGGCAGGTCCTGGTGCCCCCTCAGGGGGTGCACATCACAATGTCTTTGAGCTGTTCTGCAGATACTGAAACTCCCTCCAGGGGGGAGAAGTTAACTGTCTGCCACCCACGAGCACGGAGACCCCAGACCAGTTGGAACCAGAAAGTTGATGATGCCGACTCCTGCTTACCTCCCCACCAACCAGTCAGAAGAATGACCACGAGCTGACCACGCCCTCTATGAACCATCACTATAAAACTCCTCACTACCCACGCCAGGGCGGGACACACAGTTTTGAGGGCGTTAGCCCGCTGTGGCCCCCCTTTACCTGGCAAAGCAATAAAGCTATTCTTTTCTACTTCACCCCAAACTCTGTCTCTGAGATGTACTTCAGTGTTGGGGTACAGAGGCCAGATTTGGCATCACTACCAGGCTTCAGCTTCTTAATGCTTTTCAAAGCCTGGAGTCCTGTGGATGAGTGGCCCTTATTAAGGACAGGCTTCCCTTCCCTCTCCCTTTGATCGATGGCACCCATGGTGGTGGCAGGTGTCAAGTGGCTAGTACATAGTCAAGACAGATTTCTACCCTGAATTCTGAGAAAACTGCCTGCCCCCATCACATAGACTCCTTTGATTTGCCTCAGAAATCCCCTCAGCTCACCAGGAATGTGAGCTAGGTTAGAGCTGGTCTGCCCCCAGGCAGGTGCAATCTGCCCTGGGAGACCTGCCTGGAGGAGGTGACCTGCGAAGGTCACCCGGACGAGGTGACCTGCGAAGGCCCAGTAAGGTCAGGCAGTGACAAGACTTCAGAGGCAGAGATGCTCTTCTAGAGCTGGGTGACAGGAGGACAGACAACTGCATTCCATGGTCTCCCATTCCCCTCCCATTTACACAGGGGAATAAATACAAGAGCAGCAAATGGGAAACCGAGCGGAATCTACTAAAGGAGAGAAAAGGAGCTGCCGTGAGGACTCAGACAGAGGAGGACTCAGAGGCGCCTGAGCCTGGGGCTCTGAAAGCCGCTGCCCACCACGGTGATGCTGCCGGTCTCTCTCCTCCTGGGTGAAGCCTGCAGCCCCCCTCTCCGTGACGCAGCAGCAAGCTCTCTCTTCCTACACCCACCATTGGCCATTTTTGCCTAAAGGCTAATCTTCTTTCCTCCACGTATTTTAAGATTTTTTTTCTTCTACATTTTGCTCACATTTTCATCCCATAGAGAATTAGAAAAACAGGAGGCAGCTGATTCATTTTCATGAAGGCCCAGGCCATGGAAAGTTCAGGAATTTACCCTGGAGCTCAATAGATTTTTGTTTTTTGTTTTGTTTTGTTTTCTGATACTGGACCTTCACGTCTCACTTTTATTCTTAGTAAAGGAAAGGATAAAAAGGAGGAAAGAGGAAGCAGGATTTCAAAGAAAGATACCCATGTTTATTTATTGGGAAAATACTATTCCCTTCTGCTTGATTCTGATTTCTTGGAAAAAAGGAGGAAAGCCAGCTATTTCTTCTTATCTCTCCCTGAGTTTGCTTTTCCTCATTCTGTCTCAGTACTTCCATCTACAAAATGGGCTAGACACATACAATGCACCTAAGTTGCTGCCAGAATTGGTACCTAAAACTGAAAAAGTTCTGCTTCTCACTGGGAAGGGCTATGATGATGTGCAGTGGGTCCTCTGACTAAGCAACTTGGTTCTAAACAAAGTTCAGGGGTTGATGCAGAGACTGGAGGAGCTCTTGGTGTCTGGCCTCTGTTTTTAAACTTATTTTTTATTGAAGTATTGTTGATTTACAATGTTACATTAGTTTCAGGTGTACGGCAAAGCGATTCAGTTATACATTTATATACATATATTCTTCTTCAGATTCTTTTCCTTTATAGGTTATTACAAAATATTGAGTATAGTTCCCTGTGCTATACAGTAGGTCCTTGTTGGTTATCTATTTTATATATAGTAGTGTGTATCTGTTAATCCCAGACTCCTAATTTATCCCTCACCCCTTTCCCCTTTGGTAACCGTAAGGTTGTTTTCTATGTCTGTGGGTCTATTTCTGTTTTGTAGATAAGTTCATTTGTGTCATTTTTTTAGACTCCACATGTAAGAGGTATCATATGATATTTGTCTCTGTCTGACTTACTTCACTTAGTATGATAATCTCTAGCTGCATCCATGTTGCTGCAAATGGCATTATTTCGTTCTTTTTGATGGCTGAGTAGTATTCCATTGTATATATGTACCACATCTTCTTTATCCATTCATCTGTTGATGGACACTTAGGTTGCTTCCATGTCTTGGCTATTGTAAGTAGCGCTGCTATGAACACTTCCTGGTCCCTTCAGGAAAGAATCCCAAGGCACTGGAGATGTTCTGAGACGCGTAGGCAGCAGTTGGGTCTCTCCCGGCATGAGTCCTGGCCTGGAATTGCTCACCTGCTCTCCTTCCCAAAGTTCCCCTTTTTGTTGCTTTTTTCCCTCAGCTTCTCAGCCTCCGTCACTCTGTCTTCCTCCTCTACCCCACATACACCTCAGGACTTTTTTGTATCGCCCCCCTCCCCATTTTTACAAATGTGCTCTGACCATGGACAGCTCTTGCACATGTATTTGCCGTTCATCCACCTGAAAATAGCTCTTTGATAACAATAATCACGCGTTGCCTGGTCCCCGGAGCCACTGAACCCTGTGCTAACGTGCCATTTGCTAACTCCTCATGGTGACAATCTTCAGTGATCATGACAAACATCCTGATGGCGGCTGCAACAATAGGAGGGGATGGGAGAGGCCCCTCTCTTTTCTCCTGCAGTGAAATACAAGCCGGGCACAAAGGGAGGCTCACTCGGGTCACGGACGCTTTCATGCACCACCCCTGAGAGTGGCTGGAACTGGACCGGAGTCCTCAGACACAGCTAACTTAGTGCCCGGGAGAATTCCTTCCTGACGCCTTAATGCAAGCCTGAGAAGGTGTTAAAAATAGCTGCAGGCAGAACACATTATTTTCTGGGCCTATAAAAAACTCACAGGCTCCTAGTGGCCTTTCCTTTGAGATTTTGCTTCCCTTAAAAAGTAGTTTTTCTCAGGCTTGTTGGTGGGCGAGTGCCAGTTCTGCACGGCAACATCACAAACATAGCTGAAGTTCACTAATATCAAGAAAAGGCTTGTTTGTGTATTGTTTCTCCCTCATAGGTAGGAGGAGTTCAGGAGAGGACTTTGCAGGAATCCATTTGCATCCCTGTGGAATCAGGCAGGAACCTGGAAGAGCTTTCTTCTTCTTGCGGGGAGGGGGAGGGAGCCTTACCTTTTGTCATCCTTGTACCACTGGAATTCTGCCGAGGGAACCGCGGAGGCTTCACACTGCAGCGTCCCCGTCTGTCCCACGGGGACACCTGTCCCCTTAGCTTCTGAAATATATGGAGGATCTGCAGAGAGAAGACATCCCATAGCGGCTCAAATGCCTCAGTCACTGACTGTGTTTTTCATGCCCTGCTCTACCTCTGGTCTCCACCATGTGCCGGGGAATGAAACCATCCCATATTGTTCTAAGGAAAAGCTCACGTGTACTGCTTCTGCTTCCCTCTGGACAGACGTGGAATGACCCGGTATTCAGGCACACTTCCTGTTTAAACTTTTCAACTTTCATAGGATGTAGCCACCCCATCGACCCTCTACCCCATGGGTTGACAGTCAGCTCCTTTAATCAGCCCTATAGACTGTCCACACACCAGGTTCTTGCCAGAGTATATAACCTTGAACTATTCAATTTCCATCAAAAGCTCAGTTGCAAGAAATAATACTCATGGAGAATTGCCTGAAGGATACACAGACCCGTCACTCTTGGAGGTGTTCTACGCTGGACCCCTGAATCCAGCCGGACCGACCAGAGCTAAGTACTTGGCCTGCACTCATTCCAAGGCTTTGTCAAACTGCCCTTGACAATGCCGACAGTTGCACTGAAATGCATTGTGAGAAACAGCCACAACCAACTCGCCCTTCTGTTTATTGCAGAGATATTGCATGTGATGTCATTGTGCTCTATTTGTGGAGACCTTAACGTGAAGTTATTTTTTTTTTTTTTTTTTTTTTGTGAAGTTATTTTTCGAGTCTCAGTACCAGAAAAAGCAGTGTTTCTCCCAAGCAACTAATTTGCTTTCATCTTATGGACATAAACCTCAAACCAAATGATGTTTCCCCTCTTTGCTTCAGGAGCTGGAAGCCAAATCCTGGACCCACATCTGACCACCTTGGCATATAAATTTTATGTGCTGATTTCCCCCTAGATTTCACTTATTTTCCTATATAGGTTTTCCCTTTGCTTACATTTCCTTACTCTCTAGGTTAATCTTTATTAACCTTAAGTCATCTTATGTCACTTTAAAAATGAATCGTGGTAGGGTACAAAAATGGTATCATTGTTACACCTGTTTCCTTGCTGCTTAAAGCGCTTTGTGTTAATTAGGTTTGAATTGCAACAGAAACCAAAATATTAAAGAATGAGTAATCACCAAAACACGATATTCTTCCTCTACCTCCACCCTCACCTAAGTTTTGAAGGAGAAAGGCTTGTTGTTTGCTGGCTTAGTTCTTAGATTCTAGTCTGTCCTAAGACTTTCTGAAATTGGGCACAGCAGGGAAAACTTTCAGAATGTCACAGAGAACTGAGTCAGGGTACATAACGAGGAACCGAGAGGGGAAAGCGTGAGGGAGGGGGGGATGTTGCGCAGCATCAACGTCAGAGAGAATTTGGATGGTAAAGGAGGAGGAGGGGTCCAGAGCAGTGGCCTCCATACTTTTTGGGTTCAGTATCTTACGTAACAAAAATCAGGTATGAGCTATACCCTCTAATATGTGGATATGTGTATGTTTATCTATTTATAGTCCAATTATGAATGTATACCGTGTCCATCAACATACATAATTGGAAAAGGATGAGATAAAATCAGTATACCATGAACAGAAATTATAATATTTCCTTCATACACATGCTTTTAATTTATTTTCTTGCTCCCTATGAAGGAGATGACTGTCTAGAGAGTGAGAAGCTTGGTGACATTATGAGTAAAGTATGGGAAAAATTGGGATTCAAAGACAAGCTTGTATACCTTATGCATTGAATGCTACTTCACGATCTTTCAGGAATGTTAAGGCAAGCTCGGGATGATATGAAATCACTTTCAGATCCAATTTATTATCGTTTTTTTAAAGAGTTTGGAATTGTCGCTCCTAAAGGCAGGACGCGGACCGCAAGGCTGCTCTCTTTCCTACCCCGAGTCAGGGCGTGGTGCTGAGGCCAGCTCTCTGCTGTGGCCGCGACAGCAGCAGCCGCAGGCACGTGCAGGGTGGGGGCTCCTGCGACCACTTACAGTTCACGGTGACCTTGACTCTCCGCACCACTGGGGCAGCCACATCATTGGAGGCGCTGCACTCATAGTCCCCCGACTGCTCCCTCGTGATGCCCTGGATCTCCAAGTACTCGTCTTCGCTCACAAAGCCCACAGCTGCAGGAGAAGGTGTGGTGGAACAGGAGAAAAAACACAAAAGGTACAAACTTAGAAAACAAAGTGTGCAACAGTTACGTCCGCAGAGAATCGTGCCCCTTCCAAGTCCAGATTCTTGGGCTCCATGCCAAGTCTCCCTCTTTCCACTCTTTTTTTTTTTTTTTTAATCAGTCATCAATTTTATACACATCAGTGTATACATGTCAATCCCTCCTCCCACTCTTTTATCTCTTCCGTCACCAGCTCTTCCTTGGTTCTCTGACGGGCCAGCTAAAATGTCTGTGTTCCTACCTGCACTAAGCACAGAGTCTGGAGAATTGCTGGTCCTCAGTAAGTGATGAATAATGTTGAAATTTACCCTGCCCGAATCTCACCAAGCACTCAGGCTCTGGGGATCTGAATTAGGCACCTTCGGTGAGTATTCACTTTCTGGTCTCCAGGTATCGTTTAGGTTGAACCTTGAAATGCAAAGCTGATGACATCATCCTAGATCACGAATCCATGATCGTGATCATACCACACTAGCAGTTACACACACACACACACACACACACACACACACAGCCGCAAAAGGCAGTGGAAACACTAATGAAATTAAATTTCTGTTTTCAGATTTAGACACTCAATTAAATCAGCAGAAATCCATTTTCTAAACTTCAATCTGCTGGAGCTCTTGGGTACAAGATCCTGGCCACAAATCAACAGCAGGGACTCCACCCTCTAACTACAAACATGGCAGAGAGGAAAGAGCAAGAAAACAGGGCTGCGAATCACACTGTCACATCCCCGTCCAAACACTTGGTCTCCCCGCTGAAGATTTATGAATAATAGTAACAACCATCTACCTACCCGACTTCCTCCCTGAGGTCTGGCCTTGAGCCTTTGATATGGACAGACCAGGACATTAATGCCTGCAAGAGGATTGTCACTGTCCCCTCCCAGAGTCACCCTGAGCGTTCACCTCCGCCAGGAGGTGCATCCCGGGTGCATCCCAGGATCAGCCTGCCTCTCTGTTAAATGAAGATAGTCAGCATGATGGTACACCTTACCCTGTGACCTGGCATCGTCTTATGGGGAAAATGGGTGCTATTTTTAATAGCTATTCTGCAACAACAAGCAGAAGTTGAGACTGTCCCCAGAAACCAGAAGACACGTCCCCTGGAATAAGGTATATTTAATCCTAACATCTCACAGGGCTGTTTGGAGGAACAAATGAAAACTAGTTACATGAAAGCACTTTGGAACACTAGTGTGCTGCACACTTGTTGCCCTAGTCACCCTGTGATCTGCCTGGACGCCCAGACTCAGGGGGCGCCAGGCTATGTTAACCCCAGGGGGCCCCACCTGAGTGGGCAGGGAAGAGGCACAGTGCCCCCCAGGTGATAAAACCCCTCCATAACACCACCCGTATCGGCTGATGCAAAGCACAAAGATGACAAGAGGAAGAAACTACTGTAATACAAAGAATTATGTGTGTGCTATGTAAATTATGGTTGTATGTGTTCTGTGACATTGTTAAGCTCCCCATATTTTGTCAAGATAATAACAGGAGCAATGACAACGACACAGAAGACAACAGCTTTCTTCTACAGAAGGACCACTGCCTGCCCAGTGAGGCCAGGGCCCCTGGGTCATGGTAACTCTGTGTCACTGTGCAGAGCTGAGTCCAACCTGAGCATTTCCCAGGTGTCTTCATACCCTACGGAGCCCACATATATGTGCAGGGACACTCCTGCCTCTACGACCTTCAGGGGAGCAAAAGAACAGCCTCTGTCTATTAGAGCAAGCGAGCAAGAGTTAATTAATTCACAGGAAGAACCAGGGACGTGCTGACAAGTAGAAAACAGCGTGCAAAAGTCCAGGATACGGAGAAGACCATCAGCATCAACCCATAGACCCTCATGGTCCCAACCAGTGAGAACCTTCTCCATGTCACAGGAGCCTTAATTGTCACTGTTTCCTAAGCATCTGTAGGGGAAAAAGCACCAACCTTGATTTGCGGAAGGTGGGGAGGAAACGAGGAGAAGAGGTTTAAGTGAAGAGCTTGTGATTCCTTTTAGGTTGTCGTTGTTTATTTGCGCCCAACCTGAGCCTACATTTGTCAGATATTCCCCGCTAGATGCTGTAATTACTGTGCAAAGCATCAAGGAGACCAGTGTCACACTTAATATTCCCATTAATTTTAAATGGTGGTCCTTGGTACATATGTGTGGCAATTGGTGTCATATTTTAATTAGGCTTGCCCTACACCATCTGAAATTAATAATAGCTCGAATTACCAGTGTAATTTACAAATTAACAGTGCCATAGCATTAGAAAATAAATTAGCTCTGGACAGCTGTTTCTGGATTGAGCTCCAGTGTCAAACCAGTGACTGGGAGGACCTCAGATCTCCTGGGAGGCTGCGTACGACACCATCAAAGCAAAGAAGCAAAGTGACACAGGGTTCTCTGGTCTCTTGTTCTTCTTTCCAACTACAGACCATGCATCTAGTTTAATTCTATCATCCAAACACGTTCTTGTGTGACCACAGTAAGACTTACAGGAACCAAGCTTGAATGAATTTGTTATAGGAATATCCAAATGGAGAAGTTGATGGGGGGCGGATTACTGTCACAGACTGAAATGCAACGATGTAAATATTAGGACAATCACGGTAAAAAACTTAGAAAGTTTTTTGTGGGGACATGTGTGCTGCTGTATGTGAAGTTTAATATATTAATATCAGGCAATTTTATGTAGGGAAGGAAGTTAGATGGCTTAAGATTTGGGGAAAGTGTATGTTCTCCACTGACGTAGATATATATTACCAGAGGGAGAGGATTACACTTAAGTCATCCTGCAAAAACCAATGAAGCTTAATTTTACTATCATGTGTTCTCCAGACCAAAAGTAGAATTATAGGAAAAGCACAATCATCGCTCACCCATTGTTATATGTACACTTTCTGATTAAACTGGAAAGGTAGTATGTATATAGTAAAATGCTTTATACATTTTAGCTTTCATTATCATTATTGTTACCTTTCTCCTCATATACTTTTTTCTCAAATAGGAGCAAAAATAGCAAAACCAGACAGAAAACCAGTATATATATATATAAAACAAATGAAACTCTGAATCACCAGAAATGAGGTCCCTATAGGGACTGCTTAAACAGACAAACAAGAAAAAAAAAAAACCCAAAAAACCACTAAACTGAAATCTGAATTTATAGAGTTAATGATTAATGATTCAAGGAAAGTTTTCCTTTAATAGCATTTGCACTCTGGCTATGAAATGATCAGTGCTTTGTCACTCGAATGGAGAACTTACAAAGACTATTGGAAGAAAAACAAAAAGAAAACAGATCAACAGAGCTAGGACATAGGCTGACTTCAGAAGAATTGCCTAGAATAGTTGTTTGAATATAGAATTTTAGATGCCACTCATAGCTACTAAATCTGAATGTCCTGGGATGAGGAATGTTAATAATTTTACTTGGAAATTCTTATGTACAGTCAAGTTTGGGAATTAGGGATTTAGGTCAATCCTGTATTTTTCATGTGGGAAATTGAAGTTTAAAGGAGGCCATGATCACGCATGGGGCTAGAGGCAGCACACCAGGTCTCCTGATGTCCCTCACACCGATCCTACAGCTATAGTAGTACTCTCTAATGGTGTTTTTATGCCGTGTGCACTGGTCTTATTTTCCCATGCAATCAAAACTTTTTGACAGCAGGGACCATGTCTTGGGCATCTCTGGCTCTTAAGGCACCTAGGAAAATGGTTTACATAATTTGAAACTTGTCAACTTCTTATTAATAAACTGATTGAGGGCTTCCCTGGTGGCGCAGTGGTTAAGAATCCGCCTGCCAATGCAGGGGACTTGGGTTTGAGCCCTGGTCCGGGAAGATCCCACATGCCGCGGAGCAACTAAGCCCGTGAGCCACAACTACTGAGCCTGTGCTCTAGAGCCCACGAGACACAACTACTGAGCCCACGTGCCACAACTACTGAAGCCCGCGCGCCTAGAGCCTGTGCTCCGCAACAAGAGAAGCCACCGCAATGAGAAGCCCTTGCACGGCAACGAAGCGTAGCCCCGCTTGCTGCAACTAGAGAAAGCCCGTGTGCAGCAACAAAGACCCAATGCAGCCAAAAATAAATAAACAAACAAACAAACAAAAAAACCTGATTGACCAATAGACTAAGAACTACAGACCGAATTCAATTAAAAAAAAAAAAATTAGGGACTCTGTTGCTTACCTAACCCTCACATGGCTCTGTTCCCAAGACAGCATCACTTTTGGTAATTGTTCTTAGCAAAATATTTGTATTTCCTGACTTCAAAAAATATCATCAGTGCTAGTGTTCTAACAGAAGACTTTCTTTAAATATGTGATTTTAAAAGGTTTATCAAGTGTTTAGCATACTTTATATTTAGTCTTGGGGCCAATTATTTCCTCAGGGGGATGCATCTTTAAAAATGGAGATCAAGGAGGAAGTGTGATTTCTCTAACAGAATTTGTTTTACAGCCAACTTCTCAGGAATACAGCTATTTCATTAAGTGGAATCTGACAATCCAAGCAGCGAAATGAAGCAAGTTGGAAATGTGATCACATCTGCCCCCAAACCCCCAAAGAAGCTTCACACTCTCCGAGGACTTAGCTCAGCAGTTTATAACCCATCGAAGGACAAAAACTGCCCTGTGTAAGTAATACTCCTTTGGAAAAGAAAACCCTAGGTTTCTGAGTTCATAGATTGGGCTTTGAAATCTTTATAACTGAAAATAATAATAGCCACGATTATCATTTTTATCACACCCAAGAAAAGCTACAGAGAACAGCTGTAGCTATTGGAGAGGGCACAGCTGTCTCCTTGCTTAATATTTTTATGGAATATATACCAGCTGAGATAAAAATCATTGGACCTCAGAAACTAAAAAAAAAAAAAACAAAAACATACAGAACATAGAATCCCAGAATTCAAAAGTTGGAAGGAATCATTTAAAAAATTTAGTTCAAACACTGTGACTAGTCTAGTCCTCTAGACTCTGCTCCCCTTTTCCCTCTCGATTTGCATCAGGATGTTCCCATTCAACCCAGACTGGGCTTCAAGGAGAGTCGTTTACAGGACAGGTCAGATGGTGTCCCTCCAAGGTGCCTCAATTTTGTGCTGACCAGCATGGCAAGTTTTGTGCTTTGATGGAGGAAGACGTGGTTTGGCTCAGATGCTGGGAGGTATGGTCCACAGGAACATCGTGATAGAGGCGTGGTTAGTATTCCTCAAAAGCAGCCCTTGCAAGCCGGAGGGACTGGTTTGAGGTCTGAGGGAGGAAGTGGTTAAAGCCAGAACTAAAGAAGATATTAAAGGTGGGCGAGGCTGCCATGAGATGCAAGGTCAGCCCCTGCTGATGGACTGGGGAAGGTCTCCCTCATCCCGCCCCACCCCCAAGAACTCAAAGCAGTCTGGGGCCCTGGGCGTGCAGCCAGCAACTGTTCAGAGCAGACCCTCGCTCTCACTCAGCCAGCAGAGGCAGTGGTGAGGGGCGGCGTGGAGGGGGCTCCAAGAACGAGTCAGAGGTAAAGCTGAGGGTCTCCAGGCGTGGACATGGGCCCTCAGAGCCACCTTAACCTGGCACTGGGGGAAATCCTTGTGCGGCAGGACCAGGCTGGGGGCTCGTGGACTCCACAGAAAACCCACACAGCAACATCTGCTGTGACAGGCTGAGATGACCGTTGTCAAAAAGCATTTCCAAGTAGAATGGAAATTATTGCTGAATTATCTACACAGGATAGCTTCTGCGGGTCTGATATTCAGCTGGAGCAAAGCGGTTCAAGGGCTGATCTCGGCTCTCAGCCCTGCTGGCCCCCGGCTGTGCTGTGGACCGTGCTGAGCTCCCGTGTCCGCACACTGGACCCTGAGGTCATCCTAGCTGACGGTTCACTCTCCAAACTTCAGACTCCTCTTCTTTAAAATGGGAAAATGACACCGCCTTAGAGCGTGATCGTGAGTATTCAGTATGTGTGAAGTACTTAGCACGTGGTAACCTCTTAGTAAATGGCAGCTCTCATGATTATTGTGACTGATCCTACAGCTCTGTTTGAGCCCATTTTAATACTCAAGATCCTTGATACAGGAAAATCTCAATGTGAAAATGAAAGAATAATCAGATCTCTGCTTTTCCAGTAGGGAGTTAATAATAATAAACTTTACAAAGGATTCACCACAGATCCTGTAACTAGGAAGGTCTACTCTGTTCACTTAAAATACGATTTGATTTACAAGGGATACAGTTTCTCGGGATCATTTCTTCTAAGAAAGCAATTGCAGCTGCATAGCCCATGTGAGACCAGCTGGGGGCTTGAAAAATATCTCTAATTTCACAACTAAGAATAAGAGGATATAAACATATTATATATATACATACACATATATATGTATATATATATATACACACATATATATGTGTATATATATACACACATATATATTTGTGTGTGTATGTATGTGTATATATATATATGTGTGTGTGTGTGTATGTGTGTGTATATATATATATATATTTGTTTTTCTCCTTGACCTTTCCTTTGGCTGCAGATAGCATGGCTGGCAGAAAGGACAGTCTGACGATCTTTCCAAGAATGAGAAACTTTTCAAAGTTCTGGAGCGCCCGACCTGTTTTTTTCCTGCTCTTGCACTGAGGTACATGTTCAAATGGTCAATGAGAATATTGCACATCAAACAGAAGGGGCCAACGCTGGGGAGTGGGATGGGCTGAATTGTCCTAAGTCGCTGGCTTCCATTACAGGAGAGGAATCTCCCTTAAACACATCAGCGTGGGTTGCTGGTGAGAAGAGCTGAAGCCGTGAAGTGTGTGTGTGGCAGTGTCCCCACACATCCCCTGCCTGCCAGGCTTGCAGCTGTCTCTACCGCAGCTGGACTTTTCTGAGACCTGGGCAACTTATCATTTCCCTCAGCCCCCCACCCCAAACCTTCAAATTAAGCTATTAATGTGATTTTATCATAAAGCAGTAATTAGAGATCCAATTAAAAATTACATAAACTGATGCCAACTGTAAATTTCATGACTATCTCTCTACCTATCAATCTATCTATCCCTATCTATCCATCTATCTTCTATCTCCCTGCCTCTCTATCTATCTACATATCTATCTATCTATCTACCTATCTATCTATCTATCTATCTAGGGATAAAGGTAACCACAAAACAGCACAGATCCTGACATATATTAAGAACTCATTTGTCAGTTGCAACAAAATATATGTGTATTTTTGAATAGGTATGAATATGCATACATGAAATGTAATATTTTATGATATATAGAAAGAAAAAGAGAATTGAATTCCCTTAATTTTTTAAGTGGGACATTTCCTGGGAATAATCTTTAGCTTTGTTGGGACATTTCCTGGGAATAATCTTTAGCTTTGTATTAAGGAGGAGCTGCAGCCCGAAACACAATTATATGAAAAAGAGCCCTCTGCACTCCACCACGCCAGGTCCTGTGCATCTCTGAGGTACATCCCTTTCCTTAACAACAAGTTGTCTTTGCAGATATGGCTCCAGCAGCTGGCTGGGCCCTAGGAGTGTGTGCTCTTCTGCTGGCTGCCTTTTCATGAGGACCGCCCCCCCAGCTCAGTTTTGCATGCAGACCCTGTCTTATGGGTGATGATTTCAAAGTCAAAAAGCGCACAGCTGGATGTTTGGAGTTTGCAGCTTGGTGTCTGGAACCTGAGTATTTGCAGTGGTACAGCTGATGGCTGCTAAAAAAAAATAAAAAATAAATAAAGAAATCAGCTTTTGATTTGTAAACTCAGCCAATTTGATCTGAAAGACATTGATAGGGGATAAATATAGAACTCTGCAGTGTCGTATTACCTCGTACTTTGGCTGTTTGCTTTCTCTTTTTCTAAAACCCTAGAGATATAAGCCAGGACTGAGTGCCGCGGGATGTAAAGTTGCTTTGAAATTCCTTGTCCAGATTAATTTAAGGGAATTATTTTTCTTAAGAGGCCCCTACTGGGTTAAGGTTCCTGGCTCCATCATGCACGCAAGTGGTCAGACATCCACCTGCAGGGGGTCACCTTAGCCACCTGGTCCTGAGCTGCCTTGGGAAAGCAGGGCCATCTGTACTTTAGCCATGAAGACAATTTCTGGATTAAGAGCGGGAGTTCTTATCTGAGAACTGTAGAACTCCAACCCTAGGGGTTTCTGGACCTCAGGAAATGACATCATGCATGTGTGCCTGTGTGTGTATGCTTTCCCTAACGAGATATTCTATTTCTTTCTGAAAAGCGTTCTGAACGGAGCACAGGACACAAAGATTCATATAGACCCTGCTATGGTCCTGTGGTTCATCTCCCAGTGTCTGCACAGAACCAAGTCTCTATCAACCCCCAGCCTTGCAAAGAAAAAAGAGAAAACGCCCTCAAAATATAACTGATGATGGGAAAATGGAATAAGTCTAGGAGTAAAGCACAGCCTTGCGTGTGTTTCATTAAATATTTTGTGGAGGATGGAAAGTGAAGTAACTTATAAATCATCCTCTTGAAGAATAGGTATGCAGATCTGAGCCGTGCTTTGTTCACCAAACGCGGGGAGTTCTCCTCCCACCAAGACTTAGGATGAAAGGAGTGTAGCAGGCAGGGTTCCGCCCATTCCCCGGAGACCCCCGACCACTGGAGATCAACCAGAGGCTTGCTGGACACGGAGGGAGAGGGAGCAAGGCCTTCCCTTTGCAGCATCCTCAGGTGCAGAGCGGAAGGAAGGCTCTCCTGAAGAATTCCTCGTATTGGTGACTGTACCAAGCAAACACTCAGTGACAAAATGACCACTTGGGAGAAGGAAGAGAGAAGAAAACCTGGAGTGGGGTTAAATCTATAGTTAAGATAATTTAATGAGTAAATTCAGGTCAGATCCTGAGAGGAAGCGGCAAGGTGCCATGGATCCTGGGGATGGAAATGCCAGCCTGCACTCCTGGTTGGCCTGGGGGCAGGGAGACACAGGCAGCCCATGTATGTAAGAGGATGACCCAACACCACATAGACATGCCCTTAGAGTAGCATGAAGCCTGATGATGTAGGGTCATCTGGGTCCAGTGAGAAAGGGAGGCGTGGTGAAAACCTTTGTATAAGCCAGATTCGATTACAGCCTTTGAACATATTTAATATAATAAAATCTTTGCAAATAGTTCTCAAAAATCTCTCCCCCACCAAAGCTACTTGCTACCGAATCACACCGGCTGAGAAACGTGCACGGTGCTGCCCACCTGTCTGGGAATGCCTCCCACCTCTGTTCCAAGTTGTCCTCTACACACAGGTGGACCTTCAATCCCAACACGGAGATGTGAAGAGAGAGTGCACAGAAAAGTAGATTTACGCTTTCATTAGTTCCACTGCTAAGGTTTCCTTCTATCTCTCTTCATTTCGCACAAAAGCTAAACGTAGGCACACATACCTGCGTCCAGATGGAACACGAAGTATGAAAACAAGACAATCATGATTTGTCAGAACAAACATGGTGCTTCTGAGCCCTGATTATGGCTCTTTCTCTTAGGAATTATGTAGCCTTGAGTAAATTACTGATTCCCAGTTCCCGTGTTAATGAAATGTGGGTACGTTCTTATTCCTCCCTCCCTAGGTTGGGTCTGAGAATTAGATGAGAGAATTTGAGCAAAGGCACAGAAGACTGGTTGACACATGAGAGATGACCCACAAATGTCAGAAGGGACAGACTCTAGGAGGAATCTGAGACACTCAACCCTTACACAATGGAATCTTATAAGGTCCCCTCCTCTGCTACCTCAATCTCCTCCCCTTGGTCAATCTACACTCTGAATCCAGTTCCTGCATCTGAAATGACCAGCTCTGCTCCCAATTTCCATGTTCATGTCATCATCCCAGGACGATCTGCTGCCCTCTGTGTCCAGAACTCAAGGGAATGCCTCACATGTGTCTCCCAGACACCCCGGGCTGAATCATCACGTTGCCTCTGAAAACTGCTCTCACCCCTGTGTCCGCTAATCCCTGCTGGTGGCGGGGCTACCTCCCCATTCTCCTAAGATAAAGAAGAGTCACACGTTTGATTCCTCCTTTTTCACTCACTCCTCACCTTCAATCAACACATCCAGTGGTTTTTACCCCCTTTACCGTTTTCAAATCTATTTTCTTCTTTCCCTCATCACTGTTAACTATGTTAATTCAGTTGCTGTTCTCTACTCTGGGTTATTACAATCCCCTCTCTACTGAGCCCCCTGCCTCCAGGTTATTATATTTATTGTTGATGCCCAAACGATTGCAAAGAATAAAAATCCATCGCCTCACAGCTTAACCCCTTGTCCTTCAGATGACTCTGGTCTCCATCTCTAGATTCTTCTGCTGCCAACTCCTTTCCCCCCTCACCCACTAGATGCACCAGAAAAGTTCCTACGATGCTGAGCCGTTATCTGTGCCCTGCAACCTCTCCTTCTTTGCCTTCAAAACCATCTAGGATATTACTCCTGTGGGAACCTTTTCTTGACAATCAAAATTCCTTACCTCCTCTCTACCCAGTTTATTTTTTTGCTTCAAGTGTTGCCCTAATCACACCGCATTGTTATGTAATTGCATATGTTTACCCCGCTCAAAGTTATAAGAGAGAGGGGGCTCTTATTTATCTCTATCTTCAATATCTATAGCAGCCTTGAACACACAGAAGGCACCACATGATCATATGGTCAAAGACTGAATGAATGAACTAATGGATTATAATTCTGGTGGCTGGTCTGACTCTCATAATGAACTATTCAAACCTTCTTTGGTGACTTTTAAGAAAACAGCAGATATCTATCTTTTAAGTTTTTTTTTTTCTTTTTTTTTCGATAAAGGGCTGGACACAGAAAGAGACCTCTCTAATCTCCTAAGGATAGATAATTTTATTCCACATTTCCTAAAGGGGACTAAAAAGCCTTCCTCAAGCTAGACCTGCAGTGAATAAGAAAAGAGCTTGGTTTGGCCATCTCCACAAATACCCTTCATTAAAAGCTCTTGTAGCTAATGCCCCTGCTTCTTCCAAATGAGTGAGGATGCAGCGTGTCCCAGAAGTGTCTAATCAAGTGTCTCAGAGAGCTTTCTTATGTCATCATCAATTCGGTTGCATTTTTTCCAAGTGGAATCAGCTCGGTGATTCAGCTCTGTCTATATGCAATTAGTAGTGGAGTGATTGCAGGGAACATGATGAGACTCTTTACCTTCCTGGGATGGGCAGGCAGGGAAAAAGTGCTGCTGCCCACACAAAACGGGCCTCCGCAGAAGAAACACTAACAGGCACTGAGATAGGAGCTCCGTGTGAGGAACGGAAGCTGGCCACAGGACACGGAAGCAAGCACGGGCTGGAAGTTGCCCTAATAGGGCAAAACCATGCTGGAGCATCGAAACCTCCCTGAGAAATCCCAGCACTTGCTGCAAGAGGGTTGACACCTAAAATGCACAGAGATGAACAAGTGAACCCCTTCTCACTTGTGCTCACGTGACTTCCCCACCCTCCTTCCTTCTCAGGATCCCGGGGCTTTGCCTGCCCTGACGGTGCTGATTTCTTTCCACCTCTGCTTAAGTTGCATTATCTCCCACCCTTCTGGTCTCCTTCCAACCTGGTCACTCTCTTCCTTTTCCACAATTCCAAGAGATAGGAGAGAGGAACACTTCTGTTTGATCACCAGCAAAAACGTCCTTCGTGCTTCAAGTGAAAACTCTTAACAACGGTAACTGAGGGACCACAAATTATTCTTTATTTCTGTCCTAATTCTCTACTTCAGGAGACTAACTGCCACGTCTAAGACCTGACAGCTGGCACCTTCCACGGGGCAGGGGAGGAGTGGAGGGGAGCTCATGGATCAACCAGTGGAGAGAGCAACTGGTGAAGAAGGGGGACAGAGAGACCGAGGCAGAGAGAGAGAGAGGAGAGTGAGAGACAGAGAGAGAGATGGAGACAGAGCCAGAGCACAAGCAGGTGATAAAATGACATGTCAAACAGAGAACGCAGGCAGAAATGCAAGTGTTTGTTGAAGGCGATTACACAGTTGTTTAGGTAAATCAGAAGCTCGCTCCCATGACTACTGTGCTCTCATCAAAGCTCAAAGCCATTGTCAGCCCCATGGGAGTAGCTGGCCATAACCAGTCTTGCATGAAGCCTGTGGGAACAGCTGGCTCAAGCACAACCCGAGTGTCCTGTGATGTTCTGAAGACACCCCAGCATGGGCCTGAGGAACCTCTCTTCTCCAGGAGGCCCTTACAACCAATCCTCTGGAGCAGGTGCAGCACACTTTTCCTGTAAAAGACCACGTGGCAAATATTTTAGGCCTCGCAGGCCATACAGCCTCTGCAGCAACTACTGAACTCTGCTGCTGTCACGCAAAAGCAGCCAGGAGAATACATAAATGAGCCAGAGTGACTGGATTCCAGTAAAGCTTTGTTATGGACAATGCCATTTCAATGCCATGTCATCTTACTGTGCTACAAACTATTCTTCTTTTGATGGACATTCAACTTTTTAAAAAGGTAAAAAACATTCTTGCTGGGCATGCAAAAAAACAGGTGGCGGGCTGGACTTGGCCTGTTGGCTGCATTTTGCCGACCCCTGGTGGACACGTCTGACCTTTCCAGTCGTATCACCCTGTTTCCTAAATCCTTTCCTCTGCCTCAACACTACACTCTTGCAAAACCTTTTGTCCTGCACTCTGGAACCTGCCCTGAATGATCCCTGATGTCCTCCCGTTCTTCTTGGAGAGACACCTCCCCTTCACTGTCATACTGAGACTGGGAGAATGGATTCCACTGCAGATTTGTCCTTTCCACTGGAGGCTATGAATTTATTTTATTCTTTCTCGGTATCTTTGCTCTGCCATGAAACTTCTAGACCCCATCTATTTAAACCCTGTGCCTCTTATAGCATCCAAATAATCACACCCTCCTCTTCCTCACCACGTCTCTGCTCTCTCCTAACTTTGGGGGGTTCCTTTACATACACGGAGCACCTTTGCTCCTGACCTGGACTCTTCGTCTCCATCCCAACTCCAACCATCATTCTCGGTGACTTTTCACATCTGGAAGGATATCTCCCCAAACCTGATTCTCACATTCTTGATCTCCTGATCTCCAACTTTTCCTCACTTCAGTGGCCTCCTCCACACTGACACTGGCAACTTGTCAGAAACTGTACTGCCTCCAAAGTCATGAATTTGAGCATCTCACTCTGTCCAGGACTTCCCATCTTTGCCAAAACATTTGCTTAGTGACTTTATGGAAACTATTATTTTACTTCATGGAGGCTTCAAACCCATCGACCCTTTGACGTTCCTTCTGATGAAACGTAGATTTTTAGGACCCGTCATTGTAATCTCTCGCTGGAAAATACCTATAATGACTTTACGTCTATCCGTATATGTTCCACTAGCCTGAGGAATCCCCACTCTAGAAGGATCCAAAGATCTGTCTTCTCTGGGTCTGCTCTGGAAGCATCACACAAGCAAGCAGCCTGGTTCCACCAGACATTCCTGATCCCCCACCTCAGCTGAGCCCTCACCACTGGAATTCCACAGTGCTTCTCTCAGAACCATACTCTTAAGGTTTATTTTTTCCTTCTTCAGTCTCTTTAGACACATGGCTGTTTCACCATCTATGTTATTATCCACTGATCATGTGTTGATGAGGGTGGTGGGGGACCCAGAAGGCACCAGACATCAGACGGGCATCACTCATTTTCTCACGATCCTGTCTACAGACCTCTACATCTGTGCTTGTCATCTCATTGTCCCGTAAGTTTTAGAACACTTAGGTTTTGTGACCCAGCATTGCAATCACTCATGGGCAATGACCTCAGCTTCTCCTCCATTCCTGTGCTACACTAGCTAACAGGACAGCTGTCTGTCTTTCCTTCTATCAAAATGCCAGTTCCTCCTTCTGAGCTGTGTGTTTTTTCCCTTCTTATCTTTCAAGGACTTCACTCCATCAGTTACCTCTACTTTCTCCTACATCTTCATCTGCTTTTGCTCTCCCCATGGATGGTCTTCTCTCACTGCTTGTTTGCTTGTTTATTCCTCAAAGACTTTTAAATTGAGGTATAATTGACATATAACGTTATATTAGCTTTAGGTGTGTAACATAATGATTCAATATTTGTTTATATCACAAAATGATGACCACAATAAGTCTAGTTAACACCCATCACCGTATATAATGAGAATTTTCTTTTCTTGTGATGAGAAATTTTAAATCTTCTCTCTTGGCAGCTTTCAAATATGCAATGCAGTATTGTTAACTATACTCACCACGCTGTACATTACATCCCCAGGACTTAATTATTTTAAAACTGGAAGTTTGTACTTCTCGACTCCCTTCACCCATTCTGCCCACCTCCCACCCTTAGCCTCTGGCAACCACCAATCTGTTCTCTGTTCAGATTTATTATTATTATTATTTTAAACCATATCATTCTGGCAGTCACACCAATTGACTTTACTCTAGACATAAACATCAGTTTGCTCTCCCAGTCTTAGTTCACAGCTGTGACCTACCTAGATTTTTTCACCTGTTAATCATCTGCTTTGACACCTCTACTCTCCAAAGACCCCACAGCTCTCAGGCCCTTTTCACAACCACATTTCTTGAAACTATTGTCCAAATGTGCTATGGAGAATCCTTCACCTCATATTAACACCTCCATCTCTCCCTAACCCATCTCGCCACTGAACCTACTCACACCCAAGCCACTGAACGATGGCCAAGTTGCCAAATCCTTCGTATGCATTTTAGTGTTTTCTCAAGAGACTTTAAACTGTCTTCTCTTGGCTTTAATGCCCCATATTCCTAATTCTCCATCTACCTCTCTGGATGCTCCTTCAAAATCTCCTTTACTGGTTTCTCCTGTTTTATCCAAACTCTATGTGTTGGGATTCTTCTGAGTTTGGTCCTAGGCATTCTTTTCTCACTGCACAATAATTTCCCAGGTCATGTCATATATTTCATGGTTTTGTACATCCGTTTATATGGCAATAACTCACAAGTTTACATCTCCACCCTATTTCTCTTTCATGAGCGAGCCCTGGACTCACATACACATTGGTCAACCTAAAACAGTCACATGGAAGTCTCAGATAACCCAAAATTGACATGTCCAACATGGAATTCTTGATTAACTCCTTCAAACTTTATTTTCCTTCAGTTTTTCTCTTTAACAAATAGCACACCTTTACCACAGATGTAGAAAACAAGCTTATGGTTACCAGGGGGGAGATGGGAGGGAGGGATAAATTGGGAAATTGGGATTGACATATACACACTAGTATATATAAAATTGATAACTAATAAGGACCTACTGTATAGCACAGGGAACTGTCCTCAATACTCTCTAATGACCTATATGGGAAAAGAATCTAAAAAAGAGTGGCTATATATGTATGTATAAGTGATTCACTTTGTTGTACACCTGAAACTAACACAACATTGTAAATCAGCTATACTCCAATAAAAAACAAACAAACAAAAAACAAATAGCACCTTTATTGACCAAATTACTCAGTTAAAAAATTCTGGGGCTTCCCTGGTGGCGCAGTGGTTGGGAGTCCTCCTGCCAATGCAGGGGACACGGGTTCGAGCCCTGGTCTGGGAGGATCCCACATGCCGCGGAGCAACTGGGCCCATGAGCCACAATTACTGAGCCTGCGCGTCTGGAGCCTGTGCTCCGCAACAAGAGAGGCCGCGATAGTGAGAGGCCCGAGCACCGCGATGAGGAGTGGCCCCCGCTTGCCACAACTGGAGAAAGCCCTCGCACAGAAATGAAGACACAACACAGCCATAAATAAATTAATAAATTAATTTAAAAAAAAAATTCTGAAAGTCATTCTCAACACGGCTCCCTGACTGTAATACTGAATCCATCATTACATCTTATTGATTCTAACTCTGAAATATATCTTTTTTTTTTTTTTTTAAATTTTATTTATTTATTTATGGCTGTGTTGGGTCTTCGTTTCTGTGTGAGGGCTTCCTCTAGTTGCAGCGAGCGGGGGCCACTCTTCATCGCGGTGTGCGGGCCTCTCACTATCGCGGCCTCTCTTATTGCGGAGCACAGGCTCCAGACGCGCAGGCTCAGTAGTTGTGGCTCATGGGCCTAGTTGCTCCGCGGCATGTGGGATCTTCCCAGACCAGGGCTCGAACCCGTGTGCCCTGCATTAGCAGGCAGATTCTCGACCACTGCGCCACCAGGGAAGCCCTGAAATATATCTTGAATCTGTCCTCTTCTCTCTATTTTTGACTGTATCACCTTTTACTTTGAGACCAGTGAAACAGGCCCTGGATTTTCTAAAGTCCAGACAAAACTTGTTTACAGATATTATCTGCTTTATTTTATTTTTCAATAATACTATTAGGTAGGTATGGGCATCTGATCAAGTCAACCAAACTCAGCATACGTTCCCATGTGGTCCATCATGACCTAACCTGTCTTTATTTCTTTACCATTTTCCCTTAATATATTTCCATACTTGGGTCAAATCTCACTGAAAAAATTCCAGAAGAATGTCATCTTATGCTTTGTCCTTGGTTTTACTTATTTTATCACCTGAAGCACTTTCTCTCTGAGGCTTTCTCTTCCTTTCCTTTCAGGTCACAGCTCAGATTTCATCTCTCATGGGAATCCTTCCTTAAAATGTTCTGGTGCCCTTGGGATAACATCTTGCCCCCAGCCCCTTCACTGTACACCCTACACACTCAGTGCTTTTTCTGTGATAACACTTATTACATCACATTGAAATGGTCTGCTTATTTACTAGTTTCTCCCTTCAGACTAAAAGCTCATTAAGGGCAGATAACATTTCTGTATCTGTAGCATATAGTTATTTACAATATATAGTTACTAAATGAATGTATGAATAAAAGTATTAGCTGACGTGTTCCCTGCTCTCAGTGAATTTATAATTTACAAGTGTTCTTTGTTGATACTTGTATGGACAGCGTCTATTAAAGCAATCCACTCTACATCCAAATACATATTCAAAGTCCCCAAATGAAGGAATGCACCCTTATCATTTAAGAGGTATGACACACATACCTGGACTCTGTAGCCCCATTTTCTATTACTCCCAGCTTCCATTTTTCCTACATCAATTGTTTATCAAAGGGCAGTAGGGATGTCTGTTCATAGATATTGTTTAAAATTACACATGCATGGTGATGATACAAAAAATCGGACTGTTTTAATCAGTTATTGTTAGTATCATTAATACTCTACGAAACTCATCGTTCCAGTTAATATGGAATAAACACATTAACTGATCTCTCCCACTCATTACAACTAGACAAGACACATTTAAAAAAATCTGAGGACTCTGAAAAGTAATCAACAGAAGGTGGATTTGGGGGAGAACCAAAACGTGTATAAAGCACAATATAGTGGTAAGTTTCCGGGTATTTTTCTTCCTCCTATCTTTCTTGGCCTAGACTCAGAGCAGTCAGAATTCTAAAACTGCGTAGAGGATGCTAGCTGAAAAAGCATCATGATAAACCCTCTCTTTTCGGTGTGAGGATGGGGGAAGGGAAAACTTGCAAGATGGAGAGGATGAGGGACTTTACTTTTTGTTCTTGTTGTTCTTTTTCCCTCTTGGCTGTGCCCTGAGGTAAGCCTCAGTCCTGAAGTTGCAGTCTAGCAGCAATGGTAGTAGCAGCAGATGCCACCTAAAACTTTGGGGGGGGGGGGGACAAACAAACAAGCAAACAAAAACCTTCTTTGTGACCAGAGGAACTAAGGAACTGTATTCAGAAAACTGTGAAGGAATTTCAGTTATATTTTCGTCTCTTCCTTCTCTTTAACTGCTTTGCCCTGGAGTTTGACTCAGTCACAAGAAGTGAAAAACATCCACGGGAGGTAATGCTTTTGCTTTCTAGGCTGAGGGGCTCCCGTGGGAGCCAGTGTGGGAGGGAATCACAGAGAGAAGGGAGCTCATGAAAGGATCATGTAAAGCTCGTAAACAATCTCAGGCTCGCCACTGAGCGTGTATGGAACTCACCTAAACCAGCATACCAAGGGCTTTGAGAACGAAACTATCATGTGGGCCACCACCCAGCATCCTAGCTGGCTGATGAAGGACCATCTTAATGACGTTGCTCAGGCTTTGGAATCAGAACTGACGTTGGAACCACAGCAGCAGGAAGGTCGGGACTGTGGTGTGAACCTAACTGAACTCATTGGCTGCGAACACAGCCCATTCTACCTCCGGGGATATTCCCAAAGGATGTTAACAGGATCTAGAGTCTACTACATAATATTCAAAATGTGCAGGATATAATCCATTCCTAATCACGCTAAGAACAAGGAAAAGCTAAACAATTCACCAGGGAAAAGAGAATTAACAGAAACTGACCCCGAGAAGACCTCTATGTTACAATTATCAAAGACTTGAAAGCAGCTAGTATAACTGTGTCCCACAGAGTAAAAGTGAGCACTTTTGAAATGAATATGAAAATAGAAATTTTCAACAGAGAACCAGAAGCCATAAACAATAAACAAATAAAAATATTTAGAACTGAATTTAGATATTCACTGGATAAGCTCAATAGCGGAATGGAAATAACAAAGTCAAGAGTCAGTGAACTTGAAAATAGATGAACAGAATTCATGTAATCTGAACAACAGAGGTTATGAGAAGGGTAATGACTTGATTACAAAAGGGCAAAACAAGGCATGTCTTGGTGTGTATTCTGTCCAGTTCCAGTGGTGGTGGGTACATCAATCTATGCATATGTTAAAACTCATAGAAATGTACACTAAAAAAATGTAGCTAACTTTAGTAGCTAACAAAGTGTATGGTACAACACAGGTGCCAAGCAAATTTCATCATATGTCAGAATCTTGGACGTCCCCAAGGTTTACAGCTTCTTAAAAGCGACTTGTCCTTTAAGTAAATCTGGATCTTCTGTGCACTGAGAAACTCAACATTCCTTCAAAGAGCTTGCGGATTCTTGGGAAGCTCATAACCTTCTTGGCCCACGGAGCTCTCGGTTCTGGATTCCACTGAGGGTGCACTGAGTTCTCCATCCTGTTCTTGTGCCCTACCCTGGCTGTCTCCCCTCTATGCTGGTTGGTAAACTGTCTGCTTCAACTCCTGGAGAAATACTGATTCTAGGCTATGTGCACACACAGTGCTGACGGATTTTTAAGGGAGGAGATTATATTTCACAAAGCATACAAAGTAACTCAAATTTTACTTTTAAACATTCTGGTCTCCAGAGATAATATACATTGTCCCCATCAACCACATAAATGTTTATTGGATGAAGAGCCCAAATTATTCTTCAATATTTTTCAAAATAGACACATAGACACCAAACACATCCCCAGAACACTGCGTTTTCCTTTTTATTCACATACACCCTCTTGGGCATACACAGACCCCAAATCGTAAGCTCATACAGTTTTAAGTTATTGAGGCAACTCGCGTGCATGCCCCCACATGCATATATGTTAGCACATTTTCTTTCTTTATTTAGCAGAATACTTAGTTTGCCATTGATTTCCCTTTAAATCTATTTTTCAGATGTTCTATGTTGGGGAACATTCATGGAATCACAAGGCCCTGATTCGTTTGCACTTGATTTCCTATAACGATATTCTCTAGGGGTTGTTCGGTCTCTCAGACCCGTTTTCAAGTCTTTTTAGTGTTTTATTTTCTCTTAAACCAGATGTTTTTTTCCCCCAGGAACTCAGAGAACTTCAACCTCATACGCATTCCCAGCATGACACATACATGGCTCCAGGGCCCCTGCTCGGTCACATGCACGCCGGCCTGACACGCCGCCCAGTGCTGCACCAAAGAAGGCTTCTCTCAATCATCAGGAGGAATTGTCCCCAAACAGAACATCTGAGTCGCGAGCTCCACGTTCCTTCCATTATTCATTCTATACGTTATGAAAAATAAGCACTTGGAAAGCCTAGCATATTCCCCTGACCAAAAATCATGATTCTGATGAGGATGATTTTGATGCCGCTATTGCAGCATTATTTGTGCATGAGAACAGCACTCAGCTCTGCACCAAACAGAACTGAGACTGGCCTTGCCTCCAGGGCTTAAAAACTGGGGAGACAGATCTGATGAGGAGGAAGGGTACATGAGCCTTAGACAGTATAGCCTCTGTTGCCAATTGCCTGAGGGGTCTCTATGGGTCCAAAGAATATTTTGAAGAACAAATACACACTAAGGAGGAATTGAAAGGAGGAAGTCTTTGTTCACATATCAGGGAGAGCTTTCCTATGGTTGAGTCATTTCAAGAGCAAGGGGGACACAGCACCGAAAAAGAAAAACATCTCAAAGGAAGGATAAACAGGCGGACACACAGGAAAAGCAGAGCAGGGCGGCCCCCGAGGTTCTCAGGGAGTCCAGGGACCAACACCAGAGCCTCCTAAATGTGATGGGTCCCCCAGTGGTGACACTGTAGGCATGGTGGTCAGGTAAGTTCAACTGCCCCTGGGACCGCCCTGGGCGGTGCTGGTGTACTTACAGTGTTCCAGGCCCCCCGCTGCTGGAGGCCATTAGACCGCTCCAGTCATTCTGAGAGCCAAACGTGCACTCACGTATTCAAATATCTCCCGGTAAGATCGTACATGCCACAGAGCAACTAAGCCCGTGCGCCGCAACTACTGACCCCGCGAGCCACAACTACTGAAGCCCGCGTACCTAGAGCCCGTGCTCTGCAACAAGAGAAGCCACCACAATGAGAAGCCTGTGCACCGCAACGAAGAGTAGCCCCCGCTCGCCACAACTAGAGAAAGCCCGCGTGCAGCATGGAGGACCCAACGCAGCCAAAAATAAGTAAATAAATAAAAATTTAAAATAAATAAATAAATAATAAAATTAAAAAAAACAAAAACAAAAAACAAATCTCTCCCAGCAATAGTGCCCAGCTGAGAGCCCTGAGTACCGAGTTTCTTCAGACACGGTGAGGAAGTATGAAAAGTTCCAGCCACGGCACAGCAGAGAGACAAGAGCAAGTGGCCCACACTGCTCATCATGGGGGTCACGGTGGCCAGCACTGCGGGGTGTGTGTACTTTGTGTTCTCTCTCCCTAACTCTGTCCTTGGTGGCACTTCTGTGTTACTCCTACGTCTCCTTCCTTCTTATCGTCTTCCAATCCTTCAAACAAGACCTTCTTCCAAGAAAGCACCAGAAACACAATCCTATTTGCAAAGAACTACTAGGCATTTAAACCGTTTCTCCTGCGATGGATTCCAGAGTGGCAGCAGCAACAGACAGGGGTGCCCTGAAGTCAGTCACATGGCTGGTTTAGTTGAACTGTCACTGCTCTATCTGGAGGAAGCTGCTTATCTTATGTTCCTTTTGAAACGAAGGAGGATGAATATCTATCCTACATTTTATAGATTCGCTGAAATATTTTAAATATATGGGAGCATTCTGTGAATTGTAGAATGCTGTGTAGAATGCCGTGTAGATAGGAGAAGCTGTTAGTTCACAGAACCCAGACACCCACACTGAAGGTACTGATTAATGGTCGATTGTCAGCCAGTGGCCAAGCCTCTGGGGCAGCTCTTAGGGAGATGGGTCTTCCTCGCAGGGGACGATGCTGAGTTTGCAGGTGTCCCCCAGCGCTGACTACCTGGGGGCCGGTCCTGAGCTCAGCTCCTCCGGTCTCAGGATGCAGTGGGGTAAGCTGGAGGGTGGCATTCACAAGAGGACCATCTACAAGAGGGCAGAAAGTGCCTGGAATTGCAAAGACCCTGGTGGAACAAGACTCATCTGTCAAGGCCAGGACGGGGGCTGATAGCTCGAGGAGTGGCAGCAAACAGGGCTGGGAGCGGAGACAGGAAGATTCATTCCTTCCCGAGAAAGGAGTGCGCTGTGAAGAATAAACCATCTCCTCTGCGGCCACTGGACCCGACCCAAGAGCGAAACTTGTTTTGCGAATTTGATCCCAGGGGAAGCCAGTGGCGGTGCCGCTCCAGGAGAAGCAGGGGTGAGTGGGGTGGCAGGTGCTGTATGACACAGCAAGGCAAGCCCAGGTGACGCGGCGGCCACACCTGACTGCACCTGCCAGAGGTAAGTGTGGCTCCGGCCTGGAGCTGGGTGGGGAGAGAGACGGTGGCAGGGAGGTGCCAGCTAGAGAAGGACAGAGTCATCCAGACCCAGAGACTCCATTCCAGTTTCTTCAAGAGGCACATGGTAATTAAAAAAAGACTTCCCTGGTGGTGCAGTGGTTAAGAATCCGCCTGCCAGAGCTTCCATGGTGGCACAGTGGTTGAGAATCTGCCTGCCAATGCAGGGGGACACAGGTTCGAGCCCTGGTCTGGGAAGATCCCACATGCCGCGGAGCAACTAGGCCCGTGAGCCACAATTACTGAGCCTGCGCGTCTGGAGCCTGTGCTCCGCAACAGGAGAGGCCGCAACAGTGAGAGGCCCGCACACCGCGATGAAGAGTGGCCCCCGCTTGCCACAACTAGAGAAAGCCCTCGCACAGAAACAAAGACCCAACACGGCCATAAATAAATAAATAAATAAATAAATAAATAAATAAATAAATAACTGTATTTTAAAATAAAGGCTCGGAAGGTTGAGGAGAGAGATAAGAGGAGGGTTCAGAGCAGTGGCTTCCAATGATGTTCCTGTGATCACAGGGGGGAGGATGTAGGCCGTGACAAGCCAGGACGGCTCCCAGTTCATGCCCTAGTGAAGCCACGAAGAAGACAGGGGTCAAGGTCCAGTCTCGCAAGGGGCAGGGGTCCGAGAGGACACCACCGCGATGGCTCTTGAGAGATGCAGGGTCCAGGTGGGAGGGGGGCAAGGGCAGGGGGGCCGAGAGGTGGGCAGGCTGGAGAGCACAGCAAGGCGGGAGCAGCTTTCCCTCTGCCTGGGACCCTTGCTCCTTGCTGGCCCGTGGGAGCGGCCCCAGACCAGACTCCCCGCTTCGCGGCTGTCCCCGGGGAACCAGCGCGCGGCTGCCTTTAAGCTGCACCTTCCTCATCGTGTCCACGTGGCAAAGCCGTGAGCTCAGCCTCCCGAGTACTTAGGCCCCGTGACTCTGAGCCTGACGACCGTGGCACCTGCGGGGCTGGGCATTCGGGTCGGGTTCCTGGGGGCCTGGAGGAAAGCCCGGCAGCCCCTCCAGGCCCTGCCCCTCCCCCCATGGGCACTGCAGCCGGAGTGAGGGGTGGGTGGCAGCCCTGGAGCTGGGGAGGCAGAGGGCAGGGAGGGACTGGTGTTATGGCTGAACTGTGTCCTCCCCACGTTCAAATTCTCGTGTTGAAGCCTTAACCCATGGTACCTCAGAATATGACTGTTTTTGGAGATGGGACCTTTAAAGAGTTAATTAAGGGAACACAACACTGTGAGAGTGGACCCAAATCCAGCGATGACTGGTGTCCCTGTAAGATGAGGACATTCCCAGAGAAATGACCCTGTGAGGACAGACATCTCCAAGCCAAGGAGAGAGGCCTCTGAAGAAGCCAACCCTGCCCACACCTTGGTCTTGGACGTCCAGCCTCCAGAACTCTGAGAACATAAATGTCCATTGGTTAAGTCAGCAGCCCCAGCAGACACGTGCAGGGGTGCATCTGTCTGTTCTCTCCCACGTAAACACAAGGCCAAGAGGAACAAGGGGAATTCTCATCTGTTGAGGGCCTTCCACTCCACTTGCCAAATAGTTCACGTATTTTATTTTATTTAACACTCACAACAATCCTCCTTTACAGAACCCAGGGGACTGAGGGGGAGGGAGGCTGGGTCAGTCCTTTGGAGGTCAGGGGACGGGTCTACCTGGCTGAGAACCTAGTGCATCCCACTTGCACGGGGCAGCTTCCCCAAAGGGAAGGAGGAGGGGAGAGCGAGAAGACCAGAGGGGGAAGAGCCAGAACAGGTTGGGGACGAGATGGGAATGGAGCCTCTAGGGCGATGACAGAACAGGGTCTGTTCTGGCCACGGAAGCTGGGAAAGAGCTGCGTGTTTCATTTGCAGACACCACTACTGGCAGGAAAATGTCCACTTTTGCCCAGAAGCCCCTCACGTAATAGGAAAGGCCCATTTAAGTCTTGCCCATCTTGGCCCTGCCTTCCGCCTTCTTAGCTAAAAGCACTGTCATTTCCTAGACTGAGAAGAGGGCGCTATAACTGGAAGAGTAGCCTAGAGTAGAGAGTTAAGCATTGCAGGGCATACAGGATATTTCTTTTCTTTTTTCTATTTTGTATCCTCTAGGAATGTACCCATGATGCAAATATTTTTAAATTCCAAATTCTCCATCCAAATTCACTCTCACACATTAATAGGCATCCTGCTTTGCTTGTCTTCCCAAGCTCTTTGATCTCCCATCAGGGTGCCGTCAGAGTTGCCTTTATTTAATACAAAGACATTGGACATCAAACCCTGGGCTGAGACCTTCAGTCCCTGCTTCTCCAACAGGGGGCTCATTACCTTGAGTCAGTCACCTAGCATTACCGGGCTGATCAGGGAGCTTACGGCTTTAAGAACTTGCAAATAATTAGGAGTCATGGATTAACTAGAAGCTTAATTTGTATACTCTATATTAGAAATCGCCTCTGTCTTATTTCTTCCAATTCCATACGATAATGTGAAGGCACGTTGTCAAAGGTATGCGACCACACGTGTATTCACTTAGTTAAAAGTTACATATACTCTATTAACACACACACATATACACACACACACACAACTTGTAGTTAAGTTACAAGAGCACACAGGTATTCATAGGTACCTATAAGATTTTGTGTAGATTTCTCTCAGTTGAATAAGTATTCAATTTATCATTTTACCTGCCCTACCAATTTGTTTTAAAGCATCTTCCTTCCACTGTAAACACAAAGAAAAATTTCATGCCAGCTGAGTCTAAATATCCCCAGCTATGAATTAGTCTCATTGGAATTAATGATGTTTCACTGTATTAGGATCAGATATTCTTCAGAAAACATGAGATTTTTTTTAAAGACATAAGCTGATCATGGAGACTATTTCTGCTCAGGGAGCAGTTTTAGACAAAAATCTTCTAGTTGGGGGTGGGGTTTGGGGTTGTCATCTGAAAGCTCCTAATAATCACCATTATCTATCACCATAGAAGATGTGTCTTTGTGTAAACTTGGAAACCAGAACAATTTATTGCTATTTCAAGTTACCCACTCACTTCCAGACACAAGCAATTCCCCAAGCAGCTCTAGCTCAGCTCCTCTGATGACAAGAGAATTTCTGAAGAATATTTCACGGAGAGTTTTTAAATGTTTACAACAATGCAAATATCGATGTCTCAGCCAAGTCAATATCGGAATTTATTGTCCTTCAATATTAAACACTGAGCCAGGCTCCCTATTGGTCAATATTTGCATTCAGGTAAATAAATCTTTATACTGACTTCAGCCGATGTCAATAGCTACTTATTCCAGATAAGTAAAAGTAAAAACAGGAAGCATTATTTATTTTTTTGAGGCAAAACAGCAACTAGTTACATAAAGGCCCTGCGGCATTTCTAAAATATCAATACGCAGTTACTTTTGGCAATGAAACATCACGGTATTATGAATCACACCGGATGGAATTTTATAATTAGGAGTTAATAAAAATAAATTTCATCTGTTATTAATACCACAGTGCTGTTTTTTAAAACTTGAAAGAATTCTCAGCTCTCCTGTTCTTTTCACCACTTGTGAGGTTAATTTTTGATATTATCTGTAACTGTGGGAACTCACAGGGCTATGTTCCTGAACACTTCCTAGATTATGTGATTAACCCTTATTCCAAACGTAAAAGAAAAATGTGCCCAGGCTTGACCTCTATGTGGGTGAGCAGGTGCTGTCTAGCTGTGCTTTGGGCCTCGTGTTTTGTGCTTTGGAATCAGGCCTCACAGGCCACCTCTGGGCATCAGGCCTCCGTGTTTCTAGATGTCTACCAGGAACAGACCGGGGTTCTGTGAATGAAAGAAGCTTCTTCCCCCGTAGTCAGTGCCCACTGGGTGGGGAAGGACCTCAGTCACCTGTTAGGACACAATAAACAGCCCCAGTGGAAACTGAACAAATGGGTCGGTGTTACTTGCATAAGTAGAATTTTGAAAAACATAGGATAGAATAGTTAGAATAGTTACAATTGTGAAAAACATATAATACGTATTTTATTATTTTCTGTAGGGGGAGTACATTGTGCTTTTGTACGCACAGAATTTATTTACCTAGACACTGTCAGATGTTTACTTAGAAATGATAATATACTGAGAAAAGTAGCAATATTACTTCCCTGTAAGAAAGTTCCTGCACCCTTCAGGCCTGGGTTGATGCTCCAGTAATTGGCGTGTGGACTGACCAGCCTAACAGAACACTTAACCACGCAAACGTGGCCACTCTGTGGCTCTAAACAGTCACACACAAGGTCGGTCCTTTATAGCTGCTAGCAGAATTCAGTCACTAAGCAAGCGATACTCAGTGGCGATGTCGTGCTTTTAAAGCAGCACAGGTCAAATAAAATTAAATGAAGATTTATGCCCATTATAAAAATGTCTACGATGCGATCGAGCCTCCCCAGAACGATAAAAGCTGCTAAAAGTGAAATAAATGATATCTGCCTCAAGCATGATTTTCCCCCAGAGTCTCCGTAGCCCAGAGGGCAATGGTAGCTGATTCTATAGAATGCTGAAGAACGTGTGTTTGCTGCTTTGAAATCTAGGTGTGTTCTACATGACCAGAAGCAAGTGGAGACAGTTCCCAAGAGAATCCACCAAAGGAAGCCTGTGAAAGCATCACAGGCCGGAAGCTGTCCTGTAGGGGAGGCTGGCTTGCGCAGCCTGAAAAGCAAAAGAGCTGGGTGCAGTGACGCGGACAGCACGTGTCTGTTGGAGAGGCCTGGACTTCTGCGATGCTATGTTACTCTTTTTCCTTTGGAACACGGATGTCAACAGCCTTTAAATCAACTTTCACAGCATACTTGAGGTTTACTGACTTGCTTTATGTAAACTAGGAAATCACAATCCCGGCCCTATGTGCACAGGATTTCCCTAGTGACCCCAGTGGAGATTCAGGAAGGTGCCTTACTTCTCATCGGCCACTGAAAAACACTAGTGAGCCCCCGCGGTGGTTCCTCGTGGATTTAAACAGTCAACACAGATTTTGTGAAAACCTACCATGAGCTAGGGCCAGGCTATGAATGGAGTCCCGTTTACCATGGCACCCTGCCCCCAAAACAGTGACTGGCACATAGTAGGAGATACCATCATTGTTTGTGGATAGAATTAATAAACAAGAGATTCGAGAGGCAGAGTTCTCACGTGAGGAGGCTTACAGCCCACAGAGAGTTAGGTAATACAGCCATGATCACACACGTAGGTATTTTAAATTGGAGGGGCGCAGAGGAAACAGTGCAGAGTATTGCATCCACACGTCTGAGGAGTTCTCGAGGTTGTTGATCTGGTGGGAATGTGTATGTGTGTGGGTGAAGGGGGCTGCTTATCAGGGAGAGGTTAACACTGACACTGAGATTTTAAAAGGCCAAACATGAACAAAGAGCCTGGGAGACAAAAAGGGAAGTGGATTCCAGGCAAGTGGAACAGCACGTGCAAAGGCTCAGAGGCAGAAAAGAATATGGCATTTTAACAGATATTTATAAGTAGATGTGTTGATCCTGGGGTTTGAAGTGCAATAGTGGAAAGAATGAGGACCATTCTGTGTGGATGTTTGGGCAGGTATCTAAATATGACAAGGAAAACTCTTTGAGGATATTGCTGAGAAGCAGAGGACCATCTGCAACATTTGAGCCAGAGAATAACATAATCGGATCCACCAGGTAGGCAGCGCCCTCTAGCAGCAGAATGGAGGACGAGGTAGAGAAAGGCAAGCCTGAAAGACAAAAGGACTAGGAACAGAGCTAGTGCAATGATCCTGATAAGAGAAAAGATGTGCCTCACCCAGGCAATGGCGATGGGAATGGAGAGAAATTCAGGTAGTGAAAGGACATTTAGAAGGACTGGAAATCTTTCTAAAAGACTTGGAATTTGATTGAAAAGATATGTGCAGTTAAAAGAAGGAATCTAAGATAACTTACAATTTTCTATCTGGGGCAACAGGACAGTGGTGCCATTCCCTGTAATAATACAGGACACACATGATGAATTCCATCTGTATACAATAAGGTTAAAGTGGCTATAGGGCATTGAAATGGGGATGTCTTTAACACAGTTAGCTATTTGGATTGGGGGCTCAGGAGTGGAGTCTGCACTAGACAGACCTGCTTGTTATGTTGATTACTGCGGCTACACAGTGGTGGCAGTTGCAGCTGTGGCCCAGAACGAGATAAAAGGAGAAAGTGCAAAGTGAAAAGAGGAGAGGATCCAGGCCAAACCCACCCTGGAAATGACTGTCCTTAAGCTGTGAGTAGAGGAAGAGCCCAAACGAAGGTTAAGAAGGAAATTTCAAAGAGGGAGGAGAAGCGTGGAAGAGTGTTTTGAGGCTGAGGAGACCGTGTTCCCAAAGATCTCTGGACAGTATCTCCCAGGCACACCGACATGGACAACCTCTCACTGGGAGGTGGGGTCTGTGGTGCCTTCTCGTATCGGGTGGGGCTGTATCCCAGCTTCACTTGCTCTTTAGGAACCCGGCCACCTTGGTGTGAGGAAGCCAAATAGGCCATGAGAGAGACGCCTCAGAGAGGCTGTGTGCATATGTCTGACTGATGCCCCAAGCGTTCACCTGGCCTTCAGGTCTTCCCAGGTGAGGCCCCATGCATCGCAGAGCAGACACACGCTGTGTCACACGCTCTGTCCAAATCCCTGACCCAAGGTGTCTGTGAGTATGATACCATTGTTAGTTTACACCACTAGCCTAGGGGCTGGCTTCTTACCCTGCATTAGCCAAATGGAACAGAGGCCAAGCAAAGGGACAGAAATCTGAAAGACAGAGTAGACAAGGAGGCAGACAGTCGGAGTAAGAGGAGGAGAAGTCTATTAGATTTGGCGACTGGAAGGCCCATGGTGGTCTGAGTATCTCAGTGCAGCGGTGAGATTGGAAGGCAGACCCTAGTGAGCTAGTGACTTGTGCCTTGGAGAGTAGACTGCTCTTTCTACAAGCATTTCTCTTTTCTTTCAGCTGCTCTTTGATGATTTGCCAGTGCCAATATCTTTTATAATTCTCAATAATCTGTTACAAAAAATTAATTGGCAAATATGCTTTTCATTTCTTAGAACTCAGAAAATAAAATCCCCAAACCAGAATTTACCTATTTGTCTCAAAACTTTAACACAAGTGATTGATATCTTTAAAAGATTTTTTAGTATGATATACATAGCACTCAGCTTTTATAATTATCAATATTCTGACAACATCATTTTAGTTACTACTGTTGTTTGCTGGAATATTTTAAAGTAAATCCCAAATATTTCTTATATCATTTTGCTCTGGAAATGCTTCAGAATACATCCCTAAAAAGTAATGCTTTTGATATTACATTACTAAATACAATTAAGGCATCTGACAAAATTAATAATAATCCTTTATAGTGACTTAATTTTGATTCAAGCTTTCTATAAGCTTTGTTTTTCTGAGAACCTAATATGTTAGGCATTGGTCTAGGAACTAAGAGATATATAAGTGAAGAAGAAGAAAGACAAACTAGAGGAAAAACTGCAAAAGATGTTAAGTAGATCTTTAGATACCACAATGTCAGCTTTCAATTATTTTCATCCTCATCAATAAAGGCCTTCTCCTTCAATCTTTGGTCACTTGGTAGCCACACAGTATATGTTGTGGTCTCATCTTCTGTTTGGGAGAAACATGCTCTTAGAAAAATATCAAGCAATTGTAAAGTTATTAAGTCATAAATCTGTTGAAAATGTAAATAATAATAATGAGAGAATGTCTTTCGCATCAATAAGAAATAAGGCAAGAAGGCAAACCCTTACCACCCCCATTCAATAGGAGACCTAACCAGGCAAGAAGATAGGAAACAAAAATGAAAGGGATTACAGATTAGAAAAGAAGATCAGCTTCACTTGCAGATGACATAATTGCCCACAGAAAATATGAGGAATCTACAAAAACCTGCTAGAATTAATGTGATGTTCTCAAGGTCACATAATACAAGGTCAACACACAAAAATAAAGTATATTTCTGTATACTAGCAACAACAGATTGCAAGAGAATAATGTGTCTGGGGTCCCTGAGACCACTCTCACCCTCAGTGATTCACTAGAAGAACTCATGGGACTCAGCATGAGTTGTGCTCATGGCTGATGTTTATTACAGAGACATGGGCAGAGTCAGGAGTCTATATGAGGGCCCTATATGCTCTCTTCCTCCCATGAGGGGTCACATAGAGCACAATCTGCCCTCAGCAATAAACATGCAGCAACGTGTGTGATGTTTCTGCCTAAGGAAGCCCATGAGAGACTCAGTGCCCAAGCTTTTCATTGGTGGCTGGTCACGCGGGCACACTCTGCCTAGCTTGTACCCAAATTCCAAGCTCCCAGAAGCATAAGCCACATTGTACAGTCTAGGCACAATAAGCCACCCTTATCAGTTAGGGAAAGTTTTATGTAAGTGTAGGGAACTGTTTACCAACTACATACCCAGATACCACCTAGGGGTCAATCTTGCAGGCAGTTCTCTTTAAAGGTAACAGTTTTGGGTCTGCTATATTAACTCTTTTAGAACAAATACCTACCAAAAAATATAGCAGGATTTTTTTTTAAAGAAATTGAAAAACGTACTCTAAAATATATATGAAAAAGCAAAGTACATGAAAAAGAAAATAGCCAGTAATATAAAAAAAAAAGAGGACTGAACTTGGAGGACTTATATTATCTCATGTAGGGCTTACTATAAAGTTACAATAATCAAGATATTGTGGTATGGGCTTCCCTGGTGGCGCAGTGGTTGAGAATCCGCCTGCTAATGCAGGGGACACGGGTTCGAGCCCTGGTCTGGGAGGATCCCACATGCCACGGAGCAGCTGGGCCCGTAAGCCACAACTACTGAGCCTGCGCGTCTGGAGCCTGTGCCCCGCGACGGGAGGGGCCGCGACAGTGAAAGGCCCGCGCACCGCGATGAAGAGCGGTCCCCGCACCGCGATGAAGAGTGGCCCCCACTTGCCTCAACTGGAGAAAGCCCTCGCATGAACCGAAGACCCAACACAGCCAAAAATAAAATAAAATAAATAAAATAAAGTAGCTATAAAAAAGAAAAGTGCTTTAAAAAAAAAAAAAAAGATATTGTGGTATAAGCATAAGCATTGACATACAGATTTATGGAGGAGAATAGTTAGTTCAAAAATACCCACACATATATGGCCAATTAATTTTGGAAAAAGTCACCAATGCAATTCAATGCATGAAAGGATTGTCTCTCTAACATATGTTCTGGAAAACTGGATATCCAAATCAGAAAAATGAAAAATAATCTCAATCCTTCCATTACATCATATAAAAAATTTAATGGATAGTACATCTAAACACAAAAGGTAAAATTATAAAATGTCTTGAAGAAAACATAGAAAGACATCTTCATGACCTTAAGATCCTAGGTTGGTCACAAAAGCTGTATGTATAGGAAAAAGCTAACTGTGTTAGAAAAAGTTGATAATTTCAGTAACATCAAAAGTAAAACTTTTAGCTCTTCAAAAGACATCTTAAGAAAATGAAAAGGTAAGCTAAAGAATGGGGAAAAAATCTTTGCAATACATATATATTTGGCAAAAGAATTGTATCCCCAATATAAAATATTCTTATAATTTAATAATAACAACACACCTTTTATTTAAAAATGGCAAAAACTGGAAAAGACATTTTATGAAAGAGAACATAAAAATGGCCCATAAACACATGAAAAGGTATTCAATATCATGATTCAGCAGAAAAACATAAATTAAAACCACAATGAAATAACAATGCTCACTAGACCAGAACACTTTTTTAAAAAGACTGGCATCAAGTACTCCACCCAATAAACAACCTTGGCACATGAAATGTTTTCCAAGATAGACCACATGCTAGTCCATAAAGCAAGCTTCAGTAAATTTAAAATGACTGAAACCATACAAAGTATGATGTCTGACCACAGTGGATTGAAATCAGAAATCAGTAACAGGAAGAAACTTGGGGAATTGACACATATGTAAACATTAAACAACTCACTTCTAAATAAATAATGGGTCAAAGGGAAATTAAAAAATACTTTGAGATAAATTAAAATGACTTTATAATATATCAAAACTTATGGGATGCAGCTTACTCAGTGCTTAGACATTTATAGTTATAAATGTCTATATTAAAATAAAAAAGAAAGACCTCAAATTAATAACTGAAACTTCCACCATAAGACACTGGGAAAAGGAGAGCAAACTAACCCTAAAGCGAGCATTAGGAAGAAAATAATGAAGAATATAGAATAAATTAATGAAATAGACAATAGAAAGCAATAGAGAAAATCAACAAAACCAAAAGTTGGTTCTTTGACAAGCCTTTAGAAAGAGTGACTGAGAAAATAAAGTGAAAGACTCAAATTATTAAAATCAGGAATGAAAGAGGAGATACTATGCCAACCTTACAGAAAAAAAAATAAAGGAATAGTATGAATAATTATATGCCAATAAACTGGATAACCTAGGTGAAATGGGCAAATTTATAGTAAGATATAAACTATTAAAACCAGCTCATGGAGAGTTAAGAATTCTGAATAGACCTACAGCAAATACAGCTATTAAATTAGTAACTAAAATTTATTCACAAAGAAAGCCCAAGTCCATATGGCTTCACTGTGAATTCTACCAAACATTTAAAGAAGAACTAATAAATTACTCACAAATTCTCCAAAAAGAAAAAAAAAAATAATAGAAGAGAATACACAACTCATTGCACGGGGCCAGTATTAACCTGATTCCAAAACCAGACAAAGATTTCACAATAAAAGAAAATCATTGACCAATATCTCTTATGAATGTAGATGGGGAAATCCTCAACAAAAATACTAGCAAACAAAATCCAGGAGCACGCAAAAATGATTACACAGTATGACCAAATGGAACGTATACCAGGAATGCAAGATCGATTCAATTAAAGTAATATATTGGGTTGGCCAAATGAACTTTTTGGCCAACCCAATACTATATCAACAGAATAAAGCACAAAACATAGGATCATCTCAATAGATCAAAAATAGTGTTTAACAGAATCCGATGCTCCTTCCTGATAAAAAATACTCAACAAACTAGGAACAGAAAAAAGTCTTCCTCGACCTGATAATGTGGATTTACAAAAACCCCATAGCTAGCATCAAATTTAATGGTGAAAGATTGAGTGCTTTCCCCACCGAGATCAGGAACAAGAGAAGAATGTCTACTATCAACCAGTTCTATTCACATTGTATTGTAGGTTCTAGCTGGGCTATTAGTCAAGAAAATGACATAAATGGCATTTTGGGAAGGAAGATGTAAAACTCTCTCTATTCACAGATGACATGATCTTAGATATAGAAAAGCCTGAGGAATCCATTAAAAACTATTAGAACTAATAAATGAATTCAGCAATATTAAGAATACAAGATCGATATATAATAAATAATAAAAAAATAATAAATAACTGCATGTCTATACATTTTCAATGAACAATTTGAAAACGAAATTACATAAAAAGAATTCCATTCATAATAGTATCAAAAAGAATAAAATACTTAGCAATACATTTAACAAGAGTGCAAAACCCATACTCTGAAGATTATAAAACATTGTTGAAAGTTATTAAAGAAAATCTAAATCATTGGGAAGTCTCCATGTTCATGAATCTGAAGGCTTAATGTTGTTAAGATGGCAATATACCCCAAATTGACCTTCAGGTTCAGTGTAATTGCTATCAAAATCCAAGTTGATTTTTTTGGCTAAAATTAACAAGCTAATCATAAATTTCAAATGGTAATTCTGGGGCCTTAGAATAGCCAAAGCAATCTTGAAAAAAGGAAATCAAATTTGGTTGACTCATAATTCCAGAGTTCAAAACTTACTGCAGAGTCACAGTCATCAAGGCAGTGTGGTACTGATATAAGGATAGATACATAGATCAACGGAATAAAATTGAGAATCTAGAAGCAAATCCCCATGTTTATGGTAAATTTATTTTTGACAAGAGTGTCAAAACAATTCACTGGCCAAAATAATAATTTTTTTTCAACAAATGGTGCAGGGAAGACTGGATAGCCACATGCAAAAGGATGAAGATGTACTCTACCACAGACCATATACACAAATTAACTCAAAATGAATAATGTAACAACTAAAACTCTTAGAAGAAAACACAGGAGTAAATTTTCTTGATCTTGAATTAAGCAATAGTTTCCCAGACATGACACCAAAAGCACAAACGAAAGGAAAAAGAATACATAAATTGGACTCCATAAAAATTTAAAACTTTAAAGAACTGATACCAATGAGCACCATCAAAAAAGTGAAAAGAGAACCCTCAGGGAGAAAATATTTGCAAATCATAAATTTGATAAGGTACTTATACATAGAAAATATTTTTTGAAAACTCTATGACTCACTAAAAAAATACAACCCAATTAAAAATGGACAAAGATTCTGAACAGATATGTCTCCAAAGTAGATATACAAATGGCCAAGCAGCACATCAAAAGATGGTCCCATCATTAGCCATTAGAAAAATGCAAATCATAACCACAATGAGACAAGACTTCACACCCACTAGGATGGCTATAATTAAAGATGAATAATAACAAGTGTCCATGTGAATATAGAAAAATTGGAACTTTCATACACGGTGGTGAGAATATAAAATAATGCAGCAACTTTGGAAAATAGTCTAGTAGTGTCTCAAAAGGTGAAATAGAGCTACCGTATGACCCAGAAATTCCACTCCTTGGTATACACCGAAGAGAAATAAGTATATCCACACAGCAACTTGCACACGAATGTTCATAGCAGTATTATTTACAATAGCCCCAAAGTGGAAACAACCCAAGTGCCCATAAACTGGTGAATGAATAAACAAAATGTGGCTTATCCATTAATATCCATACAACGGAATGTTATTTGATCATAAAAAGGAATGTAGTGCTGATAAATGCTACAACGTGAATGAACCTTGAGAACATCATGCCAGGTCAATGAAGGCAATGACAAAAGATGCCATTGATATAAAATACACCAAATAGGCAATTCTATAGAAACAGAAAGTAGATTAGTGTTTGCCTAGGGCTGAGGGCAGGTAAGAGGAAGAGGTGAGGTGAAGACTGACATCTGAAGGATACAAGTTTCTTTTGGAGAGTGATAAGATTTTTCTACAATTGTGTTGCATAATAAAAAATTGATACCTGTACAACTCTGCAAATATATAGAAAACATTAATTCGCACATGTCTAAATGAGTGAATTGTAAGCTATGTTAGTTATATCTCAATAATGCTGACAACTGCATTTATTTTAATTTATTATATGTTATTTCTTATATTACATTTAATCAATCAGTTAATTGTCACACAAAAATAAATACATACTTCCAAAGGGCTAAGATGTGGATAAAATGGAAGGCTCATATATTTTTGGTGGTAAAGTGGCTCAACAAGACATTTGTAAACTGTCTTGATATATCTTGTAAAATTTAATATATGCTTAACATGTGACACAGCCATTCCAATCCCTGGTATATATTTTAATTTCCCTTTGACCCGCTGGTTGTTTAGGAGTGAGTAATTTAATGTTATATATGTGTGAATTTCCCAAATTTATTTCTGTAATTGATTCCTGATTTCAATTCACTGTGGTCAGACAACATACTTTGTATGTTTTCAATTATTTTAAATTTATTGAGGCTTGCTTTATGAACTAGCATGTGGTCTCTCTTGGAAAACATTTCCAAGGATGTTTATTGGGTGGAGTATGTGTACACATGCTCTTAATAGTTTTATTCCCAATAGCCTGAAACTAAAAATTATCTAAATGCCCTTCAACATGGAATACTACATGCAACAACACAGGTAAATCTCACAGACATTATGCTAAGTGAAGGAAGCCTCACCCAGAAGACTGCATACTATGCTTTCATAAATATGACATTCTATCCATAGTTATAGAAATCACATCAGTGGTTGCCCGGGGCTGGGTGCTGAGGAGGGAGAATGATGGCACAGGGGCATGGAGTGACCTTCCTAGTCAATGTGAAGGCTTTATATCTTGATTAAGGTGGTGGTTATGCGACTGTATACAATTTGTCAAAAGCCATCAACCTTAAAATGTTTGAATTTCATTGTATGTAATTATAGCTCAATAAAGTTGATTTCAGAAAGAAAAAAAAAAAACAAATCACTTGATGAAGTAAATCACACATCTCTCAGAGGTGTTTGCAGGGTTTGGTCCTGAGTGATGGGATTTCAGGAACATTTGTAACTTGTTGACTTGCCGGGACCACCAAATCACACGACCATGCCTTCTCACCTTCCTTGCTCCGCATCTGTATCCTGGTGATCTCAGTACAGTACCATGTAATGCAGAGAATGCTAAATTTACAGTCAGGAATCGTGATTCCAGCCCTGGCTATATCACTTATGAGCTGTGCAATTTGGGGTATATATCCAGGCCTATAAAGTCCCTGTTCTATGGGATTGTTGCACAGATTGAACTATATAAGACCTATATAGCCATCTGCCCTACTAGATGGGATTGTTACTGCTAAGCATTTTATTAACGCACATCCACACAGAGAAGTGCTACACTCTGCTGAAATATTTGCAGGATTTTAGTGCCCTAGCCCAGGAAGCATGCCAACCTGCCCTCAGAGCTGGTCTCATTCTGTGTCCATTGAAACCCAAAGGGAAGATTTAATTATCCTTGGTCACTAATTTTAAAAAAACGAAACGAAACAAAACAAATCACTAGCATGGCCTTCTCTCTTCTTTCCATTGCAGATCTCTAGATCTGCAATGGAATTAAGTCTAAATGCAAGATGAATTCTCGAGCACGTGAAATAGTAGTTTCTCCTCATTTTACTTCTCATTCTGTTGCATGTTCTCAGCATCCCTGCTTCAGAACAGTATCCCGTCTTTTCTCCCAAGCTTTCTCCCTTTGCCTCACACAGCTGCCCCTCTTACATTCAATGACACTGGACACATGGACTCTGGCTTCAGATTCAAGTTCATTCCCCCCCCCCCCCTCTCTTTCATGCAGCTTTGGCTCTGGAATACAGGGGATAAAGGCATTAGGAGGATGGAGATTCAGGTCATCCTTCGATTATGTCTGAGGCTGAGCCATCATGAGTGACCATGTCTGGACAATCACTTCAGGTCACTCAGGGAGATGATAGCCAGTTTTCTCTGACCTTCATAGACCCCGGCCCAGATTCACCACTATTTCTTCTCTGCTAGAGATGTCATTGTCAATATAACTGTCCTCTCAGCAAACTGGACATTTTTTTTTTGAACTAGCATTAGCCCAGACTACCTTTAAAAACGGTGCAAGTTTATCCTAAATTCATCTCTCCATCCCAAACATGTATGCACATATTTGAACTAGGAATCACAACCACCAGCCAACCCTGGACATATCGGCAGGCTCTTCTCTCACCAGACAAGATCCTATGCCAATCTTCTAAAACAACAATAAAACGTGATGCAGGCGGTGTCTGGTTATTCTACGTGTGCTGCTAAATTTTTATTAAACTATTCATACAGTCTGAATTCCTATTTGAAAAATGAGGATAATATCAACTTTGCATGTTTGTGGTACAGATTAAAATACAATAATAATGTGCATTTAACTAGTACAGTCGCTAGCACAAAGGAGTACTCAATACATGCTTTCCTTTTTCTTTTTAGTCACACAGACCTAGTTTAGATTTGTGATTATTAAGAAAAATATAGGATTCCAAAAGTTTACTATATAAGACACCTTGCTGGAACTAGCTCCAACTCCCTGTAGATGTCAGCTGAGGTCTGTTCTATTCACGTGTCTCCGACTGACACTGGCACAGAACTTTGCGCAATGACAGTGCTCAATACATATTTATTAAGTTCACGGTTTGGTAATAGTAGGTGGTAGCTCTTATACTGAGATTTGAAGATCCAGTCTCTGCCTTTTAAGAGCCGTGTGCCCACTTGAGAAGAGAGGGACACAGAGTGTTCTTGGTGACGTGTTGGACAATCTTCCCTTCAGATCAGTTTCTTTCCTGAAAGTTAAAGAAAATACCCTCTTGGACTCCATGCCGGAAGCTTCATAGATAAGGTATGATGTCCCATTTGGGCAAAGTTAGGATGGAAGACTGTTTCAAGAAAATGCCTAAAATGAGGGCTTGGATGTATATTTGAAACCCACTGGATGTGAGTAAAGAGAGCGTGAGTGAATGAGATTACGTAAATTCCAGCAGATTTAAGGAGAGTGGTGTAACCAAAGGGTGAGAAATGTGTAGATCTAAATAATGACGTGGTTCCCAATGATCTTCCCAGCATTTCAGCAGCAGTCTCCAAGTAACCAGCTATATTACACTGTGTTTTTCAAATTAATTGATTTTGTGCTCCTGGAATGTACATTTAGTCTTTCATCTACTGAATCTTTGCTATGAGACTAAATGAGCTTTCGCCAGGAGAACTACTTTGACGCAGATACCCCAGGGGGTGGGAATCCAGTCTATATGTATGAGACACTGCTGGTCCCTTTGACAAGGCACTAGCACGTGAACAGTGTGGTAAATGGTGGGAGCCCCCCATCTTTCCTCTTCTGTTACCTGAGCATCCGTGTTGGATGTTTTCATCACAATTTGATACGCCAATCTTCCTTGAAGAGGTCTAACAGCCACTAATGTTTGTACTCTCCAAAAAATTGCAGTCAAAAGCTATTAATGGGTTTCTCTGGTTCAGATGTTAACTACGTCATTCAACCATTGCATGTGCTTATTCCAAACGGGTGGCCTAATCCGTCCACACCCCGCCACAGCTTTCCTCTCTGTAGCTCTTCCCACCCGACCCAATATGGTCATGAGCATGTGAGATCTATATGACCAACAACAATCAGAAATTCTCAGGACTCTTCATTCAGAAAGGTCTAGGGCACCTGGATTCTCTTTCCACAGCCATCTCTAAGGAGCTATAGAACCTCCTTCAAAGCACATAATCCTTTTAGGCTTCAACTTCTCTATCTTTAAAACTGAGATCACGCTGGCACCTCAGGGGAAGAGATGGCCTTTTTCCTCATTATGTGTGGCTTCCGGTGGGCCCCGCGGAGTGATCTCCATGTGAAGCAGTCTTTAGCTGGAGGACGGGACTCTCTTTTGACCTCATCCCAGGTGGCGGGGGATGCTAGTTGTGCTTTGAGCTGCGGTGGCCTTAGCCTGGGTGCACACCGCTCAACGGCTGTGAGGAGCAGGCCACAGCGGCCACTGCCATCTCAGAGCCAGGAGCCCACACACAGTGTGGACAAGAGGGATGACAGTCTGCCTGCCCCCTGGCCGGCCTGGCCCCCGGGGGTCCCTGGCTTCCGGGAGCCTGGGTCACCCAGCCAGAGCTGTGGGCTTCAACCAACTCAGACAGGAAATGTGAAGGAGCCAGGAGACGAATCGTTGACCTGGTGCAGGTGTTTCACGTGATTTACTGCATTGTCCCCAAGACCAGGTCACCAGGTAGAGCAACCAGCTCTGGCCAGGAGACCTCCTGCTCTTGCTTCCCTTCCTCTCTCTGTCCTCATCCTTCCTTCCTTGGGGCTGCACCCTGAAGAAGGACTTAGCAGATACAATTCTGGCATAAGGTTCCATTATCCGGGAGCCCCAAGCCTGGGCAGGTGGAAATCCCAACACTGTTCTTGGGGGTGAAGGGCTGCAGCCAGAGCCCCTGCCCCGATGGGAGTCCCAGCTCCGCCACTTGCTGGGTGTGTTCCTTTGTGCTTTTTTGCTCCACTCTTGCCTCAGTTTCCGCATCCGTGAAATGGGGATATTAGTACTACATACTTGATTCCAGTTGTTATTAGAACGGAATGAGTTATTACATGTAAAATGCTTTGTGTCTGATACACATTGACTGTGTCAGTGGTCACCATCATCACAATCATTATTCATGTGCTTCATCCTTCTCTCCTCCTCAGCTGTCTTGTTTCCTGCTTCTTGCCAAGCTTTCTATAAATTCTGTGGGCCCCTAAATTCTTGACACTATATTCCCTTTAGCTTCCAATACTCATTATCAGTGCAGGTTTCTTGCAAGCCAAGAATCCTAACTGGTAACTGGTACAACCGAGCCACTAGTTAGGGTTCAGGAGGCAACGGAGAGTTTGAGTCGTTTCTGGAGCCAAATCAGAGCAGGGCCGGGAAAGGACGTTAGCCTGTCAGAGAAATTAGGTCATTCACCCAAGATCCCACAGCACAGCCAGGAGTAAAACCTAGGTTTGCCTACAGAAACCATCCCCTTTCAACCACACCAGAGGTTGTAACTTTCTATTTAAAATATCTGGCTTTTCTTGAGCGTTAACTCTGCTTAAGATGCCTCAGGTATGTAATTTCATTTAATTCTCAGAACGATCCTAGGAGCTAAGAGTAGATTCTAGTGTCCCAGTAATGAAACGGCAAACATAACGAAGGAAGCTAAAATCACCTGCCCTTCTCCACAGCTGGTCTGCGGTGGAGCTGGCGTGCTAACCTCAGCCTCTGGACTTCCACGCCTGGGCTCGCCTCCTCCCCTCCTTGTGGCCTCATTTTCACATTTTCAGATTTTACTCGGATGGTCAGGATATAAGCGGTTAGCACAGGGCTGCTTGGACTGAAGTGAGGAAGGGAAGTGTCTCCCACTTCTTAGCTGCTGGCTCAGAGTAGCATCTGTAAACCTCCTGCCACCTCAAGCTGCCTGCCATCTCGGGGGTGAAATAGTGGGGAAGCCTAAAGCCAGGGCAAATCATGTCAGGACCACTCACCAATTAACGGGCACTCGGAAATACCTCTCAGGTGGTCCTGTCCCCCGCAGCTGCAGCTACTTCCTGGTGACCTATGGGGGGGTCCTGGGGGGCAGTCTAGGACGGCAGGGCAAGGCTGTGGACCCAAGTTACACACCTAAAGGGGCTCACACGTCCCTCCCGGGTGACAGCAGAAGGAATGGTGGTAAATTCAGTGAGCGCTACTTGAGGGAGCCTGGCAGTCCTGTCTATTGGATACATCATGGACCTGAGTAATGAGATCATAAAGCTGAAAACACTTGGGAAGTAAAAGTGCTATGTAAATATAAGACACAATGATCTTCCATGTGCCTGGGTAGAACTCTTCTTTTTTTTTTTTTTTTTTTTTTTAAATATATATATATATATATACTCAAGGATATTTATTGGAGCACTTTTTTTTTTTTTCTACTTTATTTATTTATTTTATTTTATTTTTGGCTGTGTTGGGTCTTCGGTTCATGCAAGGGCTTTCTCTAGTTGAGGCAAGTGGGGGCCACTCTTCATCGCGGTGCGGGGACCGCTCTTCATCGCGGTGCGCGGGCCTTTCACTATCGCGGCCCCTCCCGTTGCGGGGCACAGGCTCCAGATGCGCAGGCTCAGTAGTTGTGGCTCACGGGCCCAGCTGCTCCGTGGCATGTGGGATCTTCCCAGACCAGGGCTCGAACCCGTGTCCCCTGCATTAGCAGGCGGATTCTCAACCACTGCGCCACCAGGGAAGCCCTAGAACTCTTCTTATTTTAATTCACTCATCTCTTTATGTCTTGCCTTTATTTTTTTAAGGGATTTAGGATGGCTTACCCAAATACACAACACAGTATGTGTGTGCGAAAGCCACATAAGCAAAGCAGAAGACGATGAAGGCTTAAGGAAAGATTGACAGATTTTATCACTCGCAGATCTGAAACAGTTGAATGACAAATGACACCATCAAATAAAGAAAAAAGACAAGCGACAGACGGAGGGATATCTGCAACATTTATAACAAAGGGTTAACCTCTGTAATACATACATACTTCCACAAATCCGTTTTAAAAATTATAAACAACGCAATAGAAAATGGATGAAAAACACAGACAAGCAATTCACAGAAGAAATACAAATACCCAGCAAACATATGAAGTATGGAAGTGGATATGCTGTAACTTCTCCAGTAACAGGGATATACAAATTAAAACGAGGTGCTATTTCCTGCCTATCACCCTGGCAGGAGATAAACTATTGAGAGTGTCTGTATGAGCCATGGGTACTTCAGGGAGTTGGTGACATTGCTAATTGACACGGCCCTTTTGGGGGCAATAGAGTTGGCGATGTAACATTTTTAAATAAACATGTCCTATGACCAAGCAATTCCACTGTAGAAACCCAGCTTATGGAAATACTCTTACATGTGTATAAATATCTGTATGTCCAAGGCTATTTGAGGGAAGGACTAAAATGACTATGTATCCAAAAGCGTAATAAATTACAATGTGGTCACATAGGCACACCTTGTTTTTATTGTGCTTCACTTTATTGCCCTTCACAGATACTGTGATTTTACAAATCGAAGGTTTGTGGCAACCCTGCATCAAGCAAGTCTATCAGCACCGTTTTTCCAATGGCATTTGCTCACTTTGCGTCTCTGTGTCACGTTATCTCACGATATTTCAAATTTTTTTATTATTCTATGCATTGTGGTGATCACTGATGTTTGATGTTATCACTACGACTTGTGGAAGGCTCGCATGATGGTTAGCATTTTTTAGCCATAATGTATTTTTTAATTAAGGTATGTACATTGTTTTTTAGACATAATGCTATTGCACACTTAATAGACTACAGTATAGTGTGAACATAACTTTTATATGCACTGGGAAACCAAAACATTTGTGTGACTTGCTTTATCACGATATCTGCTTTATTGTGGTCATCCTGAGCGGAACACAAAATGACTCCAAGGTCTGCCTGTATCATGGACTATGCAGCATTCAGCAGAGTGCCATCTGGCTTTGTAGATGGAAAAAATTATATGAGATCTAGTTACGTTTAAAACACGTAGTCATAGAACTTTGAGTACAGTGGAATGCCATTTATGTACAACCCGTGTGTTAATTATATACATATGTATAAATGTACAGAACATTTTCTAGAAGGATAACCATCAAACTGTAAACAGGGGTGAATGAGTTCATTAATTAAATATTAATTGAGCACTTACTACACGCTAAACAAATATTAATTGAGCACTTACTACATGCCAAACACTGTATGGGTATTGCGGATAGAGATGTGAACAAAACAGACATCTCACAATGGGAGGCAGATAAATAAATAAATACATTTACATGTATATAATATACAGAGGGTGATAAGGGCTGAGAGGGAAGAAGGAGGACAGCAGGGTAGCAGTTCTCTGATGGGAGGATGGATTGAGACAGGAAACTCAGAGAGGCTCCCCTGAGATGACATCGGAGACAAAGCCAAAGAAAATGAGGACATGAGTCATGTAGATACCTGGGAAGGACTGTTCCATGGGGTAACAGCAAGTGCAAAGGCCCTGAGGCAGGATCTGCATGGCACAGTTGAAGAGCCAGCAGGAAGGCAGTGTGGCTGGAAGAGACTGTTCAAAGGGAGGACATGGAAAGAATGAGGCCAGCGAGATGGTCGGGCTTGTTCTCTGAATGAGATGGGAACCTGCTGCAGGATTTTGTGCAGGGGAGTGACAAGATCCAGCTTTAACAAGGTCACTCTGGGTGCTGTGTCACCAACAGGCTGAAGCAGGGCTAAGGTGTCGTAGGGTGAGGTTAGTAGGCTACCACAAAACCCAGGCAAGGGAAACGAGTGACATAGACCGGGGAGGAACTACAGAAGTACCGGTTCCCGGTCCCTTATGGAGAGTCTGCCATGTCCTCTAACTTAAGCTGTATGGGATCCAAAGTGGTTCATGTCATAGTGCCCCTACCACAGAACGTAGAATAAACCTCTTAGGATAAACCACACGCTTTGAATTAGCTTTGGCGTCAACAAGGGGCAGAGAAAGACTGAATTCGCAGGGACCTGGATATGACGGACGTGCTGGGAATGGGAGGGGCAGAGAACAGTGACCGACAAGGTCAGGGCAGACAGGACATCTCCGGGGAGTCTGCAATCACAGCGTAAGCCCAAGAGGTGCGGTGGCCATGAGGGGACGTCCAGATGGAGGCGGGGAGAGGACGGCGCGGGGCTGGCTCTACACGGAAGGAGCAGGTGCAGTGCCCGCTGGGCGTCCGGCCACCTGGGCCTCGGCCAGAGGCAAGACACAGTCCGGGCAAGAGGCAGATGCAGCAGCCCCTGGGGCTTCAGACCAAGGGGTGCGGAGAAACCCCGGGAACCTGGCACCGAAGGACAAGGTGGCAGGGGCCTGGGTAGGTGGCAGGTCTGCATACTGGGGGCAGAGCAGGAAGCTGCTAAGGAAGAAAGCTCTGGGGCTATGGCTGGAGCGGGGGGTGCTGCCTACAGGCACCCCTGAAGGAAACGGTGTCTGGATGCCCTGGCCAGTGAGGTACCAGCTGCAGACAGTCTGCAGCCGGGGCGCCCTGGGTGCTGTGCACAGAGGAAGCAGACAGCTGAGGGTTCGCTCCACAAGCCGGGGCGAGCTGTGACCTTGGCCGGGACCCAGTGATTTGGGGTCCCCCCCCCATCCATGGGGAGCCTCATTAATGGTGTGCACAGGGCAGCCCTGGACGCACGGAGTCAGCTCAGGCATCGGCCTCAGCTCTCAGAGCGTTCCGTTTCGAGTTCTTGAGAAGTTTCCCCACTGGGACTAGTCAAACGTGATCGCTGCGCTGTCTGCCTCCCTCCACTCACAACATTTATCCTCATTTCTTTTATTGAAATCTATCCTCTCTGCTCTATTGAAACTGCTTGACTGGCAGCTCCTATTCTACCAGAGCCCGAAACCCATCTCCTCTCCAGGCAAGGAAGCACGAGCCTTCTGTTTCCTACTGTGCTCGCGTGGCCTTCGAGGATCAAGTCTTCCATCTTAAACGGCATTTTCAGAGATGCCTCGTCTAAACGAGGTCCCGAATGTGGGCAGCTGAACGACCAGTTCTGCATTTAACCAGTTCTGTCCAAACGCAGAAAAGATCCCAATCTTCCCTCTTCCCCGGCATCCGCCCTGCTCATCTTCCCCACGTGCTGAAGTATTATAACCACGTGAAAGGGAGGAGCAGCTGGTCTTCCTCCAGCTATGATGCTGAGTGGTGCGCCTCTGGGCACCAGGTGCACTAACACCTGGATTCCAACGTGTGTCACGGCCGGCGCCTCCCGCTCCAGCCTCCCGCAGCCTCCCACCCACTGTGGCCTGGGCACCACCACCACCTTGACTTTAGGAAGAGGAAAGGGGCATCTGAAGGCTCTTGACGGCTTGTTTAAAAGTTCTGGCAGGTCAATGACGCTACCATTGGTTAAAAAACAGTTCTCTCTATGCAAAGCCCACTTTTGTCTTCAGGTAAGACAGGTGACCGTGGCTTAGTGCAGGCCACCTAATGACATGAGTGAAACGTCTCACCTTCATGTCCACTTAACAGACACGCCTGAGACCAAGCAGCTAAAATGAGGAGAGGCAGCAACTGAACCCAAAACCTTAGAGTCCCAAGCGTCACCTCCCCATGACACCCGCCCATGTGAGCTGCCATGGCCCTTACCTCCCTCTCCTGAACAAAGTGGGTCTACAAGCAATGCTCAGGAGTAAAGGACAAGGTCCTATAGACCACATTCCAAACCGGGCTGCGGCCGATGACTTGCTGTGTTTGGGGCACATTTGAACAGAAGGTTCCCCGTGTCCCACTGCCAAGCCCTAAAAACCCAACTGTGCTTCAGGCCACGCTCTGGAGACGAAGGGCTTTTTCCATCTGGTGACCCTCTTCTGCTGCAGGTCTTCAGCCAAAAAAGTCAATTTGACCAGATTGTGAATAAAACCACTTTTAAAAAATATTTTATAGTCTAGTTGTGCAAACGACAGACAAGCCAAATCTGAAAACACAGATTTGTATCAAATTTTCCACTCAACACAACTGATCCCCATATTAAAGATTTGTATGGGCACGTTTTATTCATCTTCTAGTTTCTCTGGCTTCTGATTATGTCACCGCATTTTGAAGCACCTTTATCCATAGTAAAACTGGAGAATTTTCTTAAAAATAAGCAAACAAACTTAAATATCCACATGGGGATACAAAAAGACAGTATGATGTTTTAGGATGAACATTACCATAAATTCAAACTTCCTAGAGTCTAGTCTTGTTTCTGCTACTAATTAGTCGTGTGGCTTTGAGAAATCCACTTAAACTTTTCTGAACTTGTGCTCTCTCTTTTAAAAAAAAAAATAAAGGAGAAAGAGATTAGGTTGCGTGAGTTTTTAAATCCCTTCCAGATTTAACATTTGATTCTTCGGTAGACTCCCCTGGTAACTGAGGAGAGAAAGACTGTCTGTTTAACCCCGGTTTTACTGTTGAGTTTAGGGTCAGGATGAGTTCCATGTAGGCAGAGAGTCACCAAGTACCCCAGTGGGTCCTCTCCCTCCCCAGTGGCTCAGTCACAAAATACTCCACATTTTCTTGGGGGGCTTCTCCTATGCTCCCCCTGGAAAATCCCTTAATCAACTGATTCTACTCAAGCCTTTTGAAACTGCCCCCGTTGACTTACTGGTGATCAACCAAAGGGCTGGTTCACAGCGGCACCACTTTCCAATCTCCAGTTTCTATGTTTCTTTTATTTTCATCTGAGCCCCTCCGAAACCTCACTCTGCCCCTGGGTCTTCTTCCTCCCTTTCAGTTTGTGCCATGGAGTTTTACCCTTTTTATGATATAAATCCCATCAAAACTTGCATTCGCATTTAAGATGGTAGCTATTCTAAAGGCATGATTGTACTAGAGCATCATATACTTGGGGGAGAGAAGTTATAGATGTAATATTCTCACACATCATCTGCCTTCTCCAGCACCCACCCTTTATAACAGTACTTTCTTCAAGGGCTGGGAGGCACAGGGGGGCGGTCAACGCTCGCATTAATTTCACAAAGGGATGGTTAACATTTCTAGCAGTTAAATCACATCACGGGGGAAATCGACAATGAGGAAACTGATGGAATTAAGCATAGAAGATGCTTCCAGTCCGAACAGTTGAATTTGTACTGAGTTGGGCTGTTTTGACTGAATTCACCCAAACATTCAGTTTGACAGTCACACGTATGAAAGGTGTCTGTCACTGTCTTACGGATGAACACTTGTTCATTACAATAATGTGCTTGTGGATTTTTGATAAAGCCATAGCATTACCCCTCCCCCGTGTGGCACCCCTGTTTGCTTGTGCTAAGTGGAAATTGTGGGTCACATAAAAGGCCCATTTTATGGGCAGAAGACCTAAAGAGACAGTTCTCCAAAGAAGAAATACAGATGGCCAATAGGCACATGAAAATATGCTCAACATCGTTAATTATTAGAGAAATGCAAATCAAAACTGCAATGAGACACCACCTCATGCTGGTCAGAATGGCCATCAGTAAAAAGTCTACAAATAACAAATGCTGGAGAGGGTGTGGAGAAAAGGGAACCCTCCTCACTGTTGGTGGGAAAGTAAGTTGGTGCAGCCACTGTGGGAAACACTATGGAGGTTCATCAAGAAATTAGAATTACCATATAGTCCAGCAATCCCACTCCTGGGCATATGTCCAGACAAAACCATAATTCAAAGAGATACATGCAACCCTATGTTCATAGCAGCACTATTAACAATAGCCAAGACATGGAAACAACCTAAATGTCCACTGACAGATGAATGGATAAAGATGTGGTGTGTGTGTGTGTGTGTGTGTGTGTGTGTGTGTATATATATATATATATATATATATATATATATATATATATATATATATATATATATTCACACTGGAATACTACTCAGCCATAAAAAAACCCCAAAAGAATGCCATTTGCAGCAACATGGATGCAACTAGAGATTATCATACTAAGTGAAGTAAGTCAGAAAGAGAAAGACAAATACCATATGATATCACTTATATGTGGAATCTAAAATATGACACAAATGAACCTATGAAACAGAAACAGACTAAAGGACATAGAAAACAGACTGGTGGTTGCCAACAGGAGGAGGGTTGGGGGAGGGACGGATTGGGAGTTTGGGATTAGCAGATGCAAACTATTATATATAGAACGGATAAACAACAAGGTCCTACTGTGTAGCACAGGGAACTACATTCAATATCCTGTGATAAACCATAATGGAAAATAATATATATATATATATATATATATATATATATATATATATATATATATATATATAAAACAACAGAGTCAATTTGCTATACAGCAGTAATTAACACAACATTGTAATTTAAATATACATGAATAAAAATAAATTAAAAAATAAATAAAAATAAAAGGCCAATTTTAAATCAGTGGTCTGTTTACACTGTGACCCTAGGTCTAGAGCTGTTTGCTTTTCCTACTATGGCCAAGGATCTTTGAAAAATGGCCAAAGTTATATAAACCCAAACACTTAAGAAATATGCAGACAGAGCCCAGGGTTAGCTGAGTACACAGGCATAGCACAAAACTGGGCCTGGGTAGGACACAGTTTTGAAAGAGTGAAAAAAGCAAAGATACTACTCAGGGTGGCATTTCTGTTTGAAATGTGTCAGCAGTCCAAGAACTGCCCAAACATTTGGCGATATCCAGCAATCCTCCAGAAGAAAATCAGAAAACTTACCAGCCATCTAAGCCCATACCCAGTAGATTTTATCCAAGCCCAACCCTGAACTTGAGGAAAATGCCCGATGGCAGAGTGTGGTAACCCACAGGTGGATACACAGGGACAGAAGATGGTTAGCAACTGAGAGGAGGTCAGAACAGCGAGAATCTGTCCCTCCATCCAATGTCCCCTCTGCCAGACCAACTAACACTCAACATGTATCTCTAGCCCCGGCGAATAAGGCTGAGCCGTCCATCCTGGGATCTAACCAGAGGTGGTCCCTGGGCTCCTCCTCTCCTGGAGGATGGGGCCATGCTCTCTGCAGCCCAGATCTCTTCCTGTGAAGGGCTGTATTAGAGAAGCCCGAGCAGCTGCCCACGTGTTCCACCCTATCACCAAGTATAAATGTGTCTGGTGGATAAGGTGCTGCAGCTAAACCCACAGTGAATGCCAGCTCCATTAGTATGGCAGATGAGCAATCTATTAGGACATAGAAGGCCCCTCCCTCATTATAAGGAAATAAATGAGCTGTGTCTCATGGGGAGCCGGGAGACGGAGGACAGATTCTTTTATAAAGGGAGGCAATGGGCTTTGAAGTCAGACAGATGTAGCTTGGAATCCCGGCCCCAGCACACAAAAATTGGATGGTTGTAAGCAACGGCTTTAAACCTTTGGAGGTTCCTCATCTGTAAAATGGGCAAAAATGATTCCTATCTCACAGGAACATGAGGGTTAAGAGACAGCAGTGTTGAGAAGAGTCAGCCCAGTAAGTGGCCCGCCCTGAGGGGTTGGAGATGTCCTGGTCGGTTCTCCAGGGGTCTGTGGTCTGAGGACCAGGACTGGCACCTCCCCTGGCCCCTCAGTACCCCTCCCCACCCCCCACCCCCCCCGCAGGGCGCTATCAGCTCTCAGCTGCACTGGCTCAGGTTCCTGCCCTCGGGGAGCTTCGTGCACCTCCGGCTGTTACCATGCCCCACAAGGTCCTTCTCCCCAACGCCTGGCTTCCTTTTTGCTTGAGGACACAGTCAAACCTGGGGGAGACTCAGACCCACCACAAGTTCTTTTTTCATTATTTCCTTCTTGCAAGGTGAGAGAGGACAGCGTCTCAGAATGAAAGATTCTCCTCCATGCCCTCTCTCAGCAGAGGCCCTAATTCATTTTTCATGGTCCCTTGCAGTGACAAAAGCCGCCGCTTTCTCTCTTGTAAGCGTGCTCTGTGCAGTAAGTCAAAGCTGATGTGCATGGTCCCCCTGGGTGCAGCACGCGCTTTGATTTAATTTTCCCTGTTGTTTGGCACGGAGCCTCTGCTGCGAGTTTCTTTGCAGACCTGGGGAGGCCTGGCCCTGACGACGATGGGGCTCGGTGACAGATGGGGCTCAGTGGGTAGTGTTTAAATACTTTGCTGCAATGAGAAAGGAAACGCTGGGGAGTGACAGATGCTTCTGCAGAAAGGCAGCCAGACAGACACACACATCCTGTTTGTGGGAGCTGGGGCCCCGGGATGCTCGCCCGTTTTTACTTGGCCAGAATCAGCAGGCGTCACAGGTGAGCTGTGGCTTCAGAGCCGATGGCTGGTGAACCCACCTCGGCCTCTTCTATAGTCATGGAAGACCTCCTGGAGGGGCTTTGTATGGACACACACGGGCCCCACTTACACCACTTTCGAGCTCCTTGTCTGAGATCACACCATGCCTGTCCATACAGGCCCAGGAGAAAAACCAACACAGTGGGATTCAGGCTGGATTCAGAAAGCATCCCTATTTAAGAACCACCTGTGGTAAAAACCATCTGGGGAGCCATGAATGTGCAGAAAGGGAAAGAGATGCATAGAAGCCGTCAGAGTGATATAACTCAAAGGTGGAAAGCAATGAACTGACCCCATCAGGTAAGAAGCACACGTGTTCCTGAGGCCCAACCGATGACTTTCTACATCCTGGTCCATTTTCTTTGTATGCTGCCTCTGCTGTGACCAGCAGACCAGAGGCAATACTGGTTGACGGGCCTATCTATTCCTGATGCTGTCGCAATAATTACCGTGGGGTCAGTTGTAGTGTCTTCCCCAAAGTGAATGGCTGCCCATAGGATGTTTGGCCAGCAAGACAACAGTCACAGTGAAACCTTAGTGCTTCATGGCAGGAGAACATGGTACAAGGAGTGATTATCTGAAACCAACCACACACATAGCCTTTACTGAATATGCCAGGTCCCTTCCAGAGTAGCCTGTGACTGTGCACAAGTGGTGCATGTAGAGAGAAGACAAGGTGGGTGTTCTTTTCATGTAGGGAAGGCTCATTGGGGATGTCTGGTTTCTTTAATTCTTTGATTTTCTTTTCTTTTTTTTAGCGGATTTCTGAGTGAGATGTATTTGCGAGAGAAGCACAGTGGAGACCAGCTTGTTGGTCGAGGAACGAGCTTGGAATGAAAGTCACAAGATGGTATCAAAATAGGGCAGGAGGTGCTGGTCGGGAGGCAGGAGGTGACCCACCCGGGAAGGCAGAGCCGCACCAGGAGGGCAGCCTGAGCCCGGACCGTCTTCCTGCCGGGAGTCGGCAGCCGAAAGCTGAAGGCGACTCAGGAGGTACGTCTTTAGAACTGAGTCTCTGGCAGCTCACCTGGTGCCACCTTAACAGCTGGGAAAACCCACACCCCACCTCACCCCCTTCTCTGACTGGGCAGCCGGCTTCCTTCTGGCAGGTGAGTTGAGATTTTCCTCTTGGCATTTTCTGGATTCTGTTTTACAGCTGATCAAACAGGCGTTAACCACCTGGGAGCCAAGAAGCTGAGCTTCCTGGAGCAGCCCGCTGGGCCATGCCGTGACCTTCGGAGGTGCAGATGGGACACCGGCAGAGCCTTCGAGTAAGAAGCACTGAAAGGGTGCAGTCAAGGCTGTTTTTAGCAGACTGGGCTCAAGAGCGTCGGCAGTCATGTAAGAGAGAAGTCTGGATTAGAGTGAAATCAGGCTAAAGAGAACACAGATAAAAAGATGAAAGAAGGGAGGAGGAAAGGTCAGAGCAGAGCCAAAAGGACCAAAACAACAACAACAAAGGCAAGCTCGAGTTCACCCTGCTGAACGCCTGTTCATTTCTGTTGTCACAGCTGGGAGGCGGGGGCTACGGGCGTCTGGAGAGCAGAAGTCAGGGATGTTCAGCGCCGCACACTGCACAGGACACACCCACCTCCAAGGACCGCCCAGCCCCAAATGTCAGTAGTGCTGAGGTTGGAAGCCCCAGGCTGGAGGGTCCAAGCAGCAACAGAAGATACTGACCCATCTGCAAAGTCCCGGCTCCCTCCTGCCCACGGGCCAGTGGCGTCTCCAGGAACCAAGCTGCTCTGTCTCCCGGGGCAGAGGTCGACGGCAGCCGTCAGGAGAGACAGGGGCTCCCGCCCAGAAGGGCAGAGAGATGGGGAGCATGCCGGAGAAAGAAACAGGTGCTCTTTACAAAACAAGTCAAGGCAGCAGAGGAAAGCTATATGGAGAGGAAAGGTAAAACGCGGTGAAATGAAGGGACTAGTCAAGGAAAGGCGGCTAGGAGTCCCTCCGGGAGAACAACGGCTGCGAGGAAACACGACGGGACGGGACGTGAGCTTAGGAGAGAGAGCAGACAAAGCCTGTTCACGGGGAGTGTGCAGGAGACGCTGAGCAGGATGAGGTCCTGTTCTAAGGAACGAGGGGACAGCTGAGGGGAAAACAGAACAGCTCTAGACAAAGACCAGAGAGGGACAGAAATCACAGAAAGAACGTGTAGAGCAAGTAAGAGACACGTGACTGAGGACATCGGGGTGGGGAGGCAGGACAGAAGCTTCCACGGGAAGGCGGGGGGCGGAGTGGGCAGGGGATGGCATCTGTCTGTCCCAGCAGCTGGGCTGGACACTGAGAGCTAAGAGAGCCCCTGCCCGCTTTCTTTAGCAGCTGGCACCTGGAAACGGCGGATGGCCTGGAGGCAGGGGACACACCACGAGAACGGAGCTGCGGGCAGGGCGCGCCAGCCCCTCCCGGCTTGCATGCACGCATGAACCGGCCCCAGGTGCGTCGTTCTGCAGACTCCACGTCTGCGTGAAGAACTGCCGCGGCGCCCATGTGCTCAGCTCCGGGACGGGGCTGGGGCCTCCGCAGCAGAACGGGAGGGTGGTCTCCAGGCCTCTCGTGTGAGGAGCGAGCGGTGAGGGGTGGTCTTCCCGCTGCGAGATGAACACTTGGCTGAATCTTATTGACCAGCTAGCTGGTCCTGAGACCCGGGGGAGTCATTTCCGTCTCTGCAGATCTCAGGTTCCTTGTGGGCAAATGGACAAGAAAAATAGGCCTACATGGTTTTCAGGCTTTTTCTCTGGAGCTAACACCCAACGCTGCTTCTACGTAACTTTAGAAAAGTTGCTAAGTGTATTCGCTTTTGAAATGGTTTTGTTTGTCAATGGGCTCCATTTTCATCATGGGTGTCCTATGGCAGAAAACCACTGCCTTAGAGTCGGCCAGACCTTAGGTCAAAACCCGGATTAGACAACTGGCCTCAGGCACAAGAATGACTCAGTTTTTTCATCCGTGAAATGGGAACAATGACATCTATCCAGCAGGATCATCGTGAGGATTAGAGGTGGCGCACGAGACACAGAGCAGACCCTCAGTAAATGGGAATCCTTATCGTGGCTGGACAGTAAGCTCCTAGGACACAGGGTTTCCAAGAAGAGAGTTTTGCTCACAGGTATCATTCTGGAAACATGCTCTTGCTGGATGGAAAAATCCCCGAATAGCAGAGGAAAAACAGAGAGGGCTATTGCTTTAGGATTAATGTTTTCCCCCCAAGTCTAAGTGCCCTGCAAGATGTTACTGTAATCAGTATTCGAAAAGAAAGACTTCTTTATTGAATAAGTTTGGAGAAATTTTGGATTAACTCGATTAAATGCAGGGCTCTTCAGAATCTTTGATCAGTCGTTATACACCATGGATCTCCAAATGGGTAATAGAGCACACACAGTTTTTAAAACTTATTTGAACACAGTACATTTTTCCCCCCTACAGAAATATCTATTAACCTCTCAGAGACCATCAGTGTTAGCCTGAAGACAATTTCAGAAAGAGGTGTGCACACAGACACCTCCCTTGCTTACCCAGCCATAGGTCAGTCATGGAAAGACCCAAGTATCCACACATCCTACCCACGATTCTCATCAATCATTATCAGAGAGCATCCAAAGTCGCATGAGTCTTCCTTCCTTCTTTCAACCAGCAGTGAACTTGCTCGCAGACGCCTCCCACCCACATCTGAGCCTCATATCCTTCCACCAGTACCAGCTCCCTCACAGAACACTGTAGATCTTTGTTGGGGGTTTCTTTTCCTGCTTCCCAGCCCCTCCCCAAGTTCCATTCCTCGCCCACCCACCCTACCCCCTTTCCGGGCACTCTGCTCTCAGGACTGGGCGGTGGATGGCCTGGGACGCCCAGGACCACTAACTGCACCCGGCAGGCAGCCCTGGTCCAGCTTGCTGCATCTAGGTCATCAAATTAAGAACTTGTTACCTGATGCCTGTCAGAAATAAATGAGAAGAAGTGAGGGGCAGGGGGAGCTGGTAGGGAGGCGAGGTGAAGGGATGATTGTAGATAAATTTCCAATTTTTCATAAGACGGGGAACAAATGTTAAAGATGAGGAAAAGAAGGTCTGCTAAGTACAGCTGCACTGACCGACCAGCCCCGGCCAAGCTGGGAGGACAGGGCAGGTGGAGGAGGGAGACCGAAGGGCTTCTTGGGACGGGTGAGGGTCCAGGAAGAACCCACCTGCCAAGACCGTCCACTGGGAAGGGCAAGGCCCCTTGACTCCCTGGAGTTCCCTCTGTACTGGCAGGAGGGCAGGTGAGGCAGAACCTCGGGCTCAGGGGCATTTCCTGTTCCCAGATTCTGGGTTCCTCCATGTTCATCAGGAAGACTTTGTTCTCCTGGGGGGAGGGAGCCAGCAGCAACAGGGGGCCCCGCCCCCCCAGTTAATCACTCTCCTCATTTGACTCCATCCTCTTTGAGAAGCAAGCAAATTCCAAGCCTAGTAAATACATAGTAGACTCGTCATATCTCAAAGCACTTCATATACACACCATCAAATCAAGGAAAAACAAGCATTTATGATCTGATTTAGCTTTGCAATAACCCTGTGAGGGAGGCAGTGCAAGTTATGGGTCTCCCCATTTCACACCTGAGGATACTGAGACCCAGAGGGATAAAAACTTCATACAAAGTCAAACAGTCCATGAGGATTGGAGAGGACTCCATGAGGACAGCCGTCATCACATGAATAAGTTTCAGTATGTGATGGAAGGGTGATACAGGTTGTAGGTTAAGAAAATACTGACCCTCCTATTTCTGGAAAGGACAGATTAGGTCATTCAGCCAGCCCTCCTATTGAAAACCCCTGAAAGAGCTAATTAAGACACATTTTACATCCTTCCTAAAAGCACCAAAGAGATTCCTTCCTGGTATGGAATTACCAGACCTTGAATTAAAGGGAAAACACGAATCAAGAGACAGCTGGCCCCTAACCTGTGGGCATTTGCTGAATTTGTTGGACAACCTCAAAGGGCCAGGGGAACAGAAACCGAAATTCGAGACCTCTTTGAAGTGGGGTGTGTCTAATAGGAAAACATTGCTATAATCAGTTGAGGCCTCAGGAGGCCTCATCCCCAAGATGAGAGTGAATTGAAAGTCGAACATCCCTCCAAGAAAGTGCATCATGGTTTGAACTACCTGGGTTACCCAGGGAACAAGACCTTAATTTAGTTTAAAGTGATTTTGAACAGAGTCCCCCAACCATCTTGCAGACACAAACCCTCATCACCTCTGGAGGAAAATACTTTAATCCTAGGTCTTAAATTGTTTCAAGCTTTTTTTTTTTTTTTTCTAAACACAATGACCATCATACAGCAAAACATAAATAGGCACACAAGAAACACGATATTAAGAGGGAGCGAAGCATAAGGTAGATGACCAAAAACAGACTCACAGATACGTTAGATAAAAAAAAAATATATGAAACAGACTATAAAACAGCCACGCTTATTTTATACAAAGAGATGAATGAAAAGCCTGAAAAATCTTCATGGAAAATGAAACTGAAGAGTAAATAGCATATTTGAGGAAAACAAAATAAGACTTCTCAAAGCAAAAAAATTATATATAATAAATGGGATTAAAAATACCAATGGAAAAGTTTAAAAGATGTGACACAGCTAAAGAGAGGATCAGTTAGCTGTATGATAAGTAAGAAGACATTATCCCATAAGTAGAATGGAGAGACACAAAGGTAGAGAATGTAAAGGAATTAGTAAGGGACACAGATTGAAGGAGAAGGCCCAGGACATTCAGGAAGGAAATCCAGAAGGAGAAGAGAAAGGGAGAAAGGGATAGGAGAAAAGAGGTAATGGACGAGAATTTTCCACGAACTAACAGAAACATCAATCCACAAATTCAAGAATACCAACAAATCCCAAGGAATATAAAAATAGAAATCTATACCTAGGCACAGCAGAGACAAATTGCAAACAAAAACAAACAAACAAACAACAACAAAAAAGAAAAAGTCTTAAAAGCAACAAGGATTGTTGGAGGTGGTGGAGCAAGATAGATCATGTCCATGGGAGCAAAATTAAGATTGAAGACTGGGGACTTCCCTGGTGGCACAGTGGTTAAGAATCCGCCTGCCAATGCAGGGGACACGGGTTCAAGCCCTGGTCCGGGAAGATCCCACATGCTGCGGAGCAACTAAGCCCATGTGCCGCAACTACTGAGCCTGCGCTCTAGACCCCGCAAGCCACAACTACTGAAGTCCTTGCGCCTAGAGCCTGTGCTCCACAACAAGAGAAGCCACCGCAATGAGAAGCCTGCGCAACGCAACGAAGAGTAGCCCCCGCTCGCCGCAACTAGAGAAAGCCCGCACACAGCAACGAAGACCCAACGCAGCCAAAAATAAATAAATAAATAAATTTATAAAAACACTTATGTGATAAGCCATAAAAAAAAGAATGTATATATATATATATGTTTAACTGAATCACTTTGCTGTACAGTGGAAATTAACACAATGTTGTAAATCCACTATATTTCAATTAAGAAAAACTGTATTCTTAATTATACTGTAGGTCAGCAACGGCCATGAATTTGGAATGGTGGCAGACAAATTTAAAATATTCTGACATCCTTGGACTGTCAGAGGCAGGTAAAGATACTAATTACAGTTACTCTTTGTAAAGTTAAAGGAAAGACCATCGAGGAGGGCTCATGGCTGTAGCCTTGACCTGTGTCAACACTTTGGGGCTGGGAATCTCCTTCACCAGGAAATTCAGGCTCCTGACTTCTTGCCTCTAATCCAAAGGAACAAATTCCAAAACCTGAACCAAGAGACCAGACGTCTGGGAACCTCTTCCTGCCACCCATCCGTTTGGGTACCACAGCCAAGGAGACAGCCCACTCTACCTAGGATGCAAACCTCGTCCACTTCCAGCGGGCCTGTGGCCTCCCCAGCAGACCAGCTGGGGCCAGGCAGCCCCTGTCTTCCCCAGAGATTCCTTCTCCAGTTGGCGGGATGGCTACATGTTCCAGACAGCAGAGTAATCACCTCCACAAGGCTGGGACAGGCCTTCCCAGTAACCCCCCTAAACACACACACACACACACACACACACACACACACACACACACACTATCTTCTGGGCTTCAGCCTTGTTCTGTCCCTGTGTTTTATTGCAATGGCATCTTCCTTCATGAAGATCATTTACAATATGATCGCTTTGCCGATGCCAGCTCAGAGAGGCTCTGGAGAGAAAAGACAAGGCCAGAATCACTTTCGGAGGTACAGGTGCATCCATGGAAATGAACTGACACAGAGACAGGTGGTGTGTGAAGAATTTTACAGCAGAGTGACGACTGGCTGGAGGTCCACACCAGAAGCAAGGGGCGCTGTAGCACTGGCTGGGAAACACTGGGCTGAGATGCCTTCCTTCGAGATACCTAAAATAGATGACATTTCCCCCGGGGAAAGCAGCCCCTGGCGTTGCCCTTTCCTGCACGTCACCGTCCAGCTGAGGCAGGGTGCTCGGCATGGGTGTGATTGGCAGAATAGGTGGGGAGAAGCTTGCATAGCAACAGCTGAAAGTCTCTGTGCTTGGCGGCTGACACACGCCCCTCCTGGCGTCTGTGGGCACGCTGCACTTGCTGCATTTAGCTGGAATTGCTTTGTTTGGATCTGATGCCTGGTGGACCATTGAGGGTCACCAGCTTGATATGATGGTTATTTCAGAGGTGGGGGCATTTCTGGGACCTCAGCTTCTGATGTCTTCCTAAAAAAATGCCTCCGGGGGGGAAACCAAGCAAACACACAAACAGCACTTCTGAAGTTCACAGCAGTGCTGAAGGGAAGCAGCTCCTGGGCTAAGCCAGGGGTCAGGCTGGCCCTAACCTCCCTCCACAAAGGCATAAGGCGGTAGGTACCCCAGCTCAGGAAGCTTCCTGTGCCCAGATGAAAGACCATTTTAAATAACAGTCATGTATTAAAGCAAGGGGAGAAGAAAAAAAAACTCAAGGGCTATAGCACTGCCACAGTTTTAAATTATAGTGTAGGAGGATAAAAATAAAAGAGAGAGAGGGGAAGACAGCAAGGGAAAAATTGCCATTGTTTTATGAAGCAGATGGGAAAGTTCAGGGGATCAGAAAAAGACTATTATTATCTCAACTCTGCAGTGACAAGCCAGGAGAAGGATGTACAGTTTTTTCCCCTGTCGTTCCCTGAGAAGGGGCCGCTGGTGGGATTGATTTCGAATGCAGTTTAAGGGCGGGAGTTGTGAGCAACAGGGGTAGAATTAAGGATTAAGCGGGCATGCGTGGCCGCAGAGCAGTTACTCTTAATTTCTCCATTTTCTCCCGTGTGTGGGCGCTTTGGACTGTGACCATTTAATGTCATTTCAGGGCCCGCTCTGCGGGGCCGACGGGCAGAAGGTGACGTCCTTGGAAGATCCCAGGAATTAAGAGCTGAAAGAGACCTTTCGGGGAGGTTAACAATTTTAATATAAGGTTAAAGAAATACATGGGATAAAACTCCATGAGGTAGAAAGCGTGAGCTAAATTTTTAGCTCCAATAAAGGGAAGGGATCAGAGAATAGAATAGAAGAGGGAGAGAGAGAGAGAGAGAGAGAGAGAGAGAGACCTACAAATGTGTAGAGGGCTAACCTCTTAGATTCAGAAGAAAAAGGTACTCATCTCTAAATCAAGGGTCACTTGGAGGGCCAACTCCTCCTGGCGGACCTTTTCCACACTTGATCTTGATGATCTTTTCCTTCTGAATCCCTCACAGAATCTGAATCTAAACCATTCATTCATTTTGCATTTTACTGCATTTGTTTTTCTTATTCATTCATTCAACAAACATTTATTGGAAAGAAGAGATATTTCTTAAAGGAAAGGGAATCAGCATTTACTGAGCACTTATTTTATGTTCAGTATCATTCTTAGTTTCCTGTTCCATATATTACCTCATGGATGTCTTATAACCTGCCCTTTAAGGAAGCTACTTATCCCATATTCCATCAGAGAAGAGGAAATTGGTCCAGGCACAAGTAGGTTATAGGATTCAGCTGGGGTTTCACAGCACATAAGTGGCTGCTCTGGGGTTGAAACTCAAATTTGTCTAATTCCAGGGCCCCTGCTCCCAGGCTCTGGGCCGGATAGCTGCGAAAGGATGGAGGTTCTATAGTCTCTGCTCTGAAAAACTCACTGTCTCTCCAGGGAGCTGGACATGCAAATAGATAACACACCTCTGTGTGATGAACCCTGGAAGTGAGGGGAGTGCATGTCCAGCTCGCACCCAGGGGAGCCCAGGAAAGGAGCTGTGCTTTGGGGGTGCCAAGGGGGGGTTCCCAAAGTAGGTGCGTGTAAACTGAAGGACTGCCGGTTGAGCGGGAGGTTTGGGGGGGGATGGAGTTGGGTTCTGGGCATAGGGAGGGGCATCTGCAGGGACAGGAATGTAGCGGGTCTGGCCTGGGACCCCTGCAGGGGCCGTGGAGGAAAAGGGCAGGAGTGAGGCTCTGCTTGGGGTTTGCTGGGTGTGTTATTCATCTTTGATCACGTCACTCACTTTCAGCGCACAATTCTCGGTTTGTTTCCAAGGTACGTGTAAGCAATTAAGAGGAGTAGGTGTGCGGTCGGTCGGTGTGAGAGGGGACGGGCTCTGGGTCCCAGGATTGAGCCTGGGCACGTTTAGGAGCCTGCTGGCGTGTTACTCATCTTTGGTCACTTTAACATCTTTGTCCGGGTTATTTTCAACTTCTTCCCAACTTATGTCTCCCAGTAGGTGTGTGTTTGAGAAACACAAAATTATTTGAATGATATCCAAAGAGAAACAACTTGAAACTAAGAGAGGGAGCCAAACACAGAATCGGGGGGCGGGGGAGGGACGCCTCCTGATCAGAATACGGGTGTTTTCTTCCGGCTCCTCGTTGAGTTCTGCTGTGGGATCTTGAAGAAATCATGGGAGCTTGTAGCTGCGCTGTGGTGCTTAACCCTAAGGGAGGGAAATGCCCAACCCTGGGCTGCTGGGAGCTTTCAGCGTAAATAGCCAAGGGTGGTCTAGCCTCTTGACTCTGGATGTGTGATTGTGGGTATACAGACAAGCACACATGCGCACACACATGCACACCTTCTCTCTCTCTCTCTCTCTCTCTCTCTCTCTCTCTCTCTCTCCCTGCTGCCCGGGCTGGGACTCTCCCACCCGCCAGGGGGGAGATGGAGGCTGGGGCCCAGGCCTGGACCAGCCTCCAGCTCAGGGAGCACCAAGAGATTCTTCCCAGGGGTCTACCGCGGGCACAGCCGGCTCCTCTGGCAGCACTAATGAAGCTGTGGGCCTGAGGCCATAGCGTCCACTAGCTCCAGCTCAGTCTTCCATTTGCCTGTCACTCCCTCCAGCCTGGGGCAGCGACCGCATCAAACCCTCCAGGACGGGCACCCGGCCCTGGGGAGGAAAGCACCTGGGGCGGCAGCTGGGAGGACTAAGTGCAGCAGAGCCCAGGAGGCCTCCTGGTCCCACCTCCTCCCCCGCGCTGAATGCAAGCTCCCCAGGAGTTAGGAGAGGCGGGAGGGCGCTGGGAAGACAGAACTGGCTGGCGTGGGGTGCAGAGAGAGTGGGAAGGAAGAATGAGGCTACTGATGGAAGCAACAACTCCCTTCCAGGCGGCGGGCAGCGGGAGACACCGATTTCCAGGCCCCAGGCCCTGCACTGTCGCCTGCCCCCGGTCTGCAGGCTGGGGGACAGAAATGCTTTCCTAACTGCTGGTCCCTCATGTCCTGCCTCTCCCCCGGGCGTGCTCCCGCACCCCTTTATCCACGTGTGTAAAGGCAGCTGCCTTCCAGCATCTGGCCTGCCCACCCTGGCCTCCCCGGTCCGCCCTACCCGGCCTCGACTTCCCTGCATTTGAACTTCCAGGCCCCTTTGACCTCCTGCCTGATTGCTTTTCCCTGGCCCCGAGCTGCCCCTCCTCCATTCCCCTGACCCCTCAGCGGCCTCTGTACCCTTTTCCCCTCCTCCAGCAGCTTCCCAGGGACAGTGCCAGCCGGGCCCGGCGAGCTTCATCCTCTGCCAGGCCTGGGAGGGGCCCGGGAGTCTCCCTGCCTAATCCAGCAGCTATTGCTTCAGAGCGCTTAATATTCACGACAGATAGAACATTTCACGGCGAATTGGACGCACATTCAACTGGAAATGAAAATTTTATGACTGTTCTCACTTGGAGCCGCAGATTACAGCAGCTGAGAAAACACAGGCGCGGACGTACAACCCGTGAACTGTAAAGTATATTAATAATGAAACCACAGCCTGGGAAATGAAGGCTTTATTCTGTTTATATTCTGCTCCATTAATAGAAGGCACTCTGGCTAGCTCCGCCCCATTAGCCAGCCATCTGTGCCCTGGACACGGGGGCTGGGGGCACCGGGTTCCCTCCGGGTCCAGTACATCGTGGATGCAGGACTCAGTGCGACACCTGGGCTGGGCCTGCAGCTCCAGTGCCAGAGAGGCTGAGGGTGATTCTAAGCACAAGGGATCTGTGTCCTTATTCGGATGTCGAGGTTGGAAAGAGAACATCAGCACACAATCCAGAACCAGCGGGCATTTAGCCCCACGCCCAGGGAAAGGGAGAGTAGGATCCAATGTTCAGTGGTCCTTAAGGTGGGGTGTGGGATCACCACTCAAGAATTACCTGGGGTACGTGTTTAAAATGCAGATTTCTAGGGGAAAATGTCTGGACCTGCCTAAGAGGCAAGAGACCATTGTTTCGGGATGCATGAGGAGAGGGGATTCAGAGCACCGCCTAAACGAACTCCAGAGACGGGCGCGAGCCGCGGCCATCAGCGCGGACCCCAGAGACAGGCGTGAGCCGGGATTATCAGCGCGGACCCCAGAGACGGGCAGGAGACGCTAAGGCTGCTGCTGCCGCCACCAAGAAGCCTGTGTGCGAGCACAGGTCACTCTCCACACCGCCCCACCCGGGAGCCTGTGCAGCCCGCCACTGCCAGGGTCCCGTGATCCGGGGACAACTTCCCCGGGAGAATGCACGGTGCGCCTCGGGCTGCTGCAACGTCATGACGTCTCTGCTGCCGCAGGCTCGCCCCGCCTCCTCCGTACCCCTCCCTCCCCCCGGCCTGAGTGAGCCAGAGCCCCCGAAGCAGCTGCTCCTTTAACTCTGTCCTGTGTGAGTGAAGAACAGACGCCCTCAGGTGACCTACACGCAGAGGCGGGGCCAAATCCAAAGCTGAACCCCAGGAGCTGTGCGAACAAAGAGGAGGAAGGGAGATTTCTCCCAGCAGCCTCAGAAGCAGCGTATTAAAGCTCCACAATCAACTTGATGTACCCTGCATCTCTGGAATACCTGAATAGACAACGAGTCATCCCAAAATTGAGGCGGTGGACTTTGGGAGCAACTGTAGACTTGGGCCATGTGGCTGACAGGGTCTTGGTGCTCCGGCCAGGTGTCAGGCCTGTGCCTCTGAGATGGGAGAGCCAAGTTCAGGACATTGGTCCACCAGAGACCTCCCGGCTCCACGTAATATCAAAGGGCAAAAGCGCTCCCAGAGATCTCCATCTAAACGCTAAGACCCAGCTCTGCTCAATGACCAGCAAGCTACAGTGCAGGACACCCTATGCCAAACAACTAGCAAGACAGGAACACAACCCCACCCATTAGCTGAGAGGTTGCCTAAAATCATAATAAGGTCACAGACACCCCAAAACACACCATCGGACTCGGTCCTGCCCACCAGAAAGACAAGATCCAGCATCATCCACCAGAACACAGGCACCAGTCCCCTCCACCAGGAAGCCTACACAACCCACTGAACCAACCTTAGCCACTGGGGGGCAGACACCAAAAACAATGGGAACTATGAACCTGCAGCCTGTGAAAAGGAGACCCCAAACACAGTAAGTGAAGCAAAATGAGAAGACAGAAACACACAGCAGATGAAGGATCAAGGTAAAAACCCACCAGACCAAACAAATGAAAATAGGCAGTCTACCTGAAAAAGGATTCAGAGTAATGATAATAAAGATGATCCAAAATCTTGGAAATAGAATGGAGAAAATACAAGAAACGTTTAACAAGGATGTAGAAGAACTAAAGAGCAAACAAACAATGATCAACAACACAATAAATGAAATTAAAAATTCTCTAGAAGGAATCAATAGCAGAATAACTGAGGCAGAGAAATGGATAAGTGACCTGCAAGATAAAATAGTGGACATAACTACAGCAGAGCAGAATAAAGAAAAAAGAATTAAAAGAATTGAGAACAGTCTTAGAGACCTCTGGGACAACATTAAACACACCAACATTTGAATTATGGGGGGCCCAGAAGAAGAAGAGAAAAAGAAAGGGACTGAGAAAATATTTGAAGAGATTATAGTTGAAAACTTCCCTAATATGGGAAAGGAAATAGTCAATGATGTCCAGGAAGCACAGAGAGTCCCATATAGGATAAATCCAAGGAGAAATACGCCAAGACACATATTAATCAAACTATCAAAAATTAAATGCAAAGAAAAAATATTAAAAGCAGCAAGGGAAAAGCAACAAATAACATACAAGGGAACCGCCATAAGGTTAACAGCTGATCTTTCAGCAGAAACTCTGCAAGCCAGAAGGGAGTGGCAGGACATATTTAAAGTGATGAAAGGGAAAAACCTACAGCCAAGATTACTCTACCCAGCAAGGATCTCATTCAGATTCGATGGAGAAATTAAAACCTTTACAGACAAGCAAAAGCTAAGAGAATTCAGCACCACCAAACCAGCTTTACAACAAATGCTAAAGGAACTTCTCTAGAGAGGAAACACAAGAGAAGGAAAAGACCTACAATAACAAACCCAAAACAATAAAGAAAATGGTAATAGGAACATACATATCGATAATTACCTTAAATATAAATGGATTAAATGCTCCCACCAAAAGACACAGACTGGCTGAATGGATACAAAAACAACACCCGTATATATGCTGTCTACAAGAGACCCACTTCAGACCTCGGGACACATACAGACTGAAAGTGAGGGGATGGAAAAAGATATACATTGCAAATGGAAATCAAAAGAAAGCTGGAGTAGCAATTCTCATATCAGACAAAATAGACTTTAAAATAAAGACTATTACAAGAGACAAAGAAAGACACTACACAATGATCAAGGGATCAATCCAAGAAGAAGCCATAACAATTGTAAATATTTATGCACCCAATATAGGAGCACCGCAATACATAAGGCAAATGCTAACAGCCATAAAAGGGGAAATCGTCAGTAACACAATCATAGTAGGGGACTTTAACACCCCACTCTCACCAATGGACAGATCATCCAAAATGAAAATAAATAAGGAAACACAAGCTTTAAATGATACATTAAACAAGATGGACTTAATTGATATTTATAGGACATTCCACCCAAAAGCAACAGAATACACATTTTTCTCAAGTGCTCATGGAACATTCTCCAGGATAGATCATATCTTGGGTCACAAATCAAGCCTTGGTAAATTTAAGAAAATTGAAATCTATCAGGTATACTATCAAGTATCTTTTCCGACCACAACACTATGAGACTAGATATCAATTAAAGGAAAAAATCTGTAAAAAATACAAACACATGGAGGCTAAACAACACACTACTGAATAACCAAGAGATCACTGAAGAAATCAAAGAGGAAATCAAAAAATACCTAGAAACAAATGACAATGAAAACATGATGACCCAAAACCTTTGGGATGCAGCAAAAGCAGTGCTAAGAGGGAAGTTTATAGCAATACAATCCTACCTCAAGAAACAAGAAACATCTCAAATAAACAAGCTAACCTTACACCTAAAGCAATTAGAGAAAGAAGAACAAAAAAACTCCCAAAGTTAGCAGAAGGAAAGTAATCATAAAGATCAGATCAGAAATAAATGAAAAAGAAATGAAGGAAATGATAGCAAAGATCAATAAAACTAAAAGCTGGTTCTTTGAGAAGGTAAACAAAATCGATAAACCATTAGCCAGACTCATCAAGAAAAAAAGGGAGAAGACTCAAATCAATAGAATTAGAAATGAAAAAGAAGAAGTAACCACTGACACTGCAGAAATACAAACGATCATGAGAGATTACTACAAGCAACTATATGCCAATAAAATGGACAACCTGGAAGAAATGGACACATTCTTAGAGAAGCACAACCTTCCGAGACTGAACCAGGAAGAAATAGAATATATAAACAGACCAATCACAAGCACTGAAATTGAGACTGTGATTAAAGATCTTCCAACAAACAAAAGCCCAGGACCAGATGGCTTCACAGACGAATTCTATCAAACATTTAGAGAAGAGCTAACACTTATCCTTCTGAAACTCTTCCAAAATACAGCAGAGGGAGGAACACTCCCAAACTCATTCTACGAGGCCACCATCACCCTGATACGAAAACCAGACAAAGATGTCACAAAGAAAGAAAACTACAGGCCAATATCACTGATGAACACGGATGCAAAAATCCTCAACAAAATACTAGCAAACAGAATCCAGCAGCACATTAAAGGATCATACACCATGATCAAGTGGGGCTTATTCCAGGATTGCAAGAATTCTTCAATATATGCAAGTCAATCAATGTGATACACAATATTAACAAATTGAAGGAGAAAAAACATGATCATTCAATAGATGCATAAAAAGCTTTCAACAAAATTCAACATATATGTCAAACCCACAGCCAACATCGTTCTCAATGGTGAAAAACTGAAACCATTTCCACTAAGATCAGGAACAAGACAGGACTGTCCACTCTCACCACTATTATTCAACATAGTTTTGGAAGTTTTAGCCACAGCAGTCAGAGTAGAAAAAGAAATAAAAGGAATCCAAATCGGAAAAGAAGAAGTAAAGGTGTCATTGTTTGCAGATGACCTGATACTATACACAGAGAATCCTAAAGATGCTACCAGAAAACGACTAGAGCTAATCAATGTATTTGGTAAAGTAGCAGGATACAGAATTAATGCACAGAAATCTCTTGCATTCCTATACATGAATGATGAAAAATCTGAAAGAGAAATTAAGGAAACACTCCCATTTACCATTGCAACAAAAAGAATAAAATACCTAGGAATAAACCTACCTAAGGAGACAAAAGACTTGTATGCAGAAAACTATAAGACACTGATGAAAGAAATTAAAGATGATACAAATAGATGGAGAGATATACCATGTTCTTGGATTGGAAGAATCAACATTGTGAAAATGACTATACTACCCAAAGCAATCTACAGATTCAAAGCAATCCCTATCAAACTACCAATGGCATTTTTCACAGAACTAGAACAAAAAATTTCACAATTTGTATGGAAACACAAAAGTCCCCAAATAGCCAAAGCAATCTTGAGAAAGAAAAACCGAGCTGGAGGAATCAGGCTCCCAGACTTCAGACTATACTACAAAGCTACAGTAATCAAAACAATATGGTACTGGCACAAGAACAGAAATATATCAATGGAACAGGATAGAAAGCCCAGAGATAAACCCTCGCACATATGGTCACCTTATTTTTGATAAAGGAGGCAAGAATATACAATGGAGAAAAGGCAGCCTCTTCAATAAGTGGTGCTGGGAAAACTGGACAGCTACAAGTAAAAGAATGAAATTACAACACTCCCTAACACCATACACAAAAATAAACTCAAAGTGGATTAAAGAGCTAAATGTAAGGCCAGACACTATAAAACTCTTAGAGGAAAACATAGGTAGAACACTCTATGACATACATCACAGCAAGATCCTTTTTGACCCACCTCCTAGAGAAATGGAAATAAAAACAAAAATAAACAAATGGGACCTAATGAAACTTAAAAGCTTTTGTGCAGCAAAAGAAACCATAAACAAGATGAAAAGACAACCCTCAGAATGGGAGAAAATATTTGCAAATGAAGCAACTGACAAAGGATTAACCTCAAAATTTACAAGCAGCTCATGCAACTCAATATCAAAAAATAAACAACTCAATCCAAAAATGGGCAGAAGACCTAAATAGACATTTCTCCAAAGAAGATATACAGATTGCCAACAAACACATGAAAGAATGCTCAACATCACTAACCATGAAAGAAATGCAAATCAAAACTACAATGAGGTATCTCCTCACACAAGTCAGAATGGCCATCATCAAAAAATCTACAAACAATAAATGCTGGAGAGGGTGTGGAGAAAAGGGAACCCTCTTGCACTGTTGGTGGGAATGTAAATTGATACAGCCACTATGGAGGACAGTATGGAGGTTCCTTAAAAAACTAAAAGTAGAACTACCATACAACCCAGCAATCCCACTACTGGGCATATACCCTGAGAAAACCATAATTCAAAAAGACTCATGTACCACAATGTTCATTGCAGCACTATTTACAATAGCCAGGACATGGAAGCAACCTAAGTGTCCATCGACAGATGAATGGATAAAGAAGATGTGGCACATATATACAATGGAATATTACTCAGCCAGAAAAAGAAACAAAATTGAGTTATTTGTAGTGAGGTGGATGCACCTAGACTCTGTCATACAGAGTGAAGTAAGTCAGAAAGAGAAAAACAAATACCATATGCTAACACATACATATGGAATCTAAAAAAAAAAAAAAGGTTCTGAAGAACGTAGGGGCAGGACAGGAATAAAGATGCAGACATAGAGAATGGACTTGAGGACACGGGGAGGGGGAAGGGTAAGCTGGGACGAAGTGAGAGAGTGGCATGGACATAAACACAATACCAAATGTAAAATGAATAGCTAGTGGGAAGCAGCCGCATAGCACAGGGAGATCAGCTCGGGGCTTTGTGACCACCTAGAGGGGTGGGATAGGGAGGGTGGGAGGGAGACACAAAAGGGAGGGGATATGGGGATATATGTATATATATAGCTGATTCACTTTGTTATACAGCAGAAACTAACACACCATTGTAAAGCAATTATACTCCAATAAAGATGTTAAAAAAATGCAGATTTCTAGACCCATCCCAGAACAAATGAATCAATCTATTGCATTATTTAGCAAAATTTGAGAAGTGCTGTCCCAAGTTCATAAAACTCCAGATGAAATAACCGCATCACCTTTCCAGTCAGCTGCCTTCAGTATGGGGACAGCGATCACCACCTCTGGTCCAGACACAAAGCCTAAATTCTTCCAGCCTGATTGCATTGCCTTAGGCAGGTACCAGGGCAAGAACCCATATTCAGGGTCATTCAGGGATGACCCCGGGATAGGGGGCTCCCGGGGGCACGGGTGGCTGAGTGACTGGGCATCGCTCCTGTCTGCCCTGAGCAGTGATTGGGCGGCTGCCTCGGAGGCACCTTCGGCAGGTGTGGCTGGGAGCCCCAGCTTCAAGTGGCAGGGTGCCCATGTTGTTCCTTGTCAGCCCCAGCCTGGGATGATTTATGGATCTGCAGTGTAATTAGAGACAACTGGAAAGAATTCAAGAATCAGATGAACCCATGCTGGGAGCCCTCGAGATGGGACAGCAGATGGCAGAGACAAAAACGAACCCGGGACCCTTTGGTGAGGGAGGGTCTGGACCCTGGCAGCCCCCTTGTTCCACATCCCCTGCCTCTGCGCTGAGCCTGGCAGGGCTCTGAGCCACATTTCAGGGCTGGAGGGTCTGCATCGTGATATTCTAGCCCTAAAATTCTCCCCCGACTATTGGGCAAGACCCTCCAGGCTCCCTGGCTGCACCAGTGGCCCACGGTTGGTCAAAAAGTTAGGCAGATGGTCAGTTCTGGCAGTGGTCAAAACACACTGTCCTAAGTTGCCCAAGTACATTGGAAGGTCATCTCACTCATTTTCCTGCTTTCAGCTGGACTAAATGAAGCCAGCAAAGGAAATGAACACCAGCTCCCATTCAGAGAAGCAGGCTTCTCCAGTCACCTTTGACGCTGATCGTTTCATGGGCCTCTGTGCATGAGGATGGGAACATTGCTGCAGAGTGGCTCTGCGCTCGGAGGCCAGCCATGCAGAGAATTATCAGGAAGGATAGAAAGGGACCCACTGGCACTCACAGGCACAAGGAGTGCCACCATGTACCTCTAACGGTGCCACATTGTCCCAGCGTGTTTGATGAACACTGAAAAATTCATTTCAACCACATAGGGTGTGAACCTTTACTATTTGTAAACCTAAATCCTCCAAGACAAACTGGGGTCTACCAACTTCTTACCAAGCTCTTGGAGAAAGCCCCCCTCCTCCAGATTTTGCGCTGAGACCTGGCCAAGGATTTGCATTGTGACATGCTGGGGACTGCTGTTCCTGCATGAAAAAATGGGGGCCTCGAGAAGGTGGGTGATATACTCTCCCCACTAAGTTAGAAGCTGTTCCAACAGAGAGGTTGAGTGAGCTAAGATCCCTGCAGCAGTTCCTTAAACTTTGGGAGAAAAAGAAAATGGATCCTTCTTGAAACTCAGCCCCTGCATGTGAAGCCTGATGGCAGGCAATATGCCCCTTACACCCCTGTGTGTTTTCAAATACAGCTGTGTTCCCTCTGTTCCCCTCTCAGCCCCACCAGCCTGCAAATGCCATGGTTTACGCAAAGCACATCATGGAAGCTGAAATGATCGGGAGCTCCATTCCTACCGCTGAAACATGTTGACAGAATGGGGACAAGGGGACACATTTCCAAGCTCTAAATTTTATAATAATACCTCGGGGGAGTCACTGGCAAAGTTTGGCCAAAATATAATTAGTTTGCACAGCTATTAGAGGCTGATAAAAGGTTTTAATTTGCGGAGTGATCTCAGGAATCTCAGATACTTGGTGTCTGTTCTTGCTTTCCTTGCAAGCAGGGTGGCTACTTGGGCCACGTGAAAGCCTCAGACCTGCGCATCTCGGGGGAGAAAGTGGAGCAGAGATTTCTTTGCTCTTTTGATAACCAGGGTAGAAGAAAGGCAGGTGAGATGCCCGATGGCTTCCTTCCTCTTCTTTCTTTGTTATTCTTTCTTTCTCTCACTGTCCACCCCTATCTCTTTCTCTCTTTTTTTAGCTAAGCAGAACTTTTTTAAATTTACCATTTGTCTTTACAAATTTAGAAGCTTAAAGACTTTACTCAGGATGATACCCTATTTCCAGGGAATCCAAAAGGAAAGTTCAGCCATCTTCTTGTAGGTAATTTAATTGTTAATGTGGTCCCCCCTTGAGAGTGGTTCAATAAAGCTGATAATGCAAACAGAGAAGGCGTGACTTCCAGAGGGTCCCCAGGATGGTGAAGCCCTGGCCGGCTGATGGGCTAAGGACAGAGTGACCTGTTGAGGGCTTCTGAATTCTGCCCATCAGCTGAGAGACAAACAAACATGATGAAAGAAACCAAGGAGATGGCATCAAACTACCACCCTTTATTGTGCCTCTGCAAAGTGCACTTGAACAAAGGCTGGGATGGCATCTGAGAGCAAAATGCATGTTTTACCCACAGCAATTTGCCTCTAAGTGAGAGAACACAGCACACACACTGAGACGCCCACAACAAAGGGTAGTTTACATCTTTCCTCCCAAACGCTGCTTCTTAACAGAGCATTTCTACTGTTTATGGGCAACTGGGCTCGATGGATGTACTTGAAATCAGGGAGCAGGACGGGAGGGTGCTGTGATGGATAAAAGACTTACAGACAAACACGCGCAAAAACCTTTTGCTTTTCATGGTAACTTTTAGGTCAGGCCCCCGGATTTTTATCTGTGTCATAGATACTTTGAGTATCTAAGCATAGGGGGCAACTCATCATTCACTTCATTTTATAGAGAAAAATGGGATAGGTGATGGTAAGAGGCGAAGGTTCCAGAACAGGCACGATTACAACAAGGGCACTATATTTACAAGTTTGAATTATTCTGATTGCTCGTCCCTGCTCCATAGCCAAAACATCCCCTTAGTTACTTTGGCTCATGTAACTAGATACCACTGTATTGTACTGCTAGGAGGGGATGAAGAGAAGTAACATTAGACTTAATTACATAGTACTGTATCTAGCACATGGTAACCATTCAATAAATATGGTTAAACCTGCATCAGAACACTAACCACGTGATTGATTATCAGCCAAATAAGATATAAAGTAAACTGTCTGCAGGACTGGGGGAAGGAGAAAACAATTAGAAATGAATGGTATCCCAATCAATGATTTATGTATCTGCCTCTCCTTCTATAAACTGTGAAATCCCTGGGGATAGTAATCATGACTCATTTGTCTTTATTTTTCCACTCTATTTATTTTTTTGCAGCTTTACTGAAAACTAGTGGATGCTAAATGAATGTTTGTCGATGGATGGATGGATGGATGGATGGATGGATGGACAGATGAACCAGGGAAGGAATTGTGCTCCTAAACCATATACATGTTATCCAACCACTACTGGAATAGTTTGGGAGACAATACAAAATTGTTGGTTCTTTTTCTTTAATTATAATTGCATTTAAAGGGAAAATTATTATTGTTATTCTAGTCTCATAAAAAATGAAACACACACACATACACAGCCTGACGTTATACTGCAGATGTACACCCTGGGATAAAAATAAGTTTTCAGAGGAATACAACAAAAAGCTTTGGTAGGGAAGATACACAGTGAAATATGTTCCCAAATTATTCTGTCTGCCATTTCCCATTGCTCCTGAGATTACTCATTAAATCACAAAGATTTCCCTCTCTCCCTCTCCTTCTCTCTCTTAGTAAAACTCAGAGATTCCATACGACAGACAGGAGGGTAAACTGAGACAGGTTTTTGAGAAGCACATTAGCTCCACTCTTTAAAGAAAAAAAAAAGACTCTAGAACTTTGGGGAACAATTTTCTTAATTTCAACCCTAATTACCTGGGTTTGATAAATGGAATCACTGCGTAAGTTTCAATTTTATTTAGCTTGTGTGGAGAGAAGGTTTTCGAGATCAAGAAAAGAGGTTACTTTGGGAAACTCATAAGTGACATAGCAGAAAGTATATTTCTCTTTGGAGAACAGGATTACATTGAGATTTCAAAAGTCCAAAGTTATATTCAAGCTCTTTTGGTTCTTTCACAATTTATACAAGAAAAGTCACATCTTAGGACACTTCAGGAACACAATGTTCTCGACCCTAACAACTGAAGGCAGCGATTTCAGGCAGAGTTCCTGCTCTCCACTGGTCTTGGGATATTACTGCTGAGATAACTTCAGGCCTCGCTCACCCCGGGGCCTGTGTGGAAGTTGCCAGCACGTTAACGGAGCAAAAGCTCCACAACCCCATCTGGCCACGTCTGAAATGGGCCAAGCCGGCTCCGGCCTTTCTCTGCTCCAGGAGCCTCTCCCCCTTCTCCTTGGGCCCTCACTTTCCCTGCGGTGGGTCTGTGCACCTGCAGCCTCAGCTTCCCTAGGAGCTGGTTAGAAATGCTGAATTTCCAGCCTCACCCGACCTACTGAATTTGAACCTGAGGATGCATTTTAACAAGATCCCCCAGGTGATTTCCGTGCACCTTAGAAGTCTGAGAAGCAGGGATGTCCTTGACAAGGGAGGCCTGATGCAGACTCTCCTTTCATCTGCTGCTCAGTCCCCTGGTCCCCTGGTGCATCTCCAGCTGCGTTTCCTCCAAAGCAAAGAGCTCTGTGTGCCCACAGGCGGGCCACCTGTCTGCTCAACACAGCGGGCAGAGCTGCGTGTTTCCGGGAGCCTCTCCCACCCCTCAGGCCAAAAGACAATGTCAGTTTCCAGCTCTGCCTTCTGCTTCTCCTGATCTGCCGGCGTGGGTGGCTGTAGTCACACCGAGGATGCGGAACAGAAGCGGGGCAACGCCAGGAGGGATCAGAAAGAGTTTTCTGTGGATCCACCTCTCCTGAGCTGGGAGACGGGAGGCTTTCTGATTATGTCTAAACCATCACATCACCTTTGCGTCATCTCAGGAATTTTGCCCAAAGGGTCAGAGGCTGCGTGAACTCTGCCGCTTCCTTCTCCCGTTTCCAGTGGTCCAACCACGCCTCTCAGGCTCCCCGCCGGCCCCACACACACCCAGGAACAGGACCTAGCTCACTTTCACCCTTTCCTGTCCTCTCCCCGGGCTCCACCCCCTCCTCCAAGGTTGCTGCCCCTCCTCGCTGGCTCACATCAGAAACAGTGGCAGATTTACAGGTTAAGAGTGACTAACCTGTAGTCACTGCAGCCACGTGAGAGCTGGCCGTAATGCAGTTCACCTCATTAAACAGTGCACGCCCAGGTCCTGTCTGCTGTAAAGCAACTGGTCTCCAAAGCCCAGTATTCATCTTCCAGGGCTGCTGGGAGATAATAAATGGGTAATATTCCGGTGATGATGGTAATGGAGTCACGGCTCAGAGCTAATATTATGGCAAAGTAGTAATTATTTCAACAGTAAACAAGGGGATGGTTGGGCTGCTGACAGAATTCAAGCCTGTTGAATCGCTTCAGTTAATTTACTCGGAGCCCAGGCCTGCAACTGGCTGAGAGAGGAGGAGGAAGTCTTGCTTCTCTGCAAGTGTTCCAAAGCTCTGCCTGCAATCTGACTTCCTCTGGCTGTGCAGACACAAGAGATTCCCAAGCTTCTGCCTCCCCTGCTTCTGATCTACAGGGAATGACAGGCACGGTGGCCTCAGGTCTCTGCCCGTGGATTCCAGGAAGAGGGAATGGCATTGTGTCCACGGAGGATCCCTCAGCCTGACACACCGAGACTAAGAGGGCTTTATGAGGGGGTGAGAACATTAATGTCTGTGTTGGAAAACTCGGGACCTTTACCTGACAAATTTCTCCAAATTTCTCCCATTTTTATGGGTGCTGTAACCCAAAGGCAGAGCACTGAGACAATTCTCAGAACACACAGGGCAGCCTGAATTAACCCTCGGAGGTTCTGGAAGCTCCCTGACGTTGGATGGAAACGCCAGGCTCACCACAAATGACTGAAATCCGAAAGGAACGCTTTGAGACCAGATCATAAACTTCAGGCACTGAAAAGGCCCCCAGGGGACCAAGATCATTAGGTCTACCTTGTGCTTGGCCAGAAGGAAAAAGTGCAGCAGGAAGGGGAAACCAAGGTGAGAAACAGAAAGATAATACGATATCTAAGTAAGCAATTTTGTTATCTCCTCATACGATGTGCCCATGTTCCAGTAATTTATTGCTGAGTGAAAAATCCACCACAGGGCTTCCCTGGTGGTGCAGTGGTCAAGAATCTGCCTGCCAATGCAGGGGACACGGGTTCGAGCCCTGGTCTGGGAAGATCTCACATGCCGCAGAGCAACTAAGCCCATGCACCACAACTACTGAGCCTGCGCTCTAGAGCCTGCGAACCACAACTACTGAGCCTGTGTGTCTGGAGCCCATCCATACTCTGCAACAAGAGAAGCCATCGCAACGAGAAGCCTGCACACTGCAACAAAGAGTAGCCCCTGCTCACCGCAACTAGAGGAAGCCCGTGTGCAGCAACGAAGACCCAACGCAGCCAAAAATAAATAAATAAAATAAATAAATTTATATTAAAAAAATCCACCCCAAAACAAAGGCTTACAACAGCAATAGTCATACAGGCATAACTCGTTCTACAGCACTTTGCCTTACGGTGCTTCGCAGATATTGCATTTCTTACAAATCGAAGTTTTGTACATCGAGCAAGTCTATTGGTGCCATTTTTCCAACAGCATTTGCTCACTTTGTGTCTCTGTGTCACATTTTGGTAATTCTCACAATATTTCAAACTTTCATGATTATTATGTTTGTTATGGGATCTGTGATCTTTGATGTTACTACTGCGACTCGCTGAAAGGTCGGATGATGGTTAGCATTTTTTTAAGAAATAAAGTACTTTTAAGTTAACTTATATACACTGGTTTTTAGACATAATGCTACTGCACACTTACTAGACTACAGTGTAGTGTAAACATGGCTTTTATATGCACTGGGAAACCAAAAACTTTGTGTGACTCGCTTTATTGCGATATTCGCTTTGTTGCTGTGATCTGGAACTGAACAGGCAATATCTCCAAGGTGCCTAAATTGTTTTGCTCATGAAGCTGGAGTTGGCTGGGCTCAGCCCAGAGATCTGGCCGGGGTTTTGCATGAGGTTGTGGGTTAGACAGCGGCCAGGGCTAAGGTCCTCTCCAAGGTTCGTTCACTGACTCCAATGGCTGTGCCTGGGGACCTGGCGTTCCTTGGTGTCTGTCCACATGGCCTCCCCCTGCAGCAACCTCAGAGTGACTGTGTTTCTCTTATGGTGGCCAACAGGTCCCCAGCCCGTGTCCCACAAGAAGGCAGCAGAAGCTTTGGGAACCTGGCCTTGGATGTCAACAGCCTGGTTTCCACCTCTTTCCATGCATTAAGGGGGAGTCAGGAAAGCCAGCGACAGTCCCGGGAAGGGCCGGGACTCCATCTCATGTGAGGGGCTCAAAGAATCTGTGGACACGTCTCAACCCCAGCACAGACCACAAGGCCAGTTCTCCTGTCCTTTGCCTTCCCATAGCAGCTCCAGGCTTTCTCTTTCTCTGATTTTGGTTTGAAATCTCATCATTGCTCTGTCCATCCCTAAGTTGATACATGTACAGATAAGTCCTACCCCATATACCTTCACAATAATACTAGTGATCACTGCTTCCATTAATTGATGCTCCTCGATGCCTATAGCTGGCATAGAATATGTATGCAGTCCTGTTTACAGATATATATTATTCCCAACTGATAAATGAAGAAACAGGCTGAAAAAGGTTAATCAGAGGTCCTAAGATCCAAACACAGGTCTGTTTAATTCCACATCTATGTCCTTTCTCCTGTGCTGTTTTCCTTCTACATAAACTTGGTTTCTATAAATACCATACAAGTTAATGAAAAATAACCACAGCAGTTATTACTGTGCGACTTTGTAAGGATCCCCTGAGCTTCAACAGTCTTATCTGTAAAATAGAGATGATAACGATATCTAGCTCATTGGACTGTAATGAAGATTAAATGTGATAATAGATGGAGAGCACTCTGTACAGGGCTGGCAAAGAATAAAGGCTCAAAAAAAGTTACTTAGGGATGTTTTTAACAATTTCAGTGACAAGAAAATCATTCTTCAGTCATGGCTTTTATTTTTGTAGAGAGCCATTTGGATCAGAGTATCATGTATTAGATGAGTAATAATATCATATATATCATTATAGAGTAATAATTACTATATATTATATCTACTTTGATGGCTGTATATAAATATATTATCCAAAACTACATATGTATACATAGATATAATACACACAACTATACATTTTTTAAAATTTATTTATTTTGTTTATTTATTTTTGGCTGCATAGGGTCTTCATTGCTGCGTGTGGGCTTCCTCTAGTTGCAGCGAGCGGGGGCTACTCTTCATTGCGGTGCATGGGCTTCTCATTGCAGTGGCTTCTCTTGTTGCGGAGCACGGGCTCTAGGTGCACGGGCTTCAGTAGTTGTGGCTCGCAGGCTCTAGAGCGCAGGCTCAGTAGTTGTGGCGCATGAGCTTAGTTGCTCTGTGGCATGTGGGATCCTCCCGGACCAGGGTTTGAACCCGTGTCCCCTGCATTGGCAGGAGGATTCTTAACCACTGCGCCACCAGGGAAGCCGTACATTTATTTATATATATATATATATATATATATATATATATATATATATATATATATATAAAGCCATCAAATTTTTTGACTAGAGTACGTATATATGCTCCTTTAGTCAAAAAATTGATGGTTTAGTTTTTAAACTGGCACTTTCATGAGAGGTATTTCAAAATGGCTCTGAGCAAGGGCAGCCCCGCTGATGAGTGAGGGTCTCACTGAATAGCAAATTCTGGTATTTGTTAACAGCACCATACTGTTCAAATAGACTGTATATGCAAAGGTGAACATTAATTAGTTGCAAGTTTTCCCAGGGGATTCACTTTAAAAAACCCTAATGATGAGAGAATAAGCAGGCCCACAAGCATTCTGAGGAACTGACTTGGAAACCCATCCAACACCTGACTCTGTCAGCTGTTTAACTGCCAATGCTTCTGGTGGGGACAGTCTCTGATCACATGTGTCTCAGCATAAATTACCTCAGCTAACTGGCACAAAGCCCAAGGGACTCTCCTAGGGCACGGAGTTCTTTAGTGGTACATAGAGAGAGGAAAAAAGAAAGAAAAATGGAGAAAAGAAAAAGAATTTCATTTTCATAGTTTTCCCTCCCATTTCAGGGCTACCCAATGTACTACATCCTAGGCATCGGCTAATTCTAAAACCTCTCCACTTTTCCAACCAATTTAATTACAACACAAGGGGAGGAACAGTCTAGAGGCTAGAGAGGCATGGGAAGTAAAGATGCACACGCACACACACCCACACCCACGTGCACACCCATATGCACACACATACACACACCCACAGAACCGTTACAGCTTTATGGGTGTTTGATCACACACCCTGCTTCCCACTGATGCCATCACAGGGCTCCAGCGTTTTTCACAATCACCAAAGATGACTGCAATGGTGTTTAATGAAGACTGACACAGAGATGACTGCTCTGCCTCAGGAAACCTATGTGGGTTGACTTTAGGATCCAGGCTTTGTTCCAGAATTTATCCCATTGACATTAGGGAATGCCATGACTCTGACTTCTGCTAAAACAGGGCCTTAAGATCATAGGGAGCTCTGTGAATCACAGAAAAGGGGGAAATGAATGAACAAATCCAGCTTTGTCCCAGGGCGAGAATTAGTTTATGATATGGCACGTCTGCTGGGAGTTCACCAAAGGTCTAGTTTTTTAAACTCAATATCTTATCTCTTCCAAGCCTATCTTACTAGCATTTAAAATTGAAAATCTATTTCTAAAGGTTAAGTTTATGACGATAAAATTTTTGCAAACATGTATTAAACGTTTTGAAAAGAAGAAAAATTGGGAAGAATAGAAATAACACCTGTACTTCCAACAGTTAGCAAGAACCACTTATTCATTTTTTGATGTAAAGATTGGGATTCACTTTTGAAAGTGAGTGACAGGATTTCAAAGCCCATCTCAATAGAAAAGAAATCTCTTGGACAGAATGATCCTTTTCTATCATTGGTCAATTATTACTATTATAATAACGTGGAAAGTATTTTTGAAACTATGAAATCATAATGATGGGATTCTGAAAGACTATTCATCGAGCAGGTGCCTGAGAATTTCAAAAGGAAAGTAATAAACTGAGAAGAGTCTGTATGACCATGATCATTCAGGACATACAAGACCTGTTCCCTCTGCTTCACAAATAAACTCAGTGCTACAGACCTATTTCAGACAGAAACAGGGAGCAGTGGGCATTGCTGGTGATGGTCAGATAGGGCGTGAAAGCACAGGAGCTAAGGCGTCTGTACTCACATGGTGGGGGCGGGGGGGGGGGGTCGGAAGGTGCTGATTTACAGCAAACCTGCTCCTCCCAGAAGAGGATCCCCAGCCTTAAGGCTATGAGCAAAGGTAGGATCAGATGCTCCCACAAAACGCCACATAAACAAGAGAAACAGCAACGACATCTGAACAACTTCCCCAAGGGTAAAATCAGAATCAACAACAGAGGCGTGGTCACGTTGGAAGCTTATGAGATCAAAGACCCAGGGCTAGGGCTGGATTGCTGTGATCCCTCCAGGCAAAAGGAGGCAAAGTGGGGAGAGGATAGAACAGTGTGACAGTCAGGGAAGTGCTCTTCCGGGGCCAGGCAAGTAAGAGCCCTGTGTCGGCAGGGGTCAAAACCAAGGTAAGACGCAGCTGTCGGGTGGAGCGTGACACCTGAGAGCCAGCGAGGAGCCCCTGAGGAAGGCACGGCCCCCCTGGAAGGGCCCCTCTTGGATGGCTGTGAATGCGGATAAGAACAACCACCACTGCAAGCTCACAGGACAACAGGAAAGGGAACCAAGGGAGCTCAGGGGTAAAAATAAGAATTTTAATAGCGCAGCAACTAGAACTGTCAACGGTCTTCAGCAACATGGATGGACCTGGAGACGGTCACACTAACTGAAGTAAGCCAGACAGAGAAGACAAATATCATATGACATCACTGATATGTGGACTCTAAAAAAAAGATACAAATGAACTTATTTACGAAACAGAAATAGACTCACAGACATAGAAAACAAACTTACGGTTACCAAAGGGGGAAGGGGGGAGGGATAAATTAGGACTTTGGGATTAACAGATACACACTACTATATATAAAATAGATAACCAACTAGGACCTACTGTATAGCACAGGGAACTATACTCAATATCTTGTAATAAACTATAAGGGAAGAGAATGTAAAAAAAGAATATATAAAAAAATATATATATGTATAACTGAATCACTTTGTTGTATACCTGAAACTAACACAACACTGTACATCAACTATATTTCCAAAAAATTTTTTTTAAAAAAGAGCCAGTCTTCATGTACTGCAGATATTGACAAACTTCTTTTCTCAAGGACCAGAGAGTGAATATTTTAGGCTTTGCAGGACACACGGCCTCATTGAAACTACTCAACTCTGAGGCTGGAAGAGGAAAGCCCCCATAAACAAAGGGCTGTGGTGTGTTCTCATAAAACAATTTAATTTCAAATAATTTGCACATGTCACGAAATACTACTCTTCTTTCATTTTAAATTCAGCCATTAAAAATGTAAAATTCTTTCTGAGCTCACAGGTTGTTCAAAAGCAGCTAGCAGGTGGGATGTGGCCCACGTGCCAGCCCCATCCCCGTTGTTGTGAAACAGGACAAAGAGAACCAGCCCTGGCTTGGAGATCCTGAGTGCTGTGGAAGCCAAAGATCCCGGTCTCATCCTAAAACCAGCACCAACCAGAATATTCCTGTTGCCCTGAATTTCCCTTTTGATTTCTGCAATTTCTGTTTTGCGCAGTTGTGGCCCGTTGTTCTGCTCTTTTCAAACAATTTCCAGATTCAACTCTCCTCACTTGGGCTACATTCTAGGTAGCATTTCTGAAATGCTTAGGAGAACTTTGAAATTAATTATGCTGCATTAATAAACGCAACACAAAGATAACGGGAACACAGGAGAAGTGTTGTTCTTATACCAACGGTCACAAACAGTGGTTACATCATTTGCTTTTCAAGTTTGTGTTTCAGAAACATAAAAACGTCTTTGTCTTAGAAGATTGCTCTGTGCTGGGGTCACGTCTCCCCTCCTTGCCTTCATGACTTTCCTGGCATCACCCTGGAGAATATGCATGATTCATGCAGAACTGGTTATTAATGAAGGACCACACACACAATGTTTTCATGTTGACCAAGCACCTGGAATGTGGGATTGCTAATCTCCACTTTCTGATCCTGTTTTATGGACCAGGTGGCAGAGGCTCAGGGAGGTTGTTGGCTTCAGGAGGGTCACCCACTTAGTAGCCGGCAGAGCAAAGAGTCAAATCCAGTGTCCCCACAAAAGCGCTCTTCACATCCCTCCACCCCTGATGGCTGCTCTCCTCCTGGGTGACCTTGAGCTGCCAAGTGGGCATCTGCGCACGGAAGGCCTTCCTTTCCCGGGTGCAGACCAGAGACAGCCAAGCTTCACTGTGAAAACACGTGCCTGATGGAAGGCCCTGGAAGGCTGCCCCATTTCACAGGAAGTCTCTTCAGTGAAGACCCGATGATCCAACCTCCGCCAGCTCCCCAGCACACTCTTTACTTTCTTTCCTCCTCTTCTTTCCCCCCTAATGTTCCCAATGTGATGTATGTCTTCAGATGGTGGAATCACATACACTTCCCCCTCTGTGCACTTGGCAGGCCCCTCTTTCCTTTATTCTTGCAGCGGGAAGTTTACAGTCCACACGGCGGGAAGAGCTCTGCAGGGCTGGATTCTCAGCACTTGCCAGCGGCAGGACTCTCCCAGGCGAGACGTGTTTAGGGTGACGACAGCTCAACAGGAAGTTCCCAATTCCCTGTTGTGCCTAAATTGCATCCTGACAGAGACACCGCTGTGACCCTCCTGGCCCTCTCCCACTTGGCCTTCAACTCCCTTAGCAGTTGTGGCACCCAGGGGGCAGCAGACAAGCTGGACCTTCTCCCACTGGCTGCCCTATGCAGCTGGCCAGGCAGAGAAGAGAGTTTCCGTCTTAAAAGGCGCATGGAAACGTCCCCAGAGCTGACGCTTAGGCGTCGCACGTGCACAGCAGCAAAGCACCTTGACATTATCAAGTCCTGTGGGCAGCGTGGACCCTATTTCCAAGCTACTTTTTTTGGAAGTGGGGCTGGAGGGAGGTCTTTGTCAGGCCCCCGTCTCTGCAGACTGGACTCCTTTAATGCAGCTAGAACACTGCTTTCACAGAAATGAGAAGAACAGAATGCATTCCCAATTCAATACTGAATCATTACAGGCCAGATAAGTGTCTTTTTAGAGTAGAAATAAGAATTTTCCATTTGTGGTTTTGTTTATTAAAACCCTAGGACAAAGTACTACTTTGGGTTAAACCTCAGTCACATTCTATTTTCATTCAACTTCTGTTTCTATCCAAATCGGGTGCTACTAACTGTGAACTTAATCTTTTTTGCAGGTGAAGGAAACGATGGTGAGGAGACACTTACCAGTCAGCCATTCACTGTCTCCATCCAAGGGACATTTGTTAGGCGCCTCCAGTGTTCACTGGGGGCATTAGAAGAGCCTATAGGTTTGATTCAAGGGGAAACCGAGGCTCTGGGAAGGGCTGTCCAAAGGAGATGGAAATGCTGGCCCTTCTATCAAGAGGTCATTTAAAAACAGCGCTGGGCCTGCTCTGGGTTAGGTGAGATGGGGTGTTTGGAAAGGCACGAGCCTGGGCACCCACGTTCCACCTGCCACATACGACCCATGACACCTCCCACGTGTTCTGAGAGGCCTGCTTATCTTTAAAATAAGATGAGACGCTACCATCGAGGGCAGTCTAAATACGCCCTCCAGTTTCTTTTTATTTTGTATTTTTTAAATTAATTTTTATTGGAGTATGGTTGCTGTACAGTGTGGTGTTAGCCTCAACAGAATGCATCAGCCATACACGTCTAGTGTGCACGCCTGCCCCACCCCGTGACAAATGTTTACGGAACATCGTTCTCTGCCAGGCACAGGGCACGCGTTTACAGGCGCCACTCATGCCATCTTCACAAGAAGCCCAGGATGAATATGCTATCGAGGTACTCACTTTACAGGTGCGATGACCACGGCTCAGAGGGTGGGCAAAGTGCTCAGGGGACACCGCTTAGAAAGCGGTATAATCAGAACTCGAGTCGTGAAAGTGCACCTTGCCGTGCCTCTAAGCTCAGGCCCAGTTCCCGGAACCCAGTCCAAGCCCACGACAGGCGGCGGGCCAGTATCCACAGAGACATCTGGAAGGCCAAGGTCGGTGTCCAGGTCTACCTCTTAGCAGCTACCTGACCTGCAGCAGGTTATTGAACACCTCTGTGCCTGTTTCCTCATTTGGCAAATATGGGTAATAACAGAATCTAAGCTCACAGCGTTGTTCCAAAGATTAAACGAGCTGGCACGGGTGAAGCGCTGGCATACAGCAGTAAGAACACCATAAGCCTTTGCTACTATTCTTTTTATCACCTTTATTAACCTCACTGTCACCCACCCACCCAGCACATCTCCCTCCAAGCCCCTTGTACTTGAATGAGACCTGTCAACTCTTAGGCCTGAAAGTCCTCTGCCTTGAAAGCTGTACTTCCTCAGAGGCTGGTTTTTAAGTAACTTATCTGTGTTTAATTGTCATTTTCTAAAAATCTGCATAGACACAGGGCTGTAATTAACTTTTTATTGGGATTCTCCCACATAGGTTAAACTACTTGCTCAGAGGAGCGCAGAGTCAATGACAGTAGTCAGGATGGAGGGAAGGTGCCCTCTCCTGCCTGCCTTGTGAGAGACAGAAGCAGCTGCTGAGACCCTGGAGTTGTTACACAGAGAATGTGGAGGCCGAAGAGGACAAATGTCCACCTGAGTGGCAGGCTACGACCTGCCATTTATCTCTTCTATCACCAACAGAGGTGACTGCTGGCAACTCGCCCCCTTTGATGGTTTGGTCATTCCTCTCCCCAGAGCCTGCCTTCGGGCTACATCACGTGATCTGATGGGCAGTGGGGCAGAACAAAACCCTGGATTCTGAATCAGCAGATAGTCACATAGTCAGGACTAGTCTGAGAGTTTACCAGCTAAATTTCTTTGGGAAACCATAGACTCTCCAACCTTGGGTTTTCTCATCTGTAAAATAAAATTCATAGCAACAGTAACTTCATACGGGTGTTAGAGAATCAAAGGAAAATATGAAAATGTTTTAAAAATTTAAATTGGTGTAAACTACTCGAATTCCAGTGGGGAAAAGCAAAGATGATCTGAGTTGGCACCTCCTTTGGTAACTGGGCCGATTCATTTTGATTTTTGCTGTCAGGAATAAAACAGGACAAAGGCAAGCAGTAGATGAAGGGGTTCAGAGTGAGGCCTCTGCAACCAACTTGGCTGCTTAAGTCTTGGCCACCTCCTACCCTACTGTGTGTCTTTGAGCAAGTTACTTAAGTGAGCGCTCTGGGTCTGAGTTCCTTCACCTACAAAAGAACACTAATAACACCTACGCCAGAAGATTGTCAAGGGAATTAAAGAGTTCACGCAGGTAAAACATTTAGAAAGGTGCCTGGAACACAGCCAACCTACGCTAAAAATATTAGGTACTAGGATGATGATGATGATGATGATGATGATGATGATGAAGAGGAGGGGGAGGGGGAGAAGGACATGATAACGGTGATGAGGAGGAGGAGGGGGATGAGGATGGTCCTTCCTTCAGGCTTCTCCTTTTCATACAAGTAGAATCTAACCATTTTAGACTGCTGCTATTTTCTTAATTACTGCCACTTGCATTTTCAGGCACAGAACCACTAGCTTCTAGCCTAAGAATTCAGGCTTGCCAAGAGGTCCTGGGGTTCCTTACTGCTGGCTGCATGGTGACAATGAAGTGGGGGCTCTCATCAAGAGGTCCTTATAACCATGACAACATGAGCAGCGCCACTCTTCTGAGGATGTCATTGCCATGACAACACCTGAGTGACCAAAATCAAGAGGCCTAGGAAAGTGCTGCGATAAAGAGAGAAAACACATCAACACATGGAGAAATGTGACCGTTCAAGGGCAGAACAGGGACTGGTCAGTGTGGACACTTGACAGCAAAGCCAAAGGGAGCAAAATAAGGTCGAAGAAAAAACTGTGTTCACCCTCGCTAAGTTGTCCTGAATTCTCAAGGGTCATGTGGCTCTGGGTAGAAATAGAGATGCAGAGCGAGATGGAACCAATTCCTCCCGGTCCTTCCATCTTACACAACGTGCCCTATCAATTCAGGGTTCTTCCCCTCTCAGAGGAAATGGGGACAAGGTAATGGGGCAAGGAGAATGGATTTGCTTGGACTCTGAGGAGAAACGTTGGATGGATACTCGGGAACTTGTCTGCAAGCCCGGACTAGGTGGAGGAGACACCGCTACCTGTCACAGCAGGTGCTTTCTTCCGGCTTGGTGAGCTCTCCTCCAACCGAGACATTTTTCTAGACCGAACACTGAGATCGTCTGCTTCCTCTGCCCCATCTGACCTGGGCTCAGCAACAGTGAAGCAGCAGGGATATTTGCAGAATTTCCAGGGTATACATCTGTAAAAACTGAAGTATTTCCCCCAGACAGTATCACCCTATAGAACTGGATTTAGGCTGTATTTGTCCACACTTCCAGGTGTTTAGTTGACCTTCTCCTTCCATCCATAGGAAGCTTTCTTTGGGCATGATGGGGGCTTCACTTGGATAATGACGTGGCCAGAGTTGGGGGAGGCTGCCCAGGCTTATCTGGTTCCTGCTCTGATTTAAAAGAAAAGATGGATTCAGACATCCTGCTCCAGGTGAGTATCAAGCCAAGGAGGGTCAAATACGGAGGACTTTGAGAACTTCTCCGTGGCCCCTGGGGAGAGGTTGGGGGATGAGCAGAAATCATCCGACACCCCCAGGCTCCTCCTCATGGGCGGTTTCATACTCCAAGAAGTAAGTGCTTCAGTGATCAGTCCCCAGCAGAACCCTCACTAGACCCTACAGCAGAGGCTCTCCTCCAGGAGATGCTCCACAGGGTCAGAGATGGTCAGTTGCTTTAGCAACATGGTGACTTTAGCTCCAACTTCCTAGAGCACTCAAAAGCCACATAAAGAAACTTTGGGGTGATGTGGCTGAAGGTCAAAATTTATAGGCTGCTCCACAAGCAGAGACAAGACTTAGCTAATCCCTTTCTTATTTCATCTGAGGAAGAGGGATGACTGAGAACTCTAAGGCGAGTAATTACCCAGCAATAACAGCCGGGGAGTGGCCAAGGGTGGCCGGGCTGCAGACTGGACTTTGGGGAAAAGTCCCTTGGACCTCACACTCTCTGCCAACCCCACATTCTGCGAATCCTTAGAGCATCATTTCTCCAAAAAAGTTTATTACTCTGTCCATTTCTTCCACCCATTCTCTCCCATTCCAATTAATCTTTATCTACTATCTTTCATCGGAACCTTTCTCACCAATGTCTTGTGTAAATGCACTCTGCCAGTTCTCAGCCCTCATCTTCCTTGACGTCTAAGCAACACATGTGATATTAATCACCCCCTCCGTCCATGAAACGTTCTCTGCACTTGGCTTTCAGATGTCCTTCACGGCTCTCCGGCCACTTCTTCACAGTCATCTTTGTTGGATCCTCCTCTTTTAACACCTCAACATTGGAAAGCCCTGAGGGTCTCTCCCCTATCCAACTTCACCCACTAGGTGGTGACAGCCGGACCCGTGCATGCTGACGACGCCTGGATTAATTTTTCTGGCTTCTGGACCCTTGCATAGCCAACTGTCTACTCAGCACCTGCACGAGCGTACCTAAAGCACCAAGCTCCTTTCTTCCTCTGCAGGCCTGCTCCTCTTGGAGTTCCTGATGGCAGGAATTGATAGAAGCAGCCACCAGTAGGCACAGGTCACAAACCTTAGAATCCCCCTTGACTCCTAACTCTTTCTCACAACGCGCATCTAGTAAGGCAGCAAACCCTGTCAGCTTGCAGAACACATCCCAGACTAAACATAGTCTTACCGTCTTGGACCCCACCATCATATTCCATCCTTCATCACTTCTTGATGGACTAAAGCAACAGCATCCTAACTGGTATCCCAGCTGCTACCCTTACACCCCCGCCCCTTTACCCCTGTCTTTCTCTTCAAACCGTAAACATGACCCTTTAACAACATTTATTCACTCAGTTCACTCTCCTGCTTGAAACTTGCCAGTGTTTTTATTGGAACAAACGTCAAAGTTTTTACCTTGGTTTTCAAGGCACTACATGACCTGACTGCTGACTCTCTTCACACCATCCTGTGTCACTTCTCTGCATCAACATTCTTGCTGTTGCACAGAGACACCAAAGGTCTCCGCAGCTCATGGCCTTGGAACGTGCAGGTCCCTCTGCTTGGAACGCCCCCTTCTTAGTCCATCCAGTTTGCTGCCTCACTTCACTCAGCTCCCGAGGTCTCTGCTCAGGCTTTCTCTCAACAGCCTAACCAAAGGAGCACCAGAATCATTCTTTGCCCTGTCTCTGTTTTCTTTTTCTCCATAGTACTATCTCTCCCTGACATCGGCTCACATATTTGTTTATTGAATATCACCTCCTCCCACATGGCAGCCCCATGGGGCAGAGGCTTTGAATGCTGTGTTCATTGCAATGCACTGTCGTGTTTTGGGTACTCAAAAAATATCTGTTGAATAAAAGATGATGCATTTCTGCCTATTTATCATATCTCTGTTGTACTCTATCATTTCTGTTCAATCAAATAAATCCTGATTCTCTAGAAATAAATAAATAAATATGTCTGGGGTTGTTCTGATCATCTTTGGAGAAAAGGAAACTAACCCACATGGATCAACAGGCAGAAATAAATCAGACACCAGCTGGTTCCTAACATACTACCTATTGCCACATGGGAGAACAGCCAGAAAGATAATCCCTAGTCCCCCAAACCTGGCAATGAGGGAGGCCAAGTCAGAAATACGGGGCTCCTTCTCAGCTTAGTGCCTACCCTCACTCCCACCCATATTAAACCCATCACCAGTTCTGGCAATTTGGTCTCCTGCATATCTCTAAATTCCATGCTTATCCTCCACTCCTGCCATCTCATGATCTCTGACTTTGACCTTTCAGTAGCTCCCTAAAGGTCAGTCTCCTAGCTCTGGAACACAAGGAGGCTTAGCCTTGCCAACAGCTACCTTCTGTCACCACCCCACCCTCGGGCTCAGGAAGAAATGGGATTGAAGCTACAGATGAAGCCTGTGAGATGTGCTTCCCTGCCTTCCCTTGGGGACCACAGGGGCTAAATCCAACCAGCCTCACATCCCTCACTGCTGTGGGGTGCCACGCAGCAAGCGACCGCCTCCCTCACCATCAATGCTCTGCAGATCTGTCATTCCTTGTGTCTCCCGACCTTCCAAGCCTGATGGCTCTGCCTCTGGAACACCCACTATCTAAGCAAAATGTTCCCCCAGACCTCAGGCTCCAGGCTGAGCATCCCCTGACCTGCCTTTATTAATTAAAACCCAGCTGTTCCCCGAGGTCAGCACTTCCTGGGTAGCTCTCAAGAAACTGCTGGGTTGTTGGTTTTGGCATTGGAGGTTGGGGTGATGGTCTTCCTTACTCCCCAAGGTTGTTTGAAAACCTTTCCTCTTTCACATTTTTGTTGAAAACCTTGCTTCTTCCAAGGTCTTGCCCTCCGGCAATGTTGCATGTACCCCTCCTCTTCCTGCTGCCAAGGACTGGTGTCCTGAACTCCCCATGATGCTTTGAGGGCTTTCACACCTGAATCACAGCCCAACTTGTCACTCACCTGGGCCATTACCTGGACTGTCTTCAGTGTTCCCTCTGGTGATTTGTCAGGCACTGGCACCATCAGCTTACCTGGACCCTGCTTCTCCATGGACCTGTTCCTTCATCTGAGCCCTCTGCTGCCACTTTCACAGGATGAGACACGTCATTCTCTAGAACCTGACGTCACTAACGAAGGGACCACCGTTTCTGACTTGAACCTTATAACTTCCCAGCATGCTCAACTACTCACCCCAGAAGCCCACGCTCACTTTACTCACTCATTCGTTACACAAATACTTATTGAAGGTCTAAGACTGGATAGGCTCCGCGCTCTGCACTGCTGTACGCACGCTTCTCGCCCTCAGGAAGCTTAGAGCCCATTGAGAGGAGGGCAGGTACTGAATAAATCTTCTGTAGCCACATGGTCTCCGTGACGATCCTGGAACACGGCAGAGGTGTCCTGATGGAGGGCCTCGGATTCACAGTTTGCCCTTCCAGGAATGCTCCGCTGGAATTATCCAAACGCCTCCTCTGCCAATTTTCATAGGGTATCTTCTTAATAAACCCATCCTTATCTACTCTACGGAAGGTTGCAAACCCCAAACAGATGCTTGATAATCTCTTTGCCTCTGATCCAGTTAATTTTTTCACAGTAATTACCATATAACACACTCTCAGGTTCACTTATCCTTGGACTTATTTTCTGTCTCTCCCAGTAGAATAGAAGCTCCATGAGGCCAGGGATTTTTTCTGCTTTGTCCTGTCATGTATCTCCACGGCCTAAGACAGCTGCATAGCAGTAGCTGCTCGACAGCAATTATTGAGTAAATAATTGAATCAATGTAGGAACAACGAAAATTGTTTTGCCAAGGAGTCTTCCCAGGCACAGAATCCATGTCACCTTCTCTGCTTAAATCCTTTTCGGGGACGATGTGTGACAGAGGAAATAAATCAACAGAGGGAGAAAGCCATTCTTCTTTCTCTATCATTGCAGATGACTGGCCAAATATCTCCAACCACTGTGACCTCCGTGAACCATTCCATAAAGGGCAAGGCAGTGATGCAGGGAATTAGAGAAGGAGCGCAAGGCCTCCTGGGCTGCAGATCAGCTAAGCAGGAGGAGTCCTGAACCTACTGTGGAGGAACGATTAGGTCCAAAGTCACTCCTTTTAACTCTCAGAGGAGAGGGATTTGTTTTGGGGGCGCTGGGAGAGGGGGTTACCATAGAAGGATCCACCTCTGTCGGGGAGAAGTAAGGGATAAGATGATCCTCCTACGGAAGGAAGGGCTACCTAGTCCTCACCCCAAACACGCAGGCAACGAACAGGCTGGCTGGCTGTGCAGTAGTGTCCGGAGAGCACGAGCGGCCCAGCCAGGAGGGGGCCGGTCCCTGGATCTGCGAGAAGGGAAGAGGTATTCCGCTCGCTGCTTTCCGACTGCCCTGGCTCCAGCAGGACAAGCATTTTACACCCCTAGGAAGATGAAGTATGCCAAACACCACAAGGACACAGAGCGAAACTCAGTGGAGTCAGATAATGAAAAACATAGCCTGGAATCCAGCAATTTCTTTTCACATCTAAAGCCGTTAATGTGTAAAACAACCTAATAATAACAACCAAAGCACAAGACACACCACTGTGTGAGTGAGTGGAAGAGATAAATCAAGTCAGAGAGCAGCCACCTCATTGCCATGCACGCTCTGTGGTCCAGGGGGCGCGGGGGAGGGGGAGAGAGCGTGAAGCCCACACAGGCAGCTCCGTAGGTGGAAGGCGCCTCGCCTGAGAACTGAGTGGTCGGCATCTGTGCTGGGGCTACATCCTTTGCTCAGAGGTATCGTGCAAAGACCCACTGAAAGGAGTCTGAGACTCTGGGGAGCATGGAACACCCAGGCCCAGCACAGAGCCCAGCCTGGAGTCCAGTGTCCGGACAAGAGTGTGGGTGAACTTGTAGGAACACTAAGAAAACCTGGACCTCCAAGGACCACAGGCCCTGGGCTGCCAGGAGGCCTGAAACAGAGAGTAGCCGTGTCCCAGACATGGAGAAGAAGCCGTGGGTCAGAAGTGAAGCAGGGATAAGAATATGAATCTTGTGTGGCACATGTATACAATGGAATATTACTCAGCCATAAAATAAATGAACTTGAGTTATTTGTAGTGAGGTGGATGGACCTAGAGTCTGTCTTACAGAGTGAAGTAAGTCAGAAAGAAAAACAAATACCGTATGTTAATACATATATATGGAATCTAAAAAAAAAAAAAAGTTCTGATGAACCTAGGGACAGGACAGGAATAAAGACGCAGACATAGAGAATGGACTTGAGAACATGGGGAGGGGGAAGGGTAAGCTGGGACGAAGTGAGAGAGTGGCATGGACATATATACACTACCAAATGTAAAGTAGATAGCTAATGGGAAGCAGCCGCATAGCACAGGGAGATCAGCTCAGTGCTTTGCGACGACCTAGAGAGTTGGGATAGGGAGGGTGGGAGGGAGATGCAAGAGGGAGGGGATGGGGGATATATGTATATATATAACTGATTCACATTGTTATACAGCAGAAATTAACACAACATTGTAAAGCAATTATACTCCAATAAAGATGTTTAAAAAAAAAAAAGAATATGAAACTTGGAGTCAGAAAAGCTTGGATTTCAATTTCAGCTTGGCCATTTAAAATTTGTGGGCCAATTATCCTCTCAGCTCTCCATTTCTTCATTGCTAAAATGGAAATAATGCCTACTTGTCAGGGCGTTTGTGAGAATTAAGTGATATAAGATATGTAAAGCAGAGTGCCCAGCAGAGAGCAAATATCCCACAGCAGTGGTTCTCAAACTTAAGTGTGCAACACAATTCTCCGGGGATTTGCTAAAATGCAGAATTCTGGGTCCCATCCTAGATCTGGGGTACAAACAAGGTGATGCCCATGCCGTTGGTCCAGGGACCACCCTTGGAGAACGGTACCATACAGCACAGCAGTTAAGCACATGCTTTCTGGAGACAATGTCGCTGGGGGTGGGATTTCAGCTTTGCCACTTGGAGCCTGGTGACCCCGGCCCACTTGCCTGACGCTCCAAGCCTCAGCCCCCTCATTGGTAAAGTGGCTCATCACAGGACCGGTCTCACACCACTGTTGAGAAGAATTCATACAAGTATGCTGCATGTTTAGAAGAATGGCCAGCGCATTTTGAACATCCACACATTCTTATTGTAATTATTGGATAATAGACACTCTGCAATTTAGATTCTAGGGAAAAAGCAGTCATCACAGGTCAAGATAAGATTCAGGATCGAAAAGTAGGTGCAAAGTCAGAGCTCCACAGAGAAGTCCTCGTGGCCAGGACAATCTGATTGGAAACAGTCTCCAAGCTCTCCTGGCAGTTCCCGGTGGGACCTGGCCATGGGACCCCAAAGCCTTCAGCTGGTCTACAGGGGTTCCTCAGTGAGGAGGTTACCATGCCTATGGTGGGGGGGTGAGGCCCTTCTGTACCCCCCAAAGAGCTGCCTGTCATGGGTGCTCCTCAGAGAGGGGGTCTCCTGGCCTGGAGGGGCTGCCATTTTAACCAGCCTTTGCAATAACTGAGCCAGGGCTGGTTAGCTTCGGTGGGGAAGATAATACAATCTCCTTGCTTTTCTGTTTCCTTTCTTGTTCCATCAAAACAGTTCTGCATGGTAACGGTCACCAAGTAGCCGCATAAATAGCCCAAGACTCAGGAGAACATGGGGGAGGACGCTGTCAGCAGTGCCTGCATTCAGCAGACGTCTGATTCTACAACATTTTTCAAGGGTTTTAAAATAATTGGGTAAAACCACAAACAGCGTCTGTGGTGTGCACTCCTGCCCTTGGTTTCTAGACTGAGGCTTGATTTCATATGTTCTCAATTGAGGCACACTGAACTCATTAATTTCCCCACTAGTCTTTTTATGATTTTCCTCTTCTTTGAAGTAGGAAGTCGCACAGCTATAATACTGCTTTAAACCAGATCATAAATATTAAACTTACAAAAAACCATATTGACACTGGCAAATTTTCCCCTAAATGTATCTATCTAGCCATAATGTTACAGTTAAAGAAAATTACAGAGTTAAAAGAGTGATCTATAAACGTCTCACTCGACTTTTTTCTTTGCCACCTTGGTCTGTGTTTAAGCCATTTACTTAATGAGTTTCTGGATCACTTTGCCTCATATTGAGGTTGGACCACTGGTTTATCTCCATCAGAAGAAATTGCTTTCTCTGTACAGGTTGGACCTAATACCGTATGTTCCTCTGTTCCTAGGGAGAGGAGATCTGCCACTTCCCATTATGATGCAATTATTTTTTTTTTCTCCCACCATCAATGACCACTGCAATATCTTTTGCAATAGCAATTACTTGTCCCTCCTGGGATAGCCACTTGGGGTACTTGGGGAATTTTAATCAAGCACCTACGTTAATTAGAAAATCATGGGGGTTAGGGGGAGCTGATTAAGCACCTTCGAATATCTGTCCTTTCTGGCAATTGACTGAGCTTGGGCTTTTGTAAGGATTCAAACTTTTCAGAGGAGAAAATTTTAATTTCCTCCCTTTTGTTCTTGTCTCCTGGGTGGGAGAGAAGAGGAATGGGCTGGCTGGGTGATGGAAACTACCGGGGTCAGGTGCCTACTGTGTGCTGTTGGCCGGGCACTCTGCATTGGGGAGCGTGATTCATCCCGCCAACCTACCCTGACACGGCTTGGTTATCTCTCTTTTGCAGACGAAGAGTCTGAAGCTCGGTCCTGGGATCAACCAGGGAGGCAACGGTTGGGGGAGAGGCTTTTCTTACAGATTCCTCTGATTGGTTTGGGAAATATATGATGATGCAGAGATGAAGCTCCCGGATCTTACCCCTTTCCTCACTAAAATTGATTTTGCTTTAAATTATGTGCCAGAAAGGCTCAATTTTAAAAAGGGAAGAAACATACTGTACCTACACTATTGGACACTTCTTTCAACTGTACCTACACTATTGGACACACTTTCACTATTGGACACTTCTTTCAAGGGCCTGTCACTGTCTCGGGCTGCGCTCAGCACTGGCGATAAACTACGACCACGAGAGGCCTGTTGCTGCTCCCCTGATCCCGTGGACACCGGGGAGGGGGGCAGTGGGGGTCTCTGGAGCTGCAGGTGAGTGCGGGCACCACCGCCGTGCAGAGTGTTGTGGCGTCTCGGGAAGGGCCGAGGCACTCCGACTGAAGAAAGTCATCAGAGGCTCTCAAACGGGTAGCATCTGAGCCTGGTCTTAAAACAAAAGTGGACTCTCTCCAAAAGCCGTGGGAAGATGGTCTAAGGAGAGTGGAAGTGAGTCCCAGGAGGAGACGTCACGTAGGTGGTGAGCCTCAAGCTACCAGTGTGACTGCAGTGCGGGGGGCCTTGGGGTCCAGGACCAGATCACGGAAACTCGAGGTGCCGTGACAAGAAGCAAGAACAAAATCAGGAAAGAAGCGTATCTTCGGAGAGGCTTATTGCTGCCCCAGCGTGACCCAGGCAGTGACAGTGCAAGGGAATCCAAATCCAGCTGGACCTGACTTCAAACCCACCTGTTTTGGGCACGTCACCTCCAGCTATGAAAGGGAGTCACTCACTGCAGGTGGTCAGAGCCTCAGAGAAGGGCCAGACATTCCAAACAGCTCAGAAGAATGGACCATTCTCACCTGTCCTCAGGAAGCAGGTGGAGAGGGCAGACACGCTGGTCACCACCCATGCCCACCTGTGGGAGGAACCTCCACGGGAAGGATCCTTCTCTTAACTGTATCTCTTGGACTCTAATATTCCAGCAGAAGACAGGTGGGCAGCTGGCAGTTTAGCAGGTGCCCCCGCCAGGGAGACTCCCTGATAGGGAGCAAAAAATCACAGATCTCAAGGCCTCCTTTCCCTTCAGGCCCTTGTTTCTTGGGAACTTAAGCTAATTCCTGGCTTCACAACACCTTGGCCATGACTGGAGAGATAATCCAGTCATTGACTTCCCCCTTGGCTTATGGCAGAAAAGATGTATCGCCTGTATCATTAATTACAGGGCATCCACCAAAATGAGACTCCAAGAGTTGTCCAGAGTTGGCACAGATAGAGATCTTTCATAAGGATCTTTGTCTTTCCTGTTTTTTTTTTTTTAGTTCCCTCCTGCTGGGTGGTGAACATCGGTGGTGGGTGAGGTGAAGCCTTTAGTTCCATTTTGTCCTCCTTCCCTCCCATCCCCGGTGCCTCTTTTCTGGAGACGACTTTCTCATCTGCCATCCTAATGATCGCTGTGCCACACGGGGCCCCTGACGCTGGTGCTGACAGGCTGCTCATTAGTGCCAGGGTGCCACGTCAGCCGGTGGCACGCCACAGCTCCACGCCTGACACTCTTCCGCAGAGCTGTCACCGGAGTCGCGGCACCTGCCAGCTCTGGTTGAACTCAAGCTGTGATACCTCCAGTGCCAATTAGCGCTTCTGTGTCCTGCTTAGCTGGGGAGGAGGGCTTGTCAGTGCTGACAAATGGGAAATAGGTGGGTGGGGAGAGCTCAGAACACTGGCGAGAGCAGAAGGGCTCCCATCCGAGGGTCACTCTGTCCTCACCAGCTGGTGCCTTTGAAGACTCTGAGAAGCGAGAGGCAGGGCAGCCGACTCCTCCCTGGGCCCTTCGACTCCAGCAGGAGAGCTGAGGCGGGAGCGGGCGAGACTGGCAGCTGAGGCAGGTTGCCCAGTCCTGCGGACAGGGGTGCGGAAGGCGTGCAGAAGCGCCCACCCCGTGCCGTGGGAAGAGAAGGCTTCCACAGCTAGGGCGCGGTGTGCAGCCCAATGGACATATAGCCTTTTTCTAACTGTGCACTCTCACCCCGGATCTCTGTGTGGCCCTGGGAAAAAACAATCCATCTCTACCCCAACCTCGAGTCACACACTGGGGTTGGAGGGGAGAATTTTTTAAATGATACTTCTCTTTCTTGGGTACTGATTTCTTTCTTTGTATTGAACTTTTGTTAACCCATGAGGAGCAGCAAGTTTTCACGTATTATTGAATTCACTGTCTCTGGGAACATCCAGGATTGAGTCACGGAACTGTTTGGAGCCATTGCGGGCTTAGGCACAGGTGCGGTTGGAATGAGTAAGTCAGCACAAGGACCAGGTGCCCTGGAAGAGCCGGGTGAACCACACGCCAGAGAAGCACCGACATCATGGGTGCGATCACGGTGAGGCGGTGATGACGGCAGAAGGCAGCTCACGCAAGACCCAGCTTCAAAGATGCCCGTGAGCCACCTCGACCCTTGCAAAAGAGAACTTGAAAAGGAGTCACTTCTTCAAGGAGAAGTCCAGCCCTGGCACAGCAGCTTCCCCACCAGAGGGACTTCAGGAAAGGCTTCAAGACCAGAGAAAATTTCCTGGAGACTTACCAGCAGTGTTTCAGCAGGAGACACACCAGGTCTGGACCACAGCACCAAAGTGGACAAGAATTCCTTAAGGAGGGGGATGGAATCTTTGAATTAGGAGAATGGCCATCCCCTCTGGGACACCAGCAAACACAAGGGCTCTTCATGGAATCAACACGTATTTCTTAGATGCTTTCTAGGTGCTGGGCATTGTGCTAGGAGGTGAAGGATCCAAGAAAAGAGAGACATAGGCCCTGGTCTCAAAGAACTGATGAATCAGAAATCAGGACATCTCTTTGGACAGATCACTGGACGCTCCTGAGCCCCCTGCCAATACCCAGGTGGGAGGTGTTCTCTCAGCAGCCTTGGTCAGATTGTTATTGATATTTTCAGTGCTTTGTTTGATGGGATAAAGGGTGAGGCAGGTGCACCCGAGACGGCAGCCCCATTAGGACACTCGGTGAGCCATGACCCCATATGTACAGTGCCGCCCATGCAGCAGTGGCTGGACTGAGGCCTTCACCTGGGTTTTGTGGTCGGCTCCCAGGGATGTGGAAATACAGGAACCTCAGCCTTCTCTCTAAAGCTCTGACAGTCCAACAGAAACTGGAGACATGAAAAATTGGCCTTTGAGAATAATTTTTTTATGAAGTGTGAAGTCTTGAAGAGCATCTTTAGAATACATTGAAAGAGATAGTTTATCTGTTAGAAGACTCAGAGGAATAGAGAGCATTAAAGGTATTCTTTTGGATAGAACGACTCGAGCTTAAGGGCTACGACAAAATAAATTCTTGCATGCCTAGATAAGGAAAAGACAAGACAAGATGCAGAGTCATGAGTAAGAGTTGTGTCTAAGGGGCCCTGGGGACCACTGACGGTCCTTCAGCGCCCAGGGCAGCAGGCTAACAGGTGGGATTCGGTGAGGGGCCATTAGATCATTCGTGCAGTTCCAGGTGGCATTCCCGTGTGAGGAAGTGACGTGGGCTCTTCCTCCTCAAAAGACCAAGGCCTGTGCAGGTACAAGCAACACCTGTACCCTCCCAAACAGGTATGCACCACGAGGGCAGGTATCTCTACAAAGCTAGTATACCTTCTCCTTGAACTCCTGGGAGCTATAAGTTCATGAAGGGAGCTAAAAAGACGTATAACCAGTAATAACAGGTGAGATACTACTTCTCATGATCAATAGCAATGCCAAGAGGTAGCTTGGGAAGTCTTACCTCCCTCTTTATCTTGGATAAGGACAACTGACATTTTCTCCACCTGATGTCAAGTGCCAGGTAGGCACCTTCTGAGAAAGACCCCCAACACCCCTCCCACTGTAAGATCACTCCCAGCTTCTGTATATCTGGATGGATGAGCCACTACTAATACAATGGTGGTTAACATTGCTTTATTACTTTTCCACATAAAAGGAGTCAAGGCTGGGACCTTATGCTAAGTGAAATAAGTCAGACAGAGAAAGACAAATACCATATGATCTCATTTATATGGGGAATATAGGAAAACAAAACAAAACAAAATTAATGTGCAAAACAAACCGAAGAAAAACAAACACATAGATATAGAGAACAGAGTAATGGTTACCAGAGGGGAAGTGGGGTCAGGGGAGGTAGTGAAATGGGTGCAGGGGGTCCACTGTATGGTGATGGATGGAAACTAGCCTTTTGGTGGTAAGCTCGCTGTAGTGCATACAGAAGTCAAAATATAACACACGGAACTTGTATTGGGTTGGCCAGAAAGTTCGTTCAGGTTTTCCTGTAACATCTTATGGAAAACCTGAACAACTTTTTAGCCAACCCGATATGTTATAAACCAATGTTACCTCCATACATTTTTTTTAAAAAAGAAGAGATTTATATCAGCTTACTGCAGCCCCATATGAGTTGTGATAGAGGAAACTAGGGTTTTTCAGAAATGCACAGAACAAACAGACCAGTCTGGACAGAACATGCAGTGAAGCCATCAAGGTTGCCCAAAGTGCTTGGCCAGGGTCAGCCCTCCATCAGGGGTTTAATGGATGTGAGCATACGAATGACCTTGACTGAAACGTGATCTGCCCACACAGAGTGGGAGCAAGGGTGAGAGCAGCTCTCTGCCTTTGGAGCCTTCGCTCAGGTGTAGCGTATCTTTTTCTCCAAGGAACCCCCATCTTGTCCCTACGTTATTTAAAATAAGCAGCCTTTTGGAGATATTTAGTGGGGCAAGATGAAAGTCTGGCTGCTAAGGGTCTCCAGCTCCAGTTCGGGCTGGGCAGCAGCCCGATGACAGCTCTGATCTCCAAGTAATCAGTCACCAAGGAAGCGGCACCCCGTGAGCCCCGGGGTGATCAGTTACCGCGTGGCATGTCGCGTCAGTTTGAATCTGGGTTAGCTAATCCAGACCGCAGATCTGGGAAAAGCTGCTCGTCTAAATTACTCTGATCCACAGGTAGATTCTGATTATCCTGCTCCTCTCCCCTTGATCCATCTTCTGTTTCCATAGCAGCTGAAACCCCAGTAAAATGGAAGCATCAGGTCAAGTCCCCTGGGGAAATGAGGCGGCTGATGGCCAGGAGAGAGGGAAGGACGCTAGGGCGCAGTGGTGAGAACTTCAGCAAGAGGAACGGAGAGGCGCCAGTGCAGAGGGAAGACAGAAGTGATTGTGAGGAGGAGAGAGAGAAGAAAGAAATGACGATGTGGGATGAAACAGAAGGAGACTGTGTAGGAGGCTGTGAGAGACAGGAAGGCGGAGAACAGAAACAGAAAGCGTGAAAGGACAAGAGGAAAAGAGGAGCTGTACGGAGGAGAAGGGAAAGAAGAGAAAAAAGGGGAGGGGAGGGGAGGGCAGGGGAGGGGAGGAAAAGGAAAGGTGAGGCACCCAGAAAAGGACGAAGAGCTGCAGGGCCAGAGGAGGGATGAGAAAAGACATCAAGCAGGACACAAAGGGGACCTGCAGGATGGAGGGGGCGGTGCCACCTGACAGAAGGAAAGTCCATGTACCTGGGATGATGAATGTTTGCGTATGCTAAAGGCACAGACCGCCCTGGAGTCCAGCGGCACTGAGGTCCCGGCATTAAACAGTGATGAATGGTGTGCACCATGGACCAGAAAGTCTGTCCATCTGGATGCCCCACCCTGGGATGTGCCCCAGGGCCAAGTTCCATCACTAACAACTTCATGCACAGTGAAGCCTCCTCCCAGACTGTGGGCCAGCCCACGTGTAAGGTCATTTCCAGTTGAAAGATGGGCAGAAATTCGAGCGTCTTTCTGCTTTTTGCTCATGGCGGTAGTGTCAGGAGCGGTGGCTAAGGATGGCTCCCAGGGTTTCAGGCCAAACACAGTGAAAACCTCACCCCTTTTCTGAAAACCTCCGTAGGGCTAACTGTCACCTGAGAGAGGGAATTTGGTTTCTGGGGCCCATGCATAGTCTTCAACTGGCTTTTTTTTAATGTCCAGGTGTAGTAGACCTGTGATGCACTGCCTTCTTCAGGAACAAAGGATGCCTGCCCCAGGGGGTGGACGGACAGCCCTCGGCTGCAGCCCCTCATGGGGACCGTCTCATATGAAGAGAGGTGCCTGGCCTAGGTCACAGCCCTTCTGGGGACAGCCCGAATTCCCTGACCTCGACTGTTGTGCTGGCATAAAAGGCCACCCCCATAACCTCAATAGAGGACAATTCATCCTATCTTCAGAACGCCCCACAGGGCTAGTAGAGATGCTTCCCTGGTCATCATGGCAACTCAACCTCTCCCTCGGCCTGACCCTGCCTCCCTCCCTCCCCTTCCACAGGCTTGATCCCAAGGGCACCTCCAATAAACTTCTTGCTTGCCAGTCACCTTCTCAGGGTCTGCTTTAGGGGGACTCAGCCTGAAACACCCAGCAAACCACGCCGGTGGCGACTTTAGCATCTTTATTTTTATTGAAATCTAGTTGATTTAAAATATTGCGTTAGTTTTGGGTGTATAACAAAGTGACTCAGTTCTATATATATATATATATATATATATATATATATATATATATATATATATATTCTTTTTCAGATTCTTTTCCATTATAGTTTATTATAAGATATTGAATATAGTTCCCTGTGCTATACAGTAGGTCCTTGTTGTTTATCTGTTTTATAGTAGTATCTCTTCTTTAGCCTCTTTAAACCTGCATGACTCAGCAATGCACTTACCTTCATACATACATGCAGGCATACACACACACACACACATATATATATATATATGTACATAAATATATTCCATGTTAGCCAGATATAAGCAGTGAAATGAAGGATGTTTTTCAGGTCTCTGCTCAAATGTCACCTTGTCGAAGGCCTTTCCTGACCAAACCTCTTGTCCTTCTGTCAATGTATCCTGCTCTATTTTCTCATCCTTATCACCACATATTATTAACATTATTATTTTGGTTATTCATCTCATGAGAATGTGAGCTCATGAGAGCAGGGACTTGTCTGTTCTGGTCTATTGCTATATAAACACTCAGTAGACATTTTAGAACTAATGAAATAATGTAATGCACCTCGCATAAAAGCTAGCTTAATAATAAATGGCATGTTGCCTTAAATTCTAAAAGTTTAACGTTCAATCCGTGAAAGCACAAAACGACACTTAGCCCGGTCTGCAAAACATCTAGACGTTTAGACAAAGTGAATTTTGCAATTCAGTCACACATTAAGTTGTATTTGTTACCTAGGATTAATCAGAGTAAAGCAACAAGAAAACCACAAAAGGACTAATGGCCTAGCGACCGGATATTTGGCCCTGTTGAAGCAGCACGGACGTGGAAATTTTCCTTGTAGGCATATGGCCATCCCAAACCCTCATCTATCATTGTGTGTTTGTGTCTTCTCTCTCTTACAAAACAGCCAGCTGAACAATGCCACCAACACCAAGTAGATTCCTCCATCGCCAAACGTGACCAGGAAAGTCGCCCCGAACAGCTTACCACCACTTCACCCAGAAACAACTGGGATTAATTTCCCAGGGACTGGAGACATCCTCCAGTGTGATTTCTGAAATCTCAGAGGATATGCCTGTCTTGCACTGAGAACACTGATATTCTCTGCCAAGCCATGAGCATCTTGTTATCAGGCCACCAAGAATGGGGGACCCTTGGGACCAAGTCACCGGCGCCATAACCTCCTGCCAAGGCCAACGATTCTCCCGCTTCCTCTCACAACACGATACACCAAACTGCTTCTCTCACCTTTGGGGGAGATGTGTCTCCAAGTAACCGTAGGCTCTGGTCGACCCGTGGCTATGCAGGTGAGGCTGATATTGTTGCCTTCGTTGATGGAGATATCGGAAGAAATCTCTACAATTTTGGGAGATACTGTGGAGACAATACAGGTAGAAGGAAAATTAAAATCCTGCTGAAACATTTCTTTGTTGTCTTCAAGTGGTAGCTGGCAGAATAACCCAGGGATGGAAATATTGGGGCTATAGAGTCAAGGATGAGGAATCAGAGGAATCACCTTACACGTGAAAGAAACGTCTCACCTTGACTTCAGCTTCTATTTCCTCCTATTTACACGCAATGTCAGAGGGTCTGAAAGGGATGGTTCCACTGCAGCCCCACAGGCACTGTTCTAGCCCCCCACCCTCTTCCGGTCTCCACTCTCACCCACACCCACCTCCCACTCCCGCTCCACACCGCGTCACGGCCGTCTTTATATGATGCACTTCTGATCATATCGCGTCTCTGCCTAAACACTTTCAACCGTTCCTACTGCCCACCTGAAAACACCCAAGCCCCTCATCCTAGCAAACCAGGCCCTTCGGAATCAAGCCCGAACCTCTGTTTCCGATGACATCCCTGGCGATTCCACCTCTACTTACCCTGTTGTCATCCCCAACTCATCATGTCCTTCCTGGTCAGCCTGCATTTGGGATCTATATTCTTCCTTCTGTCCTTCCTGGGAAACTCCCAGTCATCCTTTTAGACCCAAATCAAATGCCATTTTGTCGCAGCTTGCCCTACCCCTACTCCCTCTGACCTCCTGCACAACTCAAAGATCCTGCACCCAGATATGTTACATGCACCTGAGGGGGAGTCAATCAGACATGACAGACTTGGCCTCTTTCTCTCTCTGTGTCTTAGATTAATCCCCCCAAAGGATGAAGAGGTTCATCCCAACTGTCGATTTGGGGACAGAATCCCCCAACTTTGTTTAGTCTTTCGTTTTGGAGCCAGGGTTTCCTTAGGAAGCTACATTATATTGTGCACTTTCTCATTCATGTTTTACAGGACGGCATCCCACGGAGATGAGCACAGCCAGTGGTGTGCATCTGTCTCATTCTGGGGCTCAGAGCTGGAAGCTCATTGTTACTGCACATCTAAGCCCAATTCTCCAGTATCACCTTTACCACTAGCGAATGTGATGCTTGACCATGACATGACTACTCATTTGTCTTGTCTGCCAATGGGTTTATAAAGTAAGGGTGTCTTTTATTGGCCCCCCCCAAACTCCAATTCTTGGCCCTTATCCCACTGTGCTGTAGTTATTTGCATAGCATCCCTCATGCCCTAGACCATGAGCGTTTTTGATGGCTTGAGCCGGGTCTTACTTACATTTATATCCATAGTAAAAACGCAACACATATTTATAGGATGGAATTATAATGGTTGTTCATGTGAGCCACCTCCCCACCCGGCTACATGTCTGCGACAACCTCAGAACCGGGCCGTTAACACGAGCCATTTCAGTTCTACTCACACTGGTTTTGACACATTAGCTCTTTACAGGTTAAGGGGCCCCTCTGTCGGGTTCTATTAGGCATCTTCAGGTCAGGTCGCCTCCTTGAATCAGCATGCCTCTGAGCCACCCCCGTGTGCTATTCCAGGACCCGTTATCCCCAGGACACAGTGCCATCTGGCCTGCAGGAGACCCCAGGCAAGCTGACAATCACCCTTATTCCCTGGATGAGACCAAGGTCATGGTGCAACCTTCACAGGAAAATCAGATCGGTTGGAACTTTCCGTGCTGGTCTTTCCTCTCCTGGAACCACTCATCACTCACTCCTGATTGTGCTGGATTTTTTCCTCCAGAAAGGAGGGTGCCGTGCGGATAGCTGATCTCAGCCTTTGTTCCTTTCCCTCCTTCTCCTGAAAGCTGACGTCCCATCTGTCTCCACACTGCGCCCAACCAGGAACGCTCATTAACAAGCGTGCACTGGACTTTGTTTTCTGAGCCCCAAGCCCTTGCTGCTGGTGTTGGTCCCTTCGCCTCTTTCTCCAACTGTCTAGACCTACTGGAATCATTCAAGGCCTGGCTGAGCTGCCACCCCTTCCACGAGGTCTTCCAGGCGACGTCCAAGGGGATGTGGCCTCTCCTTCCTGGAGACCCTGTAGCCTCCTCCACGGCATTAAAATAAACTGGCTTATGTTACCTTGTCTCATCTTTCTCCTTGGCTATAAATTATCATAGTATAAGATACTGGCCAAGAGCCTTGCTCATCTTTTCATTTTCTGCTGTCTCCAATACGGTCCCTTGCAAAGCAAGCACCAATTAATCATTTTTAGTCTTAAATCCGCATGGAGCTTCAGGTAGAGAGGCAACTGTGGTGTGATGTCTGTGTGTGCGAGTGCGCGTATGCCCTTGCACACACACATACCTGCATTCTCACGGATATCTGGCAGGACAGACACAATGGACGGTTGAGGTGGCCAGGGCTGGGAAGTGACCGCTGGCTCTAAGGCCCGGGACTTCTAAGACATTATATTGTGATTCATGGCTGTATCATTTTAAAAGCTAGACTGAACCTTCCGGGAGAGAAAGATACTTGATGAGTTAATGACTGGCCACTTGATTTGCTGACTGTCTGAAGGATCCAAATTTGTAAGCTCTCTAAGTTCTAGAATCATTTACATTTGATGTATTTTATTCGCAGAGTTTTAACTGGGACTTGCACTTCTTGAACCCCACCTCACCCCCAAGCCATACATTTGCCTGGCCCTGATCCTGCCCACCCTTGGCACTCACACAGCCTTGCCTGTTTCCCAGAGGACAGGCTGCCTGCAGAATGACTGTGCTGGCCTTGCAGACATCGCTTTGACTCTGCAGGTAAGTAATTTATTGATCTGTAAAGCACTCTGAGATGCTCTGCAAGGGATTATGTCACGAAAATGCCATGCAATAAAATAAAAAATGATGGACTTTGTGAACACAGGGTGATTTAGGGTTTGTAGCTGGAAGTGTGCTCAAAGTACATTTTAAGTGGAAATCAGGCAGGGTAATGAATTACTCTTGCTTTGGAAGGGCTTACTGGGAGTTCATTTTCCTGGCTTCTTACATGATAGCTAATCTGCTAATCATACACTAGAGAACAATGGACAGTCCCCAAGTAGAAGAGAAGGTAGTTTGGGCCAAGCTGTTGGCACAGTAAGTATATAAAATGAGACCATCACACCTCATGCTTGGAAGAATCATCTAGAATTGTCTCCCTCCACTAACAACTGGAACGTGTCCAACTCACGAAGTTGCAGTTGGTGAAACGCTTGGCCTTTCAATCCTGCCTCAGGGTGTAGCTTGAAGGTGGCAAACTGCCTCGAGATGACTTTGAAAGGTAAACCATTCATGGCATAGAGCTGAGATGGTTTGACCAGAGGTGCAATCCCAATCACTAGAACCAAGCTGGCACAGTGCCTAAGATGCTAGGAGGTTAGAAGTATCATCTTCCAGGTGGCAACTTCTAACATGTTGTCAGTATTTAAAATTAAAGTGAATTGGGGCTTCCCTGGTGGCGCAGTGGTTGAGAATCTGCCTGCCAATGCAGGGGACACGGGTTCGAGCCCTGGTCCGGGAAGATCCCACATGCCGCAGTGCAGCTAAGCCTGTGAGCCACAACTGCTGAGCCTGTGCTCTAGAGCCTGTGCTCCGCAACAAGAGAGGCCGCGATAGTGAGAGGCCCACGCACCGCGATGAAGAGTGGCCCCCGCTCGCCGCAACTGGAGAAAGCCCTCGCACAGAAACGAAGACCCAACACAGCCATAAATAAATAAATAAATACATAAATAAAAAATAAAAAAAAAAATTAAAGTGAATTGACCAGAATGCACTGTGGTCTTATCTTAGCTAATCCATGTTCATAAGAAAATTCTGACCCACTGAGATAGGGCTACTTACATTTTTATATTGTTTCCATGGATACCGCCTGCATCTCATCTCATCTCATCATGCAGGCGGTTGGAAACACACTAGGATTGCTTTGTTTTCATTCATTCACTCACACATTCATCCATCCATCAATAGTCCCTGAGCACTTCCTTATACCAGTGTGGTACTTAGCCCTAAGGGGCATGACGTCTAAAAGACACAGTGCTTCTCCTCAAGGAGTCCACAGTCTAGAGATGCAAAGACAGGAACAGAAGCAAACCCCTTTCGTGCATTGTGACATAGAAGGACAGATAAGGTTGAGGAAATGCAGAGGAGAGACACACTAGCCAGCCTGGAGATGGATGTCATGGAAAGCTCCTTGGATATGAGACATCTAAGCTAATCCCCGGAAGACAAGCAAAATGAATCAGTTCTGAGGAGGAAAGGCATTCTGGGCAAAGGAGGTGATGTTAGAAAAATAATATTATTAAGACTTTTGGTGGCCAGGCATAGTTATTAATGGAAGGATAGTTACTGGAGGAGACATGGCCAAAAGTCACTCAAACACTGAGTGAGCACCTACTATATACACACTGTGGCTTAGGTGTGTCCATGACGTGCAGCAATGCACACATTTTCTTGGCCCTCCATGAACTTACAATCTGTTAGGGGAAACAGTGCATATAAACGTCCCACTGTGTCACAGGGTTGTGTGGGACTGGATGCTAGAAGGTTGGTACAGACATTACACTCTGTGAGTTAGTAAGAGCGTGGGTGTCGGCACGGCTTCTCCTGGGCTACAGAGTTTAGTTTGGGTACCAACAAAAGAGAAACGGTCATGTCTGCGGAGCAAGTGAATCTGCTTCAGGTGGGACAGAAGTGCATGGGCACGGTTGGGAAGGCAGAAATCCAGGATGCGTGTGAGGATACAAAGTCTACTCAGCACCAGAGGTGATGGAGAGCAGTGGTCCAGATCCCGGGTCTACTACGTTCAAGTTGGGCAGCCTTGGCCCAGTCACCTCACCTCTCTGTGCGTCACGTCCTCAGGTCGTGAAGCCACTTGCACGTATCTCACAGGATCCTTCTGAGGATTTAGGGGTAAGTTTATGAAATGCACTTACAGGGGCTCTAAGCAATGCGAAGTATGCAGTAAGTGAGTTTTCGTATATTGTGTGCTTGGCAGACACGTATGTCACGTCAACACAGAATGGAAGGTGATAAATTCTAACCGACTCGAGGAAGAATGGGATACAAGGCCAATGAGGTAAACTAGAGCCAGATTACAGACCAGCCTGAATGGCCAGGTCCTTCCTGGGTTTTAACTCTATCCTATAGGCAATGGCAAGCATTTGAAATTGTTTAAAAAAGGAAATACTATATATAAATATATAATGAATATACAAATATATTAATATACTTTAAGCAAAATAAGCTTGTAACAATGTGTCAGAGGGAATGGGTAGACAGACACTGGATTTCTGAGAGTGATGTTCAAGGCCTGGGTTAAACCGTGGGCTCTGTAAGGGTGGAAAGAAAAGGATGGGTTTGAGAGCAATGCCGAGGACAAGCTGCGGGTGCCTGATGGTGCCTGGATGGGGGATTCAGGAACATGGAGTCAAATGAAGGCCATTTTGTTCAACAGCAGCTGGATGGCTGAGCTGGCAGATCCCTTATGTTATATGAATAACGTCTTTGGGGGGAGAACATTAGTGTGATTCTGTTTTAGACAGGCTGATGAGATGACAAGGGGCCAGCAGGGTGGCAGAACTATCCTGTTAGCAGCTGGGATCACACAACCAAAGGTCTGGGGTGAGTCTGAGACCTGCTAAGAGTCCATGATTCCTTAAGAAAGGCCATCAGCTTATTTCCACATTGATGGATGTGATGTCTCTGTGGACTTTTGAGGTCTGAATCTAGAAAGATCAGGAAGTGGTTAGATTATGTTTGGAAAGAAAGGCAGAGACCCCCTGAGCCATGCTTTCTGGATAGAGTTCCACATTGAATATATTATGTTAAGGTTTAATCCGGCTCTTATTGAATTTTAATTCAAATGTGTAAATAATTAAATAACATAATTACTAAAACAGTATTCTAGGGAACTTCCTCACTCTTCGTGTAGCCTCCACTGCCCAGGTGTTAAATTCTAATAATTATGTCATTAATAAATAGCAATTTGCTGTTTTTAGCGCACAGTAGATATCCTATGAAATCCAAATTGAGATGTTTTATTAAGCCCTTCACGGTCCCGTGGGGCCGAAGATGCACAGAATCGGCTTGGACCAGGTTCCTCTGCAAGACGCACGCAGATCTATGCATCCCAGGTTCTGCCTCTGGTGCTGGTGGCATGTCCCCCGTTCCCCCTGCCCCCCACCCACCTCCGCTCTGCAGTGAAGATCTGAGATGCCCATGGGGGCTCGGGACAGTTTCCACAGCAAGGGCTGCGCCACAGCTAAGGCCTTGGCACCTTTGTCTTTACAGAATTAAAGAAGCCGTCTGGAATACCCTCGACTTTCCTGGTGTCCAGACCCCAGAGAGACACCCAGGCCTGGGTCCATAACCTGGTGCATGCATGTCCACTCCACTGGCCTCCTTTCCTCCTGAAACACCTCAGGCCAGTCCTTGGTTCTTCATAGTTCCCTTCCTCCCCGATCTTCACTTGGCCGGGTCTGTCTTGTTCTTGAAAGCTCAGCTCCTCCATGAAGTCTTCCTCGACCGTCTCTCCTGAAGTAGAACTCCCCACACCAGACTGCTGCATATGGTCTGCTCTCCCAAGTAAAACGTTAGCCCAGCTGGTTGTCTTGTTCACTGAAGTGTTCCACGCACACCACGATGTCTGAACACAGTTTGTGCTCAACACGTAGTTTTTTGAATGAATGAATGAAAGTGTTTTGACAAGGCTGTATGGAAATGCAACTACGTCGAAATGACTGTATTTCCTCAACATCTTTGAATAGCCCTCGAAGACTCTCAGCATGTATAATAATGTCAATGGTTACTATTTATTAAATACCTGCTGTATATCCGCTGTTTTACATATATTGCCCTCACTTTATCTTACCCCTGCGTTAACCCCACAAGTAGGTATTATTTCTAAGAGGACCAACTGTCCTGGTTTACCAGGAACTAGAGGAGTCTCCTAGAACACAGAACTTTCCGTGCTAAAACCAGAAAAGTTCCAAGCCAGTGGAGATGCACTGGTCACCCTAATTGTTTCCTTTCCCACATGTGACAGATGAAGATACATCTGTTCAGAGAGGTCAAGGAAATATTCAAGGACACGCAACTGAAAATTGCAGAGTTCCAGAGTGTTTTCTTTGAATGAGGGGATAGATGGGTTAGAAAAACAACAAATGCATGTTGAAATTTGGATGCATACATAAAAATAAACAGAAACCAACTATATACGTATATGAGCTGAGACTGTGAATTTCTGGTGTGCATTAGAAATTTTACAGGAAGTTTGACTCCATTATTTAATTTAATCTCACAAGAATCCTATGAGGTGGTACTATTATTATTCCAATTTACAGATGAAGAAACTAAGGCTTTGTGAGCTCTTAGTGATGTGCTCCTGTTACCCAGATAACAAGTGTTGAAGGCGGGACCAGAATGCAGATTATATCTGATCCCAAATGTACCCTCTCCATAGAGAGTTCGTGCAGTGGAGTGCACACGCCCAGCCTGGGGTTCTCTGGGTCTGAGGTCTTGCTGATTCACCCTCCCAGGTGGGGCACCCTGCTTTTGCACCTCCATGTGACCACCCGTCTGCCCACAGGGCATCTAGGAAAGGGAGCGCTCTCTGTCATTCCTACAAGGCATTGTTCTCTATCAGGAGAGTGGGCGGGAGGTTTCATCAGTATGTTTTGGACCATCCACAATTTGCAGGACTATCTCCTCTTGCTCCCTCTTCCATCACTGGCACTTCCTAGTCATCCTCCTCCCGTTCATCGTCCTCCCACTGTGCTCTGGACCAGGGGGCCGCAGCTTCCGGGGAGCTTTCGTTGGAGGCAGGGCTGTAGCTGCTGCTTCCTGTAACCAGGGGTCCTAGCTGTCCCCGTATCATGACAGAGGAATGATCAATCAAACCCACTGCTGAGTCCACTGAGAAGTGTTTCTTTGGCTTATTTTGACAGAAAAGACTAGTCAGTCTGTCTTTTCTTCTTTCCCTTCTTCCTTCTTTCCAATACAAATATTTGTATAATAGGACACCAGTCTTGTGGGATCTGTGGGATCTCTTGAGAGAAAGAATTCTAAGCGTTGCATCAGAAGACCAGGCATATGAAGCCCAGACCCGACTATTACTCGCTGTAGAAACTCATGTAAATCATTTAACTCTCTGATTATTTTAGTTATATCAATACCTATCTTGCCTTTTTAAAACGCATGTTCTGTGGATCAGATAAAACTGTGAGAAATCACGTTTTAAACAAAGTACTATTCAAATGCGATTTATTAACGTTACTAAAAATGTGTACTTCTAGAGGCCAGGATGAGGCTAAATTTGGACGTTAGGTGCAGTGCGGGGCTGGGAGGCTGCTCTGGTTTAGAGGCTGAGATAGGCTTGCCTGCCCCCACAGGTGGGTGCTGACCACTTCTTCAGATGCGCTAGTGGTTCTGAGATAAACAGCATCTTGAAGTGAGGGCGTGGAGGCAGTGGGGGATGGAGGTCTGCTATAGGACCCTCCCCCTCGCCAGAACTGGGCTTGCTGCCTCCGCTTTCCAGAAGGGAAAGGTTAGAGTCTAGAGATTCAGAAGCCCAAATGAGAGCCTGAACATGCAGAGAGCTCCTTGATGACACAGCCTCGGGTGGCTTGTTAGTTCTTTCACCAGAATCATTTTGTCATTTCTTACATCTCATTCTTTCTTTCTCTCCATACTAAAACCATTCATGTTTGCGGGGGGAAATCAGGAAGCCCGGGGAGAAAAGCTAGTGGTTTATTAGGGATTAGTCATAAACCACTGGTTCTGAAGTTCGGAATTTGTTCCTTTCAGGATCAGCTGAAATGTGGAAATTTTTATGAGCTCTGCTCCCTGACCCAGTTTCGTCATTCCTGATAGAGACGTTGGAGAGGAAAGTAAACACCACGCAGGCCCCACTCCACACTTCCCTGCTTTTGGGCATATTCGAGTAAATTGAATTTCACGGCAACCTACTTGTCACCATCGGTGTTCCGTTATATTTGGTGACATCCAAGAAATTGCCGGGAATGCTCTCTTCATCAATTGTTTAATGGGGGGATGTAAGGTAATTATTGCTAATCACGATATGCAGACAGGGCGAGCTATTGTACGGCTCTAGTGTGATGGCGCCTGCTTTGGGTTGAAGGTACGTGGCGGCCTTCATCTTCCACACCCCCGATCGGGCCCAGCTCTTTAGGGACCAGTTCAGGAAGGGAGGAGAGGCGGGACGGGGAGGGAAGGACCATGGACACCCTGTACGCCGAGCACTTCGCCGGGGGCTTAACATTTGCTGCTTCCTTTTAAATCCTTTTGGTAGCTCATAGGCATTCCCTCCATTGTATAGTAAAGACCCTGAAACTCGGAGAGGTAATGCAGTGAACCCAAGGTCCTCATACAGGAAGTCAGGCAGACTGCAGATACTTGAATAAGGTGTCCCTACAAAACTCAACTAAAATGTACACAAACAGGTCCTCAAAGATGAAAATGATAGTACAAAAAAAATGGAATCAATTAAGAACCTGATTCAGCTCCCTGACTTCATGAGGAAAACTGAAAAAAAATTAAAAAGAGAAACCCAGAACAATATTACTTTTTTATTATTCCTCATGGAAGAGAATTAATATTTGTCATACACCTAATAAGTACTAGATACCGCCCATTTATTTTCCTATTTAATCCAGAACACTGAGGCTGTAACCAGCTCCTAAACTCCTCAAAGCCAGTGAGCTAGGAAGTGGCAGATCTCAGACCTAAGCTCTGCCTACGGGGTTTTGGAATCAGATGACATATGTCCTATAACTGAAAGCACTTAGTGAACTGCTTACCACGCTGCAAGGAATGCTATTATGATCAAGATAACGCAGAGCCCAATCGATTCCAGGTAAAGAGCATTACTGCCTGCTGTAAAAGCCAACCCAGAAGGGCTGACCAGGGTTTCTGGACCGTACCCCTAGGACAAGGTTTCTTCACACGGTCTCAGAGGTAGTGGCTGGCAAGATGCTTCCGGTCCCTCCTGACTCTAATTTCTCTTCCCCAGGAGGTGTCTATTCCTGCTGGTCGCAGCAGCCAGAGCCTTGCCACATCCTTGGAGGCCCTGCCTTAAAGCCTCTTCACGTGGATTCTTTTTCTGCCTTGGCATCCAGCATCTTCCAGTGGCTCTCACTTTCCAAAGCAGGCATGCAGCTGATGCCCATGAAACTCGAGGGGCCAGTTAAGGACAGCTACCCAGGTGTGAGTGCCGCTCGTATCGTACCCCAGACCCCATCCTCCAGACACGCTTTTCCACAAGCTGTGGAAGATCTGCAGAGAAAGGAGACCCAGCCCCCATCTGGCTCAAGACAACTGCGGGCCCCCCAGGCAGCCTGGGCCTTAGCTAGAGGGACCCTTTACATACTTCAGTTTTAAGTCCTCCATTCCTCTGCTGCCACTGCATTTTTTATGTATTTTATTTATTTATTTAATAAATTTGGACTTTTAAATTTATTTATTTATTTATTTTTGGCTGCGTTGGGTCTTCGTTTCTGTGCGAGGGCTTTCTCCAGTTGCAGCAAGCGGGGGCCACTCTTCATCGTGGTGCGCGGGCCTCTCACTGTCGCGGCCTCTCTTGTTGCCGAGCACAGGCTCCAGACGCGCAGGCTCAGTAATCGTGGCTCACGGGCCCAGTTGCTCCGCGGCATGTGGGATCTTCCCAGACCAGGGCTCGAACCCGTGTGCCCTGCATTGGCAGGCAGACTCTCAACCACTGCGCCACCAGGGAAGCCCCCTGCCACTGCATTTTTAACAGGGGTCATTTTTCTCCCGATTCAGGAAGATGTAACTCTGCCCCTTGGATGTCCTTCCCTCTGCTCAGAAACCCACTGTGTGGAGAGAAGAACGGTCTTTCCACAGTAGCACTGTCAGCAGACCCCAGGATGAACTTCACACTTTGCCATCCTGAGAGTAAACAATATGCAAATGTGCCCGTACATGTCACCATCATCTCCCAGAGTCCTGGAAATGATTTTCTTTGTTCAGACTCTCCTCGTGCCCTTAAGAGCTGCCCAGGAGAGCAGGTTCCAATCATTCCCTTCTCCCAGGCTGCCCCATCCAGGTCAGATGGAGGCAAAGGGTCAAAGGGGCAGGGCAAGGATGGAGCCCCCGCCTCCTGGGGGCCCTGTGCTCAGCCCTGCAGAAGCCGGCGTCTGCAGGCTGTCAGTCTGCTGGCTGCCAATGGTGCCAAGAGCACTTCCATTCTCAGCTGCCTTGGTGGATCATCCGCACTTCAATTCCGAATTGCCTAGAAGCGCTGGTAGTTATACACTCAAGCACCGGCTATAAAAGCGTGCGCAGCGGGGACCGTGCTGACTGCAGTGGGAAGGTGGCCGCAGTGTCCCCCCCCTCCCCACCGCCGTGACCACCGTGTGGTCCAAACTCTTCCACAGACTTTTCTCCTTCCCTCAAGCACCCTCAAGGTTAAGTTCACAGGAAAGTGGACAGCCCGAAGCAGAGTTTCTGCCTCTCTCCATCCGAGTAGCAACGGTGCCAACACTGAAATGAAGCTGTGAGTTAGACCCAGTCTCCCCGTGACCATCATCTTTGGCAATAATTAAGGCTAGTGGAAGGAACATCTCATTATCTGGCCTTGAATCCAGAGGCCCAGGAAGTGGCCCCACTGCTGTGCAAAATAACTTGTCAGTTGGTTTTCAGTGGAGTTTTTGTTCCGAGGCCTTATTGCCACTAAATCCCTCATAAAGGTTACGGTCTGCGAACAGATCAAGGTGAAGCCTCTTCCCCTCTAGAACGAGGGGTGGAGATGCAGGCTGGTCTGTTTGAATCTACAAGTCCTTAGCTCTGTGAATCCTCCTGTGAAATGCCAGGGATCCGGGTCCAGGGAGGGAGCGCAGTTGGAAAGAGAATAAAGTTCCAACAAGACTTCTTGTTAATACAAAGCTTGTCAAACACATCACCTAGAAACACCGAATGTCTTTATTAGATTCCTTTATCTCCCCCTGAGACTGGGGGATGCCACTGGTTGCTTCTCGGTGGGGATGTCATCATCCAGAAACTAATTAAAGGCTACTCGGGAAACTGGGTCTCTCACACTCCGGAGGACAAAATGCATTAGCTACCTAAGTTAAAAAAATATCACAAGCGAACTTTATATCAAAGAGGGCAAGCTGGGAATTTGACAATAACTCTCTTTCTCCCTCATCAGCCCACAGCAGGCAGAAGTGGGCCCATCAGGATGTCAGTGAGTCTTGACAGGAGGCCGCCGGCTCCTTGGCACCCCTCAGGAGGGGAGCTCTCCTCTCCTTACGGGGGGGAGGAGGGCACCTGACCACTTTCTGCGGGACATACAGTCGCATGGCCTCCTTGCCAGCATCCTCCCTCACCCATAAGAGCTCCAAGAGGCGTGTGTCTCTTAATAACACTCATCTGTGCACATGAAACAGCATCACCTTCTCCTGCTTCCCCAGGTTATCCTGGGGATTCAATGAGGTCATACACATCAGAGCCTAGAATAATACTGGGTATACAGTGTGTGCTCAGTAAAGGATAGCAATGTGGCCTCCTGTTATCTTTATTTAATTGTTCAATAGACAAGGTCACTTACTATGTCCCAAAAAGAGTTCTAGATTCCTCACCTCCTTCTCCTAATTGACCCATCCTAGTTAATGACACCATCATCTACCTAAGTGTCCAGGACAAAGACATAGGAATCATCCCTCATTTCTCCCTTTCCTTCAATTTCTACATCCAGTTATTAAGTCCTGTTGGCTTTATTTCAAAAATAACCCTCACGCTGCCTTGATACATTCTCTTCCCTCCTTTATTCTACATTCCATTTTCTGCATCACAGGTGGACTAATTAAAAACCACAACAACATAAATCTAATCATATCACCCCCTATTTAGAAACCTCTCATGGCAGCTGACTGCCCTTAGAATGACACTCAAAGTTCACACTGTGTCTCGAAGACTCTGCATAGCTGGCCCCTGACAAACTCTGACCTTAGTGTGACTGCTTTGCCCAGAATTCACTCAGGTCCAGTCCCCGGACCTGCTGTCTGCCCCTGGAAGGTGCCCAGCTGGTCCTTCCTCCAGGCCTTGCAGTTTCTGTTCCCTGCCTGAAATGCTCTGTCCCCAGATCTTCACGTGGATACTTGTTTGTCACTCAGTTCTCATTTCAGTTGCCACCTACTCTGCGTCCTTCCTGACCACAATATCTCAAAGAGCTCCCTGCCCCATCCCAGTATCTGCTTTAGTTATTTTACGGCTCCTATCCATTCTCTGAAGTTCTCATTCATTCGTTTAGTGTTGTTGTTTATCTCTTCTCATTAGAACCTAAACTCCATACTTCCCGTCTGTATCCCTGTCACCTAGGACAGTGCCCAGCACACAGTAGGGACTCAGTACATGCATGTTGAATACATGAACTTTCCCGGTCAGAATCAATTTCTCTTATCTTCAACCTCTCACAGTCCTTTGTTCAAAACACTCCCATACAGAACCCTCCTGCACTGTTGGTGGGAATGTAAATTGGTGCAGCCACTATGGAAAACAGTGGAGGTTCCTTAAAAAACTAAAATTAGAGTTACCATATGATCCAGCGATACCACTCCTGGGCATATATCCAGACAAAACCATAATTCAAAAAGATACATGCACCCCCTATGTTCATAGCAGCACTAATAGCCAAGACATGAAAACAACCTAAATGTCCATCGATAGATGAATGGATAAAGATGTCGTACATATACACAATGGAATGGAATGGAATATTACTCAGCCATAAAAAAGAATGAAATAATGCCATTTTCAGCAATATGGATGGACCTAGAGATTATCATACTAAGTGAAGTAAGTCAGACAGTGAAAGACAAATACCATATGATATCACTTATATGTGGATTCTAAAATATGACACAAACTAACTTATCTACGAAACAGAAACAGACTCACAGACATAGAGAACAGACTTGTGGTTGCCAAGTGGGTGGGTGGGGGAGGGAAGGATTGGGAGTTTGGGATTAGCAGATACAAACTGTCATATAGAGAATGGATAAACAACAAAGTCTTACTGTATAGCACAGGGAACTATATTCAATATCCTGTAATAAACCATAATGGAAAAGAATATGAAAAAGAATGTATATATGTGTATAATTGAATCACTTTGCTTTACAGCAGAAATTAACATAACATTGTAAATCAACTATACTTGAGTAAAATAAATTTAAAAAAAACAAAAAACACTCCCATACAGCAGATTATATTCTGCCTTGGTAACTGTTGGTATATGGACATTGCATCCTCGCTGGAATATGTGACCCATAAGGAAAGCTCTTTCATAGTTTTATTTTTCTATGCTTCACCTTTGCATGTCCCAATGTGGATCAGGGTTCCTTGCAGACAGGAGGGACACAACAAATGATTGTTTACTCGTATGTTTGAACTGAATTGTACTTATTAATCTTTCCTGTGGCCCCCTGGTAGTAGAAGACATATTTCTGGTAAAAGTTTCTATGGACAAACTGTTATGGCCACACGCACCCCCAAAGCCACACACGTGTCCTGCGTGTGCACACACACCTCTCTGTTGTGAATCAGAGGGTGGGATGGCCCTATCTCCTATTTCGAAATTTGCTGCTTGTTATGAAGCCAGAGAAAGTGTTGATGTGCTTCTGAGATGGCCAGGCTCCGTGTCTTCTGAGGCACCAGGACACCAAAGAAAACAATGGCCTACGGGCTGCTCTTCTTTCATGGAGAAGGGTGTGTAGAGCTGCAGAGAAAAGCTAAACAAAAAACCTGTCACTGGCAAGACAATAAAAATAACTGTGCTACTGAAGATAAATCAGTAACTTTAATACTCCTCCCCTGCGCTGGGCATTATTTTTTTAAATTAATTAATTTATTTTTGGCTGCATTGGGTCTTCGTTGCTGCGCGCGGGCTTTCTCTAGTTGTGGCGAGTGGGGGCTACTCTTCGTTGTAGTGTGCGGGCTTCTCATTGCAGTGGCTTCTCTTGTTGCGGAGCACGGGCTCTAGGCACGGGGGCTTCAGTAGTTGCAGCATGCAGGCTCAGTAGTTGTGGCTCACGGGCTCTAGAGCTCAGGCTCAGTAGTTGTGGCGCACAGGCTTAGTTGCTCTGCGGCATGTGGGATCTTCCCGGACCAGGGCTCGAACCCATGTCCCCTACATTGGCAGGTGGATTCTTAACCACTGTGCCACCGGGGAAGTCCTGAGCTGGGAATCTTAAAGGAATGCAGGAAAGGTGTCTCCCAGCTGAAGTATTGGTGAAAAAGTTGGCCTTTAAATTACATTTGGGCTATTTCTTTTCTGGCTGGCTGTATTTTTTGTGATCTATCTAGAGGCTTAGAAAGACACACAGAAAAATAAATCTCGGTTCCATTAAGCACACGCTCTGGACTTGCATATTTGTTCTTATCTTTGGCCCTTCTTTCCTTCTATCTGCCCCCGCCCCCCTCAACGTTCCCCCACCATCAAACACCGGCTCAGGGAAATGCTTACGATTGCTCCAGATACTTAGACGAATCTACGTCCCTGTAATGACTGTTCATCATAGGCAGACTTCTTTTCTTTTTTTTATGAAGCTCCAGCGCTCATACCCCCACAAATCCTAGACTCCAGATATAAACTCATATATGCTTATTTCTCTAGTCAAAAGGGGGGCAAGGAATCAGTCCCCATGTACACTGTCAGTCCAGGAATGAGGGTCAGCAGTGACAGCCAAGGGTGCAATGCCAGGGGTACAGACAGATGAGATCAGCACCAGTTAATGCACTGGCTTCCATTTGGAATCAGGCACAGGCCCCAGCTGAGATGGATCAATATTTAATAATGGTTAGATACAGTTATGTGTACACGAAGGGGTCTCCTTTCCACCCTCATGGGGAACTGTTGGCAACGACATTGCACATCAGCACCTCATAACGTCTGATGCTAGCTCCTCTGGCAATTCCTATTTTTATCAGCAGTACCATCCGCTTCTAAAATGCATAACAAAGATAATAAGCTAACTCCCCAGAAGAGATCTGTCTAGACCGAAGTGGGTAGGGGACCGGTGTGTATTCATAAAGGCCGGCGATGGAATTTTCCTTACTGGAGATGTGGGCTGGAAGGGTGCTCTGTGGTCCAGAAGGAGAGGAAACAACTTTGTTTCTGAGGGTACTTATCTGCGCAGAATTGGAAAGCAGGCCTCCCGGTTCTAGGGACATCACAGAGACGAGAGAGAAAGACTGCAGGCTGCTGCCCTCCCGGCTCCTCCAGCCTCTGTCTGTGTAACCTAGAGCCCGTCACCTTTGTCCCACTTCACCTTTCTCATCTGCAATAGGGCAGGTTTCAGCTAGCCGCTTTCCCAAACGTGGCACTATGGACCTTTGGGGCTGGGTGCTCCTGTGTTGTTTGGGGCTGCCCTGTCCACTGTAGGACGTTGAGTAGCATGTCTGGTCTTCACCCACTACATGCCAGTAGCACCTCTTTCTCCACCTGAGAGTCTGGACAACCACGACTGTCTCCAGACATTGCCAAATGTCCCCTGGAGGGTAGACTCACCGTCACACACCCCACGCCCACCCCTGGAGTCACCGGGCTAGCCAATCCCTAGGATGTCTCCTAACTTTCTCGGGCTCTATGTCTGTCTTTCCGTCCTTGAACATTTCCATGTAGAGATGTTAGTTAGAGGCACAGACCGCAATTGTTTGTAAGCTCCTCCCACCTACACCCTTCTCTGGTTGCCCAGCTGGGGTTCGCTTTCAAAGCCCAGACGTCCCCTGTGCGCCGTGAACCTCACTTCCCAGCCTTCCGGGGCTCAGCGGTGCCGTCTGAGTTGCCACATTCCTTGGCACCCCGCACCAGATGCTCCTCAGTTCCCGCTGCAGAGGCGGATACCGTGGCCACAAGCACCTTCTTGTTCCCACAGCTTCCCTCCAGGGCCAGAGGTGCCCAGACGGACCCTCTCCTTCGCACTTTACCTGCATCTTCTGGGCTCCCTCTCAGGCCCCCTCTGCAGGTTGCCAGCACTACAGGGGAGAAGCTGCCGAATGGCTCATTACCCAGGGCAGATTCGTCAGAGGCGCCTCCGCCTGAGCACTGCAATGAATCCTTCAATTGGCTACGAATGAATGCATTAATCTGGGGTGATTAGAGTCTTTTATCAGGCTGCCTGAAATATACTGCCTTTCCGAAGCTTACTGAGCAGGCATTTCACCCTAAAGGGATATGTAGGAGGGGAGACTATATTGGCACTAACTAAAACAGAACAGCTAAGAAAAATACGAAGTGGGGGGACGCAGAGCAGCAGCTACGGGTACGCTGAACACACTCGCAGACTTTTCATCGGGTTTTTTTCAGGGCACCCGAGCCTAAAAAAATCACACCATCTGAGCAACTTCCTTCCCAGTGAGGATGAAGGAAAGAGAAGCAAGGCTCTGAGAAGGTCCCCGGAGGAGCACATTTTCCCGTGGGACTGTCTCGTGAGGGTAGAGAGGCCAGAGGCCCGCCGGCTCCGTTCCCGTCATGCACACGGTGGAGGCTGTTAGACGGATGGATACGGACAGTGGCCTTCGGGGATGCAGGGCGCCCCCCTGCACATGGAGCCAAGCAGCCGTGTCCACATGCCAGCCACCAGCACGCCCTCTCTGCGAGGATGACACAGGTGCAGTCAATGGCCGGTCACCCGGGCTCTCAGACCCTCCTGCGTGAGGTCACAGGGACCCCCAGCCAGGGCGCCTGAGGCAGTGGTGCTGGAGCCGGGGCAGAAGCGCGGGACTCCCGGCCCCAGTCCCCAGTGCACTCGGGGCCAAAGGGTTGATGTCTCGGGGCTCATTGTCTTTATTTATAAACTAGAAATGATTACAACTGCCTTGCCTTATAGGGTTTTTGTTAAGAACCAAATTAGGCAATTTAGGTGAAAACGTTTTCACATCATTAAAGAAAAAACTATGAGGCATGGCTGTGATGCTCTGACCCAAAGGCCGGACCATTTAGGGCGGGGTGGGGGAGGGGAAGCGGTCTGTCCCACGCACTGGCCACGTGGGTGAGGAGCAGGGTCTCCACCCGCTGCTGTCATCGTGTGGGTTCCTCAGGGAGCCGTGACACCAAAGCCAAACCGAAAACGGGAGGCCACCTAAACAGCCTGAGACTTGATGGGGTTTCCACGGAGAGGTCTGGGCTGTTAGAAATGCCAAACTAACGTATTGGTGGGTCTGCTGGCCACTGACTGATTCCTGCAACTTTGGCTCCTCTGTTTTCCAATTTGCTCGATCCCGCCCACCCTCACTATGGTGTGTGCTCATCACGGGCAGGATGTGATGAGCTCCTGCCAGGAGGTCCCCGTGAGGAGAGAGCTGTGGGAACAGCCCTGTGGTCCAGTGTGGTCATCAAGGCTCCTGCAGGTGTCTCTTTCTTTCTGTCTCGTCCATTTGGAATCCAGTGGGTTTCCCAAAGGCCTGGGATTGACTGACTTCTATCGTCCTCTTAACCACCTAAGGCACAACCATTTAGATTTGACTTCCTTCTTCGCCTAATCTCTATTTCTGGGTGGAAAAGAGATTCATGGGCAAGTGCGGCCATTATTTGTGATTAGGATGAATCAAGTCCAGTGCAGCTGTCTGCTTGTAAGTGCTATGACCTGTTATTTGCCTGAGCACAAAGCAGGGTCAGCATTAGAAAATCCAAGCCCAAAAATAACGTGAAAGTGATTGATGCTCCTGAACCCGGCAGCCCCTTGCTACCCTCTCCTGGGCCCTCTCCCAGCTTTCAGAGAAGCCGTGCTCTTGGAGAACTAACTGCCAACCCTCCTCCATGCCACGGATCTGGAGCCTCCTTTGGTGATTGGGACCACAGACTCCAATCAGATATTCTTCTTTTAATAACTGACATTTTAAAACTATATACAGCAAAATTCACAATGCCTGGTCATTCATTTTGGAGTAGATTACCACAGCCCACTTACGTAGTTACTGGGGAGGGAAGAAGATAACTATGTGTGGAATAACCGAATCATGAGCAATGGGATAATTGGGAGGTGGCAAGTGCTAATTTTGGGTATCATTTTTCATTAGACCAGCACTGGGAAAAATCTTTACATGCATTATAAATGCAGGGCTAATTTCAGAGAGGTGCTCTGATGGAAGAAAACCTCCTTTCTTGAGAAAGAAAAGTGAGAAGTGTACATTAAAGGGAACAGCAAAAAGTTCAACATCTCCTGCAAAATATGTGTGCATGCATGTGTGTCGGTAGATAGGCGTGTCTGCATGTACACAGACATGTATGCACCTCTGTGTATATATCTGTATTCATGCACATGTGCTGGGAAGGAGTGAGCAGAGAGCAACAGAGAGGGAACGTGATGTTTAAGCATGTAATGTCTTCCGACATCCAGCACGTAAGAGATTTTTGTTTTGTTTTCCGTTTTTGTCAAGAAGTTCTTCTATTTCTATAGCACTGAACACAGACACAAGACTTTTTTTAGAGGAACTGGGAGAATAACAGATCAGATACCATCATAAGACTGTCACAATGTATAAACAATCTCAGCCAAAGAATCTGCTGTGCTGAGGCAGACTTCAGTAAAAATCCAAATCAAGAGAAATTAAAACAACGCAAAAGATGAGCAGGAAACAGAAGGCCAGGCATACAGTTTCATAGGAATGTCACCCTCCTAAACTGCAACACGTGACCCGATGATGTGATGATGTACAGCGTAGGTTCACAGTGACACAGTACATTAATAACGCTGTTAACCTGCCTGAAGACCCAATACCTATAATTGAATTTTTTTTTAGCCAGAAAACTATGTGTAGCTAATGCTTCATTGAATTCATGTGGTAGAATTAGAAATAACCTAAATTCAAAAAATGCAGCATTGAAATTTTAGGGTGTTCATCTTTCCCTGGGCCTTTCTTTCAGGTACTAAGAGTCGAGGGATGGAACAAGCTTCAGGTGGGATCAATGGCTACACCAGCTTTACTGCCAGGTGGGAGGATCTGGAGTGCAGCAGACCTGCAGGAAAAGGGACTTCCTGTTTCCTCTGACCTGAACTGAAAAGGAGCAACTCTTCACCTGGAGCCATCTGGTCTACCTAGCCAGTAGTTGATGGACAGTCTTAGAGAGAGCAGAGCTCCACCTGCCTGTTACTGCAGTGCCTTCTACACCTGGGCAAAGGAGGGTCCAAAGAGAATGAAGGGAGAGGAGTCTGCTTTGGAATTGCTCAAGGAACTAGGGGTCAACTCAGTATCACCCTTTCTTCTCCAAGACAGTAAAGTGGGCAGAGAAGGGACAAATCCTTTTCTCCAGCCTTAGCAAGGAGGCAGACGTTTTGGTGGAATTTCCCCCTTTTGGGGGGTGGACATAGGATATGATGCAGGAAGAACCATGGCTACCCCTACAGCCAGTCCTTTCCAGAGAGGCTCTCTTTCCTATTTTAGTTCAACTGCATGCATAGGAGATGCTGAGATCAAAGGATTTTCCACAGTAATAACATAGGTAACATTCACCAAGCAGCTCACAGGCAAGGGTGCAGGTGTTGCAGGAGGATAGTCGGGTGTGGGCATCAGATTCTAGAGCAGTGATGGCTGTCATTCAGCAGTGGAGAACTTGAGGCTGTTTGCTTTGACTACAGGGAAATCAGTGCAATCCTTTAGATCAGCGAAATGAAGGCGCTCTGCCTTTGCTGGTGCACCTTTGCTTATTAGATAATGATTCATAATTTCCAAGTACTCACTAAAATCCTTCATTCTTGAATCAGAGCATGGCGACTGGGATTGGAAGCATTTTACAGCAGGATTTTCCCAACTCTGGTCTCCAGAATATAATATTCCAACGGAATTCTTTCTGGGTAGTGTGGTATATTCAACAAATAAAAAGTTCATGCATTTGTATAAAATTATTCTTTTTCAATAATTAAATATTGTAAGAATTATTTTCTGAATTCAGCTGGGTTTTTTTTCTGTCTACCAATTAGATAATTTAGTTTCACCCAATAGTACTTACTGTTTTCAAATACAATAAAGAGAGTGGCAGTTAGCCTAATTAGGGTGTGTGACTATTTCTTGGAGAAGGGATGCAAAGTTTCTACAGTTTCTTAGATCCAGAGAAAACATATTTGTCCTGCTTCTCCCAAGGAACATAGAGCTTTTTCATGCGGCACCTGTGTTTAATAAAGGTAGTGATATCAGTTTTAGAAAATGATACTAGGAAATGCACAGTCCATGGGTTCTTCCCCTTAATGGTGGTTGCAAATTTGGCTCCAGAGTCCCATAAGGACGATGTCCACTAATCTACTGAAGAAGTAGACTAGAGTCTCTACTGAAACGAAAATTCCTTCAGAAAAAAGAAGACTGTGTCCTCCCGGTATTACGTTAAAGTATCTAGCAAGGTGCCTGGTGCCAAGCACCAACTGGAAATGATTAAGGCAGAGCTGCAGGAGTCAAGGCCCTCAAATGCTCTGCCTGTTTGCTTCACTGCCAAGTGTAGCCGGAGGGACACAGTGCGCTCGTCGGGAACAAGTTGCTACACCTCTCCCTGGACTCCTCTGGGTCTTCACAGAGTCCTTACAAATATGTGCATTAATGCACGGGTTGAATAGCCATTCCCTGAGCACCTACTATGTGCCAGTCCCACATAACAGAGGTAGAAATGAAAAAGACAGGAGCATTCAGGGCAAGGGCATGCCAGCAGGTGTGGAGGTTGACAATATATGGAACAAACACTGTACAGCGTCACCATGTGATGTGCATGGACCAAGTGTGATGGGCACACAGGGAGGAGGTCAAGGGTGGGGATACAAAGAAAGCTGCCATGTGTTTGGGTCTTCCAAGGCTGCAAAGGAGAGGAGAGTGTTACAGGAAGAAGAAACAGCACGTGTGTGAAAACTAGGAGAAGTAAAATCTCCGAGATGCTGAGGAATGAGTTGGTCCCTGTCCCTCTATTGTAACCTGAGTGGTGACAAGTGGCAGAAGACAGTGGCAGAAAGATAATTTGGGGTCCCGTTTTGCAGGAGTTTATATACCTTACTAAAGAGTTTGGTTTTTATCTCACAGGGAATGGCAGCCACCAAAGGATTCCAAGCTGGAGAGTAACAACATCAAATCTTTGTTTTGGAAAGATAATGCTGACAGCAATATAGACTGTGTATTGGAAGGCACCGGTTAGAGGAAGTTACTATTATTACCACCACCGTTATTATCATCTTCACCACCTCACCACCACTGCTCCTCACTTTTAACCTTACTTTACCTGCAGGGAATGACTATTGTCTGTGAGCATCCACAGTGCTTTAACCAAACTGCCTCAACCAATCACTGCAGCAACCCTATGGGACAGGTATTATCATTAAGCTTATTCTACATACAACATAGAGCAAGCTGAGGGAAAATGCTTAAGGTCACCCAGCTAGTGAGTGACAGAAGTATGATTTGTACACACGGAGTCCACAGCCTTTACACCCTTCACCTCATCATCGCTTGAAAGTATTAAAAGTCCTCGAGAAATGGCATAGGTTGATCTAAGACGGAAAAAAGTAGAGTGGAAAGGAGTTAAGGAATATTTGGTCAGTTAAATTGTAAGACTTAGTGACTTAAATAAACAACTCCAACAAAACAGATGCGTACCATAAAGAGAAAGAAATACTTGGGAATTCCCTGGTTGTCCAGTGGTTAGGACTCCACGCTTCCACTGCAGGGGGCATGGGTTTGATCCTTGGTCAGGGAACTAAGATCCCACATGCCATGTTGTGTGGCCAATAAATAAATCAATCCATAATAATGAGACATATTTAAAAGAAATACTTGCAGATGATTCTGAGCTTGGTTGACTGAATGTATGTTGGTGTCATTTGTTGAGGTGAAACATACCAGTTGGGTAGACTTATCTCATGGAATACGCAGTGGGCACTTCTCATTCTTTCAAGATATTCCCTGGACTCTGAACCCTCTTCCTATATATCAGAAGCCCTAGATAGTGTGAGTCTAGTCTGAAATCTGGTAAGGCCAAAAAGTTGTGCTTTTACACTCCAGTAGCTAGAGAATGGACATATCACCTGGTCTCTGTGTGCTGGATGCTCTTGCCAAGGACCTTGCCTCTAGAGCAAGTGATGAAAACAGGCAGGAACACTTTGGAATTCATTCTTGTTGGGATGTCTGGCGCTCAGAGGTGTCAGAAGGACCACAAAGGTGCCAAGAACGGTTCCTATGTTAGCTGTTGTGGCCACAATGCCCTGGAGAGACTCTTCCTGTGTTGTGAATTGTTTTCTGTGTGTTGACCTCTTTCCCATTTTTGAATCAGCCCTCTGTGAATTTCACGAGTTCTACAATATAGTTGCAATCAATTCCTTTTTTGTTAAGTCAACCCGAGTCAATTTCTGTCGCTTGAGATCAAGAACCCAGTTAGGTACAGAAGATAATAAGGGCAGTTTGAAATATGTTGAGTTCAAGTTGTCTGCAGGATATACATGTTAAGATGTTCATTAGACAACCTGTAATCATGTGGGAATTCAGAGGCAGAGCACACCCTGAGGCCTGTGCACGTCAGGACCTCCAGCTAATGCCTTGGCTGAATAGCATCACCTGGGAAAAACATGAAAGGAAGAGACTCAAAGTTGAAACCCACAGGAATGCCAGCACTTTTGATTTATGAGAAGGATTTAGGTTATTAAACAAAGGGGACTGAGATGGAGTGGGTCAGAGCTGGGTGAATGTCAGGAGAGAGCTGTTTTATGAAAAATTAGAAAAAAATATCAAGAAAGAGAGTGGTAGCAACGACATCAATTTCAGCAGAAAGAGTACTGAAAAGATGTCCTGGGAGTTGACACGAAGAAATTACTGGTGTCCTTAGAAGAACAGCTGACCCTTTAGTAACTTATCCTGAGCTCCTCAAGTAAAACAGGTAATATTAATTATAGTGCTGGATGCTGGACCATATCCACACGGTGATGGACCAGCTTTATCACTTCTTCCCTCTCCATTCTTCTTCTCCCTCTCCCTCTTCTTCTTCTCCTCTCTCTTCCTCTCCCTCTTTACTGCTTTTCTTTCTCCATCTCCTTCTTTTTTCTGAAACTCTTTCCAGGAAGGGGCCCATGTTTGCCTGGGACTGGTAGCAGCAGAAAACACTGGAAAGGCAACCTGACAACAGGAAGCTTCACCAGATTTAATTTTTCATCCTCTAAGGATAAGTGGGGTGGAGGTGGCGATCTGAACTCTTCACTTTGGTGACTATAAAGGTATCAAACTTATAAGAGATTAGTAACTCAGGTCCTTGTGTTTGTGTCCAGCTGCCCAGGACACAACTTACAGAAAATTTTGAGAGGGTTTGTTTTGTTCTGTTTTTTTTCTCCTCTGGGCTTGGAAACCTAGAGCTTGCAGTTCTGGAATCAAGGGCAGACCAAAACTACTTGTTTAGGGGAAGCTATTCAGTTATATAAAATTTCTACTATTTGTCCTTTTCCTTTAAAGATTTAAAGACATTTCCCCCTTTTTTCTTGTTCCTTTGAAGTTGTCTGCTTCACTTCTTGGCTAATCTCTGCTTTTAATAATAATCCATCACTGTTTAGTAGCTTCTTTAAAAGTCATTTTTGACTTAACATGACTGTCAACTTCTCTCTGCCTCCCAAATGCCTTTGCTAATCATCTCCAGCATCTCTCTATTGGATAATTTCATCCTCTTTAAGGATGCTCTTATTCTCTTTCATCATCACAGATTGTGAAATAATTTATTAGACTGTGAATACACGATACAAAGCGAATGTGAAGTTCCATACTGAATGAATCACCTTTCTCTCCAGACCCAATCAGTCTCTCTTTTATATTCCAAAAGCTCTTAAACGGGTGTTCATGGACCTTTAAAAAGGTTTAAGGAAGAGTACCAGATTTTCCAATAACTTTTTGAAAGTGTATGTGAAGTAACATTGCTATTATTATCGCTTCCGATTTCAAGTGAAAAAATTGAGACTCAGAGAGGTTAAGACAGATGTCACAGTCAAACAGCCAGATTTTAAAGCAGCCAGTCAGCTCTCAGTGCTAAACCACTATGTTATACTACCCCGCAATCGAGGCATCTTCCCATTCTTCTTCAGTTTCCTTACTCTCCATGCCAGTCACCAAGTCCTATGAATCTTCACTGGTGAAAAAAGCATTTGACTCGATAGCTTATCCATCATCATGGCTAATTACCTTAATTCAGGCCATTCTCACTGCTCCCCTGAAATTACTAGAGTAGGGTATGCCAGTTTTGTACCCTCTCCAGACCATCTTCCAAAATGACTTCAAGTTATGTTTTCAGAAACACAAATCTCCTTGGCATATAATATTTTAAAGTAGTCCCTTTTCATTCAGGTTAGCAGTGTGTAAAATCTTTAGCTGAGTGTAGAAACTGAGGATCTTTAGGACTGGCACACTTACACCTCTGCAAGCTTATGCTTTACTGTAAGGTGCCCATTCAGTCAATCTCTCTCTCTCTCTCTCTCTCCCCCCCTCCTACACACACACACACAAACACACACACACAGCCTTTGCCTATCCACCCCTACCTTTCAATCGTTAGTGCCCATAAACTGTATTAGGATCTTTGTCCCTTCCTCCTCTCCCCAGAATTTTCTCTCATGCATCCATTCCGGCTCCTTGGGTCAGAAGATGCTCTGTCTTCACACAGCTAACTTCTGTTAACCCTTTAATTCTAGACCCAATCTAGATGCCTCACGTGACTCCTCTACCTTGAACCAGGTCAGCTTTAACCCTCTTTTTTGTTTCTCCAGCATCTTACAACAGTTCATTGCATTAGATGTTAACAAAGGGTGGAGCATCCCAAAAACTCTTTGAGAACAGCAATTCTCTTTTAGCTCTTAATACCCAGACAGCACAGAGCGCCTGAAACATGGCAAGTACTCAATAAATGAATGGCGAAATATATAAAACTAGGACTGAAAAGTGAATTCAGCTTACTTAATTAATGTAATTGGTTGAACTGAATAACTGAAACACCGAAGTTTTTCTTTGCTTTGAATCTATCAATCCAACCGACAAGTTAAATGTTAAATTCTAATAACCTACATTTCCCATAATACTGAAAAAACATTTTTGTTCTGAATAAAAATCTTTCCTCTCTTAGATGGCCTGTATCTACACTAATGAAATCCTTATTATTTCGATTCAGTTTTTAATCCCTTCTTCCCCATCATGTTTTCTTGATGGACAAATGATGAGCATTCCTACCCCACACTCAAGTTTTAAAATAGACAAATGATCCACATGCATAAAAAGCACAAGTTGTCAGTTGTCCAGGGCATATTTAAAACAACAATAAATTATACATAATTACGTACTGTATATATTTATATATGTTAAATTATATATATATATTAATCAAATTATTCATAATTATTTATATTCCACAATCTCCACAATAAACTTGAGACATCTTACAATGGAAACACAAGATAAAAGAGTAAGTAAACACATAAAGTAAGGTCCAAGGAAGAGGAGAATACCTCAAATGGCAATCATAAATGTCAACACACATTCTGATGATAAGTTTTAAATTTCTTTTGGATAAAGGGCAAAATGGGAATGATATTCAGTTATATGAATGCTGTGTTAAGTAAGAAGGAAGCACTGCGGCTTTTCCAGATAATAAAGAAAAAAACAGATAACTTACATCATATTAAAGTTTGTCCCCGCCTTTTTTTTTTCAAACAGGTACTAAGCATAATCTATGTGTTTATCCCTGAGACCTCAGCCAAGTGCTGAGGCTCTGACGGTCCAGAGTTTCCCTATCTATAAGAAGACACTTTCCCTATCTATGACATGTACTCCATGCTATCTAAGACCTATATCATTTTATGTTCCATAAAAATTTTAAATTCTGGCATCAACATGGATATGTATTCTAAAATCCAGTTTACTCTGAGTTATTCAGTCAAGTCTCTGAATTACTCCATTATTAGTTTTCATTTATTTTGTCATGTGTGAAGAGTAAAAAAAAGTTGCTTTGGAACATTTATAATCTAACACTGAATAAGGAAGCAAACAGTATCCTGGATTAAGACTGTGTCTTTATTTTTATAAAGGTTTTGAACAGTTGCCTGAAGCAACTGGGAATTAACTGAGGTTTACCTGGTCAGGATAAGTATATTAGTTCACAGCCATTAAGGCAGAGATCCTAATCTTCCCAGTATTTTTACCCCATGCTCCACTGGGGCTTCACTGCTTTCAACAACAAGATTTTCATTAGCTCTGGGTGTTTCGTTAGTCTGCTTGGTTCATTGCTCAGGTGTGGAACCACTGAACTCAATTATGGCTCCATGCATAGAGTTTTGAAGGATAGCATTACTAAGAGGTTGCTTGTTAGGAAAAATTCAAATGTCTTCTGAAATGTTCTGTGTTTTATCTGACTTGCTGTAAAATATCCTTATGTTTAGCAACGAAACGATAGTAAGGATAATAACATAAAGTCAGCCTATCTTGTCCCTTGCTCCACTTTGTGGTAACGTAAGCACACGATAATGTATTAATGTTCTGGTACTCGATAGCTGGAATTGCTGAGGCTATGAAAGTGAGTCATACCGTGGTTACTGGACTGGAGTTTACTTGTCTAAAGCCAACTGAATCAGAATGAAAGGGAGTTTCTGTCCATGGTTCTGAAAGAAATCAGTCAAATCCCACAGGATTCGATACTGAACAAGTTCAAAGGAACCTCTTATGTTGAATCGTGCATGTATTGTGATGTCTCTAATAAATCAATTACCTTCTGGCAGCAAAACGTCACAGCATTTCAAACTCTGATAATCACCTCCGCTTTGCTGAGCTTTAGGCTGTTATAACCCACACAGTCTAGCAAGGAACGCATCAAGGAGAAGGCTGAGCAACAAAGAAACAATAGACTTTAGGCTCATATACTCGACTAGGATTCAGAGAGGCTAAATCCTTCCTCACTCCCCGAATACTAGGGCATATATAGATATAATACCGCATGTTAAGCATAATCTGTGAGGACATCTACCGCTTGGCGTCTTCTTTGGAAAGTCCTTTGGCATTTATAGAGAAAAGTCTCTCAAATACTTATTTGTTAAACACCACTGTATGCATGATCTCTTTTGTTACTTATATAATCTAGTTTTACACCCTTCAAATGACAAGGTGTGACAATATCTTCTACTCGCTATATTGCAAAAGGGAAAGAAACTGCCTTCAGCTTAAAAGTACATCTCCTATCGAGATGACAACTCTTCCTGAAACTAGTTTTTCTATGTGTGTATTCTTTTTTATCTTTGAAGGATGATTCTATCTCTCTAACTGACCAAAATGCCCAAAACGCATCTTTTGCAAATGCCCGCCTTTTATCACCTAGCCTTGTGCAAACAGCCCCACCTGAGATGCAGCACCTGACTCCTCTCCCTTTGCAGTGAGAAGCCATGTGAGTTTCCCAAGGGCTGGTGAATGAACACGCCTTCTGCACACCACACAGATTCACTTCTGCACACAGTGACATGTAACTGGGGGAACGACCTGAATGTGCTCTGATGTCAAGCGTATGTTAGGACCACACTAAAGGGTAATGATACAGAAATAAACAAAAAACCTGCCTGGCTCTTGTCTGGAGTGAAATGAGGGCAAAGGGAGCCTTCTTGAGATGGATAATCCCAAAACAGTGTAAGGAGTGCTACAGTCATGAGAGGAACAAAAATCTTTGAAAGTTCAAGGACGGAGACCCACAGCTTTCTTGAAATGGGGTGGGGTGGGGAGTGGGACTCTAAGAGTGGCTTCTCAAAGAAGGCAGTTAATTTCAGTCTTAGAGAATGGGCTGGTTTGTTTGTTTGTTTCAGGCTGAGAAGGAAGTTGCAGAGAATGGCAGGATCCTAACCAAAGGTTCTCGGTTATACCTCTCACAACCACTCCCAACTCTCAGTCTCTGCATCTCCATCTCCAGGAAAGTGGAGGAATTACTCTTCATCTGCCATAAAGACTATGTTCTGTTATATTCTAAATTTCTACAAACTTGGTTGACTTTACCAAATCTGAGGTTCTAATGCCTACGGAGCAGAAGAGCAGGAGACAGGGTGTGGACGTACGTGGGGGGATAACAGTGTGGGCTACAAAAGAGAGCAGGGCTGAGAGGGACAAGGTGATCCCTGAAGAGCAGAGAGAAGACCCCAGGCTGAGATGCGGAGGAAACGTGCCTCCACCCACTCTGTCACTGAGAACCGAGGTTACCGCACACCTTTGCTTAAAAATCTTACATGTATATACTCTGCACTAAATCATTCTCTAGTACCTGACCTGGACACTTTCATTACCCACTTTATTTGCAAGGCCGCAGCCTCCTACCTCCCAGGACTGCATGTGGCAGAGCCCCTCCGGCATGCTGCAGGGGAAAGCGCAGGTCCTTGGTGCCCTGGTTCAGAACAGCCAGGTCAGATAAACGTGAAGTCCTGTTACTCAGAAATACCCATCGAAGGACAGGAGAGGATTTGATTACCGTGAATTCTCCTCCACACTCCTCTTCCTGCCTGACAATCACCTCCCTCTCCAGAGCAACAAGCATGTGAACACAAACAGACGTGAGGCTTTTCAAAAAGTAATGAACTCGGAGGCACTGGAGCCAAGGCGAGCGTGGTTTAAATGCAGGGCTCCAGCAACCCAGAGAGGCCATCAATTATACAGCCCTGCCATCGAGGAAGCAAAAATAATATTTCAAAGAGTCATTGCCAGAGAGAGAAAGAGAAAGAAGAAAATGCCACAGAAATCACACCATTCAGAGCAAGCAGTTCCAAAAGCAGAGATGAGTGGATAAATCCCGCCAAGGCAGCTCCCTCCACCCAGAGGGAAAAAGGCAGGACATGGCGACTTCTGTCCTGCCCAGCCCTTCATCCAACACACCTGAGTCCATGATGTCACTTTGTCAGCCTTGTTTTCCGTTACCCCTTGGGGTATGTAGAAAAGCACATTCTTCATTTGCCAATCCATTCCTGAACATTTTTGAGAGCTTAACATTACATATCACGGGATATAAGTACAGGAGTCATTTCTTTGTATTTCACCAGTTCACATCCGTGTTGTAATTTTATTCTTAACAATAACTATTTGAAGTAGGGAAAGGATCACTATTATGTCTATTTAGCAGATGACAGAATCAAGGCCTGGAGAAGTTCAGTGACTTGTCCAAGGTCAGCCAAGGTTAAGTGCCCAGCAAAGGGTCTAGAAAGCAGAAGGCCATCAAGAAACATTTTTTGATAATAAAGCGTGATGAAACTAAATCATTAAGTATCTGAGTCACGGAGCTGGTCCTCCAGTAGCCAGTGGAGGCCTCTATCCAAGGCCTCTCTCTGTTGAAGGCAATCTATTAAGAGGTAGGTAGGGTCAAAGTAGGTAGGACCAAACCGTTTATAAGCCATCGTCGAACCCCAAAGAACAGAAGACACAATCTTTGGCTAGAGCATTCTGGAATGTTTTTGGTAGATGCTGTCATTGCAGGTGCTATTCCATGCTTTTAAGAGAGCAGGGATGGAGACGGTCCAACACTTAAGAAAAAGGTTCAGCCCATTTAGGCTGTACTGTGGTTAAAAGTAAATGCTTCATCTTATAGAAGGGAGGGGAGTGAGAAGACCAGCAGCTCTGTAGCCAGGGGGCTTCCCTCTTTACTTTCTTGGACACTAGTTACACTCTCTGAGCCTCACTTTCTTCACTTAGAAAATGGACCTGATAATACTTGCCCTGCTTCATAAGCTGCTGGTGATAGAAGACAGGAAAGACACTTTATAAAGTCACATGCATACAACTATTAAATATGTAGTAAGAGTCTGAGAAACTGTCCTCTGAGGATCCCAGCATCCCCTCACAGAAAGGAGGAAATGGCAAACCAACTACACACCTCTGGTTGAATTACTAAAATAGCAAAGAGTAGCAGCGGCAATCATAATGCTTATTCATGTTGGCTTAAACCAGCGTTGTGGTTTAAAAATACAAAGAAAACGAACAGCGATAGTAAAAAGCATAGGATTTGGAGTAGTCAGAACAGAAGTCCCAATCCCCACCTCCTCTGTGCTCAGGAACAGTCATAAACAGATTACTTAACCTCTGCCTCCTTGGTCATAAAATGGTAATGATGAAGAGATTTAACTCAAAGCTTCTATTGAAGTTTAAATTAGAAATGTGCATATAGGAGGTAACACAGTACCTGGAAAATATGTGGAGCAATTATAATAATTATTTGTAGTATTACAGGTTGTCTCACTCTTGGCACATTTTCTGCGTAAGGACGGGTGGATTGACGTGGAGTTATTTCCCTCTCTTCTAGATAACCTGGGAGATGTTTAGACACAGAGAGTTACAGGATGCCATGTGAGGGGCATGACTTTTTATATCAGTCCTTTGGTATTACAATTGATCTTGCCTGGTTTCCTCCTCTTACATTGATCTGTTCAGAATGCTCCTGACACAAATGCAATTTTCTGTGGCCAGCAATCAAATTCGCCAATCAAACATGGCAAAAGTGATCGAAACAAAGGGCACAAGTGGTGCTATTTCCAGCACAAATGATCAGTTCCTGAGTTTCTGACAGCTTCAGATGGAAAAATCAAAATAACTTGAGACAGAAATAGCCCAAAGACCCTGGGCCCCCAACCCATTTGCAATATTCCTATGGGACCTGGAGCCCTCCACGATGCACAAATACGGGATTACACATCTTGTGAGGCTGTGTGCTCGGGGATCTGGGAATTAGCTGGCCTTTCCAATACTGTCTCTGATTTTAATTATTGACATTTAAGTAGATTTTAATAGTCTCATTCCTCTGTAAGGCCAAAACATATCTGTATCACCCAACCAAACTTAGGATGATTTCTAGCCAATGAACAGATTTTCCCCAAGTCCTGTTTTTTTTGTAGAGAAGACTTGTGTTCTCTGAACACATTTTCTGACTGTGTCTCAGCCAGAGTGCTCAGAAAAGGGAGTAAAGTAGATGAGAGGAACCAGGGGGAGGCAGACACAGTTCGTGCAAACCACCCGTGGTTTTTAACGTCTAGACATTACAAAACATCTCTTTATGAAAGTCATCAATTGCTAACCCTTTACCCATACCAAGTTCTGCAAGAGCAGAACCCTAAATAGACGCATATCCTATGATCTCTACCCTCTCCGCAGCCTTCGCTGATTGGAATAAGTGTGGTCACCTGACTCAAACGAAGACCATCTGACTTGAGATCCTGCTAATCTGAACTTGAGGCACTAAAACCAAGCCACTTGGCTGTGATCTGTCAGCTGTCTGGATGTGCACAGAGGCAGGCCAGGGCCGCGTGTGAGATGAAGTTGGGGGACCAGAGAACCCCTAAGGAAAAGATTCAAGAGGCCATAGGAGAATGGAGGAAAGAAGCAAACATAAGGAGACCACAGCCCCGATAGAGAGCGAAGAGGATCCCAGGCCCTCCTTAGAGGGTTTGCTGTTCCTCCTGAACTTGTTTCCACAGCAGCTGCCCATCTTTCCAATAAACCTTCTTCTACTATTTGAGTGAATTCCTGCAATTCAGCTGGAGTTTTTAACCATGGCACAGAGTGGGTTGGGAGAAACTGTCAGTGAGGGAAGCAAACAGACAACAGAGGCAGAGGCATGAAAGGATATTATCCTTTATTTAGGGGTCAGCAACAGGACAGGCGGGGACTGGATGAAGGTCAGAGGGTGTGTTTGGTCTCCGCGAGCCGGGCTGCCCTGGGAGAAAGTTAGTGAACATCTAAAGGGAGAAGTAAAGACACTAGAATCTCTCACATAATGAATGATGAGGAATTAGAGATTCATTCAACAACCCACATTTACTGAGAACAGTATCTGACATTCAGTGGATGATACTTGAGCCCCAAAGAGTTACATCTTTTGGGTAAAGAGATAATTAGAATATAATGAGGTAAGTACAAGGAGAAACCTATGCAATGCTTGAACTATCTACTTAGGGGAGAAGGGGAGACTTAAGGAACGTTAACAGGCATCGTCAAATATTATAATTTCCAGCATGAGGTCAGGACCATTTATGGCTCATTTTCCTACTACCAGCATTCAGGACAGTGTCTGACACATAGCAGGAGTTTAACAAATATTTGTCAAATTGAATTTTAAAAAATACTGAATGCTTCCTAATATTAGGCATTTCATCTAGTTTTAATCCTCCCTCACGATAAACTGATGAGTGGTTATACTCAGGCCACTACAAATGAGAAAACCAGAACTCAGAGAGATTAAGTATCAGACTGAAACATACACAACTGCTAATATTCAGCCGTTTTGATCTATAGCTTATGGAAATTTACATGGGTAGTAAGATTCAAAATTCGCATCTCTCAATTCAAAGCCAAGCACTTTTTATTACTGCAAAGGATTCAACTTATTCTATGTAGTTCTAGGAGAATAACCAAGAGTCAGACATTAGAAGGAGGCACATTTTTGGCTTAATATTAAGAAAAAAAAGCTAGAGCTCTTCTAAAGGAAATAGGACCTACATGACTACATGGTTCCCCATCATTGACAATCTTCAAATGAGTGGTAGTTTCTATCTACTATCCACCTACCTACCTCCTATTACGGAGAGACTCAGGTTTGGGGAAAGGAATTGTGGGAAGATACAGGACCTGGGGTTTCTATGTGTGTTAAGAGCACATCCTTTATTCTTTGGGGATATGAGGGAGGTTGGGGAAAATGAAGCAGACAGTGTCTTCTACCTTGACCTTCATGCATTTTCAGTGAAATATTCCCCAAGAATCTTTTTCAATTGCACATGATGTGGGCACACAGGCTTAGTCAGCCCTTGGCCCTCAGCATCTAAAGGTTAACATTCAGCAGGTGTCAGGGGCCAGCCTGGGTGGTTGTCTCCCCCTCTGTCCCAGAGTGAGGCAGTCCTCACCCTTCTCCTAAACCCCAGCATTTCACCAGAGGCTCTGACAGTTCCTGGCATAACTTCCTAACACTAGATTTCTGAAGATGTAGGACCTAGTAAGGCACAGAGAGAAAGATGGGATGAGCTGAAGTCCAGGCAGGAGATGGTCACAGCTCTCTGAAAACCTCCAGAGAGACACTGACACGCTCCAGTCCTGCCAGGGAAACTCCATCAATATTTACTTCCAGTTTTTCTCCTGTTTGTCTGTCAGTGTTGAAGACAAAGACATGATGCTCCTTCTGTGTCTCATCTCCAGGCTCAGGCCAGTGGCAACGCCAGTCCAGGAGGCTATTCTCAGGATGGGGAAGTAAACGCGGAGATCGCCCTAGCTAACACAGCTGGCTGGAGATGTCTACATCCCTCAGAAAGTGTTTTATAAAGTGTGTGGTGGTTCCAATGGATTGACGTAGTTGAGCACTCAGCCACTGGCCCTTAGAAAGAAAAGAAAGGAAGATGAAATGAGAATGAACCAGAGGTCCAAAATAAGTGAAAAGCCAAAGGATTGCGTGATTAGAACTGATGACTCAAATCCTAGGAATAATAGAGACCAAAACAAAAGGAGGTGAATGGATAATGGATTAGATAATGTCTGAAGAGCTCTGATGTCTGATTCCAAAATCAATTCAGCACACCGGTCGTCCGCTCAGCAGTTCTGGTGGTGTGACTCCAAAAGACCTTCCTGGTACAACCACCTGAATCCCAAGGGGGCCAGGCTTCTGGGTCTGGGATGAGTATAAAGCCAAGATCTGCTTTACACAAGCTTTTATCCTGCCCTGGGAAGCGAGCTACTCTCAAGTCTGGGCTCCTCCCCTTCCTGCAGACAGATTTCTCTCAGGCCTTGGGTTGACTTACAGATTCCCCAGGAGATCTGGCCTGAAAATCAGTTCCAAAAGCCAAAAAAAGCTGAGGAGAGCCAGATTAAAGTATCAGCCCAGAATTTATGCTCTAGACTTAAGGTTTAATAATGCAACAGAAAATCAATATTTAATAAAGCAAATGATGGAGAAAACCACTGCCCAGGAGATGAAGCTACTGCACTGTTTTCAAATGTCTCAGTCCCAGAGGAGGCTGGTCCCAGAGGAGGCTGGCCCCAGAGGAGGCTGGTCCCAGAGGAGGCTGGTCCCAGAGGAGGTTGGCCCCAGAGGAGGCTGGTCCCAGAGGAGGCTGGTCTGGCAGAACGCACTGGAGACGAGGTTGGCAAGAGAGGCCAGCACGCAGACAATCGCAGGTCCCACTGATTCCTATTCTGTTATCTCTGGGCGAGCTGGCCATTTTTATTAAAGGACTAACATGGAATGATGATGAGAGTGCTATAAGATACCCAACAGAGTAGGGACAGACGGACCAAGCCAGCCTTCAATTGGCAGCCCAGGACTGTCCAGACCCAGGCAAGAGGGCTTCCTAAACTCACAGTCTATTTGGAGAAAGGGGAGGGTGAGGATGGGCCTAGATTTGTACCTCTTTAGATGGACTCCAGAGAGGGAACGAAAGATGAGTCATTCCAGCCAAACTCACCGTAAAATCAGCAGTGGGGTGAAATGTGCTTACTCAGCACGAGCAATGTTGTCAACAGTGGCTTTGCACTTAGTAGGGACACAGATTGCCACTGAGTGATTCACGTATCTGGAGAAGACTGGGCCGAGGAATGCAAAGTTTCTTGGGTGCTCTCTGATTACAATGTGGATTGTGAGGTGTTTCTGAGCTGCAGGAAAACAACTGAATTAGGTCTCTGGGCTGCCTCCCTTGCAGCAAATTAAATATTTCTGGTTAGTCATTTTTCATTGGAAATTATTCTTCCCTTTGGGGGCAAAACACGCTTCATCCTGTTTATTTCTCATTGACCTAGACGTCTGGGTCATAGTTCATTTCATATTCTTATTTGGCTAGAAGGAAATACAGTTATTAGATAGCCAACAACCTTTGGTGAGGAGAGAAGGCTATACACATCCGCCCTGAACAAGCTCACTGTGTTTCCTGTTACTGAACCTATGCATGGCCACCATGTATAATGCAATAAATTCTTTGAGTTACTGTGTCTTCCATTCATCTAGGGCTCCCAGTGTAGCTGGGAAGAAGTACAGACAACTAAAGCCAATATGTTGTTCATAACTTGAGAAGACTCAGGCAAGGTACGTGCCAGCCACTGCCTGAATAGGAATGAACTCATTTGTAATGGACAGACTGGCTACTCCCATTTGTTCTCTAAAAGCACAGAGTGGAGACAGCACAGTGTATTGCTCTTCGTTAATTAGGAAACTTCTTCAGAAATCCTGAATGCAACTGTAAATTAGCAGGAAAATATTTGCTTCAGACGAAAACAAGTCAAGATGAAAGGAGGAGAAGATGTGAGGAACCCAAAGCCCAAACAGTAAGGAATGAGGTCGGTCTTGCTTATCCTTGTACACGCCAGCCATAGAGTTGGGATGTATTGGGTTGGCCAAAATGTTCGTTTGGGTTTTTTTGTGAATTTTTACTGAATGAATGAATGAATAAAATTTGTTGAAAATAATTCGTTGAAAAAGGAGCCTGCTGTGTGGGGAGTTGAGAGAGAGAAGGTCAAATCCAATAGCACGGCCTGGGAGACGTCCAGGAAGAAACCACAGCTCAGCCATCGGTTTATCCCGTGAATTTCTCATCACATCACAGACATTCTGTAAATAGAAGACAATGGCCCTCTCATATCTCTCGTAAGTAAAGAGCTATGAGACTGAGGTAGCAGGCAGGTTTCAGAAAGTAGCCTTAATGTTAAAAATGATGGCCAAGGACACAGAGACTCTCACCCTATTCCTCTTGTTTGGGCTTTGCTTCCTTTCAAGACGGACAAATTTTGTGTCTGCATAAGTCTCTAAACATAAGTTTAGAGTTCTGAAATTCTGGGTTCCAAATAAGTGTTGTGATCAATTCCTATCCAGTCCTAGACTACCCTGGAAGAGATTTCTGCCGCAGTCTAATAACTAACCCAGTCTTATTTAGCATGAGTGGACAAAGAGGGTTGAATCATTGCAAAACTGACATTATAGGTCTAGCAAACGGGACTTGGAACTTCAGTGATTCAAAAAGATGAAAAAAAAACCTAGGTCATGTTTTTCAGAATCCATTACAGGGAACTCTGGGGAGAGTAAGGAGAAAAGCTACGTGACTGGGTCTAGACTCCAACAAGCAGGATACAGCAGCAAAAGACAGGGAGAACTTGGGCCATAAAGGGCTTTAGGTGAAAGTTTTCAACACTGAAAGTAATCGATATATCTACTAAATAGCTCAGGGGCTGCTATCAGAGCAGCTGTAATAATAATTTTATTTATAAAATTCTCGCTTCTCCAGAGATGCCCAGGGCACTGTACAATAGCACTAAATAAATTAAATTAAAGCATGAAATATTATGAAAATGCAATGAAATCAACATTGCTGAGGAAACAGGGAAACCCCAAAAAATAAAAGAAAAAGGACTCTTCTCTGCAAGAAGCAGCCCTTAGCCAGAGGATGATTTTGAGAAAGCACAGCAAAAGCTCAGCCTCCCGAGGAGGGGGTAAACCACCCACGGGCATCCTTTCAACAACAGATAAGGGTTCAAACCCCATCTTCCATGTGAAAGCTTTATGATCTTTAGCAAGATTGTAAGCCCTTTTAGCCTTGTTTTCCTCATCTACAAGGTGTAGATATCGTATTCTCACCTACTGCCTATGACTATCGTGGGATTTAAGTGAGATTTTGTGAGTGCTAAGCCTGGTACCCATGATCTAGTAAAAACCTAATAAATGTTTCTATTATTATTACTGTGACCACTGGACAGAGGATGTATACAAGAGGACAGAGATTGTATAAAAGGCAATCGGTTGGGTAAAATGAGGTAAGATCCTGAACCAAGGCAGTGACAGTAAAGACGGGGGGATACGAACAAGGGGTATCTATAGGATCAGGTGAGTGACTGAATTAGGGGTGCTATAGGAAGGAAAGAATCAAGGACAACCTCTAGTTCTCTGTCCTTGCCAATGGGGATATAGTGTTTCCATTCTTCAAGGTTGCTAATACACAAGGGAGAGAATTTGGGGTGGTGAGGACAGTGGGGTGAGATGATTTGTTCAATGTTGAACACATCACAGAACTTCCCAGAGGTGAATCCAATAGGCTCTTGAAGATACAGTTTTGCTGGCACTGAATACAAAGATGTGGTTGGTTGTCATGAGTGAAAGCGCAGTAGTTGAAGTCATGGGCTCGGGCAGGTCATCGGATATGATGTAGCCCAGGTGAAAAGAATGGAAGAGTAAAGGTGTAGACACCAACAGGTGAGAAAGAACTGAGAGTAAAACATCCATATAGGAAGGGACCAATGGGGGAAGGGGAGACCTGGGAGGAATAGCATTTCATCAGCTAAGGGACAAGAGGAAACACCATTCTACCATGACTTCTCTGTTAAATAGAATTGAGAAAAAATAATGAAAAAAGTCATGCCTCCTGAGAGTAACAATTCCACAGAGAACAGGCCTAGTTAGTCTGTAAGGTAAGTGCTAATGCTATTGCCCAGCATCAGCACTGCAAATGCCTTTACTTCTACTCTGGTGATGACATTGAGAAGAACCAGGGGAGACAGAACAGCAGCCCCATTTGTGGTAACATGCTAGGGGCAACATGGCGACACTAGATCTGAATGCTAGGCCCACCTCAGCCAACAGGTGGCCAGACATGCCATCGGTAAGCATTCAGCGAGGGCCTGCAGGTGATGTCAACTTGCTCAACTTCTTTTTCTGATTTTTTATTGAAGTACAGTTGATTTACAATATTGTGTTAGTTTCAGATGTACAGCAAAGTGATTCAGTTATACATATATATATATATTTTTTTTCAGATTACTTTCCATTATATGTGATTACAAGATATTGAATATAGTTCCCTGTGCTATACAGTAAATCCTTGTTGTTTATCTATCTCTATATAGTAGTCTGTATCTGTTAATCCCATACTCCTAATTTATCCCTCCCCACCTTCCCCTTTTGGTAACCACAAGTTTGTTTTCTATGCCTGTGAGTCTGTTTCTATTTTGTGTACAGATTTATTTTTATTATTTGTTAGATTCCACATATAAGTGGATATATATATATATATATATATATATATACACACTTATATATACATATAAGTGGATATCATATGATATTTGTCTTTCTCTGTCTGACTTACTTCACTCAGTATGATAATCTCTAGGTCCATCCATGTTGCTGCAAATGACAATATTTCATTCTTTTTTATAGCTGAGTAATATTCCATTGTATGTATACACCACACTTTCTTTATCCATTCATCTGTTGATGGACACTTAGGTTGCTTCCATGTCTTGGCTATTGTAAAGAGCACTGCTATGAACATTGGGGTGCATGTATCTTTTCAAATTAACGTTTTCATCTCTTCTGGATATATGCCCAGGAGTGGGATTTCTGGATCATACGGTAACTCTATTTTTAGGTTTTTAAGGACCCTCCATACTGTTCTCCACAATGGTTGTACCAATTTAAATTCCTACCAACAGTGTGAGAGGGTTCCTTTTTCTCTACACCTTCTCCAGCATTTATTATTTGTAGATATTTTGGCGATGGCCATTCTGACTGGTGTGAGATGATACCTTACTATAGTTTGATTTGCATTTCTCTAATAATTAGTGATGTTGAGCATCTTTTCATGTGCCTGTTGGCCATCTGTATGTCTTCTTTGGGAAAATGTCTATTTAGATCTTCTGTCCATTTTTTGATTGGGTTCAAGGTACAGTTTAAGAACACATGCCATCCTCAGTGATTTTATAGTCTAATAAACATTTTTTACTTACGCACTATTTTTTTCTAATTTAAAGTTAAGACTACTTTGAGAATGGCTAGCAAGACTGATGTTTAATGAAGGGTACTTTCCATATGATGAAATAATTACCATATGCTGGGCAGAATTATGAAACCTTTAGGTGGTATCATGTCACATTATCACCTCACAACAACTCGCTATGACAGGCTTTATGACTATGCTCGTTTTGCAGAAGAGACAAACCCAAAGCACAGACAACTGAAGCCCAAGGTCACAGCTACTATCCTAACCCAATCATGTGTCAGGGCAAATTCTTACCCACCATGTCGACTGTGTTCTCTCACACACATAAGGAGGGATTTGCCTTTCATCAGGGGCAAGGGAAAGCCTAGATGAGAGGCAGCAGGACTGGACTGGTCCTCATAACTTCCTGTAACCTGTGTGACCTTGGACAAGCCAGGTAACCTCTTAAGTTTCATGTTTTCCCATCTGTAATACTAGAACGGTGCTTCTCAACATGGGTGAAATATACAAGCACCCAGGGTGTTTTAAAAAATAAGGACGCCATGACTTTATCCCCAGTAAACTGAATCAGATCTCTGGGAGCGGGGAGGCCTTCACCACTGCTGCTGCTTAGCAACACCCACAAGTAACAGTGATGTGCAACAGAGTTGGGAACCGCTGGCTAGGTGGCCTTCAAGGTGCTTCTACTTCTGAAATGGTCTGAGCCTGTGGTCCATGCGCATGGGGCCCATTCCCACCTGGGAATCAGACTCCTCTGAGTCAGATTAACCTGAGTCTTTGCTCGTGAAGGGGAGCACGGTGCCTGAGGCTGGGCTGTGTAGTCAGAACGCCTGAGCTCAGATTCTGGCTCTGCTGCCTCCCAATGTGGACCGCTACCCAGGCTAGCAAGCGCCTGTTTCTCATCTCTAAAGGAAGGGTAAAACAGCATCTGTTGCACTGGGTTGTTTTGAACATTAAACAAGATAATATACGTAAAGTGCTTCACCCACTTCCTGGCTGCCATGTAGTAAGGGTTCAATAACGCACAGCTGTAAATATCACGGTCACCGCTTGACGAAAGCCTGGGCGCCCTGTTCTCCTCCAGTTGCCGCTAACAGTGAGATTAGATGAGAAGCCATGTTTACAATCTCCCAACATCAGCACATCTATGGACATACTGTACCCCAGTAAAGCACCCCAGCCTGGAGCCTCTGAGAAGACCCCCCCCACCCCAGAGGGGGCCAGTGAAGACCTTGGAACTCAGCTTACATGTTTGCACTGTGGCCACTGCCCCACTCCAGGAACCCCCTTTCCTGCTGCTCTTGGCTGTGGCCAGGCCAGGCCTGATAACAGGCAGTGCCCCTCTGCAGAGAAGGGGCCAGGCGGCCGGTGGAGCGGCCATGATGTTTCTGACAGTGGGTACTTTCACTTGTCACTCTCTCGAGTGGATCAGTGGAGAGTCGGGTGGAGTAAAAGCATCAGCCTTTCAGAACGGTCCCCCTTCCAAAGTCATCCCGGGAGTTCCCAGCCCCAGGGTTGAGCCCTCCTTCCCTCTGTGGTCCTTCACGTTCGCTGTGGCTAATAAACATGACAAACCCAATACACCATGATCAGCTGCGAGTTCCTTCTGCCTCATACACAGATGCGACCCCCTCTCCAACACACACAAAAGCATTAGGGACAAAGGACACAGACACACCATGTTTGAAGCTCAACAAAGAAATTTTAAATGCACCATCTTCCCTCCCTGGGCTGTGCAGGGAGAGAATTTCAAGTGAGATTGATTGAATGCAGACTCCCCAGGGGAAGTGATATAGTGTGAGTGACATGCAGCTCAATTTCAAGATGTGCTTATTAAGCAGAATGAATATAAATAAATAAAAGGTGCACTTGATTATCTTATTCTCTATGCACAAACGCCATGTGAGCTTTTGGTGTTGGAGGGAAATCCACGGATGCCACTTAGAGGAGAAAATGTCCTAGTGGACAGGTCAGAGGACAGAGGCGGCCTGTCCGAGGAGCCAAAGGGGGTGGTCGGCTGGTGGGTACGGGGCTGTGGACTGGCACGAAGAGACCATGGGTACCACTGAGGGATGCCAGAGGAGAAGGGGCCAGGAAGGAGGAGAGAGGGAAGAGGGACAGAAAGAAAACATAGGGGAGCGAGGAGATTGAGACAAACATGAGAACAAAGGGCCCATGAGTGCAAGGGGCCACAGGACGGAGACCAGAAGGTCCAAGTGAAGATGGTGCGGCCACATGTGTGAGGTGATGGGTCAGACAACAGAGTGATGAGGGGAGCACACCCGAACAAGATTAGAAAGAAATGAAAAAAGACGAAATGCTGCAAGAGGCAGAAGACAACAAAAAGTACAGGCGGCAATGAAACAGAAGTTGCTGGTAAGATCAAATGAGAAACAGCCTCAGAGAGACAGATGGGAGATGGCAAGATGATCCCAGGGAGGACAGAGTGTACATCTCACCTCTACACCAGCCCCACTGATCTTCCGCACGGGAACTCACCGCAGCCAAGTTGGAGCATCAGTCAACAGCTTACACCCGCTCAAGGCGAGGCTACAGGCTACGCGCTGGGTCTGACACGGCCTCTTCTTCCCGGCAGCTCTGGGAGCCCAGGGGAAGGAACGGGGGAAGGCTGATGACCCAGGCAAGGCTCCTTGCCTTCACTTGGTTCCCCGGAACCCTCTCGGCAAAACAGAAACCCTGTGAGAAATCTTCCCGAATAGGGTCCTTTCTCCTCTAATTTGGGCTTTTTTGGCCCTTGAGAAAAATTCCAAACTCTGTAGCCAGCTTCCGGGACCTCGTGGGACCTGGCTGGAGCTCACTTCTCTGGTCTCACCTGCCACCCTCTCTCCCCTCCTCTCAGACCCTGCCTGAGGGAGGCTTATGGGTTTCCTGAATTGGCCACGTTCCCCTCCATCTCCTGGCCTTTGCAAACGCTGTCACCTGTCTGGGACCACCCACCTGCCCCGCTTCACCTGGCTAACCCTATTCAGAGCTTCACTAAAGTGAAGCTTGCCTTTGGGGGTCCGCTGGGGTTCTTGGAGGTAAGGGTCTCTCCGGGGCACTGCCACAGCCCCTGGTCCTTGCCCCGACCCTCTCCCTATACTACAATGAACTCTTTACTTCTCTTGTCACCCGCTAGCAATATTCTAGTCTTTGGGGACAAGTATCTGGTCTTTGTGCTCTACCCCAGAGTCTAGCATAACGCATGGCTCATAGGAGGAACTCAGTGAATATCTGAATAGTGAATGCTTGAAGGAAGGACAAGTTTATGTTATAAACACTTCTTTCTTCACCCGGGGCCTGGGCCAAAGGTGAGGCAGGAGATGCTGTGTGTCGGCGGGGAGCAGGGATGGTAACGACCCTGTCTCAGCGCCCCTTCTGTGGTGCTGCCAGTGGGCTGCCTGCTCTTCTGAGTGCTATGGGCCACCCTGGCCTACGTTTCCAGTGTCATCAGCTACCACCAGTAGGGCTAAACTTCCTCTCAATCTATGCAGGATTTTTACTGTGAAAAATGCACTTGTCATTTCTATTAGCCTGGGTTGTCCAAAGAAACAGAACTAATAGGGGAGAGAGACCGATAGACAGATATACTATTTTATATTGAAGAGTAATTGTCTCACACAATTATGGAGGCCAGACCTGTGATCTGCTGTCTACAAGCTGGAGAAACAGAAAAGCCAGTGGTGTAATTCTGTCCTAGTCTGAAGGTAAGAGAACTGGAAGCTCCAGCGTTTGAGGTCAGAGAAGATGGACGTCCCAGTTCAAGCACAGAGAGCAAATTTGCCCTTCCTCTGCCTTTTGGTTCTATTCAGGCCTCCAACAGATTGGCCGCTGCCCGCCTGCGTTGGTGAAGGAGATCTTCTGTACTCAGTCTATTGATTCTCATGTCAATGTCTTCTGGAAACACCCTCACAGACACACCCAGAAATCATGTTTTCCCCAGCTTCCTGGGCGTCCCTTACTCCAGACAAGGTGACACATAAAATTAACCATCACAAGTCCACCCCTTGTTAACTTGGTACCGATACACATCTCCTCAAAACATACTTAATCTCCAAATAAAGACAATAATAAGGTCCTAATTCCACCTAGTCTGATACAACTAACCTGCCCTAATCCCTTCCCCAGAAGAGGAGGTAGAGTCCTTGAGCGATGTTTACTCTTTTCCTGACGTCCTGTAACTTAAATACCGTGACAGAAAATTAACAACACAGATACTGATATAAAGTCAATACATGTTACATTATATGATAAGGGAATGAGAGAAGAGAGAAAACAATAATAGTCGCTTAATATACGTACATGGACACACACAAACACATATTCATAATGAAATAGAGGGAACTATTTGAAATACTCATGACAATTAGAGTCCTCATTTCTGTAACTGGTCACAAGCCTGTGGCTGGTATTTACAGCTACTTTCTTCCACTAACTACCCTGCATTCTCTTTGCCTTTAGCAAGCACCTCAGCTAGTCATGGTTCTTTCCCTGGCGGCGTGACCCGAACCTTCATTCCTGAAGGGCCTGGGCCATTCGTCCCCCTGCCTGGATGGCGTTGTCGTGTCTTCCGTCCGCCTTGGTCACAGGCGTCGTGAAGCCCTAAGGAATCCCTTGCATTCCAGTCATGCTCTTCTTACCCCCGTTGTGAGCAAGAGTCCGGTTTCCCCTCGGGAGTCAGGATCAACCATCCAGCCAACGTCATCACTCCCTCCTTTGCCTGTTGATTTAGAGGCCAGAGGAGCCCAAAGCGGCCAGGCGGGCCTCTTAACTTCCAGTTCCACGGAATCATTGCTGTCTCCTTATGGAAGCTTCCCTCCCCCTGGAACTAAGGTCTCTAGACCAGCAGAGTAGAAGGTCAGGGGAACAGGAAGCAAAACTTCTACTAGTGGGTCCCTAGGGGTACCCCCTTCCCTTTCCACTCTCGATTCCTGGTCCTGTGAGCCCTGGCTCTGGACAAACAGCCCCTGGAGCTGCAGCAGAGGGTTGGACATGCATTCACTGCCCGCCCACAGGGAGGAGAGGGGCTGTAGACGGGTCAGTGTACGACCACAGCAATGAGGGCGGAGCCTAGTAACTCTTCAGAAGCTATTCTAAAACCAAGTAGGGGACACGGGAAAGTCTGTGCTGACCCACTTGGCTGGGCGGCTCTTCTTTATGTCTCTGTTTCCTATTTTTCATTTGAACAACAAACAGCAACAAGCTCAGGGAGAGGAAAGCCACGCTGTAATCAGAAACATGGCACAAGCCCGCTCACCTGACGGACGCCTCTCCTGCTAACAAGCACAGACATAAGCTAGCATTTTATATAAATATGCTCTCAATTGCACTTGCAGTTGCCTCTTGCCCTTAGCTCCTCTGGGCCCAGATCTGTGATTCCCAAACCCACCTGCATAAGGTCCCTACTCATACCGCCCCCTGGGTGATTCAATCGGTCTGGGAAGTCATCAACATCCTTTTTCTTCTTCTCCCCATTTTTTTTTTTTTTTTTAAATTTTAGAAAGTGCCTCATGAGATTCAGAGGCAGACAACAGACATGGATGGTCTCATGCTAAGTTCTGGTATCTTATGTTTTGGGGTTATCTGAACCTACTACTCTTCCTATTTCCAAACTTCTCCTGTGTGAGAGGCCTTCCTGGTGCTTGATTCCACCTTATCCTGTCTTATTTTAACCATTACCGTTTTCTTATGGCCTGTTGTAAATCTTACCTCCACTGGGTGATCTGGTTTTATTTCAATAATCCAAAAGCCATACTCTCAGATTTCCAAACCGAAACAAAGCCTGGCACAGTCTTTTCCCCTTATTTGTAAACATATAAACCTGCAACTTTTACAAAGATGTAAACATTAACCTCATTTTACTTCCAACCTTAACAAATCCCACATGGAGAACACATGTTTCTTGGGAAAAGGACCATCTGGGAAACCTGGGCCCGGCCCACTCTTGCTTGTGTGCACAAACTTCTGTCCTCAGTCAGATGCCCTAAAGCTCTACACGTGCAGCTGCTCAACAAGAGAGGGGGGTCTCTCCAGATCAGGAATGAAGGATAACATGATACAGACCACATTCTCTCTCAGCATCCCTGCCTCAAAAACCACCCCTCCAGTGCATGCTCCGTTCTGATGCCAAAGGTCCTTCTAAAACATAAGTCCTGCCGTTTTCTTGCCTAAAACCTTCCTATAATTCACCATCCCTTCCAAGATGAAATCTGGACTTGGTGGGATGGCAGAGATCTGGTCCTCTCCCTCCTCCGGGCCGTGGGCATCCCTCACAGCCTGTGCTTTCCATCCAGCCGCTGGACGGAGTGACCCGTTCGGAGGTCTCTCAAGCCCTTCCCTCTGAGTGTGGTTCCTTCAGTCTGGGGCACTAGCCCTCGTCTTTAACTTGATAAGAAAATCCACCCTGTAAAGTCAGCTTAATGTCACCTGGTCTGAGAACAGGGTGACCACAGCATTTTGATAGAAATAACAGAAAAGTTCACACTCTCACACGCAAGCAAGGGAACAGAATAAACCCTGGAATTGGGGGCAGGGGAGGGAAGATTTTCATTTACTGTCAGACCCTAGTTTTCATTCATTTATTTATGCAGTAGACATTGATTGAGTGCCTACCACATGCCAGACCCTGTTCTAGGCACTTGGATGTAACAGTGAACAAAGCAGCCAAGTCCCTGCCTTCACCCACCGGAGCACGTGTCCTCGTGGAGGGAAACAGACCACGACTCTAAACATGTGAATATATGTTATGCCAACAGGTGAGCTTTGCTACGGAGAAAAGCGAAGAAGAAAGGTGCTAGAGAGTGAGCAGGTGGGTGGGATCTCTGCCTTACACAGGTGGTCAGAGAGGCCTCTCCCTAAGGTGACCTTGGGGCAGAGACCTGCAGAATGGGGGCCTGCTCCCAGGGACACCCGGCACGGGCTCCAGCAGGGGAGGGGGCACAACCCTGAGGTGGGAGCCCCTTTGTCGTATTCCGAGAACAAGCAGAAGAAGAGGTGGGGTAAGAAGAGGGAGGAGAGACGCCAGGCGGTACAGGACCTGTCAGGCCACAGTAAGGACTTCGGGTTCTACTCCGAGGGAGCTGGCGAAGGACTGGGAAGATTGCTCAGAGGGATGAGGAAACCTGTAAAGGACCAGTCCTGCTGAGCGTGAAGAGCAGAGGGTGGGGAGCGAGAGTGGAAGACGGAGACATGATGGGGGCTTGGGACAGGGCAGTAGAGCTGGGTGCGGGGAGAAGTGGTGGGATTCTGGATAAACTCCACATTTCAGCAACTCTAACAAGAAGTGCTCAAGACTGAAGAGGAGTAGGGGAGAAGGAAAAGAGTCAAGATCGATGCTGAGGTTTGCAACAGGAGCTACTAGAAGAATGAGTTGCCATTGACCGGATGGGAAGCCCACAGAAGGGAGAAGTTTGGGGTCAGGGTGGGGGGCCATCGGCAAAGACAGCTAGAATTCAAGAGGTTGATTTTGTACCTTTGGAGTTTGAGGCACCGGTGGGACAAAGAGTAGTGATCGAGTCCAAGGAGTAGGTCCCCCCAGCTAACAAGAGAACACTTAGCAGCTTTATCTTCAATTCTAATCCCAGATCCCCAAACCACATCTCAGGGCCCAGTGCTGGGCCGCATCACCAGCCTCCTTCCACTGGAATCACACGTGGCTCCTCCAACCCCCGGAACCTGGTGGCAGTTATTTTCAACATCAAAAAGTAGAGTCTCTGTTTCAGCATTTGGATTATTCCGTCACCTCCTGTAGGTACCCCAAGGACAAGGAGCTGATGTTGTACAAACATCTACATTACAAGGGTGGCTGTCCAAAGAGAAGCCTTTAAAGTAGAAATAAACAGGGCTTCCCTGGTGGTGCAGTGGTTGAGAATCTGCCTGCCAATGCAGGGGACACGGGTTCGAGCCCTGGTCTGGGAAGATCCCACATGCCGCGGAGCAACTAGGCCCGTGAGCCACAATTACTGAGCCTGCGCGTCTGGAGCCTGTGCTCCACAGCAAGAGAGGCCGCGATAGTGAGAGGCCTGTGCACCGTGATGAAGAGTGGCCCCCACTTGCCACAACTAGAGAAAGCTCTCGCACAGAAACGAAGACCCAACACTGCCAAAAATAAATAAATTAATTTTTTAAAAAAAAGAAGAAGAAGAAATAAACAGCCTGCCTGCAAGATGACTCTTTCTTTAGCTCTCACATTGGCCAAACCTGAACTTCTGGCAGGTTTGGAATACCAACCTTTTCTGACTTTCAGCCGCCAGGGATTCACAGGGCTGAAGGCCAGTGTATTAGTTTCCTGCGGCTGCTGTAACAAGGTACCATAAACTCGGCAGTTTAAAACAACAGAAATGTGTTCTCCCACAGTTCTGGAGACCAGGAAGTCCAAAATCAGTTTCACTGCGTTGAAACCAAGGTGCCTGCAGGGCCGCACCGCCTCTGGATGCTCTAGGGGAGAATCTGTTCCTTGCCTCTTCCAGCGTCTGGAGGCTGCTCCCTGGCTCATGGCCACGTCACTCCAGTTGCCAAGGAGAGCAACTCTGAGTCCCTCTCTGCTCCATCTTCACGTGGCTTTCTCCTCTGTGTGTCTGTATCAAATCTCCAGCCTCCCTCTTATGAGGATATATGTGATTACATTTAGTGCCCACCTGGTTAATCCAGGTTACTCTCTCCGTGTCAGATCTTAACTTGATCACATCTGCAAAGACGTCGTCATGTAAGGTAACACTCACAGTTCCAAAAATTAGGACCTGAGATTTTGGGTGGTCATGATTTAGCCTAGCACAGCCAGTCTCAACACACAATAAATCCATTAGCTTAATGATTGAAAAAAGAAGCTTTATGGGTCCATTCATGATCCAACAAGTAGCCTGGGAGCCCCTATTAAGTTCTAGGCCCTGGGGATAAAATGCAAAAGCAGACAGGCTCCTTGGAAAACAGACACAATCAGCTAATCACAAAACAAATGCCGAATTACAACTGTGGTGAGAAATACAAAGAGCTGCATGATTCTAAGTCCTGGGGGAGGTCGGGGTGGAGGTTACCCTAAGACACGAGGTCTGAGGAAGCTCCCTCAGGACGTGGCATTCAAGTTACTGTTTGAAGGATAAACGGGGTTAACTGAGTGAAAAGAGGAAGGGCTGCAAGGTGGAAGGCAGAGAATGGAGAAAGGCCATTTCTGGTCATTTCCGCGACCAGAAAGAACAAGTAAAGTAAATCGCAATGAGAGCAGTGAGGCAGGAGCGTGGTGTGAACCAGGAGCGGAGAGAAAGCGTCCCAGGGTGTGCAGCCCTCGGTCAAGTCCTTGAGGTACCATCAAATCCAGGCTTGAAAAGAGCACTCTGGCTGCGAGTGGAGAAAGTGTGGGTGATGGAGAGCAGAGGGGGTGTGGGCAGACTAGCTGTTTTATTTTCATTTTAACAGCCGAGAGCTAAAATGTCAGACCATCATTTTCAGAAGACTTGTATCTGTTTGGCCTTCCCGGACACCCAGGCCAGCTCCCCAGCTTGCAGGAGCGTCTCTCTTAGTCCCAGGATGCTCGTGAACTGCTCTGTCCCAGCAGTTCCCCCTTCAAGCCCTAATTGCTGCCTCAGCCCCATTTCATATCCTGATCACAGGGATCAGTCTCAGCCATCTTTGTATCTATTCCAACTCGTATTTCAGTACTCGACACACGGTAGTCTACGCGTGAGTGAAAGGGGAAAAGGAAAATCAAATTTTCTGATCCCCTAGCTCAAGGTTGCGAGAAAGGTCGTGGCTAGCTTGGGTGCTTAGACTGAGGGGCAGCGTGAGCACAAGTCCCCCTTCTGGAGTGCAGGCACGACAGCAGTCTAAGACCTCCATAAACCAGACCCGTGGAATTGTAAGAGCAAAGGGGGTGATGGCAAGAGAGCAGAGGAACATCAGCAGGTCAGAGGTCAGAAAACCAGGCACACAGAGTGCAAAGGAGGGGACCATGATGGGGAAAGGGGGATGCACCCCAGACAGCCTCCTGGGAATGGAGACCCAAATCCGCAACAGGACACGTACGCATTCTTGGTACAGAGGACCAGGACTGTTTAAAGTAGCCAACGTAAGACAAAGGGAAGGAAGAGCCTGGAAACCTTTATGCTGATAAACAATTACACAAATGAAGGACGTTACTTTCTAGCAATGTTCGGCTTCCTTCTATTTGGTACCTTTCTCCAAATTAGATTGGGTGATACATCAAAACATTTCCATAAAGTGTGTCTAACCTGAAATAGATTAAAGAAGTAGGTCATTTTTCCAGGTACTTATGTCAAGATTCAGACCGGAATCCGGGACTCCTAAATCCTGAAATTTACTTCTTTCTGCTAAGCTATTTCATCCCCAACGGAGCCAACACTGGGTTCATTGGGCAGACTCCCAATTAATCACAGTAGAAAGCACTATTTGCCAAGTGAAAATCCTCTATTTTGAATTCTTAATCCCCCTACCAGCTGAGTTTACCACAAAGACATGAATGTATAATTGAGACATAAAGAGAACATGCCACCAAATTAAACTGCCCTAATTTTAAATCAATAATTTTTTTTTCTCAAATAACATGAAATGAAGATCTCTCAAAAGAAAAAACATCTTGTTCCAACATCTCCAGGAGCCTTTCTCCACGGAGCCGAACTCCAGCAAAAGCCAATTAGATTTCTCACCAACATCAGACGCTAAATTATCACAGACGACACTCAACAGGAATTTAAATCTTAAGATATACTCCAAGGGGTGACACCGTCTATCCTAAGTTGGCCTGGAGACATCTGTAGCACCAGGTCTCCTCTACCCAACGGCTCTTGGGTACCAGTGAGAGGTGGCTGCCAGCGGTGGGCGGGTCTGGCGGGCCCGAGGGGCTGCGGACCCCTTCCTGTGGTTCTCATTTACCTTTGGCAGCATCCTAAACCTCTCTGGCACAATCATCACTATGACAGAGCTAAGCACCCCAGTGCCAACGGCTCTGTTTGCTAGTGTACAAAGAAAGGCACCTTAACTACACCGAGGGAGTATCATCATTAGTGCGAATGTAATTATAAAACATATGTTTTCGTGCTTTAAATACTGACCTGATGACAAAAGAGTCTTTGCAGTCTTTCCCCCTTTGTATCTGGACATGCGAGGGGCACTGGACCAGTTGGGTTTGGATCTATCCTTTCCTTCCAATACTCCTCTCTCCTCCAAGGTTTGTTGCCCCCTGGCACTTGCCATCTTCTATTCCACTGATTGCCTTCTGGATATTTGACCTTTGCCAAAGCAATCGAGCGCACCCTTCCGTGAGGACGAGAAGTGATGCCCTTGTAGAACATCAAGGAAAACCACTTGACACTCATCCTTCTGTTCATCACTGAGCTCCTTCCCGGATACACAGGCCCACCTACATGCAGCCCATCTTTCTGGCCCCATGTCCAGTGGCTTCGCCCCAGGAGCCCTGCCCTAGGACCTCGTATCATCCTCACTTTTCCTCCTACATGTCAGACGTTTTCAGACTTTCCAGCTTTGTGCACGCCAGTGCTGGGACGCTTCTCTCCAGATCCCCTGGAAAACCCTGCTCACCACTGAAGACCCTGGAGAAACGCAAGCTTGTAGTTTTGCCTAATCTTGCAGATAAAATCAGTTCTTCCCTTTTGGTGTATTCATGGCATTTCTACGTATAAACATCCTAATTCCTAACCCCTGTTACCCTCTAAGAGGGTTATTAACAAATAATACAGCAGTCTCCTCTTCTGGACAGGGCGGGAACTCTGAACACGTGTGTCCCCAGGGCCTGCCTTCCGAATACTGTTAAATGGAATTGAAAGATGACAGCTGACAATCCTCATCTGACAACAGATGGACTAAGAGACCTGGTCACCAACTTCTCCCCACGCCGTAAGAAGCGAGACGTTTCAATTTGGCAAGAAGAGGGAGGGTTTAGACACTTTTGAGTCGTTTGCAAAAGTCATGGCCTTCAAATCAATGATGCTGTCCTTGATAGCACTTTATACACACCCTCAGAGGGATGACACCCAGAATCGTTAGGAATATAGTCATGAGCCAGATACAATGGATCACAAAACCATAAAGACACCTCATACAATCTTTCATTAAAAATATTTGCTTCAAGTTCAATTTGAGTAAACCATAGGGAGCCTCTGATATGGGAACAGGAACCTAAAGGAATGTATTAGGAGGTGCTGCTTACTCAGAATCTGCTGTTTGCCCTTTCCCCAGTATAAAATGACAACACATCTTATTTGGAGGCTACAGGGCTACCTATGATCCAGGAGGAATCAGAGCTACTTTTCTCAACTCTCTGGTGTTGGAATCTGAGGCAGCGCAGACTCCCTGGAGAAAACCACCTAAGGGATAAGAATTCTGTGGTTGCTTAAAGACCTCCCCCCTTGGGAGCCCTAACTGCTTACCTGGAGGGATGCTGCCTGACTCCCACAAGGCTGGCTGGGAAGCAATAGGGTCACCCGGGCTTTCTGCTTCCCTAGAGCTCTGAGTGGTGTGGAGGATAGGACAGGGGACCTGTTATTACCTATTGTGCTGACCCGGAAGCACCAGCAGGCAGGTGCCGAGTTTTCCCAACTGCCTAGGAAACGGAAAGATCCTCCCCAGCGACACCAGAAGGCACAGAAAATGCCATTATTAAGCCTATGTAAATTTTACTATAGCTATTTTCTCAGATTTCTTTAGTCTAATAGACTCTACCCTCCTTGGCTTAACAGATGGATGACGTTCCAGGGGTTTACTGAAATTGAGTAAACTCACTAAGAATTTTTGCCTCTCCATGGCCCATAACTGCATCAAAAAATTTAAAAACTCAGCAGGTAAAACCGAGTTGCCTCATTTGCATGCTGTCGAAATTCTGTAAATCAATTTCAGGTAAAATGCCCTACTTCCTTGCCATTCTCCAGGGTGCTTTGAGGAACACTTTAATTTTGTGGTGGAATTTAATTTACTGACTTTTTGAAAGCTCTGCCGAATTCAGAGGTACAGTCTTACGACCAGGCCAAATGTGCATTTTGATCTATATCTTGAACGGGGGCAGGAAGAGACTAGACGGTTTGGAGAGCAGTTTGGGATGGCAAACGTGACCCACTGTCACACAAGGCCACTGGCAGCTGAAGAATGCAGATGTGCTCAAAAGGTGACTTCTGTGGACTTAGGGCTGGACGGTTATGCTTCCTCTACTATGGACTCAGCGAGGTGTAGCCCGAATGGAAATCAGATGGTGCAAAGGTGTCTTCAGCTCCACAGGAGCCTTGCAGGGCCAGGGGGCAGGCTGCCTTCAGCGGGGGTTGTGGCTGGAGAGACAGAAGTCTCTGCTTTCAGTGTGAGGATTAGAGCACATTATTCCCTTTGATCTGTTGTTTTTCAAATTCCCTTTTTTTCAGGTTCCGGGTGGGGAGGGTCTATGGGGCGTAGGTGTCTAGAAACTAAAAGTTATTGTTCCTGTTCTCTTAATCATAATAATGAGTTTGGCTTGACAAGGTCAATTAATTATTCAGGATTAGAAAGCAACACGATTATACATATCAGGCCGGTAAGAGGGGAGGGTTCTGAGCAGGGAGACAATACCAGGTAAATGCGGGGCTGGTACCACCAAAGCGCTGTTGTTTGCAAGTCACCTGCGGGTGCTGGCTACTCCCCGGCCTGGTCCCTTCCTCTCCGGGATCCCGCCAGCCCAGGGAATGGGCGGCCACATCCTGGCTTCCTCCTCTCATCCCTGCCTTATTCCACAGACATTAGCGGGAGGGACCCCCTTCACATGAGCTTCAGAGCTGTTTGACTCCAAAAGGCAGGTAATTAACTACCAAACAATAGCAGGGATTTTCAGATTAATTCTGCCCAGGAAGAAACAGGAAAACTCATTTAGACCAAACAAAAGGGAGGGGGTGATTAGATGCTCCAATGACAAAAGAGAGACCTAAATAGGGTCTAGAAAACTGATAAAGGGCCGAAAGCTTTTATTAGTATTATTTTTACACCAATACCCTCATTTTTATAAGCACTGCATTCTACCTTCCTCTGTCATGCAGGTAGGTCTCTAAGTGAGATTGAAGCCCAGCAGGTATAGCAGCAGACCTGCCAAGTCGGGCTCTGCACGCTGATAAGGAGAGCATTCCCTAACGTCCCCAAAGACCACCAGGGCAGTTTTCCTGCACTGCCACATAAGGGCTTTTACAAATACGGTTAGGGCTTTGGGGATGTCTTCCATACTGTCCTGAATTTGGCAAACAATTCAGTCCCACAAAGCATTGTTATTCACTCAGCTTTCCAGGATGGGGCCTCTTCCAAGAAACAATGGAGACGGGCGTAGAGCTTTTCCATATTCCGAGGAGCTTGGTTTGGCAGCAGGATCAAGAGGGGGAAAGGATTAAAATACGCAGCTGAACTGGAGAAGCAGCCTCTTATTAATTACACTCATAAAGCAGGGCACCCTGAGGTCAAAGAGATGGAAAGCGCTAGACCCAAATTTTAATAAATCGTAGATGGATTGCCCTCACTCTGGTCTAAAAGATTACGTTCTGGCTGCCTAAGTGGGCGAGCAAACCCCTGGGTGGTATTTCTTAACTTTTCACAAACTCATTTTGAATGGAGAATTCAAGGCATCGGAAAATCACGAAGTCCAGGTATCTGAACACCTCCCCACTTCCCCACCGCCTGCTGCCACCTGCGGCTTCATCACAGGGCACTTGAGATGCGTTAGCCTCACCCGCCCCCGGCTCCAAGGCCAGAGTCTCGATGTCTTGGTGGACATACCTCCTGCATCCGCCCACTTATCCAGTCCCTAGGATCTGCCTCTGCTCCTTGGGACACAGCTTCGGACTCCGGACGTCCTACTCTGTGTAGCTAACAGAGGAACTCCAGGCCTCCATCTTTTTCAACAAATCTCTCCTGTTTTTCTTTTTCTAAAGATTTTTTGATGTGGACCATTTTTAAAGTCTTTATTGAATTTGTTACACTATTGCTTCTGTTTTATGTTTCTGGTTTTTGGCCCCGAGGCATGTGGGATCTTAACTCCCCCGACCAGGAATGGAACCCCCACCTGCCCTGCATTGGAAGGCGAAGCCTTAACCACTGGACCACCAGGGAAGTCCCACTTCTCTCCTGTTTTTAAAGCACCGCCATCTTTTCTAATTTCCATCTTCTCTCCAAGATCCCACCCCCCTTTCCACCCCACAGCCGGCCTTCGAAGTCAGTGCTGCCCATTCTTGTTTCAGCACCTGCTGCCCAGCAGGCAGTTCAAGGCCTCTGGGCATATTCTATCTGCACTGCCCAACACAGGGGCACCAGCCCCCAGCGGCTGCTGTAGCACCTGCAATGCGGCTGCTGTGACTGAAGGAGTGAATTTCCGACTGTATCTGGTTTTAGCTAGTTTACGTTTAATTTTAAATAGCCACTGTGCTGAGTAGCTCCTTAGCTCAGCTGTTCTGTCCCACGCTGGCTCCAGGACCGCTCTCCTCCGGAGGCCGCCCCTCGTTCCCGACCTGCCTCTGACACTCGCCCCGCATGACGGCCCGGGCTCTGTCTGCAGCCCTGAGCCCTCTCCTCCCCGGACGCTGCCCGTGGATGGCGTTTGTCAGACGCGCCATCAGCCTCGCCCTGCAGGCTGGTCTCACAGCCCTGGCCACGCAGCCCGAGTCCTCTGGGGTCTCACACTCTCCCCTCCTCTGGCTGGTGCTCTCCACGGCTCGACTTCAGGGCCGCTTCTCCACCCCTGTGCCTTCCACCTCAGGGCTTCTCTCTGTCGCGCAGGCCTGCCTGACCACTGCCCCCACTCCGGCCACTTCACCAGTCCTGCCGAGACCTGTGGAAACCACCCGCCCCAACAGCATGGGAAAGACTGGGGAGAATTTAGGTAGCCCCAGAGCGATCTTCCTAAAAAGAGACGCAGGGAAAATACAACGCAACAGCAACAGGTAGTGAGAAGAGAAGAGATGGACCCACTAAAACAAAAGGAACCAAGCATCCCCTATTTCCCTTTTCCTTTACTATGACGACAGGACGTGTTATCAACAGATTTTTAAAATATCCTAGGGAGCCAAGCACAAATCTAGAACTTGCCACCAGTGAAAGGCTTGCCTTGAGGGCTGCAAGGGCTGAAGGTGCACTCATAGCCAAGCTCCAGAAGACCCGGGCCAAGGAAAGCCCCAGCCCTGAGGCCCAAGCTTGAGCCAGAGGACTGGCCAGTGCCCGGGAGCCCGCGGGAAACGTGGCTGCCATGTAAGTGGACCAGCCTGGTCTCTGTACAGGTCATTCTGAACTCTATTCAAATGTCCGATCAAACACCAGGGGGGCGAGAGCACCCAAGGGTCTGGAGGCACTCGGCGCTCCGGAAGGAGTTAGGCAACAGCTACGCTCCCAGAACCTACATTCCTGGGGAGGACTTGGGCAAATGGCACACAAGTCCATTTTCCCCCCACGTATAGCAACTGATACTTCAGGGGCAGTGTTTCGTTCATCTTCATGTGCTGAGTGCTTGGCCACGGTACCGGGAAGCAGAGTTGTTTCTCAGTGGCGATTTATGTGTGAATGAATGAAGGCGAGGGTGGGGCAGGCACAGAGGGCTGAGGGGCTGGCACTTAGGCAGATGCACGGGTGGCACCAGGTCTCAGCAGGAGTTAAACACACAGCACCACAACCAGAGAGAAGACCCAGTACAAAGAACAAGCGGGGCAGTAGGGGTATTTGCTAGAAAGGGGGAAAATATAATCTCAGACTTTAGTAAGCTCACTTAATTCTGTGAAAATAATATTATTTTCCTTCTGTGTGCGTTTATTTATGTATGAAGCTGACTACATGTACACAAATACACACACTCATGGGTGGAAATATGAGTTTAGTTATTTTCTGCTGCTGCTATTATGTGTGTGCCTGTCTGTGAGTATGTGTTTAATGACGATAATACCATTTTGAAAAGTTAATACGTCTTTCATTTCAACACCGTGCTGCAAAGGGTTGAACAGGGATGTCAACAGAATCCAGAAGTCCGATTCTGCTGGGAATTAGGGTTTACGTTCAGTACAATAAAATGATTCCAAGATAAATACATTTCTTTTTTTTTTTTAAATCCTGGATGGTGATGTATCCTCTTTCCAATACAGAAACAGGGGAGCCTGGCTCTATTTAGTTTGTCTGATTGCTTTTAAGAGGAGGGACGGGTTGGCTCCAAGAAACCATGGTCCTCTATTCATTAAAGTGTCAATAATGCCCGGTCCAGGCATATCGACAGCGGATTAGCTCAGGCTGAGTCTGTGGACAAGACCAGAATCTTTTTTAACCCAGCTTGTTTCCAGATCAATACACCCATCAGCATTCGAAAATTAGCCCAAGATGAGATTCTGATACTTGAGGTGGCATGCCATGCTCAGAGGCCACCTCGCCAAGCCACAGGTGTAAACGCCTAGCTGGGGATTAGACACTTTCCATCTCCATGGATATGAGTGAGGACTGATGTAGACCCCACCCCCCCCACCCCCACCCCCACCCCCGCTCACACACTCTCAACCTTCCCTCTTTGAGCCTGTGTAAGTCCTTGGGGCTATAACCCAGCCATTTGCCTCAAGGGGCATTTATTAAGTGTGCACTTTGTTTGAGGCACTTTCCAGGTACTCAGGGCAGGAGTGTATGGGTGTGAGGGAGGAGGGGGAGGGGACCTTAAGGAAAAACAATGACGCAAACACGATCCTTGTTTGCAAGGAGGCTTCGGAGTTTTTCACGACTCCTTCCATGTTCCAGTTCCACAGAGGTCCTGCTTCGTAAGGCAAGTGTCTGTGACAGTGTAGAGTTCCTAAGGTCTGTCTGTCATTGTCAGGCATTCTCAGCAGTAAGTGTGTGCATTGCGGGGAGGGAACGGGGTGGGGGGCATGGGGCGTGGCTGCAAACGCACCCCCGCCCCCCCCGGTGCTACCGATTGGGCCACTGGGGCATCCATCAAACTCCCTCACGGAACAGCGTGATTCTCAATCTTTTTCTGGCCTATAATAAAACCTTCGTGCACCAAGACCATCTCATGCAACAATACCTACTCTGCTGTTTGTGTGATACATTCTGATACTGTCTATGCAATTCCATTTCCTTTAAAAAAATCCTGTCTGTATCCAGCAGTTTGAAGATCTTCATATATAGAACCAACAAGGGAAAAAACCATCATCATTTCCTTTTAGAAAGAAAGAGGGAAAAATCACATAAAATAGAAACAACCTGGTGTGACCAAGCTGCGTCACAGCACGGGGGGCTCGGCCACCCCACTGGCCTAATCCCTGAGCAGCCGGAGCCTGGGTGGGTCTCCCTTCAGCCCGTCCTCTGCCCGTCACTGCCCACCGACCGCGCCCTTCACAGCCGGGACCCTGACCCAAGCTGCCCCCTCTGCTGCCTTCTCGCAGCCCCCTTCCCTGTGACCCTTCCTTCTCCTGTCGCTCTCTCCTACCATCCCCAGCTCTCCCCTTCCCTCTGGGGTGCCGGAAGGGAGGGCAGGGGCGGCTGGCGGAGCCTCCGGACGTGGAGTTTACTGCCGTGGACCTGCCATTTAGGGGGATGAAGGGAGCTGGGAACGAGAGCTGGAGGAAAGGCCAGCAGAGGATCTGGCTCCCTCGCTCGGGGGCTCTGAGGTCAAGGAACAAGGATGCGGTCCACAGTTAAACACGTTTTAAAAAAGTTTAAAAACATAGCAGCTGTATGTTTTACAAAGATAGCTAACACTTAACCAGTACCTCTGTGTACCGGGCCCTCTCCTGAGTGTTTACACATCAGTACATGGAAAATGTAATCCCCACCACGGACCCTCGCAACGTTGACTCCACTTTACAAAAAGAAAACTCTGAGTCACAGTTGGTAACCTGGGCTCCCACAGCCAGAAAGCGGCCAAGTCTGATGCTGAGCGCTTGCTCCCCGCCTGGGAACCCGTCTGCCCGGCTGCGTGTTGTCTGAATGCCCAGCGCCTGCCCTGCTTACGGGGAAGCACGGAGGCTGCGGAAGCAAGAGATGCAAAACCACAGACCTCAAGAGCTGGGGGTGGGTGTGAGAGGCTCAGAGGAAGGGGGGGGAGCGGGGTGCAGCGAAAACACAGAGGATCAGACACAGGCGTTAAAGGCGAGATGCGGTATCACAAACCCAGGGCTGGGAGGTGAGAGAAGCAGCAGACAAGCTGGAGACAACAGAGGTGGCCGTGACGGCCACGTCCCAGGTAGGTGTTTAGAGCGTCTGCACTCGGCTCTGCCTCCTCTGAAGGCTGTGTGAGGGATGGCATATGTGCAGTGCCAGAGGAGCTAACATGCTGGTCTTAAAATAAAGCAAGCTTAGCATTGGATGGAACCTTAAAAAAACTTAGAGGAGAAAAAAGCCAAGGAAAGCAATAATCAGGAGCTAATTTCCTGAGAAAACGTATTATTGGAACAAAAGCAAAGAACAAACAAAAAAAAACAACTCCTAGTCCTATTCGATGGGAAAATGATTTGAAATTTTAGCATCAAATGGCAAAGTGAAAATTAGGAAATTGTCCTGGCCAGATGAAACAATCAGACTCATGTCAGTTGAGAATCACAATGACAGTGGTGGATACAGGCTCTCTCAGCCGCCCCCTGCACCGGCTGCCCCAGGCCGCCTACCTTGCACGATGAGGTGCACCCGGGAGGTCTTGGGGTGGTTGTCCGTCTGCACGGAGCAGGTGTACGGGCCCTCGTCGTACACGTCCACGTTCTGGATCTCGATGCTGTACTGGGTCTGGGTGTTGCTCAGGAGGACCACGCGGGGGTCCAGACACCACTTGTCGTTCCCGGCATAGAGGATGGTGCTACGGTTCAGCCAGGCCACCCGGGTGACCCGGTTGTCGATCGTGCACCTGGAGGGAGGACCAGACGGGTAAGTCAAGGGACCGCAGAGAAACGGGAGCCATCAGGGTCTTCTTGGCAAGGCTGAGATGCCTGGTCACCATGCCTTGTCTTCGTCTCCTGCCCCCAGTGTGTACACACGCACCTCCTGTTTGCTTTGGCCTGGGTGGCACTTTCTGGAACTCAGCATCAGAGGTCTTGCAGAACTGCAGCCTCAGAACATTGGCTATTTCAGACTTGCGGGTCCTGAGTGATTCTGTGCTTCTGAAAACCCCTGAGCACGGGACCATTTCAATATCCCTAACTATTCAATAGTTATAGCCTGGAGCCGTCATCCATCCTCAGAATGGCTGGGCCCTGGGACTATCCCCATCCTCCCCTCGCTCCCGGATTTCCATGATGTGCACGATGGTAATCCCTCACATTGCTTTCAAGATATTCTGGGTGTACTAAGTTGCCCAATACTCAAAACAACCCTATGAGGAAGGCTCTGTTGGTAAAAAGAACTGAAGAACAGAGACACTGAATGCTTCTGGCAAATGGCACAGATAACGTGTGCTAGATCAGAAACCCAGCTTTTAACTACTAAACATTCTTCCTCCCATCTCAGAATAGCGAATTCCAACAGAAGGCTTTTGAAGTCAAAACTAAATATGGACCACCACCATTGCTATGTCTCCTCATTACACCCAGGGGCAGAAATGTTCAATTACTGCTAGACTAAAGGCATTTTCCAAAATCTCAAAACGGTTCGCACATGTAAAAATAGATTTTCTTTCTTTTATTTTTGCATCTGGAGTCCCCAGATTGTGGAAGCTCCCTTCTCCTTTCCTACACTTTCAAATTTCCCAGCTACTCTGGCCAAGTCCTCATCAAATCTGTGTGCATTCATTTCCCTCTCTAGCTACACCGAGTATGTTTTATGGCCTGAGGCTAAATTCACAAACACAGTGCCCTGATCCTGACTATAATGCTGGAAATAGCAACTTAGCCACGGTGGGTACAATGTTGCCTCCAATGTAATCATTCTTTTGCAGGGTACAAAGTACTTTTACATCCACCCTGTCTCATGTGATTCTTGCAGCAAATTGGTGAGATAGATGATCTTACCCATTCTCCACTTTAAAGATCAGGCCTCCAGGGTTGGAAACGGTCTGGTGACTTGCCTCAGGGTAGAGGGCTAGGGAGTGATGGAGAGTCAGACCCCTCAGCCGGGTTCTAAGTCCTGGTCCTGGGTGCTCCACAGGATGTGCAAAGGTGAATTTTTCAGTGGGGAGGGACGGTTGCTTCCACTGAATTCTCATAATTGTCTGTGACCATGAAAAGCCTGAGAACTGCTGCTGAGTACCCCAGCTTCCCCAGGCAGTCCCTCTCGAGATGTGCTCTCCAGTGCTGTGCATCTTTCCCCTTGTACTTGTGTAAATGTCACATGATCATTGCCGGGCCTCTCAGGCACAGGTGGAAAGGCTTGCTGAGAGGCCCTGTAGGGAAAACTGCTCAACCAGAAACACCTCTGCTCAGCTGTCCAGCTTGCTTTGTGCTGCTTATTGCGTTTTTTGGACAACTAAGGATAGAAATGATGGGAAACCTGACCAGGGGAGTATTTCTGAAAGTGGGCATGGACCACTTGCATCAAAATCACAGGCGGTGATTTTGTTACAGATTTTCTTGTCCTACTGATTCAGAATCTTTGGGAACCCAGAAACATGATTTTCTAACAATACCCCAGCTGGGTCATACACCCACCAAAGTTTGAAAAGCACTGGGGTATATAGCAGGGTATCCAGGACCAGCCGCATAACTTGCGGATCTCAGTGCAAAACGCAAATGCAGAGCCCTTTGTTCAAGGACTATTAAGAATTTCAAGATGGTGAGAGCAGGGCATTTAACAAGTGCAGGGTCCTATGCAAATAAATACACACCCTGAAGGGATGTCCCACTTTTCTGTGCTTGTAACTCTCTTCGGGATCTTACTTAAATATGCATTCTGATTTGGTAGGTCTGGGGTGGAGCCTGAGAGTCTGCATTTTTCGTAAGCTCCCAGGAGATGACAATGCTGATGGCCCCCAGACCATCACGTAAGCAGCGTAAACCTAGAGGGAATGGTATGCACATGAGGGTTTGAGAAGCACTGAGCTAGCCCTTCACTATGTGAAAGTGTGACCAGAAAACCAGCAGATCACCATCGCTTTGGAGTTTGTTTGAAACACAGACTCAGGCCCCACCTCAGATGTAATGAACTCGAATCTGCATTTTCATAAGCTCTCCAGTAACCAGGATGCACATGTGGTCTGGACTGGTCTAGAGTGAACTCCAAGACTTGCTGTCGGCTGTGATAACAATGTCCTGAACGTACCACGAGACTCAGGAGGAGGCAGGGAAGAGCAGCCAATGGAGGAAGCTGCACCTCCCAGATGCTGTGCTCTCCTTGCACACCTGATGCGCTTCCTCACAGGCCACCTCACTAAAACGTGGATTTGAACCACAGTGGTGTGAACCCCCTTAAGAACAACACACTCCGCAGCTCGCTTTGCTAGCAATGTACCTGTAAACTGATGTTTATTGAATGCATATTACTATATGCTAGGTATCCTGTGAGTCTATGATACGTGCTATTTTATCATCTTAAAAACTTGGTTGCGGAAGGGGGCAAGATGGCGGAAGGGGGCAAGATGGCGGAAGAGTAAGACGCGGAGATCAGCTTCCTTCCCACAGATACATTAGAAATACATCTACACGTGGAACTGCTCCTACAGAACACCCACTGAACGCTGGCAAAAAACGTCAGACCTCCCAAAAGGCAAGAAACTCCACCCGTACTTGGGTAGGGCAAAAGAAAAAAGAAACAACAGAGACAAAAGAATAGGGATGGGACCTGCACCAGCGGGAGGGAGCCGTGAAGGAGGAAAGGTTTCCACACATTAGGAAGCCCCTTTGCGGGCGGAGACTGCGGGGGGCGGAGGGGGGAGCTTCGGCGCCACGGAGGAGAGCGCAGCCACAGGGGTGCGGAGGGCAAAGCGGAGAGATTCCCGCACGGAGGCTCGGCGCCGAGCAGCACTCACCAGCCGGAGAGGCTTGTCTGCTCCCCCGCCGGGGCGGGCGGGGCTGGGAGCTGAGGCTCGGGCTTCGGTGCTAGCCCGGAGGGAGTCCGGGAAAAAGTCTGCAGCTGCCGAAGAGGCAAGAGACTTTTTCTTGCCTCTTTGTTTCGCGTGCACGCAAGGAGAGGGGATTCAGAGCGCCGCCTAAACGAGCTCCAGAGACGGGCACGAGCCGCGGCCGTCAGCGCGGACCGCAGAGACGGGCAGGAGACGCTAAGGCTGCTGCTGCCGCCACCAAGAAGCCTGTGTGCGAGCACAGGTCACTCTCCACACCGCCCCTCCCGGGAGCCGGTGCAGCCCGCCACTGCCAGGGTCCCGTGATCCGGGGACAACTTCCCCGGGAGAACGCACGGCGCGCCTCAGGCTGCTGCAACGTCACGACGCCTCTGACGCCGCAGGCTCGCCCCGCCTCCTCCGTACCGCTCCCTCCCCCCGGCCTGAGTGAGCCAGAGCCCCCGAAGCAGCGGCTCCTTTAACCCCGTCCTGTCTGGGCGGGGAACAGACGCCCTCAGGCGACCTACACGCAGAGGCGGGTCCAAATCCAAAGCTGAACCCCGGGAGCTGTGCGAACAAAGAAGAGAAAGGGAAATCTCTCCATGCAGCCTCAGGAGAAGCGGATTAAAGCTCCACAATCAACTTGATGTACCTGCATCTGTGGAATACCTGAATAGACAGCGAATCATCCCAAAATTGAGGCGGTGGACTTTGGGAGCAGGATATATTAATTTTTCCCCTTTTCCTTTTTTTGTGAGTGTATATGTGTATGCTTCTGGGTGAGATTTTGTCTGTATAGCTTTGCTTTCACCATTAGTCCTAGGGTTAGTTCTGTCCGTTTTTTTTGTTTTTTTTTTTTTTACTTAAAATATTTTTTTTCCTAATAAATGTTTTCTTAATAATTTTTTCCTTATTTTCTATATTTTAGAAATTAAAAAAAATTTTAATAAGTTTTTTCATATTATTTATTTTAAAAAATTAAAAAAATTTTTCTTCTTAAATTTTTTTCTTAATAATTTTTTTCTTATTTTTTATTATAAAAAATTAATAAATCTGTTTTTTAAAATTAAAAAAATTTTTTCCTGAATACATTTACTCTTAATAATTTTTTTCTTATTTTTTAATATAATAGCTTTATTTTATTTTATTTTATCCTCTTTCTTTCTTTCTTTCTATTTTTTTCTCCCTTTTATTCTGAGCCGTGTGGATGAAAGGCTCTTGGTGCTCCAGCCAGGCATCAGGGCTGTGCCTCTGAGGTGGGAGAGCCAACTTCAGGACACTGGTCCACAAGAGACCTCCCAGCTCCACGTAATACCAAATGGCGAAAATCTCTCAGAGATCTCCATCTCAACATCAAGACCCAGCTTCACTCAACGACCAGCAAGCTTCAGTGCTGGACACCCTATGCCAAACAATTAGCAAGACAGGAACACAGCCCCATCCATTAGCAGAGAGGCTGCCTAAAATCATAATAAGGCCACAGACACCCCAAAATATACCACCAGATGTGGACGTGCCCACCAGAAAGACAAGATCCAGCCTCATCCACCAGAACACAGGCACTAGTTCCCTCCACCAGGAAGCCTACACAACCCACTGAACCAACCTTAGCCACTGGGGACAGATACCAAAAACAACGGGAACTACAAACCTGCAGCCAGTAAAAGGAGACCCCAAACACAGTAAGATAAGCAAAATGAGATGACAGAAAAACACACAGCAGATGAAGGAGCAGGGTCAAAACACACCAGACCTAACAAATGAAGAGGAAATAGGTAGCCTACCTGAAAAAGAATTCAGAATAATGATAGTAAGGATGATCCAAAATCTTGGAAATAGAATAGACAAAATGCAAGAAACATTTAACAAGGACGTAGAAGAACTAAAGAGGAACCAAGCAACAATGAAAAACACAATAAATGAAATTAAAAATACTCTAGATGGGATCAATAGCAGAATAACTGAGGCAGAAGAATGGATAAGTTACCTGGAAGATAAAATGGTGGAAATAACTACTGCAGAGCAGGATAAAGAAAAAAGAATGAAAAGAACTGAGGACAGTCTCAGAGACCTCTGGGACAACATTAAACACACCAACATTCGAATTATAGGGGTCCCAGAAGAAGAAGAGAAAAAGAAAGGGACTGAGAAAATATTTGAAGAGATTATAGTTGAAAACTTCCCTAATATGGGAAAGGAAATAGTTAATCAAGTCCTGGAAGCACAGAGAGTCCCATATAGGATAAATCCAAGGAGAAACATGCCAAGACACATATTAATCAAACTGTCAAAAATTAAATATAAAGAAAACATATTAAAAGCAGCAAGGGAAAAACAACAAATAACACACAAGGGAATCCCCATAAGGTTAACAGCTGATCTTTCAGCAGAAACTCTGCAAGCCAGAAGGGAGTGGCAGGATATACTTAAAGTCATGAAGGAGAAAAACCTACAACCAAGGTTACTCTACCCAGCAAGGATCTCATTCAGATTTGATGGAGAAATTAAAACCTTTACAGACAAGCAAAAGCTGAGAGAGTTCAGCACCACCAAACCAGCTTTACAACAAATGCTAAAGGAACTTCTCTAGGCAAGAAACACAAGAGAAGGAAAACACCTACAATAACAAACCCAAAATATTTAAGAAAATGGGACTAGGAACATACATATCGATAATTACCTTAAATGTAAATGGATTAAATGCTCCCACCAAAAGACACAGACTGGCTGAATGGATACAAAAACAAGACCCATATATATGCTGTCTACAAGAGACCCACTTCAGACCTAGAGACACATACAGACTGAAAGTGAGGGGATGGAAAAAGATATTCCATGCAAATGGAAATCAAAAGAAAGCTGGAGTAGCAATTCTCATATCAGACAAAATAGACTTTAAAATAAAGACTATTACAAGAGACAAAGAAAGACACTACACAATGATCAAGGGATTGATCCAAGAGGAAAGTATAACAATTGTAAATATTTATGCACCCAACATAGGAGCACCTCAATACATAAGGCAAATACTAACAGCCATAAAAGGGGAAATCGACAGTAACACAATCATAGTAGGGGACTTTAACACCCCACTTTCAGCAATGGACAGATCATCCAAAATGAAAATAAATAAGGAAACACAAGCTTTAAATGATACATTAAACAAGATGGACTTATTTGATATTTATAGGACATTCCACTCAAAAGCAACAGAATACACATTTTTCTCAAGTGCTCATGGAACATTCTCCAGGATAGATCATATCTTGGGTCACAAATCAAGCCTTGGTAAATTTAAGAAAATTGAAATCGTATCAAGTATCTTTTCCGACCACAACGCTATGAGACTAGATATCAATTACAGGAAAAGATCTGTAAAAAATACAAACACATGGAGGCTACACAATACACTACTTAATAACGAAGTGATCACTGAAGAAATCAAAGGGGAAATCAAAAATTACCTAGAAACAAATGACAATGGAGATACGATGACCCAAAACCTATGGGATGCAGCAAAAGCAGTTCTAAGAGGGAAGTTTATAGCAATACAAGCCTACATCAAGAAACAGGAAACATCTCGAATAAACAACCTAACCTTGCACCTAAAGCAATTAGAGAAAGAAGAGCAAAAAAACCCCAAAGCTAGCAGAAGGAAAGAAATCATAAAGATCAGATCAGAAATACATGAAAAAGAAATGAAGGAAACAATAGCAAAAATCAATGAAACTAAAAGCTGGTTCTTTGAGAAGATAAACAAAATTGATAAACCATTAGCCAGACTCATCAAGAGAAAAAGGGAGAAGACTCAAATCAATAGAATTAGAAATGAAAAAGAAGAAGTAACCACTGACACTGCAGAAATACAAACGATCATGAGAGATTACTACAAGCAACTCTATGCCAATAAAATGGACAACCTGGAAGAAATGGACAGATCCTTAGAAATGCACAACCTACCGAGACTGAACCAGGAAGAAATAGAAAATATGAACAGACCAATCACAAGCACTGAAATTGAAACTGTGATTAAAAATCTTCCAACAAACAAAAGCCCAGGACCAGATGGCTTCACAGGCGAATTCTATCAAACATTTAGAGAAGAGCTAACACCTATCCTTCTCAAACTCTTCCAAAATATTGCAGAGGGAGGAACACTCCCCTACTCATTCTATGAGGCTACCATCACCCTGATACCAAAACCAGACAAAGATGTCACAAAGAAAGAAAACTACAGGCCAATATCACTGATGAACATAGATGCAAAAATCCTCAACAAAATACTAGCAAACAGAATCCAACAGCACATTAAAAGGATTATACACCATGATCAAGTGGGGTTTATTCCAGGAATGCAAGGATACTTCAATATACGCAAATCAATCAACGTGATACATCATATTAACAAATTGAAGGAGAAAAACCATATGATCATCTCAATAGATGCAGAGAAAGCTTTCGACAAAATTCAACACCCATTTATGATAAAAGCCCTGCAGAAAGTAGGCATAGAGGGAACTTTCCTCAACATAATAAAGGCTATATATGACAAACCCATGGCCAACATTGTCCTCAATGGTGAAAAGCTGAAACCATTTCCACTAAGATCAGGAACAAGACAAGGTTGCCCACTCTCACCACTATTATTAAACATAGTTTTGGAAGTGTTAGCCACAGCAATCAGAGAAGAAAGAAATAAAAGGAATCCAAATCGTAAAAGAAGAAGTAAAGCTGTCATTGTTTGCAGATGACATGATACTATACATAGAGAATCCTAAAACTGCCACCAGAAAACTACTAGAGCTAATCAATGAATTTGGTAAAGTAGCAGGATACAAAATTAATGCACAGAAATCTCTTGCATTCCTATATACTAATGATGAAAAATCTGAAAGTGAAATTAAGAAAACACTCCCGTTTACCATTGCAACAAAAAGAATAAAATATCTAGGAATAAACCTACCTAAGGAGACAAAAGACCTGTATGCAGAAAATTATAGGACACTGATGAAAGAAATTAAAGATGATACAAATAGATGGAGAGATATACCATGTTCTTGGATTGGAAGAATCAACATTGTGAAAATGACTCTACTACCCAAAGCAATCTACAGATTCAATGCAATCCCTATGAAACTACCACTGGCATTTTTCACAGAACTAGAACAAAAAATTTCACAATTTGTATGGAGACACAAAAGACCCCGAATAGCCAAAGCAATCTTGAGAACGAAAAATGGAGCTGGAGGAATCAGGCTCCCTGACTTCAGACTATATTACAAAGCTACAGTAATCAAGACAGTTTGGTACTGGCACAAAAACAGAAATATAGATCAATGGAACAGGATAGAAAGCCCAGAGATAAACCCACGCACATATGGTTACCTTATCTTTGATAAAGGAGGCAAGCATATACAGTGGAGAAAAGACAGCCTCTTCAATAAGTGGTGCTGGGAAAATTGGACAGCTACATGTAAAAGTATGAAATTAGAACACTCCCTGACACCATGCACAAAAGTAAACTCAAAATGGATTAAAGACCTACATGTAAAGCCAGACACGATCAAACTCTTAGAGGAAAACATAGGCAGAACACTCTATGACATACATCACAGCCAGATCCTTTTTGACCCAGCTCCTAGAGAAATGGAAATAAAAACACAAATAAACAAATGGGACCTAATGAAACTTAAAAGCTTTTGCACAGCAAAGGAAACCATAAACAAGACCAAAAGACAATCCTCAGAATGGGAGAAAATATTTGCAAATGAAGCAACTGACAAAGGATTAATCTCCAAGATTTACAAGCAGCTCATGAAGCTCAATAACAAAAAAACAAACTACCCAATCCAAAAATGGGCAGAAGACCTAAATAGACATTTCTCCAAAGAAGATATACAGATGGCCAACAGACACATAAAAGAATGCTCAACATCATTAATCATTAGAGAAATGCAAATCAAAACTACAATGAGGTATCATCTCACACCAGTTAGAATGTCCATCATCAAAAAATCTAGAAACAATAAATGCTGGAGAGGGTGTGGAGAAAAGGGAACACTCTTGCACTGTTGGTGGGAATGTAAATTGATACAGCCACTATGGAGAACAGTATGGAGGTTCCTTAAAAAACTAAAACTAGAACTACCATATGACCCAGCAATCCCACTACTGGGCATATACCCTGAGAAAACCATAATTCAAAAAGAGTCATGTACCAAAATGTTCATTGCAGCTCTCTTTACAATAGCCAGGACATGGAAGCAACCTAAGTGTCCATCATTGGATGAATGGATAAAGAAGATGTGGTACATATATACAATGGAATATTACTCAGACATAAAAAGAAATTAAATGGAGGTATTTGTAATGAGGTGGATGGAGTTAGAGTCTGTCATACAGAGTGAAGTAAGTCAGAAAGAGAAAAACAAATACAGTATGCTAACACATATATACGGAATCTAAGGAAAAAAAAAAAAAGGTCATGAAGAACCTAGTGGCAAGATGGGAATAAAGACACAAACCTACTAAAGAATGGACTTGAGGATATGCGGAGGGGGAGGGGTTAGATGTGACAGGGTGAGAGAGTGTCATGGACATATATACACTACCAAATGTAAAATAGATAGCTAGTGGGAAGCAGCCGCATAGCACAGGGAGATCAGCTCGGTGCTTTGTGACCACCTAGAGGGGTGGGATAGGGAGGGTGGGAGGGAGGGAGATGCAAGAGGGAAGAGATATGGGAACATATGTATATGTATAACTGATTCACTTTGTTATAAAGCAGAAACTAACACACCATTGTAAAGCAATTATACTTCAATAAAGATGTTAAAAAAAAAAAAAAACTTGGTTGCATTCACTTATTACCGCCAATTTACAGATGAGGTTAACTGAGTCTAAGAAATATTATCCAAATGAACTAAGATCACCCTGCAGAACCAAGATTCAAACCCAGTTTTTGTTTGTTTGCTTATTTTTCCCCAAAGTCAGTGATCTTAAATGTCCTTATCCAGGGCTTCCCAGAAGTCCCTACAACATTTAAATTCAACTATCTGTAAGTCCTGATAAAGCACAGATTGCTGGGCCACTACCTGGTCTGGGGACCCCAGTATGAGAACCATTAATTTAGACATTTCTCTGGTTTCTGGTGACATGAGAGCCGCAGCGCAAGTGGGCACTAGGAAGTGACTCTCACTTGAAACACTTTTCCACTACTTTACGGGCGAGAACTTTCTTGCAACGAATGTGCCCTGGGAAGCCAGAAGCAGAGTCCCATTTATTTTGTCCTCCAGCAGCTGAAATTTGACCAGACACCAGGTGAATGGCACTGGGGCAGGAAATGCTGATCAGCAACCTCTAAACTGCTTGAATAACTGTTTCTGATGCCCACAGCGGGGGCATTTCACAGCCTCTTGGTGAACACGAGAGGACGGTCCTGGGCTTCCTTGTGAGTGTCTAATGATTGGAAACTGAATGAAACGGAAGTGGTCTCACCACACTGCACCGCACTCACAGGGCCAAAGATGTTCATTTGCAGAAGCACTCATGCTCCAACATAGCCAATTTCAGCACAGTTATGAGGCCCCTGTGATAACACTACACTGAAAAGCTGGCATAGCTCCCGCCCTGGTTTGGGGCACATCGAAGGTCACGATTAGATGTCCAAACTGTCATTGCTGGATATCAGTCTTGCTGTGCCTCTACGGAATTAATGTGGCTTCTGAGAGATGAATCACAGAGGTAACTTGGTGGTCAACTCCTGCCACCTCCTCATACCTGCCCTCATGTATCTGTCTCATTTACAGAACTCCCAGAACGATGCACAGGAGACAATTCTCCCAGGTATTAAAAACAAAAGTGGACACGAGCATAACTGCACCCTCAGGCAGAGCTGATGGTTTGGTGAGTGGGGACTCGGCGGGGAGACCAGGCGGGAAGTTCAGTCAACAGGTTCCCTTTTTCCAGAGACAGCCCTTAGTTCACTTCTACAGAATTACTCCTAAAACACACGTATTTCATGCTATGTCAGCTCCCTCAGGAAGGGGATCAACTCTAAGGTTAACTGGAAGTGAGTAAGGTTTCAAACTCAACCCTCCCTAACTAATCCAGGTAAGTGTAACAAGACATGGCCACTTGCCACTGAGGAAGGAGTCAAAGGTCAGCCTGAGGCAGGCCAGGAAGAGAAGTGGAGAGTCAGAAAGGATTGGAGATGCCCTGGCCCAGCCCTGAAGATCTCCATCGCGTCCCCCCACAGTCTAGAGACGCACTAGGCACCCACCCTGAGCATCCTCTCCTCCGTCCCTCCCTCCACATATGCAAAGAACAGAGGAATAAGCTCTGCACACACAGGGCTTCTGGACTGAGCCCTGGAACTCCCCAAGCTCCAAACATGTCTCCTCTCAGAGCCTCAATGCCCGACCTCACTTGCGTCCATACTCGAGCCAGGGGCCATCAAATTTCCCTATTTCTGTAAGTGGCCCTCCCCTCCCACCGGGCTGGCGGCTCTCCCCTCCTGTGTGTGGTCCCCACGGACAGCCCACAGCCTGGCCTATGCAACATCCTGACAGAATCCAGACAGAGAGAGAGCGCCTGGGAGGGACAGGCTTGTTTGCCATTTCACTGCTGAGCTAGTGTCCTTCTCAGTCTGTCTGTCTGCACCCTGCTCCCTTCCTTGGAGAAGCTTCTTGTCACAGAGAACAGGCCTGTTTGAACACAGGCCGTCAAGGGCATCCAGCCTGCACAGATCATCAGTGCATTCTCTTTGATGATGAGAAGCCTCAGGTGTGGCTGACCGGAAGGGGACCATCCACGTGCAGACACGCCAGAACACGCACCTGAGCACCGTGCACGGTGGAGAGAACTGACACACCTGAAATTTTCTGCAGCTGCACCGATTGTGCCAAAGCTCTAAAATTGCAGCCCTCTGTGCCCTTCATCTCCTGCTGATGAATAGTGACTTTATTACAGTTGCTGCATTTGTGCATAGAGGAATGGCAAAAAAACATGATTAAGCAAGGCCAGGATAAGTGCAGCAGAGATAAAACATGAAAGTGTGGACTCGGGGCCTCGAGCTACTTTTGGATTTTGGAGGAAAGGAGAAAAAGAGACTGAGACAGAGAGAGAAAGAGGAACCTGGAAATTGGAAGGAAAATAAAGCAGAAGTATCTGCTTGGCATCTTCTAAAGACAGAGAAAGAGAGTGCTGAAATAAAGAGAAGGATTATTGAAGAAAGAGGCAACAATTCCGCTTGGCCTTTCTTAAAATGCAGCTGCCTGAAGGTCTGAGGACTGCAATGGACCAGGACAGCGGGTAGTCCGACCAACCCTTCTCTCAAATGGCCCTTTAACTGCCTTTGAAAAGCAACACGTCTCCAGCAACATCTGAGCCTCCAGAGAAGTAAGTGCGTCTGCCCTTCGTTGCTCCCGACCACAATCTCCTCTTATTGCTCAGAAATGGTCCAGTGGTCCAGCTGCCCCCTAAATTTTGTTTCTCTGAGCGTTTGGCTTGTGCCCGGCCCCTCCCCTCAAGCTTCACAGCAAAGCATCACAGGGTGGTTGGCTCGGAAGTACTGACACCCAGCTCCGTGAAGTTGGCCTGTGCATCTTCCAGGTCTGCTTCCGTGGGAAACCAACAAACAGACAAACCAGGACGCTTCATCACCGACCTGCGGAAAACTCAGCGAAAACCACCTGGCCCCTGAGCGCTTTACTGGAGGGGCAGGCTGACCTGGTGGGCTTGCTCATTTTGACCCTGTTGGAATCTAAGCTCGTGTTACTAAGTATGAAATTGGCTTGGGTTACCTAGAGACACAAACACTGAATTCACACGATCCACACTGGCCTCACATCTCTCAGCCACTACTGTTTCTGCTTCACATGGAAAATGGGATGTGTGTTATGCAATCTCTCTTAGTCATGAAAGTAAGGCCAAGGCTGATCACGCCTCAGTAGAAGCAGAAGGAGAGCTTATGATAGATGGGAAAGGACCAGAGGAAACCTCGGCTGTGTCCATGGTGCCCCGTGAGTCCACACTGCTGGTGGAGGGCGGGGAGGAGGAAAGAGACAGGCCGTGAAGTCGGGCGGCTGGAATCCAAGTGCCAGCTCCGTTCTGCTGCCTCTCAACAAGTCGCCCGACCTCACTGAGTTTCACTTAACTCGCCTGGACCAGAAATTTTTCCTCCTGCATGGAGTTAATGGGAAGATTAAACGGAAGTATGCATGTAAACACATTGCTTGGTATGGAGTAGAAACTCAACAAATAATGGATCACACAATCTATCATACACATGGCCTTCTCAGATCTACATGTTCACTACATTGCTCAGTAGATGGTAACTCCCAGAAAGGCAAGGGCCATACCTATTTTTCTCATGTGCCTTTATATGTCATACTGAGTACAAAACAAGCACTCAATAAATATCTGTTGACTGACTCCCACCTTTCACAAACTCCTGGGAAATGAAAGGGCAGGAGCCCATGTCCAGTAAAGGCCCAGGCCATGAGTCAGCACCAACCTGCACTTAGAAACACCCCCCCCCCGCACCCCCCCCCCCCCTGCACACATGCTTGCTCTTTGTGGGAATCTGTCACCTTTCATCGCTCTAATGTCCTGGGGGCGAATCAAGAAGGCCTGGCTGTGTGGACCTCTGAGGAGGGCTCTCGATAAACCCACCCACCCTTCTGTCCTTCCTGTAAGAGTCGAATGAGGCGGCACCATCGCAACGCAGACTTGCCAAGTCAGGCGGGCCGTGACTCCTCTGAGATAAATGGTGTGCCGCTGAGATCTGTCCTGGTGACAAAGCCCAATGCTAATTCCAGTGCTGGAGGAGGCTTGGGGCTGTGCGATAGGTCATTTCACATCTGTAGGCTACAGCGCCCAAAGGCCATTTCTTTATTTCATAGCCGTGTGTTACATCCACGTGGTGAGAAAGGAAGAGCTCCGGACTGACTGATGATCCTGGTGAAGCAGCATCTGGATCCTGTCACGGACCACAGACCAAAGCAGTGGCGCCTTTTTCTCCCTCAGTGACCAGAGCCAGGCAGACTGGGGGGGCGGTTTCCTTCCATTCCCTCCCTTAACGTATCCAAATAGTCCAAACAGAGATGAGGGTCTCCTGAGCCCCTGCGTGGGGACCAACGTTTCCCAGGGAAGAGAGCCCAGAAGGGCCGAGAAGTGAGTGGAAATTCACTTTGGACTTCATCTGCCCTTTGACCCTGGGCTCCAGGGCACAATCTCCTGCAAAGCCCCATCTCACCTCCCACCCCACATGCTCCAGATGGGACAGGAGCTGGATATACTGGACAGCTTCTCACTGTTTCCAGAGCACACCATTCACTACCAGCCTTCAGGGACCCCCTGTACTGGGAACGCCCTTCCCTACGGTTTATTAGACAAATTCCTATTTCCCTATCAGAGCCAACATTAGATGTTATTTTGTATGCCAACCACATTTCCTCTGCAAATTTTAATCCCCCGTGAATGTTCGCTAGACATACTTTATCCTGGTGTGTGCTGACGGCAGTCTGTCCATCCCCCATCTACCTGTAATGTGGTGGGGGGAGGAGGCATATAACATGGGTTTCTCCATTGCAAGGATTTTTGTTACTTTCAAGGCAATCTGGGTCTTGTGAGAGTTAAGGTGGCCTTTGAGGTGGGAAGGAGCTTGCTAAGTAGAACAGAGCAGGGCACAGCATTTCAGGCAGAGGGAACGGCACAACAAAAGCACAGTGGAGATGTGAAAAGATACCAGCATGTTTGCGGAAGGATGGAAATTTGGTCTGTGCAGAGTGTAAGGCTTTGGCAGAAGAGAAAAGTTACGCGAGTTGAGGCCAGTGAATGAGTGTCCTACTCTTTCTGTGCCCCCTCCATCCACTGCAGACTGACCAGCGTGGGTCACATCAGCTGGCTCCCCGACCTCCAGCCTCCCACTGAGGTGAGCTGATGGGAAGGAGAGGGGATGCCACAGGCCGTCCACGTCCCTGTCAGAGGTCACAGCTCCTGGCCGGGGACCTCTGTCCCTGGTGGGAGCCGAGATCTCCTCTTTTCTTCACTTGAGTCCTGGAGGTATTAGCCACTCCCTCTTGTTGCAGCCCCGGGGTCATGACTAACCCTTGTGGTCTTTCCTGCACTTTGGCTGCACCTTTGTAAGTATCCACATTATTAAACTCTCCTCCAGTTGCCCAGTTTGAGGGTGCCATCTTTTCCCTGCAGGAACCATTGCAGCACCCATGTGACAGACTGTTTCCTTTATCCTGAGGACAAGGACCAGAGAACCAAACTGAAGAGCTCTGCAATGGCCACCTGACAAAATCACCCAATCACAGAGGACCACGAAGGCCCCAAGCCCAAGCCCCTCCCCCTTCTACAGTGGGTGGCCCTCCGTGGGAGGGAGGAGCTGGGGAGAAGAAACCGGATCCTGGCAAATGAATCTCTGCTTCTTCTTGTCTGTGTCTCCGATCCTGTCATCCCGTCCTGACAGCTAGACCATGTAAAGCCCACACCTGAGATGGGGCTTCATCCTGGAGGTGGTGGACCAGCTGGCAGGAGGGCAGCAGGGGAATGCTGTCCAACCCAGACACTGTTTACAGTTACACTTTGAAAACCAAGACTCACTCAGGTAAACCGGGGTTGACGGTGCACACTAGGATGCCCTGTCATGCTGGAAAAGGGGTCTGGGAAGTACCCGGCTCCTCTCGAGCCCAGGGCTGGGGAAGATGTGCCAGCCTGGCAGGCCCTGTGCCCAAGAGGCAGCTCAGACGAAGCATCTGTGTCACTCCCGGTCCCATCGCTGGGGCTAGTTCCAGCTCCAGCTCCCTGTCTGGACACACTTGAATCGAGCCTGGATCCTGCCTCCAAGCCCCTCCTTTCATCACAAAGACCCCCCCAGAGCGAGGACTTGAACCGCCAGTGTGGGGAGGACCTCAGGGCTTAGGAGGCAAGACCACACCCCGGAGCACGGAGGGAGGCGCGGGTCCTGGTGCTGCATCCACGGGGACGTCCCCTCCTGTGTAGGGCGCGGCTGCAGTCAGCCAGCCCAGCCCCTCGGGGCCCTCGCGTCGCGTCTGTGCTGCTGCCAGGCTCCTGTGCCTCTACGAGCCCACACCTGCCGCTCTCCCTGGAGGCTGTCTCCAGGCTGTGGTGCCTGGGAATGAGCGCGTTCCCAGGGTGGCGGCAGCGGGCCGGCCGCGGGAGCAGGTGGCCGAGTCTCACTGCAGGTCCCGCGGGAGCCACCCTCGGGACACCTGCCCGGAACTGAGCCTCCACTGGGCTTCCTGCCCTTCCTGGCTGCCCCCCGCTTCTGCGGTCTCTCTCGGGGGACACTCCCTCAAGAAGTCACTTCCACACAAATTCGCATCTCAGGGCCTGCTTCCGGGGCTCCAGGACTAAGACGATCCTCTCTGTAATCTCACAAACGGTTTGCGATTGGGACGACAGCCCCTTAAGAAAGGTCGCGTGAGACGCTCCGGAGGCTGCAGAGGAGAGCCGGGTACCGGGCGGAGCGGGGAGGGCGGGGGCTGAGACGAGCCTGCAGCCAGAGGGGCACGGGCAGCAGGGACCACCCCGGGGCGCTGACGCCCCAGGACGCTTGCCTGGGCAATCCAGCCAGGCCGGAGCACCGAAAGGGACTCCTGGTGGAGGTGTCAGGAGGGTGGAGGTGGAGGAGGGCATGCAGACTGGAAGTCTTGGCAGCGGGGAGTGAGCCCTGAGCTCGCCTTGAACCGAACGTACACGTGCACGAGCAGAGGGAAGGAAAGGGAGTCCAGAGACGCGGCCGTGGCCACAGGGCCTGTGTTCAGGGTCTGGTCTGACAGACGCAGAGGAAGCCACGGTCACCGTGGAGGCCCTGGTGGGGCTGCTCTCATCCGCGGCCAGTTAGGAAGGCTGGGGCAGCCGGACCGTATCACGAAAACCACATTTGAGGATTTTCAGGGTTTCACGCAGGAGAGAGAAGACCGGGGCGGGGACAGAGGGCCGTCACTGCCAGAGACAAGGTGAATGCCGAGGTTTCCCTTCCCAGGAAGGGTTTCCTCCCACAGTGTGCCGGGGCTCATTGCTAGTGTCAGACATCTGACCCAACACTGTCCTACGGAGACAGGACCTACTGAACCTGGGCCGACAGGAGGGCTGTTCAGGGCATCTGTGGTCACAGGATCCCTCCTCCTTCCTCAGGCCTGGTCTGCAGCCTTTCCTCTCACAAGGCTCCTACCCCAGGCCCATCCTTCTCCTTCCCATCACGTGAACTTCACTTCTAGTTGTCACCTCCAAAGACGTAGATAATCTGAGGTGTAGAAAAATAGGTTTTTTGAATGATTCACTTGTTTGACAAACGTTCATTGAGGACCTACTATGCACCATGTAGGGTGTTAAGCACTTAAGGGGTGTGATACAGGGTGAATAAGACAGACACAGACATTCTGCTCCCGCGGAAGAAAAGCTAAGACAGATCCCTATCAAGCATGAGGACTTTTATGAGCGGATACTATGGGGTTTTGTACAGAAAATAAACAGGTGTTAGGAACCCACTGTGGTCTAAGCAACCAGGGAAGGTATTTTGCTGAGAACTTTGCAGATGGTGTACATTTGCTGCTTGGAGGGACCTGCGAGGTCACCTACAGATACGGACCCTAGAGACACAGACGTGCAGCCGCTTCCTTCTTAAGCCTATGGCTATGTAGCTGTTTAGTTCAAAAAAGAGTGGGGATGGGAACTTGCATCTCCTGAGTCCTTAACCTGTGTTTTCTGGGGTTGATGGATTTGAAGAAAGGCTCTCCACTGAGCATTCTGAAAGCTTGACAATGCACCGGGTATCACTCAGATTTTAACAAGATCTCTCCCATCTGGAAGCTGCCATGCACTGGTATATTTCACCTACTAGGACCTCAGCTTGCACGTTCATATTGAAGAGAAGCAGTGGCCACGCCCCGAGCTGCTGGCCTGACTTCCACGGAGTCGAGCTAGCTAAGTCCTCGTCTTATTATCTCATCTGCTGTGACAAGCCTGGGTCCCCAGTCTTTCTGTGACTCAGTTTTCCTATGTGTCAAATGGGGAAAAAACTAGTCTGTCCACTCAATCCCTATGGCTGTCAGAGGGTCAAAGTAACATACAAGGGAGAAGTATAAAGGACTCTGGAAGAACAGGGAGGTGTTAATGCTTGCTATCTTCTGTGTGAAAATACAGATGTCCCCTCTCTTCAATATTATTTTCCAAGTAACCAAATACATGCCTACACCACCCCGCTCAACATTATACATTTATTTACTGTGCTTCTACACCGGTGAGGGTGCTGTGCTCACTTTTCAGAACAAAACATCTTCCTTACTGTCTATATTTTAGGGGCTTATCCTACAAAGAAGGTCAGAGCCACTTAAATGAAAGAAAGCAGGGGACCTGCACGGGCAATTCACTGACAAACACTGGACGGACACGGAAACGACGGACGCAGTCTGAACCCTGAAAGCACAATGCCCAGCCCTGAACCAGAAGCAGAGAGCTCTTGAGAGAGGGGTGTTCTCCGTCCCTCTGGCCACCTCCCCAAGCAGCAAGAGGGCAGGCACAGCCCTGATGGGTGAGGGGGGCGGGGGAGGAGGCGGCCGGGGTGCAGAGGCAAAGATGCAGCCACTGAGTCACCCCTCCCTTGGCTGGAGCTACATCAGCTGATCCCAGCGAAGCAATGGCCTTCAACCAACCCTGGGCAAGTAATTACGCAAGTCCTTTACAGAACCCCCTGGTGCCTTTGCGATACTCTCTAGTAGCTGGTCTCTGTAGGAAGGGATCCTCACTGGGCTGGAGGAGAGCTCCTTCTTCCCCCGCATAAATTACTCCCTGATCTTGACCCTTCAACAAGCAGCTCAAATCATCCATAATCTCACTCAAGTGGACCCCCTTCTGAATCCAGGCAATGGGGTGGGTGGGGAGATTCCGACCTTACCTCACCTGGATGGCGGCCATGCCGGCCTCTCTTAACCTCCAGCCTCCACCCTCTCCTTCCGCTGGAAGGACCTTTCTAGCAAATCCGTCTGAGACTCATTTGTTCCAAAGCCGTCACTGGTGTCCACAGCCCTCCATAGGAAGGGCCAACAGTTCAGAACAGCCCACCAGGATGCCCCCCCCCCCCCCATCAGACCCATCGCCTTGCACAGAAGCTGTGTCACAGGGTGTGCTTGCGGGTTTCTTGCAGTTTCTGCAATGTGGATGCTCTCCCGGGACTCCAAACCACGTCCCCCGCTGCCCCATCTGTCTCCCCGCCTCCTCGCCACACACACCTTCCCTTCCAAGGCTCCCTTCCATCTGCCAGGTCTGCGCTGACACCCCCAGCCCGCAGCACCTCTGTCCCATCACTGTCCAGGCCACACGGCCACTGGGAAGGCAAAGCCTGTGCATTTTCTTTCTTTTTTTTTTTTTAACCCCCAGCCCTGTCACACCCAGCACGGTACCTAGGCCATCCTCGCCTTCAGTCAGTGAATGTCCGCTGCCCGAAGGGAAGGCACACTCTGAGACCGACCCAAACACGGGAATCTCTCCAACTGTTCTCCATGGTGACTCAGACCAGGCTGCCAGGAGCATGCCACACGTGGCACACGGCGAGCCACACCACCAACGAGTCACAGCTCAGGCTCCATGAAAGCTTGCAAAGTGAGAAGGGAGGATGCAGCAGACATCTCATAAGAGTTTTGGGTTGTTTTTGTTAATTAACCAGAAAAATAATAGCTCAAACTTTCCGATGCACGATAGCATGCAAAATCCTTTCACGAATAATTAAATCTCATGGAATCATCAAAACAAAGCCAGAGGCAGAGGCAAATCTCTAACCTCAGACCCAGGACCCTAAAACGTGTGACTGCTGGCAAGTCACTTCACCTCTCTGACCCTCAGTTTCCTCATCTGTGCAAGACGAGCAGTCTCTGTGGGAACCCCAGCATGGCGGGACTCCCCAGGTCCGCTGCCTGAGCCCCCATAACTATTTCCCGTCCTCTGGCAGGCAGGGCTGTCTGACACTCTTAACTGTCCCTCTCGTTGCCAAGGTGAACAGACAGAGGAAGGGTTAGCAGGTTAGAACAGAAAGTGGAGCAAAACTGGGAAGGCAAAAATGCCAATTACTGAAATGCAGTAAATGCAAACATGCCTTCACTTCTTATGCAAATTCTTGAGAGAAAGAGGGGTATAAGTGCAAAGGAGCACATTTAGTTTCACCTCTAAGAAGAATCAAATAATATTAATTAGAATTTAAATGCATTGAGTAAAATCAGCAACATGATGCCTCCTTTGACGGTCATTATCAAGAGAATCACAGAAAGTCGGAGGATGAAAGTGTAGGATCTCCTTCCTTCCACTTGGAGACTCTTCCAGGCTCTCTGACCTTGTGGTTTTCTCTGCCCTACACGGTATGTCCTAGCATCTCCTCAACAAAGCTGACCCGTTCTCACCTCTGAGCCTTTGTTTCTTTCCCCACTAATCAACAGATTCCAGATGCAGTGGTCCCGCCTTCCAAAGTAAGCCCCTCTTCTTTGTCGTCATCCCTGGGTTCCTTTCTCCTTCTGAGAATGTTTGGTGCTAAGACGCATCTCCACTCCTAGAGTCCTAACAGGCTCTGGAATTGGGTTCTTCTGGTTAAGACCAGGATGCCCTTTGGTAGTTTTAGCTCCATCAAAACCAGTTTAAAATGTTCAGTGATCAGCAGAACACCCAGAGAGAAAGGGGGTGGCAACACAGTTACCTGCAGGAGCTAAGACAATTCTCAGTGAAAAGCCTGAGCCAAATGGCTCAGAAAATTCCGGAACAGGGAGTGGAGTAGAGGAAGGAAGGGTCAGGGAAGCAGGCACACTGCTGTCTGAGCATTGCTCGCTGCTTCCAGGGTCGAGGCCGCTCACTTCTGGTACCTCCCACACTCTCTACCTTCTTCTTCCTTGCCTTTCTGTAGAGTGATGCACACTCCAATTTGGGATGCCTGGTGGAGAGAGGCAGCTATTGCGTCTGTGCTGAAGAAACACAAGGATAATAATAACAAAAGTCCAGTTTTCACGTCCTGGCAAGTCTCCCTTCCACGACTTTGACGAAGAGCAGACAGGATGCTGTAGAGTCATCCAAAGCTGGCCTTGCTTCTAGGTAGGCACAGGGAACCCACCTAAGGTCTGTATTTAGGAGTTCCACCTGAAAATATATTTCTACTGTCTTCAAAATGAGAATAGAAACCCACAGGGTCTAAGTGATTGGGTCAAGTTTCCCAGAGTTCTGATCAACAGGCTCACTTAGAAACCACAAAGCTGAACTCAGGCTCCCAGGGTCTGTTTGCGGCCCCTTTGTTATTTTCCTGGAGGTAAAGTCAGACACCTTGGATCAATACTCGTGCAAGAGGCTGGAAAAGTACGTTCTATGGCTCTAAAACTGCCATTAGAGACCCAACAGTAACAATGCTTCTCACACAATCATGTGCATTATACAATGTTACCCTTTTGAGAAATGCACATAGTTTTGGACACCAAGTCCCTCTATGATGACCTCTGAACTTCTCTTTTAGAATACATGGCCAAACACAAGACATGGAAACAACCTAAACGTCCATCAACAGAGGAGTGGATAAAGAAGATGTGGTACATATATACAATGGACTATTACTCAGCCATAAAAAGGAATGAAATTGGGTCATTTGTAGAGACGTGGATGGACCTAGAGACTGTCATACAGAGTGAAGTAAGTCAGAAAGAGAAAAACAAATATCATATATTAACACATATATGTGGAATCTAGAAATATGGTACAGATGAACCGGTTTTCAAGGCAGAAATGAAGACACAGATGTAGAGAACAAATGTATGGACACCAAGGGGGGAAAGTGGGGGGATGGTGGTGGGATGAATTGGGAGATTGGGATTGACATGTATACACTGATATGTATAAAATAGATAACCAATAAGAACCTGCTGTATAGCACAGGGAACTCCATTGCGCTGTACAGTAGAACACAGCATTATAAAATAACTATACCTCAATTAAAAAAAAATACATGGCTAAACAGATGCTACCTCACCGCCCTCCCCCAGCCCCCATGCTGCTTTGGCAAACTGTATTTTCCCAGGAGCGTTTTGTAAAGAAAAGGCTTCTGTGCCGTCAACACCAACCCATCCCAAGGAAACCTCCCCAGCACTGTCCTTGGTGATCTCCAGCCTCACCAGCTGTCTCTGTCTATGTGATCTCCTGGCAAGTTTGGTTGGGTGAACTCCTACACCCACAGCTATAACCCACTGGAAGATTTTTGTGCGGTTCCTGTTCCTGTATGAAGGAGCTCTAAACCTGTACAGCATGGTTCCAGTCCACACTCGCTGGGGAAGGTCCCTGGAGGGGCAGCTCCTGCCCTTTTGCTCTCTGCAGCCCCTGGGTAGTTTCTAAATTCTACTTCTGAGAGAGTGAGCTGGACTTGCAAGAGCTGAGATGTAACATTTTGTATGCATATGCAAAAGACATTTATTATCTGTAGGACATTGTTTAGAAATTGCTCTACTATTTGATTTGTGATAAGTGATCAGTAAACATGTTTATCAAAGTAAATAAAACCCGTAGAGTGACTTCAACTGGATTCACATACATTAGTGTCTGGGAAACCTGAAAAGCCATCCGAAGAGGACCTGGTGTGTCACGTGCCACATTTATCTCCTCTCCACCTCCCTCTTGCCCACCCCTCTGCACTCAAACCTCACCTACAACACTGTCCAGCCTTCTTCCAAGTGCAAACTGCTGGTCACAAGCAGGGGAAAGTGAGGGACATACGGGTGAGCTTGCCCAAACACACGAACACCATTTGTCCACAAAAGCTTGAGAAGAGTGTCAAGCTTTCGGAAGGTCAATTCCTAGGGGAGAATCCTGCTGGGTTCATCACTTCCCGGAAGAAGGGTGGTGCTTGGGCCAGAGCTAGGCTCTGGAACCACAGACCATAAACGTAAACATCACTAAGCCTGCCAGGATGACATCCTTTCTCCTATTAATAACATCTTCCTCCATTCTGCTCGCCCCAGAAAATGAAATGAATGAGGCTTGGCTGCAAGTGCAGGGGAGAATAAAACCCAGGATGGCAATAAATCGGAGTGCAGAGTGGCAGGCATTGTAATCTGCCAGAACGACGCTCTGGCTCAAGGAAAAGAACCTCTTTGGGGAACCAGTGAAGGGAATCGATGCCCACAAAAGCATCCAAGGCATCAGCAGCAGCAGGAAAAAGAGATACTGTTGACTGGGACATGCAGCTGATTGCAGGTTGTAAAACAAAATAGAAAGTCATTAAGCGGTGGGCAAAGGGCAGGGTTGCACGATGCGGAAGTCATGGGAGACCACGTTATAGGGCACAGGAGTCGCCATCAGTCAGAAGGTCAGAATCGCCAAGACGCCGTCTGCACAGCCCCGGGATCCCGCACAAAGGCCCTTCTCCACGCACAAAACGCCAATAGAGGAGAGATGGTTAGTATTCATTGCCTCTTACGTAACAGGTCTATTTGGAAACACATTCTGACTGGCTTATCAGGGTATTAATACATCACAGGCATATTGAGCTGTATTCACTTAGGGTTTGGGTTGCTTGAACCAAAGACTTTCCTGGGAAACACACCAAGGTATGTTTTCTGGAACTAGTCCCCTTTTCTGCCTCATTTCCACCTTTTAATCCAGCAGAGGGCAGAGTCAACCCATAAGACTCAGGCTCAGGGACCCTGTGGGGCAGTTGGAGGCAGAAGACGTCCTGGGAGAAGGGGTCAGAAAAGCAAAGACATGAATCAACTCTTCACCCTGTAAGGTGGATATGGGGATGGATGCTTTCTGGAACTCTCAGGATGAAAGACTGGGAGTAGGTAGGGCCAAAGAGGAGCCAGCTACAGTGCCCTGAATGTGCCCTGCCTCAGTTTCCCAGCCTGTCTGGGGAGCAGACTCGTGAACCATTTCCATCACACGCCGTAAGTTACATCACGCTTCACGGAGTGCAGGGAGCGCCTCTGATGACAAAGGAGGGGAAGCTGGGAAAGAGACAGGATGAGAGGTTGAGACCAGAGAAAAGCAGAAAAAAAGGCAGGTTCCAAGGGCTTCCATCAGCTGCCCTTCGCCTGCCTCTCTCTCTCCTCCCCGACTGCAGGGCTCTTTCTCCCCCTGCATTCCAATGCTCGCCCTCTGTCTCCTTTCCTCTCTCTGGCTGCCTTGGCTACCCTCTCCAGCAACTCTGTCTTGGGAAAAATAAAAGTAAAACCCAAAACAACTCCTGGGGGAAAACGACAGCAGCTGCTTCCTCCCCCTCTGCTGCGCCCGCCACGGCCGTCGCTGGGAAGGCAGGCACACAGCCAGCGCTGGGGAGAGCTTTGATTTCCAATCCGATCGCTGCATCTTGTCAGCCTCTGCACACACACCGCAAACAGCTCGGCCCCATCTATCACAGAGGAGAAGGGGTGATGGAAGGAATAAAAGAAGGATTCACCTCTGTCTCCCGGAACGAACGGCTGGTGCAGGTGTCTCTGTCCCTTCCCGGCTCTGTCCCTGCACCTCGCCACCTCCCCACTGAGAAGTCACCGGCCACAGCTGGGCTGCAGCTCTACTGTCCGCAGTACTCTAGCACCTACAGATTCCGTCCACCAGACTCTTCTTCTGGGAAGAACTGATGGATTCAGGATGCTCTTGATCTTGGCTGTTCGTATTTCTGTTTCCATCCACACACATTCACTCATGCACACAGATGGCCAACCCCCTACTGAAATGGGTCTCCCACCACCCCCCTTCATGCAAGGGTGCTTGTGGGGACTCTTGGTGCTTACCACACGTGATGTTGCACCTTTCCTGGGCTGTGTTCCTCCCTCCGCAGCCTGGACCACCTCCCTCCCTCCCTCCCTCCCTCTCTCCCCCCGCCCCGAGACACACACACACACACACACACACACACACACACACACGCTACACTCTATTCTACCTTCCTGCATCCTGTGGGCGCATGTGATATGTGATTTAGTCTCACTCTCTCTGGTATCGTTGGAAATATCCTTTATTTATCATCACTAAGTTGCCAAAAAATAATTTGCAACCCTACTGCGGGCCAATCAATGTGCTAGGCGCTGGGTACACAAAGGGGAACAGGACAGGGTGCCTGCCTGCTGTGTGGCCAAAGGCAGGGCGTGTTTGGGGCGGTGTTAATGCTCCCGAGCTTGGAGCTTGAAATGCACGTCAGACACAGTTGTGGAATTCAAAAAAATAAAAAAAACACGGCATTTTATAAATAGACCCCCAACCCCAAATTCCAAATAAGTTCCACAGATTTTTTTTTTTTTTTTTTTTTTTTGATAAATAAAGCTGTGAACCATTACTGAGAGTGGCTGGAGAGCAGGATTTGGGTAGGAACCAGATGTGTGAAAAGCCTGGACAGGTGAGCACAGGCACCTTCATGAAGGGTCTTCCATGTCACTGACCCTGAGGAATCTGAAATTTAACTTATGGTTCCAAGGGTTTCAAACAGGAAGGGAATGTGCTCAGATCTGTGTCCTGAGAGGGCCTCGCTGCCACAGGAGAGCAGACTGAGGGGACGCAGACAGCATCTGCAAGACCAGCCAGTGGTCCATCCCACCAGGTCTGCCGGCCTGAGGTAGGGCAGGGCCCGGGCTGGAGTGGAGGGACGGACACGAGGGATGTTCACCCAGAATGCGGAGTGCGGGAGGGGCGGGGAAGGGAGGAAGGTACAGTAGCTAGAGCAGCACACAGGTCCTGGGCGCCAGCGGGCACTGGGCACCAGGGCTCTGCACTCCCTCCACCCGCCCAGCCGCCCTGCTAGGCCATGGTCAGCGATGTCCCCACTTCATGTAGGTCTGGTGGCCTCCCTCCAGGAGACCCCCACTCTGTAGCCAGGTCCCGCTGGCCTCTGGCTGGAGTGAGGGGGTGACAGCAGGGCCCTCGAACAAGGGATGGGCCATGCCTGCAGGGGCCTCCGTCTGGGACATTAATGTCATATGCCGCTCTCTGAGGACTCCCATGGGCTGGCCCTGCTTCCCCACCCAGCCTATCGAAGCCCTCGGGACGGGGGCCTCTCAGCTGAGCCTCAGAGGCAGTTCCCGCCAGCTGGTCCCCTGGCAGGTGGGCAGACACCTGTTGACGGGCGAAGGGGACACGCACACAGCGCTCTCTATGGAAGGACCAGTCCTACTGCCCTCCAGGAGGAAGGGCTGCGGGCCGCCTCCAGAGCACCGTCCCCAGCTCTCGTGCACTCAGACAGCTCGCATCAGCTTGCTCCGTGGCTCTGTGCAATGAGACCCATAGCCGATCGCCGGAGCCTTTACAAGCGGGTGGGTCTCCCGTGAGTCTTGCAGGGACGTGTCTGGTTTGGGAGGGATGGCAGATTCACCTCCGGCACACGTTCGTGTGGAAGCACACAGGTGTGCCCCCTCCCCGCCACGAAGCCAGTCCTCTGTCCACCCTTCTCCCCAAACCACCCCGCACCCTTCGCTGTCATCGCCGTGGGCAGTGCATTTTACATGAAGCTGTAAAACCTGATGACAGCTTTCCTTGTCAGTGTGGCCCTCGCGCTGATCCCTCGGTGATTTACAGCACTGACCCTCCAGCGTCGAGCAGCCTCATTACAAACGAGAGAAAAGAGACAGAAAGAAGCAGAGGGGGAGTCACGACGGAGAAACAGGGGCGGCTGACAGGACGGGGCTCAGGTGGGAAAGAGAAAAGCTGTACGGGAAGGCCAGAGAGGGAGACCACAAGGATGTGGTTTTTTTAATGGGGAGAAAGGAGAAAACATAGAGACAGGTTTTTCCCTTCTCTGGGTTCTTCTTTGTTTCCTGTTGGATGAATGAGTCTCTGTGTGTGTGTGTGTGTGTGTGTGTGTGTGTGTGTGTGTGAGACAAGCATCAAGAATCCAGTTCAGAACAGCGCTGTGACAAGCCCCACACCTGGAGAAAGTCCCAGCAGGATGCGACTAAGCGTCCTTTAGCAACACCAGCTAAGGAGCTCGTGAGGTTGAGTCAGGAGGCATCGGTGCTGGAAGGGGCTGGTCAGCTCTGCATCCCCGGGATCTCCCAGGCAGCCCCGCTGGCCCTGCCCGCTTTGGGGCTGCACTGTCGATACCGCCGGTGTCTATACCGGCTGCCCAGGGCCGCAGAAGGGCGGGAGGGGCCCCCGAGCCCGTTCACAGAGGGGACCCCTGTTTCTTCCCCCTGGTGGGTGAGGCACATCCTTAGCTCCCTTAACAAATTCCTGAAGTCTGACAGTAGGTGGCATTGGAGGAGCCCAGGTTTTTTGTTACAAATATTTGTTCCCATGAAAACCCTGTTGATTTGACTCTAACAGCCCCAGGGGAGGCTGATTTGCTGACTGTAGAGTTGCCTAAATAAAACCAGTCGGAAGAGACTCTTACAGAACAGTGCAGTGGGAACCCACACACGCCTCTCCAGGTCCAAACTCCAAGGTGCCCTCCTTGGCCTCCCTTGTTGTGTAACTCATCCCACGAGCAGCAGGGATTACTGTTCATGGGAATTCTCAGCCTTGGCAGGGTCCTAAGCTCCCCAGCCCCAGATCTCCCCAGAGACGCTGGCACTGGGCCCTCCATCCCCGGCAAGGGCTGAGGCCAGCACACAGGCCCCAGCAACTGGCACGCAGAGCTTTCCCAAACAGGCTCTCCCATGCCTACGGCACTTTACCTACATTTCAAATTAATAGGCGGTTCAGGTGTCCCATTTCAGGCTCGTGCACAGAGGCGGAGGCCGCACTGAATGCCAGCCCATGGTGTCTAGGTTATTAGCTATGTCTGCGGAATGCAGGTAATTTGTGTTTCTGCTTTGTGCAATTGCCACTAATGGCACAGGCAGAGAACGAAGCCATCTTCCTAAACACACGTCAGAGGAATAGATTTACCAGGTACAAAAGGCGAGGAGCAGAAGAATTGAACTCTAACGCTAACATGTTTGTAGAAAAGTGATGCACTTAAGTTATTATGTATGAAAACTATTGGCAAAATTGTCAGTCTGGGCTCCTTAGAGAGAGAGGATGAACAGGAGGAGTGGGTCCGCTGGCTGGAAAAGTGGACCACAGAGCTTGTGGGGGCATCGATTACAGGTGGGAGAGGAAAATAAAGTGAGAACTAACGCTTCTGAAGTCGAGTCTAAGAGAGAAACGGGAGGGGATGTCATAGGTCAAAGGGGGGACGGCAAGAATAGAGCTCGAAGCAGGATCCTGTAACGGACCAGCTTTTCACTTGTATGTTCTGTACTTCATAGTCCTTTCACTTAAACAAAAGGAGCCAGGCATTTTCTATGTACTCCCTCACCTCCTGCATCTCATTGTGCCCCTGGTGACCCTCCCTGTTAGACTGCAGTATCCCTGGCGACTACGGCTTTATACATTTGGGTTCATATTTTACTTCTTATACTTGGACCTTGATGCTGGTTTGTGTTTTAAGAGCAGGGCATTAACACCGTGACCCCGATTTAATATTCAAAGCAAATGAGGTCCCAGGAAGAAGGGCATGTGGATGTCATCACATAGACCATCTGGTGATTAAGATGAATTACACTTCCTCAGGCTCGTGTAGTGAATGCTACTTCTCCGTCTCTAAAATAGGAATAAAACCATGACTTTTTCTACTTTCCTTCCGTGGACTCTGCAAACTTTGAAGAGAGTTAAACCAGAGGAGCGTATCAAGAGGACCATGTGACAGATTCTGACAGCAGAAAAGGGTGTCAAAATGATTAATACAAGGTATCAGATCATCAGGAAATAGATTAGGGCACATGCGTACACACACACACACACACACACACACACACACACACACACACATACACACACCACAATGTCCATTTCCATCCAGCCTCTCCTAACCTAGCTCAGCTTGTAGAAGCCCAGTCAGATCTTATCAAGGGCTGGCAGTGGGGTTAGAGTACAAATAAAGTATAAAGTAGATACTGCATCTGTGGACGACCTAGAAAAGTATGCCAAGCTCTTTTGTTGCGATCGGCTTGCCTCCTGGGGGAGTCTGGGTGACAAGATGGCTATTAATCCTTGCAGAACCCTAGGGAGATAGGCAAATAATAGTTTCCTCCCATTGCAAGATGAGGAAAGAAAAGGACCAATCAATATAGATGATTTGTCTAATGCGGTGTACAAATTCTCTTTTTAAAAGTAGCCAGAGATTTGATTCCCTACATGCAGTGATTAAAATTTTCAACATCGTAGGCAATCCCCCTTATTCCCACAGCGAAGACCCTGATTTTCTCTACAACCGTGTGGCCATGCCTATAGTAGGAAATAAAAATCACTAGCCAGTGTCTCAGGGGTCTCAGGCCATCGTTTCCAGGGAGACCAAACCTTGGCCAGGTGCTGTCCCCTCTGCTCCATCTCACTCTCTGCTGTATTTTACCTTCTCTGGATCCACCAGCCCAGCAATCCCTTGGGAGAAGGGAACCGTTCTGGCATCCTTTCAAAAATCTTCTTGGTCACATGTACTGAGAGAGACATACAGCATGTGCATCTGAAGAAGCCATTAGCTCTGATCAGTTTTAAAGCCAGAGCTGTTCAACATGTGCAGAAAGAAAACAGCAACATAAACAGAGAGAGAAACAAAGACAGGAATTAAAAACAGCATCAGCTGAGCTGTAAAACCAAAAGCTGTGACGGGGGGAAGGCAAGCCGGGACCTGGCTGGGGCCCGACGCCACGGAGCACCAGTGAATCCACAGAACTTCATTCTTCTCCATTTCCTACTAATTTCCCTGCTCCGTGGCTCTGATGGGGGGCTCCTTGATTGAAACATATATTCTTTATACAGCCTGTTATAAATCCTTATCTCCTCATGAGCTGAGGCACAGCTGGCCTGCCGTCGTGGTCCCAAGCCCCTTGATGGGCGAACTCGGTCCAGACCAGCAGCAGTGCCGCCTTGAACCTCACCCCAGCTCTGCCTTTCCATTGACAGGTGATTCATTTCATTTAACAGCTTTGCCCGTCTTTGGCCTCGGTGCAGAAGGTCCCTAGAGCCCATCAAAGATGGCCCTTTGGGAAGAGGACTGAGGCCATGGGACCAGAGAACTGCCAGCTCATTTCAAAGGGGGTTGAAAACCCCATTTCAGCCTCGGGTGGCAAAGGCAAACCATTTAAAGCATTAACCTGTGCTGACTCCTCACCCAGATGCTTCCCAACTTGACTGAAGGGTAAGGAGGTTAATTCTTCCCAGGCTCATCTCCAGACTTCACAGACCGTATCATGGCTGCTGGAGGGGGGGGGGGGGGCGGCACAGGAGGGGGGACTGGTCTGGCCGGACCCAGGCTTTGGAGGAGGCAGTGGTCATGAATTTGGCTGTTGCTGCTCCAGTCTAAGTCTTTGATATCAGAAGGGTCAGTCATGGGGTCAGGCATCACCTCCCCAAATTCAGATACCAGGAGGACAGGGAGCCGTGATCTGACCGCTGCACAATATGCTCTGGACGATACGACCAACCCTGGCCGCAGAAGCCTCGGGATGGAGGGTCTCAGTAGGGACCACATTCAGAATGAGCATCTCCCATCCAGCTTTGAGGGGAGACCACAGAGCGATAGGGCCAGGAGTGTTCAGGGCCACTGGGAATCCAGACGCTGTAAGAAGGTGGAGAGGACCCACTGATGCCTGCGGGGAAGATGGCTTCGGTTTAGGAAGCAGAAAACAGGAGCCGCCCATGGGTGGAGGAGTATCTCTTCATCCACTGGCAGTTGGAGAGCCAGACTGACAGGGAGTGAGGCGGGCCAGGGGGGAGAGGCGCTTCTGCAGCGTCTTCTCTCTGCTCCTGCCCCTCCTAGCCCCTGCACCCCCTGGAGGACATCATCCTTAAAATATATTTCATTTCACAGCTGCATTATGGTACCACAAAATTCTGGGAATCCAATTTAAGAACAGATTACCTCCTCACTTACTTCATTTGAAGCAATTACATGTTAATTTTCATTGAAACCAGCCTAATGCATACCAATCTGATGCCGCAATCTCATTTGAATACTTAAGAGAACATCCACCGGGTTTGGGACTCCAGAGATTGATATTTAAAGGGCCACTTCATCATTCTTTTTCTTGGTGGGCTCTCTAGTCCCAGCCCCTCCCCGCAGTTCCTCAGGAGGGCAGTTCCTTGGTGAAAGGAGTGCAGATCAGCTTGCTCCAAACTGCAAATAGGGGTCCCTAGAAAGGAAGCCCATGTTTGGGCATCTATCTTTTCTCTGCCACTCCTGCCCTGTGTGTTTGCAAGGAAAACACCTCCACCTTTGTCTTCCTTGCAAAGTCAGGGTTCATCCTCTGCCATCTGCACAGGGAGGGGAGTGCAGTGCCAAACCCCAGCCTTTTCTCAGCCTCCATCTACACCCATCTCAAATCATTGCTTACCACGTAACGTATTCTCAGCCACTCACCTAAGGAGGAAATAGCTTTCTAGACAAACCCTGTGCATTGATTTGAGCCACTGGTAATTAATAATACTCAGGGATGTTGAAATCAGCCGGTCTTTAGTTTTAGAACAGGAAAGTTGAAAAAAGAGGTCTATCTGCTTAGTTTCTGCATTTAAACTAAAGAAATTCATGTTTGAAGCTACAATTTCATTTGATTGTAAGACTGTAAAGGACCCAGGACTACTGTGAACATGCTATATTATGTGTGTTATATTATGTTGTAATTAATCTACACTGACATGAAGGCAGGCAGATGGGAGTGACAAGATGGTTTTAATTCAAGAGAGTTCCGAGTTGTTGGTTCCAGAGCAGCCCAAGTTCTTCTTCTGTGTTGAATGACGTATTGGGGTATTGGGACAGGCGTGGAACTAGACTGACACCTATAACTGTTGGCCAAGCTTTGCCCCAAGGAGGGAAGGTGTCTAGAATACGTATATCATGTAGGCGCATACGTATTAAGCCCCTGCTGTGTGTCTTGTTTTCAGAGCCAGGAATGGAGCAGTGACTTAGAAAAGGCAAAGCCCCTGTTCTCCTGGAGCTGACACAAACAAACAACCAAATAAGCAAATGCATCGGAGGATAAGTTCAATGGAGAAAAATACATGAGTGAAAGGAGGCTAGGAAACGTGGGTGGTGGTACTATTTTATTATTATTGCGTCACGTCAGCCAAGCACAGCCCACTGCCTTTGGGATTTTCTTCCTGGGAGGAATCAAAGGGCCTAGTAGGGCTACTGCTCCAGCATTAGTTACACTAATGATAGTAATGCTTTATGTATCAGGGTATTTCAAGCCCCTTGCCAGGGCACAGCCCTCCACTCTTGAGAGGAATGACTTGTCATTCTTTCTACCAGTAGAAGCTTGGAAAAGCCAAAAGGATCGTGGTGATCTGGCGAGTAAGATGGACCAGGAGGCACACACAGACCAGGCAAAGGGGGGCACGATCACTGCGCCCCAATCTAAAGCCCAACAGACATTTCTACTCTGTTCATCTCAACAACAGAAAGAACAAAAACGATATTCCCTTCCCTTATACAGAGCTTGGCAAATATGCTTTTTGTCTTCATGTAGCAGGACTGAATACCATTCGCATTGCTGGAGGGCTTACTAGACTGGTAGAATATAGTCGTAATACAAAGAAACGCTCATTTTAACAGAACACTCTTGATTTCTAACGGAAATGTTCTAATGCATTATTTGAAATAAATGTGAGTCACTCAGGAACTTTGAACTTCTATGGCTGGTGGGGGCTAGGGGACATCCTTCCTTGATCAATGGATACCAGGAAAGGGTCTCACCTCTTGAGAGAATATTAGCATAAGCTCTGTAGAGTCCTCCCTGGACACTTCTACTCTCACTCTCCTTTAACCTGGGCTGGTCACAGCCCTTTTCTTTCTTTTCTAAACAGGTAGTTTATTCATTCACAGTCTCTTAATTAACTGTATTACTTTTCGTCTTCAAGCCTACAAACAAGGATGGCACCAGGGAAAAGAGTTGAGCTGTCTGTCCGCTACTTGTGGTGAAGAAAGGTCTGGAAATCAGCCACCCTCAGTCACGTTCCTGCCTCTGGCTTGACCTTTATGACAGTCAGTTGCGTTTCTATAGGATGTCATCATTGCCCAGACCTCAGCGTTCATTCATTCACTACCCGCGTGCCAGGCACTGTGCTAGGTCCCTGAGGAATACCAGAAGTCCCTCTAATCACGATGAGCCTGTAACGCGGTGGCCACTAGATCTGATGCTGTGAGTCCAGGGAAGGGGCTCAGCCGTCACTGCGTCTGTCCTCTCGTCCATCTCCCCACCTCCCCCTCGGCTCTGATCCAGAGAACAATAGCCCTACACCTCCCAGGCTTCCTCGTCCTCAGGCTTCAGCACGGGGCAGGCTCCGTGGGAGAAGGGCAGGAGGGGCTGGGGGTACCCTCCCTCCTGTTTGGGTGGCATCTATGGCCGTGGCTGCGTCTCCCAGGGGCGCCGGCCCCTCCCTGCATGGCATACCTCCTGACGGCTGGGTCTGGCCCCCGAGCTCGACCCAGGGCGCCTCCCTGCGTGCCCCCAGCCTGGAGATGCGCGTGGTTGGGAAGAGGGGGTATAAGCGGCTGCTGTTTAATCCCCTGGCTCTCCTACTCCCTCCATCACCAGTGCGCCCAACAATGCCTATTACACGGAGGGGGTTTCTGGCGGGGACGGGCACTGCTCCAGGTTGAGGAGGGAGGGGAGATGCCCAGAGAGCAGAGGAGGAGGAGGCCACCCTGAGCTGAATTTGGAAGAACCTGTAGCATCGAGCCAAAAGACGAGAGCGTTAACAGGAGGACCGGAGGGCGTGAAGGTGTGTCCAGGTGGCCGGCATGCCTGCACGTGGCGCCGCAGACAGAGGATGGTCCCGGAGCCGAGCTGCAGAGGAGCTGAGCCCCACCAGCTGTGCGGGGCAGCCTCTGGAACTGTCCAGAGGCAGACTGCTGCCTCTCCAGACCGCGAGAAGGCGTGGCTCTAATCAATGAAGGGAGAGGAACGCACATCACCGTTTCGGAAATTAAGTTCACGCTGAAGCAAGAGGGCATGTGGTCAGGGGATACTAGGCCGTGGTGTCTGCAACAGATCTCAGGCCAGGGCTGGTTTCCAAGGCTGCCCTCGAGGCACGGATACCAACCAGGGGGAATGTCACCAAGTCCAGATGGATGGAGGTGATCTCCCCTGCCACAAAAGTGTCTGCCTGCTCTTTCAGAGATGGCTTCTTGAAGTTTGTACAGCAAATGGTACATATTTCTACCCTGACTTTTATCTACAAGGCAAGTCCACTCAAGGTCCCAAGCACTGGAATTGACAAACATCAGGTAAGAAGATCGTGTGCACCTGGGGAGGTAAATGTTGGACCCAAAGACACTCAGAACATCCCACTGAACAACTTTCAACTAGGGGCTACCAGGAATTATCATATGGCCCTGAGCAAAACAGACCACCTTTCTGGACTCGGGTCACCTCATCTTAAGGAGCCTCTCCAAGGTCCTACGATTACCTACTATTGCAGTTTAGGGTGTAAAGAACAAATTTCAATTCCCCATACTCTTCTCTGCCCTACAGATTTATGAATGTGTTACATGCCAACGCCCAGGGGTGTGGGAAGGCAGGACGGTGAAAGAAGGAGGGCAGCATCAAGTCAGGAAGAGTCTGCTTTTTATGAGAACGACATTATTTTTGGAAAACTATTTTTACCTCATTGAAATGAGCTAATTGTGGTAATCCAGACAAGGCAGCAAACCAGGGCCCTGTGTGCCCCGCTGGTGGCGGATCAGGAAGGGGCATGTCCTGACTAGGAACTGGGGTTGCAGGGACCTCATACATGAAATGCTTTTGCAGGGGCAGGGATGCATTTAAAGCCGCCCCAGGCTCTCCCACCAGGATGCCAATTGCCTTGACACATTCCTTGTACAACACTTGCTCTTTATTTTAAACACATTTTTAGATGTCATGTCTAAAGCAAGATAAGACCTTTTCAATAAAATTCCATATTTACACCTCTTTTATTTTTTTTTTTGAAACAAAAGCTTGTGTCTGAATAGAAACACATCTTCAAAGGATGCCTTTCAAAAAAAATCCATGGGGCAGATAAAAATGTGTTGATGATGTAATGAGTTCAATGGTACAGTATGAAAAAAAAAGCTCCTGCCAAGAGATGAGGAAGAATGACATGAAAAGGAACAAAAAGACTTGAGAAAGGCCCCGGCAAACGATAAACTGGGTAATCAGGATGGAGCTGTCACCGATGGGGTGGAAGTCAGTCCTGTCCTGCCCCCGATGTGTGCTCAGATGCCTTCCCCAGCTCTGCATCCCGCCAGCATTTTGTCTCCTGTCTCCTCAGGAGCTGACAAGCCAATGAACCCAAGGAAGTGCATGGGAGCCCCTTCAAAGAGCAACGCTGTTCTGCAGAGTGACTGCTAAAAGTGATGGTGGGGGTCTGTGTTTACTGCCCAGGAACTACTTCCAGGTCAAACTAGCCTCCCTGACAACCCAAGAGATGATTTTCTTAACTACCTGGTGCTGAGTGCACCGTCTGGGCCTCAAGGATGCCACGCCCCGTCTCCCGCCCCACATCCCGCCTGGGACGGGGATGGAGATGCTGCATCCCGAGCTCACTGGGTCCGGGCGAGGATGTGTGTTTGAGGCAGAGAACCCAGGGCACGCCTGAGCCGTTTGGACCCTTCCATCCTAACTCAAGCAAACACTTGTTTTGATCAGCGGGATTCACAGATCTGAATTCGACACGGAGGGAAAATGTGTACTGGGTACACATGGGCTGGCTTTGAGATGAAGGGAATTCAGGTCATGATGTTGAGTTAAGATAGCTTCCCCCTTTGTGATCTGTGGATGAAAATACTATTTAAATGCAAATCACAGAAGCATTTATTACAACTGTGGTTATGATTCCAAAGTTATTTAAAAAGCAAGTCACAGGCTGAATATCTTTACCAACTGCCCAGGTGAAGTCCCTCAGTGAGGGGGGCGCAGGCTGTGTGGCCACAGGACACGGCAAGGAGAGAGCCCAGCCAGCTCGTATCCTTGACTGGATGGAGGCAACCATGCGATTTGCACAATGTATGCAATAAAGAACAGGCTTCGAGGGACGGGCACAGCGGTGAAACAGCATAAACAGTAACTAGGAGAGGCTGATGGGAGGGGCAGCTTTCACGATCTCTCCCAGGATAACCTTTCCTTCTGTCCGAAAACATAATCGACGGTCCAGTTGGCCCAGCAGGAATTCCAGTGCCTTCCAGGGCTTTTCTGGAGGTAACAAGACTTCCTCTGGTTGTTTCACCAACTGTGACCAAGGAAGATTATCCCTGTAATCTTTACAATAAGAAAACAGAGTTGCTACTGTTTCATTCAAAGCTGGCCTGAGCAGAGGCCCGGGGCGGTGGGTGGCCAGCAGCCCCTTCCCCTGAACGGGGGACGGTTGTCCTGCAATATGTATTTGCATGGAAGGGACACACTGCCCAGGCCAGGGGATGTTTATTATGCCAACAAGGGTGTTCAGATCCAAGCCGTGCCCCTGCGGAGGTTAGGATCAGGGAGCAAGGGGCCTTCTCTGCTGGAAGGATGCGCCGGGGGCTGAGTTCCCTTTTGCCTGCGTAGAACTTAGCCGGACACGCTCTCCCAGGGGGAGTCTGGTTTCTAGCTATTGACTCAGCCAGCCACGCCCCATACCAAGGCAGAAACATCACTTTCTATCAATTTAGAGAAACTCAAGGGATTTTCTAAGAAGTTCCGTTATTTACTAAGTAAATGGTTTCTGAAAATGTCTCTCTTTTTTTTTTTTTTTCCTTTCTTCTTTTATATTTGCACCCCCTGATAGGTTAGCTGCACCCTTCTATGCAACTTGTCTTTCAAGATGGAGAACTAGGCTAAATGTTAAGAAACACTGGTTTCGTCCATGTACCTTGCAATGCCTTCTAGTGGACAAGACAATGATGCCAGACCGCTTCCACTGTGGTCTGTTCCAGAGGCAACCATCTGCATAGCGCTGTCTCGGCCTGGGTCACACACACACACCACAATGCAGCACGTGAAGAAGGCCGTGAAGGGGGACAGGAGAAGGAAGGGAGAAAGAAGAATGGCTTGGACCTCGTTCCAGACAACTGGGGAAGGAAACGTGAGAGGAAGGAGTGACCTTCTGTTGCCTGTAGAGCAGCTACTCTCAATCTGAGTCATTTCTAGCCTCACTTGAAAAAAGTAAAGTTTCCCTCTTCCTTTGCCAAAATGCCTATTTAGAATCAAACTGGTGTCCTTCTGCCTCAAGCATGGATCACTGACAACCTTGCCAGCAAATGCAAACGTGCACTAAAGAATGTTTATTAATAATCATGATTATGGAGGCAGACTCCAATCCCAGTTGGTGTCGACCGGCTGGAAGAAACGTTTTCTATCTTACCTAGTGAAGAATTTGGATAAGGGAGTCATTCAGGGGAATAAACGTGAAGCTCAGGCTTATTTTTCTTCAGTTGACTTCGATGATTGAGGCATCTGCAATGCTTCAGAAGGCCAGGTTACTGAACTCTTAAAACAACGCACATTTTACACAGAAGAGAAGGCAGCACAGAGAGACTGCTGGCTTGCTTAGCGCTGCAGGGGACCAGAGGACCAGAGGACTGCAGATGGAAATGACACGTCAGTGCTCACGCTTGTGTTTAAATCTCTAGGCTGTATTAAAGCTGTGTTTAAGCTTATTAAAAGTAGCTCAGGGTTGGTGGAGGCATGGAGAGAGAGTAGGGGTTAGCAGATGTAAGCTATTATTAATATAAATATAGGATGGATAAACAACAAGGTCCTACTGTATAGCACAGGGAACTATATTCAATATCCTGTGATAAACCATAATGAAAAAGAAGATTAAAAAATAATGTATACATATGTATAACTGAATCACTTTGCTGTACAGCAGAAATTAGCACAACATTGTAAATCAACTATACTTCAATTTTAAAAAAAGTAGCTCAGAGTAATATGTTCCTTCTGTTCACTCATCCTGCTCTGAAGAATTTTAGGTTTGAAGTTTTTTTAACCCCAATGTTTTCCAACAAAAAGAGGTGGAATGGACAAAGAAAATCAAGAGATCAAAAACTGTAGATAGATAGGTAGGTAGATAGATAGATAGGAAGATAGATAATAGATGTGTGTGTGTGTGTGTGTGTGTGTGTGTGTGTGTGTGTGTGTGTATCTTACATATGCATACATATGTGGGAACTTTTAGAGATTTCCTGCTATATCTTCTCTTGTTAACACAAAGTGAGGATTCAGCTTCCTGGTTTTCCTCTTCAGGAAGAGGACATGTGACTATAGCCTATATGAATACAGAAGTTCAAGAAACAACTCTATGTTTACTCATTAAAATCTTGAAAATATATCCAGAAATAATAGTATCTTTGCATGTAAAATCCAAATTTTAAAAATTCATATTTCCTTAAAGTACTTCTTGCCACAAAATTTCAACTAAGTATGAATATGATTAAAAACATCTGCAGTGAAGCCATTTATCAAAGACGGAGGAGACACTAACCCCCAGGCCACCAGGTGACATGAATCTACTCAGTGCCTGCTGTCCACACAACCACACCTCAGCCCAGGCTGACAATTCAGCCCCCCAGAGAGCTAACTGTCCTTGGGAGAGATACAGCGAGTAGAAACTCTGAAGAGGATAGTATTTCTCAAGTTGGCCGGTGCTGGGAAGACCCAAATTATGGGGAGAAGAGTTCATGATTCATTTGCTCAATCGTTCATTGACTAAGTCAGCGAATGTCTGTGGGGCACCGAGTTCCAGCCAGGCACAGCTGGAGGCATTGGGTGTGCACACAAAAGACAGCAATTCTCCTCTCCTACTGGGTGGAGGAGAGACACTGAACAAGGATGCTAGCTTATTTCACAGAGCGGTGAGTGCTCTAGACCTGCGGGGCAACGAACCAGGGAGAGATGAGGGCTGAGTGGCCAGGCCGGGGGGTTATGGGAGGCGCTCTGTCTGGCAAAAAACACTAGTTCTGTTTTAGACCCGTACACACAATGGCCTGTTGGAATCACCCCTTGGATGCATAGTAAGCATTATCATTACAAGTTCGTGCGGGACTGTCCTTCACATCCTTCCTGCGAGTCTGGAGCTCAGTGGAGATGTGGATGCAAAGATGTAAACTGTGAAAAGAGATCAGGAGCTTATGTGAGCAGACAGGGCGCCATGGAAGACACAGGGTTAGGTCTCTTGGTAAAGGCAACGTTCAAGATGGTGCAGGGGGCTGAGCAGTGTCTAGTGAAGGTGGACAAAGAAAACGAGGGGTGTGATATGTCCTGGAAACTGAGAAAACTAGGAACAAGGAGAATGTATCAGAGATTTCTGTAGAGTAAGCTGTCTTTAATTCATGCTGAAAAAGTATAGATCTTTATTTGAACTACCATTCTACATCTCACGCTGCAGAGGACAGGCAAGACTGGAGGTGTTACAAATCATTAGGAAAAGTTAGAGTTGGGTCATGTGAAGTTGACCCCAACTGGACATCAGAAGGGGGGCACCATGCAGGGACGGTGGGGGGCGGAGTCTACACTCAGAAGGCCTATGCGTCCTTCCTTTACCAGGAGGTAGCATGTGTGAGAGTGGGTCTCTGTTTTAGCCACAGGGACCAACAACACAGTGCCTGGCAAATAAATCTTTGTTGAATGAATAAGTGCATACATTTGGGAGTTTCGCCTGACTTTACGGATTTTTTCATAAAGGATTTCTAGCACTCAGAAAGTCATGTGCAAAGATGTGCACTAAAATAACCCAGGCCTGCATGCCCTGACCTGGGTGTAAATGTCTGGATGAGCGCTCACGATCACCAGCTGAGAAGTAAGCATCACCCTCAAGGACAGCACGCCTTTCGGCTCATCAGAGAGAAGCGTGAGGGGCAGCCGGAAGTGTCGGCAGCGCCAGGGACGCATGCGGGACGAGATGCTACTGAGGATGCCGAGGTTCATCCTCAGGACCCACTTGGCTCTGGACTGCCAGCATTTTAAACAAACTCGGACGGAGGTGAGTTACTTTCAACTCTCTGCAGACAGCGCAGAGGTGGGCTGTGGACACAGACAGATGGGACACCGGAGAGGGAGGAAGCCACGCAAATGCCAAGTGGCCGGGGCCGGGGCCAGCCTGGACGCCTGCTGGTGTGGACGCTTGTTTACTAATCTCCTGTTCTTGGCAGTGCCTCTGGCGTGGTCACACGGCTTCTCCACGCTGAGCAGCTTAATTGCTGCCAGTGGACCGTTTGACCCTTTTTATCCAGATGGCTCAAATCTCCCCGGCACCAAGGATCCTGCCACTTGCCCGGTTGCCTCATGACTTCTGAATGGGTCTCCTTTAGAAGAACTCCCCGATCACTATCCGCTGGGCAAAGCTCAGCTGAAATATCCAACAAAAGGCAAAGGGAAAGGGGCAGGAAGAGAGGAGGGTGCCAGGGAACACCCCCTCCCCTTTCACTTCAGGAAGAGGAACGTTTATTTATAACCCAACATTCAAACTAATCATTAGCTCAAGGCTTTCAAGTAAAATGTAGGTCAAGCCATACTATGTGGGGTGCCGGCAACTGTCTCAGTGTCGCGGAGCAGGCCTATCACTGACCAATCACAGGCCAACACCCGCCCAGCAGCCACGGAGCATGTGCTCCAGACCCCCTTGAACGGACTCATATCCACATCCCTTTGTCCAGAAGGGCCGGGTTCACAGCAAGGACTTTGAAGCCACTTACAAGGTCCTCAGTCCCTACCCCCGCTCACAACAGGCACAGGTGACACCTAGAACAGACCCTCTTCCCGGGTCTCAAGAACATGTTTGGGTTAAGGAGAAAAAGATGGGTAGGGTGGAGGTGGGCCCACCACCCTTCATGCTGGGTGGGCCAGTGTCACCCAGCACAAAGCGACCCGCTCAGCACTTGATGGCCAGCCCATCAAGGCTGTGATGGCAAGAACGTGCCAGCCAGCCCAGCAGAGAAAACCACCTGTAACCCTGGCCTGGGGGCCTGGAGTCAGCTCGGGATCATTAAGGACAACTAGCCATGCGGCCCAGCTGCAGCAGGACCCTGTGCTTTACGGTGACCCTGGGAACTTAGGATGCGAGCTTCTCTGCTGGGTTCCTTGCCTTTTTCTTTCTTTCTTATTATTTTTTTTTTTTCTCTTCCCGCTCTTCTTTCTTAATCAGATCATCACCTGTCCTGGCTCTTCCCCACTTCCTGCTGACACCCTCCCCCCTTGTTACTCTACTCCTTTCCCCTTACCTTTGATTTCTCAAGTTCCTCTCCTAAGAGATGGATTTTTAATACCTGTCTCTCCTCTGCACTAATACAAATGGGTTCCTGGTCTAACAGGGCATATTAAATTAATAAGCAGACACATTTATTTATTCTGAGCTTACAGCATCCCACTCCCTGGGGAGTTTCCATGCTCCAAGTTGACATCCATCCTCACTAAACACTGCACAACTTCAGGACATCACGCTCCATCTTAAGCTCTGGTCCCAAATCATGCTCCTTCTACTGTCAGAGGCTTGGGTGAATCCTTCAAGCTGGTTTTTTATATCTTTTATGATTTTATAAAGTGTTAATTATAGGCAAAAATAGATGAACAGGAAGGAAGGGAGGGAGGGAGGAAGGGAAGGAGGGATGAAGGGAGGAAGAAAGGAGGGAAGGAGGGAGAGAGGGAAGAAGGAGGGAGAGAAGTGAGGAGAGAGATTACCCCATGTTGTTTTCACTGAGAAATGTCCACTATTAACATCTTGGTGCACTTCCTCACACACATTCATAAACAATATACATATGTGTGTGTACACTATATGCACGACATACAATGGCAGTGTACTATGAATAAACTATCTTAAGTTGAAAGGCGCCCTGGAGTAAGGCTCTGCCCGTGGAAGTCCATCCGAAGGACTCTGTTTGGCTTGGGAAGGGAGCGAATGGCATTCATTGAGCTCCTGCTGCATACCAGCCTCTGTGTTGGGCTGCTGCACACAGGGTACCTTGTTTACCCCTCACACCAACCCACAAGGAACTTCAGAGGGGAGGAAACAAAATCTCAGGATAACTGTCTTGCCTAAATCCACAGCCAGTTTGTGGTACAGTCAAGACACGGCCCAGGGGGCGAATTATAAGCACTGACAGTCCTTCTGGGCTAAAGGACATACCCGCAGAAGCCACAGGAATCTTAGGTGGAGAGAGCAGGTGCTTTCCTTCGTCTTCGCCACCGTCCTCAGCCATACTGAAGTGAATTAGGAAGAAAGTAACAATACTCCGAACCTCATTTAATGGTTTTGCTTTAAAATAAATTAAGCAGACTGGCTGTAGGAACAGGAAAAGGGCATTGTCACATGCCCACGGGCATCACCCGTCCCTAAGCTGGAGGCTGCATCACGAGGTCCGGGCTCCGCAGCCACAGAATGCCCGCGATGAGAAACGCCAGCCCAGGAGCAAAGGGAGGACCGGCCGTGCAGCTGAAAGTCACATTCCTTGTGCACTTTCCTTGAAGCCACCTGGACCCTAAAGATGGTAGATTGCCCGGGGAGATATGCCAGTCGGTGTCAGCCCGTCAAATCTGTCTTACAGAAGCCAGACAGAGCAGAGTGGTGAGCAGGAGGCGCCCGTGTGCCCGCGTGCATCTGGGGATCACCTCCAGAAACATCCGTCGCTGGTGTCCACAGTCGGCACGAGGGGCTGCCACGCGGGCCGGCCCTGGCACTGTCTGCTTTTCTACGTGGCCACTGTGCATTGCAAACGCCCTGGGACCCCCAGACAGTGTGGTCTTTGCCGTCCAACTTGGCTCTGTTGTGCTGACTTAGGAAGGAGCGTTGCAGTCAGTTTAAGGTCTCAATGTGGGCCATGTGAAGTGTGCTCATATCTGTAACTGGTGGGGAGCTGCCGTGCCCGGGATGGGGGGAAGGCAGGCTCTGCACGGCCGGGGGGCCGGGGGTCTGTCTCCCAGACGGTGTGACGGAGGCCATGCCAGCCCATAAGGGCTCACCTGGGCACCCTGAGACATGCCCAGTGTTTGCTCCCTTTAGGAAATGCCCTTTGGAAAACTGATGCTGATGGTGTAATGTTCGCTATGAGGTGGGGCAGAGGGAAATTCCATTAGGAAGACCGATGAGAAACATCCTTTTAATGTGCAGGTTGCTAAGCTCTCTCACACTGTGTAACCTAAACCGTCTGCAACCCCTGGATTCTTTATGGTCAGAGAAAGACACCTGGTTACTTCCTCAGCTGCATGAGGGGTGGGGACACTGAGGACAAGTGAGACCCTCCCTGGCTCTCGTTCGGGGCACGGCCCTGCAGTACAGCATGTTACAGACAACATGACCACATCCTGCTGGACACAAAGGATGCTCCTGCTCTTGGAGTCCGCTGCTTCTCTTCCTATTTCCAGGACAGAAACATAATCAAGGTGCCAGGTGTCTTGTCCCTCGTTACTGAGGATAGAAAGATGAAAAATACACACACCTGTCCCCAAGGGGTTTACCTTCTCCTATGAGGCAGAAACACATGGAAAGAAAACATGTGCGTATTCCTTGAAAATCTCAGAGGACAGAGGGCAGGCATTTATAGGGGGCTCTCAGGACTAAAAGAGTGGTTTCGGAAAGAGACACCTTCTAAGCTAACTCCTCAGGGAGGAGAAAGAGAGGTCAAAGGGACAAAGGTAGAAAGGTTATCACAGGTAAAAGTAAGAATGTGTGCAAAGTCTGGGGTGTCAGACAGGTGGAGGAAGAGGAGCTTCCGGGAATTCTTCCTAGAGGGTGAAGGACCTGGAGGGTTGGGCTCGGGGCTTGGGGGCAGGGAGGGATGAGGTTACAGAAGCCTCTGTGCTACAGCCGGGAGCTTGGACAAGAAATGCACAAGGGGCATAATAAAAATGTGTATTTTACATAAATCTACTCGAGGTTTGTGAAGAGGATTTAAGGATGGAAGGTTGAGGCTAACCAAGACAGGCTAGGAGGTAGGAGGCAAGATGGTAAATCATCACAATAGTGAAGACCCAGTCAGGAATCAACTGTATCACTGGTGACAGAGAGACAGAGATAGAGAAAGAGAGAGAGAGAGAGATAGGGAGGGAGAGAGACAGAGAGACGAGACAGAGGGGGGGAGGATGGAATGAAGTAATTAGGATATCACATTGGAAAACCCTGATGAGAAAGAAGGTGGTCCTGGGTTTCTAGTCTGTGTTATATGGCACAGATTACCTTCATAGACAGACAGACAGACATACACACACACACACACACACACAACTGAGTTAATCAGTCTATCCAATCCCCTTTATTTAGCTTGGTGACATTAAAGAAGGGATATTCATCCACGAGGATCTGCTGCCCACCAGCTCTGGGGCATGGTCCAGTCTTCACATGGTCCCCACCCGCTGGGAGAGACCGTGTGTGTGGCTACATCAGAGAAGCCGAAGGTCACTGGGACCCAGGACCAGGCCGGGAGCTCGCGGAGGATGGGGCAGCATGACATCAAAGGTGGATCACCAGTGCGGGAGGGCCAGCCCGCCGCTCAGCCTCCTTCCTCACCCCGAGGCTTCTTGGTCTAAGCGAGCAGCCTCCCCGTGGCGGATTGCAACTGGCAAGGTCAATATTCAGATAAAAGGTGGGGAGGGCAAGAGAGGAAGAAAACAGCAACTCAAGTCCACAGAGGCAGGGAAGATTGATCAATGGCCTCAGGAACAATCCATACTAATTACGGTGATAAAAAGCTGTCCGTCAATACTCTGGATATTAAATATAGTGGATTGGAGACAACAGGTCTGCTTTCATGTCCCCCACCACTTTCTTTATTGAAACACTCAGGTACAAATGAGCATTCAGTGCTACGACTGCATTATTGTTTCACCGGCTTTGAACCACAAATGCTTTGATAACCGGATTGAAAAGGCTGTCAAATTTCCCTCTGTAGTTTCTATGCAGAATCTTCCTCCAGCACCTGATGGAATTTCATTTTGTGAAATCTGACAGTGATACTCTTCATTAAGCTCCAGCTGACAGCCCACCTCACACACGGAAACACGGCTCAGCATCTGTGCATGGACGTGAGGGGGCAGCAGCTGGTGGTCAGCATTCCGAGAAAAGAAAGGCAGGGGCTCCCCCAGCGAGAAGAGAACAGAGCTATCCCAAGGCGGCAAGGTCGGTGACAGCTTGCTGGACAAAGTGGTGCTTCTGTGAACGCAGCCACTCAGGGGAAGTGTGTGCCCACCTGCCGGGCCTGGAGGAAATGAGGCCATGGGGGGAGAAGCAGTCAACTCTGAGAAAACAGGACTGAGTGCACATTTTATTCACGATGCCCATCAGTGTTTTAGGAAGGTACTACAGTAAGTCCCCTACATACGAACCTTCAAGTTGCCAACTTTCAAAGATGCAAAAGTGCATTCCATCACCGTCAGGCATGAGTGAAATTGCAGCTTGCCCTCCATCTCCTATTGCTGACGACCCTGCAGCTCTACTATCTCCCACCTCCTCTCCCTCCTCCAGTCAGTACCTCTTCTTGCCTGTTCACTCGATGCCAGCCCCAGTAACCCAGCTGTTGTACTGCTCTACTGTACTTGTCAAGGTACTATACTGCAAGATTAAAGATGTTCTCTTTACTTTTGTGTTTGTTTTTTAATGTATTGTTTGTGTGAAAAGTATTATAAACCTATTACAGTACAGTGCTATGTAGCCGATTGTGCTAGTTGGGTACCTAGGCTAACTTTGTTGGACTTACGAACAAATGGGACTTACAAAGGGGCTCTTGGAATGGAACTCGTTCGTATGTAGGGGACTTACTGTAAGTTGTTTTGGTCTATAGATTGCTTCAAAGAGTCATAGAGAGGAATCAGATGGGTGCAGTCATCAACAAAGAGGCGTTCATTGGAAAACCCCTTTCAGAACATTAAAAATATGTAAACCTAGGCACAGAAAGCAAGACATGTCTGTCATGGTGTCCCAAGTATTTTCTTTTTTAAAACTTGGAATCGTAGTCTCCATGAGACTGCCTATTTTATTTACCATGTCAGTCCGGTGGTTGAGAAGGAGCAGGTCCAGTGGAGGTTAGTACACACTGAACCAGGGTGCAGTGTGGGTGAAGGGGTTTGTGAAAGAGACAGGACGGGGCAGCGATGGGGCAGGACAAGGCCGGTGTGGGAGCCGTGGCCCTACTGCTTCGGTGTGGGACTGCAGCCCTTGTGCCAAGGCCCAGCGGTTGTCACCAATACTTTGCACACGAGAAAGCACGTGTCTCCCCCAAGGGCACGTCACGGATGTGCTCAGCCCGTGTTATGCTGAAGGGAGCAGGCTGCCTGGGGACGGGGTCCAGCGACGCAGGCACAGAGCTACCGGGAAGAGTTTCAGAGCAACGTCTGACGCTCACAATCTACCCAGGACAAGTGACTTCGCCTCATTGGCTCTCAGCCCTTCACATTAACATTTAGGGACTGAACTAGATCACTATTATTCAGTCTTCGTGTCGTGAATCACTAGAGGGCCACGAATCAATCGGATGATTTTTAACCAGCAATTTTTAAATGAATTCAATAGGACAGAACAGAAATCATCAGAGTATGTTGAACATGGTAAGAATAAGTTATATGATATAAAATTTAAAAAAAAAATTGAAGGCGCTGGATTAAAAGAGCTCTCAGATTGCTTCCAAGTGAAACAAAATATTATTCTGAATCTCAGCCGGCCGCCACCAAGCAGCCTGTAGCTAGCGACCAGCTCAGGAGAGAACGCCTACGCCCCCGCTCCCTGGTCAGCAGAGCTCTTGCCCCTTTATCTTTCATTTACAATTTGATTTCACGATGTTGCTACAATTTCAGTTTCGATAGCACTGAGTTAATTAAGACATGATCTCTGAAAGGCAGGCTGTTCCAAGGTGATAAGCAGCCGCTTCTGCAGGCGGTAAACAGCTGGGGTTCCTGACCAGCTTCGGGGGATCTGCTGCATTTATAAAGAAGAAGACAAAACTATCATTCCCGACTAAACATAATCGAGTTCACGCAAATACTGAGCACATCCCTCGGACGTTGCTCTGGCTGTGATCACAACAGTCCAGGTTGTAGAGAGCAGAGTTGCCCTGTACGAGCTCCACAGCTGTTCACCGCGCAAAGGAGCCAGGCCAAGGGCCCCGGGGGCTAGAACCCAGCTACACTGCCTGGGTTGGGGCTGCATCTCCTGATCTATTTCGCACAAAGATGCCATAGGTTTACCAGGCCTTGCACGTGTGGGGCTACGTTTACCCACAAGAGCAGGTCTTCTGCTTCTCAGAAGGTGCCCTCTGGGCTGGCAGCCAGCCTTGGCTGCAACGGAAATGGAAGACTGAAACTCCAAAGCAAAGCAACGGCATTAGAGTCAGGAAGGGCCCCCTTCCGGGAGCAGCCGGGGCGTGTGGTCTGGAGCCTCGGTCCCTGTCGTTCCAGCATCTGGGTGACAACTGCAGCCCACGAGGACACGTTCTAACCGTCCAGTTCATAATGCACAGAGGTGGCCCCCTTGACGGAAAAACACAGACACTGGAAGTTTCCGAACTGACGACTTAATAGAGATGGCTGTGATACCCCAGAATCTTTACACAGAAGAGTCTCTGTAGGACTCTTTACATTTTTCCGCATTTAAGACATTATTAGATTTATCACAAATGTCACAGTTTTGGGGGGAAGAAGCTAACTGCACAAAAGACCGAGTTCTTTCATGCACAATGATACATTGTTTTCCCTTTGATTTGTAAGAAGCCTGGGTTATGGCTTTCGCTTTGGGTAAATTACCCCTCTAACCACTGATGTTTTCACAGTGACTAAACGGAAATCAGTCAACACCTCATAATTAAAGAACATCCAAACCTTTTTAACTTTCTGTATCACAGCACATTTCCTTCTGGTAGGCTCAATGGATGTTAAGGATAACAAATATTATAACAAAATAATTGCCACAATCTCTATTTGCATAAATTGGGCAAAGGCAGAACTGGTAGAGGGAACATGTTAGGTCCTCCTCACCAAGTCTGTGCAGCTGGGTAAGAACTGGCTCAACCACCCAATGGGCATAATAAACCAGCTCCTTTTCCTGCAATGACCAGTCTGCCGTCTGCCCAGTAGGAGGAACTCAACCAACGTCAGCTCTGTCTCCCTCTTGCCCTTTTATGGGGGACGGTCCTCTGCAAGTCACCCAAGCGCAATACAACGCTGTACTCTAAAGGCCACTGTGTTATCCATGGCCTCATTCTTCTCCCTGAGGTTTAGGGCTCCCGTACTCCCTTCTCAGAGAATCTTTCCAGACGGGCCCGATCTGGGCGGCCCTATAACGTGACTTGCACATCACAGTGCCTCAGCTGCATGTCAGACAATAGGAAGTACAACGGAAGTAGGAGAGAAAGTCAGAGCTCCATTTAGTCCTAGAAGAGATGACGTCACCTCCCGAAGGGCCTAACTCAGGAGGGATCACGTGGCATCACTGATGACTTAGAAGCTCAAGCTGTTCCTGCCCAGGGACACCATGGTCACTGGACAGGCGTTTCAGAGCAGCCTGGCCGACAGGGACCAAGCGGCCACGGGCAGCCAACTCAGGACCTTCGGACTCTAGGGCCGCTCAGGTCACTCTGCAAGGATCACGTTTCCAAACTGCATGTCCCTAGTAGGTGGGGTCCGACATTGCCGTTGTCCCAGTGGCAATGATGCAGCCAACATACACGCAACACTTGCACGCTCCCTCTGGAGGGCCAGGCCTTTCTGCATCTGCCGAAGGAAGATGTCCATAAGCCCCAAGCAGCCCCTCTGCAAGCCAAGTACTAAGGAATGCTGTTTATGGGTGTGGGAGCCTTGCAAGTCTACCTGGAGATAAAATCCAAACTAAGGGCTTGAATTTCACACAACCTGAAACAAACTTACTTGGCGGGCTGGGGGGATGGCAACCCTTAGTCACAATCATATTAAGGGAAGCTACCATTTGTCTAGTGCCTGCTCTGTGCCAGACCCTTGGTCACACTCACACGCCTAAAGTCACAGGCCTCGTAAGAGGCAGGGCCCGATCTACAGGACTAGAAAGTCTATTCCCTTCCCTTTATGCTGTTTGCTCCCCGATTCTGATGGTTAGCAGTGATATGGAAATCCAGCTATTAAAGAACTAAAGCAGTGATTGACATTGGATAAACCAGCACACGCCAGCCCAGCTGGAAGCACCAGAGAATATCGTCTGAAACCTGAAGTCTGCACCCCACAGCCTTCCATCCCCCTCCTGATACCCCCCTCCTTGCAAACCCACCATGATGGAACTCCCTGACACCCTCTCATTCTCATGGTTAGCTGGGCTTTCCAAAAACTGTGTGATGATTTATGGCCGGGGGAATGTCAACTCCCCTCCGGGCAGCCCCAGAACAAGGCAGGCAGGGAGATGCAAAGTGAGGAGACAGAAATCGGTGCTTCTGCTGGCAGAGCAGGGCCCGATTGTTCTTCGATGGGTCAGTAATTAATGGCTCCAGAGTGCTGGATCGGAGGCTTCAGAATTGTGCCTTGTAAATAGACCCTGGAGGGCGGGGGAGTCACATTGCCTGTAAGGTCATTAAGAGAATATTATAAGTAATACTCCACGACTCCCTCGTTAACTAATAAGTGAGTCGTTCAGTCTTGGGGTTCTATTTCTATTCCCCTTCCTAAACGCAACTTTAATGATTTAAAATCCCTTCAACCCAATTACAGCCCTGTATTCTGATTAGGAACCCTGGCCTATTGTGAGTGAGAACCATTATCCGGCTACCTATAGCAAAATTAGCACCTAGAGACGGTGCACTAGGAAATAAATCCTTCCTTGACGTTTCAAGACCGAGTCCTGGCCAATTACAACACACTCTGTTACTCTGGTAATGTGTAACTGAGTTGCTCCTTGCCATCAAAGGCCACTGGTCAAAAAGAAAAAAAAAAAAATCATTCAGAGGAAAAATAATAACCTTAAAGATATGGGTGCAAAGAACTGGCCATGGTGTTGAAAGCAGAGGAGGAGTGGGCCGTGAGACGGGCTCTGTCACACAGGCTTGACCGCGCTAAGTCCAAGAGGCGTTGTGGGGAATTAAAGGGGCTGACAGGGCAACGCGGCTCGGGTTAGGAAATGACTCCTACTTCCCCGCACGGCAGAGTGAGGTGCTCTCCTACTTGCGGGAGGAGGAAGGGCTGCGACTAGCAAACTCAGAAATGCCTGTGGCGGACACAGAGGGAGAGTCCTTTGGCTCGGGCAAGGTCCGCCGACTGAGAAAAATGCGCAACCTAAAAGTCGAGAGTTATGTTTTATTCGGTGGACTTTCTGAGGACCTCAAGCCCGGCACAAAGCATCTCAGATAATGCTGAGAAAACTGTTCCGAAGAGGCAGGGGGAAGGGGGGCAGGATATATAGGAGTTTTTGCAACAAAAGACCAGGAAGTCAGACCATCAAAAGATGCCTGTTAATAAAAGAAAATCAGACGTCTCAAGTTAAGGGATTTAGAGTTTTTCTTTATATGGGAAGATGCAAGAGTCTGGGCTCACTGAGATCATTCCTTTGATGTGCACCTCAGCTATCGGGGCCAGTGTCCTGTGCTTTCTCATCCTGAGTTCCCTCAGGGCTCACCGTCTGGGCAGCTGTAATGTGACGGCTTGATGGCTGCAACATCCTTTGTTTACTGATATGGCGGCAATATTTCCGTTCTCAAGTCCAAGGTGGGTGCTCCTGGTCACTGGGGCCAGGGTCAGGGAGCCTCTGCTCTGAGCAGTCTAGGGGCTCAGGATGCTGAGTTCCTTGTGCTTTTAGCATCTTTCCTCCCAGACTGCCCTGCGAGTAGATAAACAGCTGGCGGGGAGTCTGGAAGTGGCACAGGTAACCTCGTGAGTGAGCAGTAGACACCAGGCCACAACCAGTGCAGGGACTGCTGGGAAAGAAGCCCTGAGCCCTTCAGACACGGGGCACAGGGCTGAAGAGGTAGGCCAGCTGCAGTGGACAGGCAGCTCTCTGACACGGAGGTCCCCTCTGGTTCTTGTCTTTGTCTTCTGCACTCAAATGCCCAGAAGAATGAATCACTCTCCGTGCGGGGATTTCAGGTCCGTTTCTATGCTGCTTTTCATGGTTGAGATACCACCTAGATCCTAGGGTCTCCTGATCAGTAAGGCCACAAAGAATACTGAGGGGGTCGCCCAACTAGACCTGCCGGATCCACAGGAAAGACAGCGGGTGGAGGTGCTGCTTTGGAAAGGTTTTTGTGACCCTCTTTCGGTGGCTCAAGATGTTAGTGATCTGCTCGACCATCTAACGAGGGGTCCTGGGCTGGCTTCTCTTCCAGCCCCAAATCAGGTAAAGAATTAGAAAGGCAGAGAGAGCAGCCGATGGATGAAGGGCCCCAGGGCTGGGGTTGCCAGGTAGTTGCCATTCCCGTGTCCCGCTGAAACCAAACAGGAGGCACCCAGAGAGACCCCCTTGATGGCAAGGAGAGGGGGACGGGAGGCCGAGTCGTGACTCCGTCTCTGAGTTATGTCTTCTTCCCCGACACTTCTCTGGCTCTCGTTCTGAATGTCTCCATCTCTGACCCCCTCCCCCCTGCTATTAATCAGACGGAGCTGTCATTACAAGGCTCCCTAATTGCTGAGAGCTGATAGTTGTCTCCTGGTTGAGCCCGATTGTAACAAATGCTGTAAATAAACACCACAATTTCCCCCGACCCAGCAGTGTGCTGGGGAACAAAGTGAGTGCAGGGCACACAGACACACACACACACACACACACACACACACTCACACACACTCAGTCTTCTCAAGCATATGGGGGCCGTCTCATCACTCTAACCTCCCTGACGTTTTTGTTCTCTCACTCTAGTTGTTTCCATGGGAACCACAAAAATAATAATAATCATCACAATAAAAGAGGAGGAAAAGCCTGCTGTGCTTCTGCTGAAAGGGACCTCTATTTACTAACACCTGGAGTCCAGTGTGTCCTCCAGGGATGCTAAATTCTAGCCAAGTAATTCAGCCCTTCCTCATCCCCCCACTGTATGGCCCTCCAAGTTGCTTTCCGGGCCCTCCTAAAGAGAAGGGCTAAGATCGTGAAGGGTTGAGACCCTCACCGGGAGAAATGGGGTAGAGACACCAGAGCAGCAGGGGTGAGAAGGCCTGGCCCCGCTGAGACTGGCTAGGGCCCCTGGGGGAAACCAGGAGGGCTTTCAGAGGAAGGTTTACTGGGGCCACGGAGAGCCCGGGGGGCTCAGAAGAGCGCGGAATGTGGAACCAGAGACGGGGCTTTCCAGCGTACTCTTCCCTCTTTCTCCCCAGCCAGCCAGCGACCAACGAATATTATTTAGTCACCCCCATCATCCATGAGCAGGGCTGGTCCCTGGCACGGTATAGCTGTGGGATGCTCCCTGCCACAGCCCTCACGGAGCACACGGTCCCGCTGTGACACGCACAGCAGAAAACATGCAACGCACAGTCCGGCCAGCACCCACCATGGTGGCTGGTACAACAGAGCCATTGGACACAGATGTGTTGACTGACAGAAGCTTCTGTGATGGGCGAAGTTCGGGGTATAATGCAACTCCTAAAAAGAGAGAAGAGCGTGTGCACGCGTGCGTATGCATGTGTGTGTGTTGTGTGTGTGTGTGTGTGTGTGTGTGTGTGTGTGTGTGTGTTAAGGTTCTCGGGAGTAGCTGATGACTAAGGTGCAGCAGGAAGGCAAGCAGGAAGCAGCCGGGTCCAGTGTGTTTGGAGGAGGGAAGGAGGGAGCCCGACCCCATACCTGTTGGACGGCTGGGCGGACAGATGGAGGCATGCATCCGTAAGCCAGATCTCTGTTCCAAGTCGTGCGTTCTTTCTGGCACACCGTGCTCCCTGTAAGGGCAACACATGGACTCAGCGAGTGTTGTGACTATGACGGGCCTTCTGACTGGTGTCCAGGCCGAAAGATCAGTGTCACAAAGGTCTAGAGGCAGGAGAGGGCCTGGGGGGAAGCTGCCAGAACAGAATGTGGGCTGTGGGGAGTGTGTTGGGGGGATGGGGTGGTAAAGATACGAGAGTGGAGATGAGAGATACGAAGACGTCAGGTGGTGAAAGACTGAGGGCCCCTGAAGCCCCGTTAAGGGGGGGGGGGGAACTTCATCCTGAATACAAGGAGAAAACCAATGAAAAGTTCTAAGGAGTGAGAAGACAGAATCAGTATTCCATTGCAAAGGCCCTCTCTGGCTGCAGCATGGAGAATGAATCAGATCAGATCCAGCCTAAGGTGGGAAGATCAGTTAGGGGTGGTGGTCTCAATGAGAGGTCAAGGCTGCTTGAACAAGCCAAGTGGTGGTGGGAAAGGAGAGCGTCAGGGTTGAGGGACATTTGGGAAAAAGAGACGGAGGAGCTGGGACGATAGCAAGGTTTCTGACTCGGTCCTCGGGGTGAGAGATCGCTGACCAAGAAGCAAGTTTGGGAGAACGCTTACGGAATGAGTTTAGACCTGCTGAGTGTGAGGTGTCTGTGGTCTCTACCTGGACAAGGACAGGGCTGGAGGGTCCGGGGAGAGACCGGGCTGGAGCTACTGACTAGCGAGCCGTCAGCATGCAGATGGCACCGGAGCCCAGGCTCAGCAATGAGCCCCAGCGGGACACCAACACTTCCACGATAGTCACGGAAAGTTGAGCCGCCAAGATCCCAGCTTCAGTGACGTGGTGGCAGCCAAGGCCAGGCACAGTGAGGACCAAGTGTGAGCTGGAGAACAGACATCAGAGCGAACCAAGCCAGGGAAGAGACAAAACACAAGCTGGACACGGAATCAAGAAAAGGGTTTTATCGATATTTTAAAATATGAAATAGATTTGATCACGTTCAACTGCTGAAGAGTAACAATAGAAAGTAAGATATTAAAGGCATCAGAAAGAGAGGAGAGAAGATAAAACAAGGTAGCCAAGAAGAGGGTGGTAAATGAGGCCCCAGCATCACTGAAGACAGAGCTTTGGCTGGGAGGGGAACAGCTTTTTCTTTTAAGAGGACAAAAGATGGAAAGGAAGGAGGACTCATAGCTCCAGTGACAAGAGGTTAAGAAAGTTCTTATGTGATGGTATATGTGTATTTTTTTCTCCATTCATTAATGTATTCAGTCATCCATTTTCAACAAACATTTATTAGGCGCCTACTAGAAAGTGTACTTGCTGAGGATACAACTCACCTCTTTTGACCTCTTGAAACTTAGAGATAATGGTAAATTTAAACAAGTAATAAAAACATGTGGTGTTATAATCAGGAAGATCAGGAAACTAGGAAAAGACAGGTATCAGGAAGAACCTCTGAGAAAAATCATGTTTAAGCAAAAAGAAATTTGCCAAAGGAAGAAAGGCCAAGTTAGAGGCAAGGTAATCCTCTGGGAATAAGAGAGAAAAGTAGGATTAGGAGGGTTAAGTATTATGGAGAAGACTGGAAATGGCCACTGTACAGATGGGAGAGGTGGCAAAACAGGGAAATTCAGAATTGCCAGGGTTTTTTGTCGTTGCTTGCTTGTTTGCTTGTGGGTCTAGGTAAGATCAGAGATCGTGTCTTTATGGAGACACCACTATAAATAATTTTATGATTTTCTCCAGCAGCACCCAGGGTGAACTCTTATGATGTAATTTTTTTCTGGAATTGAGTTTTGCCAGGAGAGTCTGAGCCAAGGACAGTGGGATAAGGACGCTGAGAATATTGGCAATTTTAGATGAGGCCATGGACCATCTCATCAATGCTGGATGCGGAAGGGAGTGAAGAAAGGATGAGACTGAGTCAGGAAAGTAGAGCAGTCAAAGCACCCTCAGTTTCAGTGCTGTCGAGGAGGAGAAGGAACTAGATGAGCAGGGTGGGGAAGGGCAGGAGGCGTGGTCAGGGCACAGGGCATCTGACCCCGTGGATGAGCCGGAGAGCTGGGCATGACAACAAAGCTCAGCGGAGAAGCGTGCATGGAAAGCTAACACGGAAGGGACGTGAAGTTCACTTGAGACGAGAAGGTAAAAATACTGAATGGGCAGTGTCTGCTGAGTCATCACCAAACAGGGCCCGATGCAGGCCTGAACAGAGGGAAGACTGCAACCCTTGGGGGCACCTTTCTCTTTGCCTCGGCTTCTTTTTTTTTTTCTTTCACACATTTTATTTATTTTTTATTTAATTTTTTATTTCCTATTGGAGTATAGTTGATTTACAATGTTGTGTTAGTTTCAGGTGTACAGCAAGGTGATTCAGTTATACAAGATTCACGCACCCCTATGTTCATAGCAGCACTATTCACAATAGCCAAGACATGGAAACAACCTAAATGTCCATTGACAGATGACTGGATAAAGAAGATGTGGTACGTATACACAATGGAATATTACTCAGCCATAACAAAGAACGAAATAATGCCATTTGCAGCAATATGGATGGACCTAGAGATTATCATACTAAGTGAAGTAAGTGAGACAGAGACAAATATCATATGATATCGCTTATAAGCAGAATCTAAAATAATGATACAAATGAACTTATTTACAAAACAGAAACAGACTCACAGTCTTCAAAAAGGAATGGATATACACATATGCCCTGGTTTCTTATAACCATGATACTCTCTATTTCCCAGAAAAGTTGTGAAGGACAAAGGAGACCTCACATGAGAAAGTTATCTGCAAGTGGTTGACCGCTGTGCAGATTCGATGATTTTATTACACATAGAACATTGTTTAAATGCTGGTCTTATCCTGGAGTCAGAATGCCTGGTTCACAGCCTCATTCCATTATTTATTCATTCTCTGCCCTCAATCTCTCGGTACCTTGTTCTGTCTGTGAATAGGGAAGATAATGTTACCTACCCTCAGAGGTCGCCATGAGGATTAGATGAAACGAGGCACATATACACATGGCTCTTGGGAGAGTGTTCGGCACACAGCAAGGGCTCTAGAAATTATAAACAATACAGGTGACTTTCACCTTCTGTGTGCCAGCCATTGGGATATTTCACCCACTATTTTGATGGTTTTTCCAGATGTTATTTCAGACAAGCGTTAGTAGATGTAAATAGCTACTCTGACACTGAAAAGAGATACTGTCCATCCTATTGGGAAAAAGGGATACTGTCCATCTTGTTGGGCAGTGAAAGAAGGTCTTACTAGAAAGATGCTAGTGTCCATCACCATTGGCAACAGCGGTCCTGCAGCTTTTAGTTATTAGAAAATTAAGGGAGGACTGAATACCGCTGGCTTTTATCTTCTGTGATGTGTTGATGTGCTTGTATGTCTGCGTGCCTGGTTTTCTCAATGATGCATCCTCATTCCCAGATCTCACCATTTCTTGTACCGCTCTTAATCCTATCCAGCTCAAAAGCCCAGATCCTGCCCTACCTTCTGGCCTATAGTGTGTTCTTTCTCATTCCAGTGACCACAGAATGTAGAGCCTGTACCAAGTTCCTGAGCACCCACTTGCATATCCTCTTACAACCTTATGCTCCTTCTTATGCTGAACTTGTGTCCCTTCCCAACATTAAACAGCCATCAGGACTGGGAACGGGATGGGGTCCTTGCCTTCAAGTCGCATGTTGTTTTCTAGGTCCAGCAATGGGGTTGCATGTATGTTAGTACGGCAGATGCTGTTCCTTAATAAATTCTCTTCATTGCCACTTGTCTTAAGCTACCCACCTATTAGATCTCCATGCAACCTCTCAAAAACAGCATATACAACAAGCACATTTCACAGTTTTCTGGGACTACAATCCAAACCAAAGCCTGTTAGCAAGAGAAGACATTTCCATGGAGATGCATTTGAAAAGCTCTCAGGTTAAGTTAAGAACCTGCAGGGGCTTCCCAGCTCACAGGCAGAATAGGTCAGTGAAGCTTAAAGGGCTTACCAGCGCCCCTGAGAATACAGAGATGAAATGCAGCTAAAAGGTAAGCAGACAGATGGCTAGCCTCCTCAGCAGGACTTCTGGTCAGCTCCTGGCCCTAGCCAGTTTTGTACCATGCCCAGCGGTGGGCATGGCCCTCCCCAGAAGTCGCCTGTTGGCCCGAACGACGAGAGTGGCCTTTGTCAAGCAAAGCCGCCTCCCCTTGGATGCTGGAGATTTCATGCTAATGTTCAAACCCAATGACGATATTTTGGCATGGCATTTTAGTACCAAGACAAGGTAGATGAGCCCAGTCTGTTCTCTGAAAAGCAGCCCATTTGAGTGGGCCATGTGGGCACAGCTGGCGGACGCCTGCTGCAGTGGCTGCACATTTAGTCACCTGGCAAATTAAAAGATGTCCTACACAGGCTGTAAGCTCGCTCTCAGTTGCCTACCCAATGGGAGGGCCAAGGGCAACTGATTTTTCAGCATTCTTTCATGTAAAACTCACTGAGCTTCACAATGACTCCAGAATGAGGCTTTGAAGGCTTGGGATCTGAGGACTCTGAATTCAGTTAATATATGAAGAGGAATTCATGAAACTCTTCCTGTTTGATCACAACCCCTCTTAACATCTAAATACTCAGGACAATGTGCATTTTTCCCATTAAGTCCCTATTCATTTTTACGAATTCAACAGGGCCTATAAGAAAGCACCATATTTTGAAACAAAAGATCAACTGCAGAAGTACAGGAGACGGAGCACTGACTTACACAATCCATGAAACAAAAAAACAAACCTTATATTATTGGCATTAACTCTAAATCAACAAAAAGGTGTTACGTGAATTCCGCAAGCTAAAGGATGCTCAGACTGTATTAACTAGAGCATAAAATACAAACCCAAAGCAGGCAGGCTTCCTTTGTGCTTCACCCTGGCCAGACCTCGGCTAACACACTGCGAGTTCTAGCGCATCAGGACAGTGCAACCGGGGGTAGACAGAGGTCGGGAAACAGGTCCCTTCCAAAAACTGCAGATCAAATATGGCTTATTCGCCCTGGAAAAGAGAAGTTCAGGGGCATAATTGCTAAGTAAGTGTGAGAAGGCCTGCCATGTACAAGAGGCATTAGCTGACATCTACTTTAGCATGAACAGGTATATTTTGTAAGATAGGAGATTTTGACACAGAAAAAGAAACGAAAACAAAAAAAGGACAACTTTCCGACAACAGTAGCTGATACAGTGGAAACAGCGGCTGCCCTGTGAGACGGTGGAGCACGACAACATCCTCAGCAGCAACAACACAACAATGATGACAGGACCAAGAGCGATGGAAGCACAGTTTGGGGAGCATTCAAGAATTTTCCTAACACACTAGAGTTTATCACGTTGACACTGGCATCCAAAGCCAGGTCAGCTGATCCTACATCCTAAGCTCACAGCCACTACATTTTATGACCTCCATGCCTCCCTCACGGTGTCTGATGAGGACTAAAGGAGAAGATGCCCATCAAGCACTAGAGGGGCAGCCGGCAATCGAGTCGGCGTTCCTGAGTATCAATTCTTTTTGTTACTGGTATCGTGATTTTCATTTCTGTGTGTCACGGATGCCACTGGGGGGGATGGACCAGGTAGCCTCTAATTCTAAGGCCCCCTGGTTCTCTAACACACGTGCACGCCCTCTGCAGCGCCTCTCTGCTCTGGGCTCTCACCAAGCCCTGCTCCCCGTGCTGAGTGCACCCAGGATGCTGGTGGTCCTACTATCATGCAAGGGCCGAGTGTGTGTCTCTGCAGTCAGCTCCGATACCCTTGAGGTTCTGCACTTAATCCTAAAGTTGGACTTCTCTTTATTCAAATCCCATTCAGAATTGGCACAATTCCATTTGCTGATTCAAAAGGGGGAAAGGTTTTGAAAAGGCTTATAACAAAGGCTCATAAGCCTTACAGATCAAACAGCTCTTAAGGAACAACATTTTGATGAGTTAAGTGTAAAAGAACCAGAAACATATGGATTAAATTCCCCTTGAAATTTGAATGCATTTAAAAATTAAAGGGAAAAGCACTTGGGCAGAATGCACTGGGGCCCTTTGCTGAATCTGAAACATTTAGAAAAACAGCTCGAAAATCTTGCCCAGATGAGGCAGCTCCCCATTTCTATCTGGCTTACTTTAAGTGCTGGGGTTTTTTTCCACCTCTCTTAGGAGACTATTTCAGATCCCCAGTTTCCCTCCGTTCCTTCTCCCTTGACGGCTAATTGCTAATTAGCAAGATATTTGTGCGCTGGAGGAATCACTTCATTTCTGAAATGGCCAGAGCCTGCCCGCTGCTGGGATCATCCGGCGGCACTCGCCCAAGGACCCCAGTGCTGAATTCATGGCAGCAGAGCACCCAGAGCCGCTCAGAGGGAGGCTGTGCTCTGCTCCCTACACGTGCCATTGATTTGCTCAGGGCTAAAGACCTGCACCCGTGGGTGCCAGCCCCCAGTCGCTTGAGCCAGCCTCACCACACCATGCAGTGCTCATTTGAGATTCTTGGGAAATGAAGGCTACGTAGGCAGGGCTGCACGCAGAGATTAAACTCGATTACCAGGGAGACAAAATACTGTTAGACCTGATGCGTCTATCTGGCCTGCCCAGGTGGTCCAGTGCAGCACGCTGCAAAGTACACACATCATTCAACGCAGCTGGGGATCCACTCACACGGGGAAGAAAAGTTCTTCCATTTGTATTTACTTTTTAGTGCATCCTTTTTGCATTTCTTTCTTTCTTTTTTTTTTTTTTGGTAAACGTTTGATAATTTGCTCGATATGTATTAGTATAATGGTACAGAGATTTGACTTGTTAATAAATATGCATAGGGAGTTCCCTGGTGGTCCAGTGGGTAAAACTCCGCTCTCCCAGTGCAGGGGGCCCGGGTTCGATCCCTGGTTGGGGAACTAAGATCCTCCACGCATGCTGCAACTAAGAGTTTGCATGCTACAATTAAAGATCCCGCATGCAGCAACTAAGACCCGGGGCAGCCTAAACAAACAAACAAATAAATAAATAAATTTATAAAGAAAGAAAGAAAGAAATATGCATATATTATAGATGATATGTAAATATATGTTATGTATGCACCCACGTATATAATGGGGGAATATGTATTTTTTAAAATTATTTGTTTTATTTTGTATGGTTTGTTTTTCTCTTGGAGGATGTAAGCAATCAAAAAATTTAAAGATCACTGTCTGGTAAATCAAGTGTCGGCCTTGGGTCAGACTGATCTGGGCTTGAATTCTGCTTCTGCCACTCACCAGCCCGATGACCTTGAGGAAGATGCTTTGATTCTCTGAGTCTCCATTTCCTCCTTCGGAAAATGAGCATTTTACTGTCTTCAAAGTTTGTGGCAATTTACTGTGGGGCTTAGGATAAAGTTGAATCCAATGTACCTGACAGAGTCCCTGGCTTATAAAGGCTCAGCAAAGGTTAGCTACTATTGTGTTTTCTTCTCGCTGTTTCCGTTTTGTAGTTATGCATTTTCTAAGAACTCTGAACTTTCCTTGAAATCATACTTCGGTAAGCGGAAAGAGAGTACCTATTTCAGATGGTCATTTTGAATCAGAGAGGAGTGAGCCAGAAAAAGCTTAATTATCTCAGTTTTTCACTCATCACATTTGTCAGTGGATGTTTATGAAGCTTCTGACAAGCAAGAACAATTCCTAAGTTTGCTCACCCTCTTTTTCTGAGGGTCTAGACCAACTTTCCCTGTGCTTTTTCAAGTGTTAACGAGTCCCTAGGGTTGGTTGCTAACAATGACAGATATTCCAGTAAGGGTAATGTGTGGATATTAAACACTGGCTTCTCACGTCAGCTGAAGAGGAAGATAGCAGCTGCAACTTGCCCATGGACCTAGAGAAGTTCTCTCTTAAGTGGATACAAAAGGCAAAGAATTGCAGTCCATCCTGTCTCTTTGGTGCTGCATTTTGTTATGCTTGTCATGAAGAGTTTCTTCACTTACAAGCAAATGTGAGGGATAATAAGGATTCGGGTGATAAAACGACATCAAAAACAATATTGACAATAAGGTGTAGTGAACATGTAACGGGGCTTTACTGCTGCACAAAAGACCCTTCATAAATCTTATTCATTCTTCAATGTGACCCAATAGGTATCACTATTAATTTACAAATAAGGAAAGTGAGGCTGAAGGGAATTATGCAAAATTCATTAGAAAATGATGGTCTGGGTCTCAAACACATGGGTTCATAATCAAAACCCCCAAAAACCTAAGTTATTCTTCATCAGATCACCTCTTTTCTACACAGAACTGAAATTATTTTGTTAACTTTTATTTGCTTTTTTGTTTCCCTATTCTCCATGAGAACGTTGACTCCGGAAGAGCAGGAAAGTTGACCAGCTTGCCACGATGGACTTGAGCCATGCCTTCCACATGGTTGGCCCTCAACAAGTCACAGTGGTGATCATGGTTTCTTTCTCCAACCTTGGACCACAATGGGGTTAGCAGATACAGCATGTGGTCCAAATCCCACGCACCCACAATTTAAGCACACAAAGTCGAATTGGAATCCAGCCATGCCCACGTGACTGCACATCCTTCAACGGCTGAGGTGAGCTGCATCAGAGACAGGACAGTCTACAAAGCCTATCATACTTACTATTTGGCCCTTATGCAGAAAAAGTGTGTGTTGACCTTTGGTTCACAAGAACCAAGTAGAGGTTATAGATGAAGAAAAGACACATTTAGCAAGCAGGACCATGGATGAAAGCAGGTGACAGCTGCAGGACAACTCTTTCAACAACACATACTCATTAGGTCAGATTAATGCAACTACTTAGCATGGAATGTATGGGGTGATCGATACTATTATGTCCGTTCTTTAAAAGAATAAATGATGAGAGTATGTCATTGATTACATACCCACCAATGCTATCAACATTTACCTTAGTACAGATAAATGCCAGCAAGATAAAGGTTACCTATTGCATAAGAAGAAATAGATTTTCACCCAATTCTCAATCATTCTGAGACAGATTAATAAGACCTTTGCTGGACTTTCTCCTCTCTCCTGATTTCTGCCTTTTGGCTGTTCTGCTTTTCCTTCAAACTTCCACTGGGAGGGTGGGCTAGGGAAAGAGTCATCCATCCTTTAATCGAAGCACTTGTAAACCCTTCTGAAAAATGCTATGTGCTAAAAAAAAAAAAACCTTCAGAGATAATGAATAAACACTTTATTTTTAGATTTCTGTGTGGATTGCAATTATCTATATCTATACTCTCCAGGCTAATAATAGCTCAGAAAATCCAGAGCTGTTTAAAGATGACAGGGGCTTTGTTTGAAACCAAAACCATCAGGAATTCTCTTCTTACTTAGATGTACACATGTATAAAACAACCAGTGAAAAATAAAAATCCTTCATTATCTTAAGAAATGTGATATCGAGCTGGGAATCTCATTGGAAAAAGATTTTAGAGCAAATGCGTGTGGGACTTTTGCTGTTGGGCCACCAAAAATAATGTTTTACCTCTGTTGTACTGTTATACAAAATATGTTTTCACATTTTAATGTTTCTGAGTTAGAAATGTATCTTATAATCTGTATGTGTAAGGACATGGCACCCATCCTCCTGCTTCTCCCAGACCTAAAAAACTGGTATTAAATCAACAAGCACCTTACAGTTGATGGCACCTTCAAATCAACAAAATACATTTTCCTGGGACACCAAAAGAGAGTGGGGGGGAAATCCATTTTTCATGAAATATCTTCTCTGAAATTAATCCTTGCTGAGGATAGAAGAGGTCCAAGATGTCAAACCTCATACTTCTTCAGGAGCCCTAACTCCCGAGGCAGGTCTCTCCAGCCACCTGTCTGATGAATGCCCACAGGACACTGACAACACCAGGAGGAAGACACAGCCAAGCCCCAAATCAAAACCATCTCTCAACCCATGATGGCTTCCATTCCCACGCGCTCCTTTGCTTCAAGAAGCCTACCGGGGGCTTCCCTGGTGGCGCAGTGGTTGAGAATCTGCCTGCCAATGCAGGGGACACGGGTTCGAGCCCTGGTCTGGGAAGATCCCACATGCTGCAGAGCGACTGGGCCCGTGAGCCACGATTACTGAGCCTGCGCGTCTGGAGCCTGTGCTCCGCAACGAGAGGCCGCGATAGTGAGAGGCCCGCGCACCGCGATGAAGAGTGGCCCCCACTTGCCACAACTAGAGAAAGCCCTCGCACAGAAACGAAGACACAACACAGCCATAAAAATAAATAAATAAATAAAATAAAATTTTAAAAAAGAAGCCTACCGGGATCGTTCCAAAACAAAACACCACTGAGACTGGGCATTGTTTTCCAAACAGCCCATTATCTGGTGGCCTACTGCAAAATTAGTTGAGGGACAATCCGGGCCGAGAGATAAATCTTTCCGTGACATTTCCAGACTCATCCCGCAGCCAATAAGAACTGCCACTGTGACGGTGGCCGGATAGCACACATTCAAATCACATCAATCCCCCAAAAGCCCCCAAAGAAACCCCTTCCGGACCCGCTGCGTCCTCCGCAGTCTGTGACTTAATGGGCAAGCAGGTGTGTGTGTCGGCTGATGGCCCCTCAAACTCCAAAGAGCTCTGTGGCCAGAGATGAGAGCAGGCAGAAGAAACAGACTGGCATCCCGAGACTGCTGACTCGAGAACGTGGAAGCTCTTTATGGCAGCAGTGGTTCCTGAGCCCCAGCACTTACGTCAGCCTCCGAATGCAGGCTGGGCCACGCAGGAGCCTGAATCACCAGACAGATGAATGGATGGTGCTTCATTTATTTCCGGACTGAATTGACCTCAGTGGTTAGCTTGGTGAATTTCACCGTGAGGTTCTGGCCTGTGGTTTTTAAGGACGGCTCCAGGTCAGGGCACTCTTGAGCCTCTTCCCATGCTTAAAGAGTGGCCCTATATTCCTCAAATACTTTTCTGGAGAGCAGGTGACGCCATTTCTCATTTTTACAGTGTTCACAACCTGCCATTTCCAAAAGGTCACTTTTATCGGAGGGGCCAGGTACTCTGGAAAACTTGCTCCAACTAATGTGATGTACTTTGGGGGCCATTTATATCGGAAAATCATTGCATAAGCATTGTAAGTCTCATAACATTCCTACGGATAAGTAAGCACCTCTGCTCCCATTCTTCTGGTTAGATAAACTGAGACCCAGGGAAGACAGTTCACATGTCCAAGGTCTTCAAATTAGATTAAAATCTGTTTTTTTCCTTAGATTCCCTTCAAACACAGAAAAATTCCCATTTTGGCTCCCTATTTTTAATACAGAGGCCACGTACTTCGGCAACCCTTAGCCTAGAGAACTGATAAACTCTGTTTCCTTATGCCAATGACAGCAAGTCTGAGTGGTCCCCAGGACAACCAGAGCTGGGGCGTCTCTAAGCTGAGAGGCTCAGCGGCCATAGGCAGAGAGCCGCAGGGCCAGTCTCTTAAACCAGCCTCATTTCTCAGAAATGACCACCATCCTCGGATCTATTCCACTCTGACCATAGAGTAACTTTCAGAAAGTGTTTGTCAGAACCTCGTTCTTCTCTCAGAAGAGTTCCCAAGAGAAAACCTCTACTTCTCTCAGCAGTAAAATAACAACACCACCTCCCCACCATCCGCAGTCAGTGCCCTGATGAGGAATCGCTAGAGTTAAAAAAAAACAAACAAACAAGAACGAGGGACCCACAGAGACAGCCGTGCATCTCTCCTGGGTCGGGGGGCTGGCAGGGAGGTCTGCATTACACAGCATCCTCTCACAGAAATCGGCCTCCTGTCTTCCGTACAACTAAAAATAAGGATGAGAACAAGAAAGATTTATCTGAGTCTGAAAGGAAGTTCTGACATTACCACAATGGCACCTCTCCAGAAAGTCTGTTCTTTCCTCTCCATTCACATCTCCATTTAGTGATTCCCTGAAAACGTAGCTAAAGGGAACTATTCTTTCCCCATAGCTCACAACAATGGGATTGCCCAAGCTACACACTCTCCCCACAAACTTGGCTAATTACTCACCAACAGAAATGCCAAAGCAACAAAGCAGTTTCATGCATATGTGTTTGAGGACCCTTATTGTTCTAGGAGATATCTAATTATATGTTTCCTCTGGTATCTACCCCCTACCCTTCCCTACTTCCCTACGGGAGACTCAGTAACACAATCAAAGAAGATTCTAAAGAGGCTTGTCATATCCTGGGGTTTACAAGACATGGTATTCAAAAGGCAGTGATGTTAATATTGCTTTTCAGTATGCTGACTGCTTGGGGGGGGGTGCAGCCATCTGTGTGCATTAACCCCTTTCTATACCAGGGGAGGCACGGCGGGTGACTCATTCGTGGCTCTATGCTGACCACTGCCACCTTGCTCTACCCAGCCATTGATCTGAGGCCAGCTCAGGTCAATTATTAGTGGAAAACATCTCGTAGGAAGCTTTGGGCTAATAAGCATCTCATGATTCTGCCCTATCCAATCCACAAAAGAACCATTTTCAGCACTACCTCTGAGTTCTCCAGGACTTGGCTGTAGAAGATCCAGGTGGGTGTGGGTTTATGGACACAGAAGATTTTATAAGATCCACAGTCCAGACTCCTAACGGAGGCCTATTTCTACTGACGGATAACCTGGCTACCATATAATGAGGTAGTATTTTAGTATTTATTACATATTACAAAAGTCATATTTTTGTGAATCTGATGAAGACTATGGACTCTGCAGAAAAATGCATATGCTCTCTCTCTCCTCTCTCTCTCTCTCTTTCTCTCTCTCTCTTCCTCTCTTCCTCTCTCTCTCTCTCTCTCTCTCACACACGCACACACACACAACTTACACATTTCTAGGAAATTCATGAATGTCCTGAAGCTCACCTGGCTCCATCAGCCCCAGGCAAGGAAATCTCACTTTATTTGAAGTTTAACTTCTAAATATTGAGTATGTTTTCCTCTACTTCCCATTATAACTATGTCTAATTGACTTTAACGACTCTACAATTGTCTTGTACTTCCACCAAATGAGTTCCTCACTGGTATGAGGACAACTGTCTACTACCATAGTATTTTATTTAAACCTGTGATTAATATTAACCATCAGCTGACTTGAAGTGAACGACCCTAGATAACCTGGATGGGCCTCACCCAATCAATTGGAAGGCCTTAAGGAGAGAACCAGACTTCTTGGCAGGAGAAATCCCATCATGGACAGCAGCTTCAACCCCGCCAGAAACTTCAGCTGCCCTACCTGACAGCCTGCCCTGGGGACTTTGGACTTGCCTAGCGAGCCCCACAATCATGTAAGTCAGTTCCTGCAATAAGACTCTTAGTATACGGTTCCTACTGGTTCTGTTTCTCTGTTTGAACCCTTACTAAGACTTTGGTACGGGGAAGTGGGGTGCTGTTGGACTGAATACTTTACAATGTGGAAGTGGCTTTGGACCTGAATAGTGGGTAGAGTCTGAAAGAATTCTTAGGCGTGTGACAGAAAAAGCCTGTATTTCATGTCATTGGAAACTGGAGGAAGCATGACCTTCACGATACAGAGGCAGAAAACATAATTGAATTGCATCCTACAGTCAGTGGAAAGCAGAAGTTGTAAGTTATGAACTGGGATATTTAGCTGAGGAGATTTCCAAGCAAAGTCTGGGACACGTGACCTTTATTTCCTGCTTATAGGAAAAATATAAATTGGGGAAAGAACTGTTAAAGAAAAGATTAATGATTTGGGAAATTTTTAGCTTATTTAAATTTCAAAAGATGCTAAAGTTAGGAGAGTCACAGTCAGGAAAATGTGCTCTGAAGAGAAGAACAAGGCTGGACAATCTTTTGCCAGCACTAAAGATATTACTAATGACTCATGGAACCACTTAGCCATATCAGCAGATGACACAAACAGAGATGGGATTATCTAGGAAAGTTCAGTGGAAGAACCTTTTGCCTAACAGTATGAATCCCCATGATATACATAAGAGACCCACGAAGTTTTGAGAACATTTTAAGCAGAACCATTGCCAGCTTGGGCTGAAAGTGGTGAAGTTAAAAATGAATGAAAGCTGTTGGACTCCCCAAATTCTATAGGCAGGAAACAAGTTGCTAAAACTACTAAGTTGCAAACATGTGCTACCTTTCTAGAAAAAGGAAGGTTGACTCTGAGGGCTGAGACTTGGGTCCAGAGCCCAGAACTATAGGGCTAGAAAGCAGAGCTGTGGGCCCAAGGGGTGAAGAGATAACTCACAGAGGATTATTCCTAGTCCTTGCATCCTAATGGAATTTATCCCGTTGACTTGTTTTTTAAGTGCTATGGACTGGTGGCCCCCTTTTCCTTCCATTCTTCTCCCATTTGGAATAAGAATGTTACAGAACTGTTAATCCTATGCCTGTCCTGCCATTGCGTTTTGGAAGCAAATGCTGTGCTTTCTAATTTCACAGGTCTGTAGATGGAGAGAGATTTTGTTTCAGGAGGATCACACCCAGAGTGTCACCCATACCTGATTAGATGATGAAATTTCAGAACTTGGGGGCTGACGATATTTAGATGAGATCTTTTTTTACATGAGTTGATGCTTTAACTGGTTGAGAAATTTGGGGATGTCAGGATAGAGTGAAGGTATTCTGCATGTGGAACAGATGTGACTCTTTAGGGACCAGTGGGCAATCTGTGATACGTTATAAAATGTGCTTCCCAAAGATACATCCCAGTTCCTGGAGCCTGTGGATGTAAGTTTATACGGGAAAAATTTTAAAAAGAAAGGTCTCTGCATATGTAATTACATTAAGGATCTTAATGAGGAGATGATCCTGAACTACCCAGGTGGCCCTAAATGCAATCACATGTTATCCCAACAAGAGGAAGGCAGAGGGAGATTTGAACACACAGAGAGGAGAAGGCAACATGAAGATGGAGCAGAGAGGTTTAGAGATGCTGGCCCTGAAGGCTGGAGTGATGAGCTACAAGCCGAGGACTCCCGGCAGCCACCAGACACTGGAGGGGACCAGGAACAGATTCCCCCTTATGCCCCTGGAGGGGGTGGGGCCCTGCCAACACCTTGGTTTCAGCCCAGTAAAACTGATTTTGAATTTCTGGGCTCCAGAACTGTGAGATGATAAATCCGTGTTGTTCTAACCCACCAAGTTTGTGGCAATATGTTATCGCAGCCACAGGAAACCAATACAGACTCTATGGAAAACAAAGATGAAAAAGTTATGACGCTCCCTCAAAATGCTCAGAACCTGTAGAAGATGAATAGTCAGATAACTCTACCCCAGGACGGGCAACAATAAAGATGCAAACAAAGTGTGAAGGCCTTGGGAAGGTTCTTTGGGTCGAAAGGATGCACGGAGAGCAGGGTATGTGAAGTGAGCAGGAGAATGGAGGCAGGGAAATAGAGAGGACGTGCTCCACATAGAAGAGCCGTGAGATCCACGGTGCTGAGAAACGGTACAGCAGGACCAAAGCTGGCTAAGAGGGAAAATTAGGATGCTGTAGCAAGCATCCTCTTCGAGGTGTTCTAGTGACCCTCAAATCGTGCTTTACGTGAGACGTGGGAGAACTATAAAAAGACTGAAAACCACTGGTTGTTTTGTTTTCTGGTCTACTCCCCATCCCTGAACTTGACGTTGGGGGAAAAAAAGACACTTCCCAAGAACACACAAGCAGAGACAAAGAAAGGCAGTATAGCCTAGTATAGTATAGCATAGCATAGCATAGCATAGGATAGCATAGCATAGCATAGCATAGCATAGCATAGCATAGCATAGCATAGCATAGGATAGCATAGCATAGCATAGCATAGCATAGCATAGCATAGCATAGCAAAGGATAGGATAGGATAGCATAGCATAGCATAGCATAGCATAGCATAGCATAGCATAGGATAGCATAGGATAGCATAGCATAGCATAGCATAGGATAGGATAGGATAGGATAGCATAGCATAGCATAGCATAGCATAGCATAGGATAGCATAGGATAGCATAGCATAGCATAGCATAGCATAGGATAGGATAGGATAGGATAGCATAGCATAGCATAGCATAGCATAGCATAGGATAGCATAGGATAGCATAGCATAGCATAGCATAGCATAGCATAGCATAGGATAGGATAGGATAGGATAGCATAGCATAGCATAGCATAGCATAGCATAGCATAGGATAGCATAGCATAGCATAGCATAGCATAGCATAGCATAGGATAGGATAGGATAGGATAGGATAGGATAGGATAGGATAGCATAGCATAGCATAGCATAGGATAGGATAGCATAGCATAGCATAGGATGGGATGGGATAGGATAGTATAGGACAGCATAGCATAGCATAGCATAGCATAGCATAGCATAGCATAGCATAGGATAGGATAGGATAGCATAGCATAGCATAGCATAGCATAGCATAGGATAGGATAGGATAGGATAGGATAGGATAGCAGAGCATAGCATAGCATAGCATAGCATAGAATAGTTAAAGTAAGGGTGTTGGCATCTGATCGGAGTGCCTCTATGTGTCCACAGATAAGTTACTGGACCTTTCTGAGTTCAGTTTAACCAAGGGAGGTAAGAGTATCTGCCTTGCCTGGGTATTAAGACAATTAGCTAATGTTCGCCACACACCTACGCAGCCCCTTGAACTTAACCCAGTACTCAGTAACGGTAAGTAAGAGAGTAAGTCAGGACTCCCACCTAGACTCTTCTACTGTGAGGCTAGAAAATTATGTTCAAGTCAGAATGTGAAGTTCCTGAATGACCCGCCAAGGGTTCTGGACTTTACGAGATGAGCTGGAATCCACAGAAAGGCTTTCAAGTATGGAACAACACCAACGTTTCTGTGTTCTAGACAGATGGCCGTCTGGGAGTAGAAACATCATTCAGAAGGGAGCCAGTCTGGACCCTGCTGCCAGAGGTTCCGGGGAGGAGATAACGAAGCCCTGATTAACGGCAGACATAGTACAAGAAGGCTATTTTCAAATCCCGTGCCTTGCTGACTTGAGACGATTTTTGAGGAGGTAGAAGAGTGGCCGCGCACATTTGATGACTCAACCGCAGAAAGATGTTGCAGGCGTGTTTGTGCTGGGGAAGAGCTGGGGGCAGCCTAACTATGCCAGGCTACTCCAGAAAGGACATGTGAGCTTGGCATCTCTTCTGAGGGAGCTGAATATGAAATGCCACAGCGTTCAATGGCTGGGAATGTGCGCAATGTTTACAAAGCCTGCCTTTCAGGACTTCTAAGGATCTGGACGGCGAGCTGCACATGTCCCTCCAAGAGGCACGCACTCTTGTGCATGGATAGGCCAGCGGCAACATGCAAGTCCCTAATCTGTTCCTTTGAGAGTAGAGACAAACATGTTCTCAGCACATGTGTACACCTCCCTGGGGTGACCGAGAATCCATAATGTCACACTGTGCTTCGCAACTAAGGAGAAACGCAGAAATCCACATGCAGTGAGCCACGTTCTGGAAAACAACTGAAATGCAGTATTTTTATGAAATGTTCATCCGTCTGGAATTGTGAGATATGATGTTCTGACCCATAATCTAAGGTGGTGGCCACTTAAGCTGCCTTCCCTATGAAACGAAACAGTGTTAGCTTGAAGAAAAATGGAAGGGAAGGGAACCATGGGGTTCAAAGAGTAAATATCTGTCCGCCTTCCCCTCCTGCTCCTCTAGCTATTTTCAGGTTTGTCTCCTGCACTGTGTTATCCGGGGCTTTAGGGAAGCTCATTTTAAATCATCCAAAACCAGTGTCTTCCAATCCTCCCCCTTAAAGAAGTCACTGCATCCTGGGAGCCTCACCACTAACTCCTCATGCCTGACAGTCACCTTGAACTTGTCTTTGTTGAGTTTCTGCTCATTATTCACTCTTGTACAATTTAGGTAGTGAGAGGCTGTAGCTGATATCTGTGTCCTATTTCCATTTGGGTAACACATGCTTAACCTAACTGCAACTTAGCAAAAAAAAATATAGATAGATAAATAGACACATACATATATGTATATGTATACATAAATACATATATATGTAACGTTGCTAAATTGTGGTATATATACACACACATGCGCATATATATATATATATAAAGTTTATATATATAAAACTCCTAACCCGAGGTACATAGATGAGCTTTGTTTCCTGGAGAAAAAGATCATCATTATCAGGTTCTTAAAAATAGTGTGTAACTCCCAAAGGCTGACCTTTCCCTCTTTTTCTCCTCCCTCTCCTTCTCCCTTATGCCCCCTCCTTTGTGCTCTCCCCCTTCTCTCCTCTTCCTCACCGTCTTCCTCAACACAGCGGCCCTCCTCAATTTCCCCTACACTCGAGCTTTTAGAGCGAATCGGGCTGTGCCCGCGGGGCGCTGGGACAGAACACTCTGCCCCCTGAACTTCACTGCTCCTTAGGCCAAGTTAAGTGAGTTCTCAGTGTGTCTGACTCTGGAGGGAGGACCAGCAGTTTAAGCGGGGAAGATGCCGAGAGGCGCTGGTCTATCACAAGCACTACGTTTGCCCCCTTGGTGCAGAGAAGGTCAAGCGGAGACTGACTCCCTAAGAGCATTTCTCACTGTGTTTCCACTACAGACAAAGCCCCGGGAGACAGGAGAAAGAACTGCACTTTCCTTCCTCTCCTGCCCTGGCCTCTGTGAGACTGAGCCAACCATCCATGAAAACATGGACGGCCAGAGGTCCCACCTCGATCTTCACAATATTGGAATCATGTCCGGTGACTGAGGTCAGCTCTGAAATGACTGAACATCAGTGCGTGGAGGGGGTGGGGAGAAACTTGATTCCACGAGTGTAGCGGGTCCCGTTGGATCAGGAGGTTCCCTGGGGTTCACTCTGCTTGACCACTTCTTATCAGCTTTTCCCTCGGCTGCTCTGTGACCTTCCACCCCCCACATTAATAAAATGAGGCATCTCACTAAATGACTCTGCAGCGCTTTTCCATGCCCAGCCCTCAGGGTGAGGGCATTCCTGGAAGAATCAGGGGTTCACTGTGACCTTCTGTCTCTTCTTCTCCCAGGCTCCCCACGACCACACGTTCCATATGCCAGCTTCCAAGCCACGCCTCCTACGGCTTCCCTGTAAGTGTAAGCTTCCTACGGCTTCCCTTTCCAACCCCCGCTTGCCCCCCTTTTTCTCAAGCCCCTGCACTTTCCGCTCCAGAGCCCAACCCATCCTCCCTGGCATTCCCTCCCACAAATGCACAGGAGAAGGAGAGCCTTGGCCTTCTGTTCCTTTGTGTTCAGTCACTCCATGGAGTTTTTTCTTTTTCAATAAAGGACTTCATTTCTACTGACTTGCAAAGACCACACATTTCAAGTTCAGCCAAAACAAATCAATGTCACATGAGCCAAATAAATCCTTCTAAGGACTCCAGAGAGCTAATGATTCTGTAGTCTTCTCACTCTCTATATTTGGGTTAGGGCTGGTTACATCCTATGTGATCACAAGAATATCTAAAATATTAAGTTGCTATGTAAAATATATATGTCCAGAATACATTTTTGGAGGGAGAAGCCTTTTTGAAAGATGTCCCTCACTGCGTATGTATCCCATGTCACTCTTTATTCCTCCAAGTCACACCATGGTCTTCAGCCATATTCTTGAGAAGCTTGATTCTTAAGAAAGTTGGTTTTTAAAAAATCCACATTTATTAGACATTCAGAACTGGACCATTAAAATCGTTGCCATAGAATGAGACTGAGGGATTTTGCTTTGCTGTTTGGAACTAGCTGGCTAGCACCTGCCAAATCTATTCTTGGCTTTGTTTCTCATGATTAGCCCCTCACTTTTCCCAGCTCAAAAATATAAAAACAAACAGATAAAAATTACTATGTGACAGTGCTCCTCTCCCATGCCCTGCTGGAACATCTTGAGGCAGGTTTACTGTTACTGACTTCAGGGTAATGATTTTTTGCACCTGGGGCGGTAAATCACTTCCAGGTGAGGCAAAACCAGATGGCCTCAACTTTCCTGGAGTTGATTAAAATGATTGTACCTGCTTCAGAAAACTACCAGTCAAACACCAGGGTTTGATTTACCATGGTAACATCTCAGCCAGTGGCTTCTGCCCTGCTAGTGGAAGATGTTGAATCTACCAGTGAAAACTAGCAAATGAAACCCCCTATCTGATACACACACACACGCTCACATCATATTATTCTAAGTGCTTGCAAAGAGCCAGCTGCTACTGAACAAAAGGAAAATTTTTTACAATTATTTGCAAATGGAGCTCCTACCTGGTGACACATAGAACAATAAAGCCGGCTTGCAACCCTCCTGGCACCATCTACCACCACACAAATACGGACGATGCTTGAACTGTGTAATTGCCTTGGGTCTCTTGTGACATTCATATCCATTTGGCAAGGGTACCCAATAACATAGGAGGAGGGCAATTTTCTCACTTATGAGTTATCAAATGTCTCCTAAGTTGGGCATATGCATTCAGTATTCTGTTATTATCAGATGCTATTAGATCACCATGCATTTTCACTCTCTGGTTTATAATTCAATACAATTCAATTTCTTTCTGTTCAGTTCAATTTGATTCCATCTACTTCAATTTAATTCAATATATTCATTAACCACATACTCTATTAGTTACAAGCTGGTATGAAAATTAAACACAACCCCTCCCCACGAGGAACTTAAAATAATTGATCAGTTAGAGTTTAAGAGACTTATATGACTGCAGCCTGAAGCATGCTAAACATTAGTGAGTGTAACACCGAAGGTGTGCGGAAGGACTTTTAGATGACTGTGATATACTGGCCATTCTTTTAAAATGTTCATCAAAAATATGCCAAGGCTAGGCAAAATATTACTCATGTGTGACACAAAATAGCTGATCTTGCTATGAGATGCTTTACTTTACATATATTTGCTTATGAACTTATTGATGGCTATCTGGATTTTACAAGAAAAATTGCAGCTAGAATGAAGATGTCTTGAAAGACAAAGGAAAAGAAGAAACAGGAAAAAACATCGTGCTGCCACATGACTATATCTTCAATGCAGCATTAACAGTAAAAGAAATAAAAATCTAGCAGCATTTAAGTGTTCATTCACAAATGCCACCTTAAAATCACTTAGATCTTCATTATTTTTCCAACATAGCAAACGTGTTTGCTTTTGCAGATGCTCTAACACAAATATTCACTTTCCAGACCAATAAAAATAGCCATCGTGTGCAGTTATGACCACTAACACCATCTGCAGACACGTAAAATCAGAAAAGATTAGTCACACCATGTGAAGCAGGCAGTGCACCAATTTCTAAATTATTCCTCAACCTCAGGTCTAGACACTCGTGGAAGGAAAACGCTAGCAGCCACAGTTGGCGCAAGAGATTGTATATTCCTAAGGGAACCCGACGCAGTGTGCTACTCCCTCGACTGGAAGTCAAAGTCCTCCTTTGGTTTCTATGAACAGTTTCCACCACCCATGGGACGGGGTGAAATGTTTTCTGCGTTGCTCCACATTTCTGCATTTACTTTCGTAAATTTACTGGCTTATCAGTGGCAAAAAGCTCTCTCTCCCCACCTTACATGAGTGAAGGACAGCAGTTCAGATATCTTACTTTATTTTAATGCCCTGTCCCATTAAACGTGAACACCACCTTCACCCCGGGCACATTAGCATTGAAAATTTAGGGAGCTCTCACTCTAGGCTAGACTCACTTAGGGAAGCAAGAATTAGGAAGTCAAAGTCTCCCTTGTCTGCGCTTTCTTAGGTCGTCAGCTCTGAATGCACCGGGTATACCAAGCCTCACACACAGCTCACCGCCAGACCCCAACAAGGAGGGAACTTGTCGTAAGACGCTCAGGTGCATAAGAACCCAGGAGAACACCAGGACGGGCAGCAGCCTGAGCTGCGGGATATGCTGCGTCTTCAGGAAGACGTTAACGCCAAGGTGGCGTCCTGAGAAGCGGCAGGACTGGGTTTTAGCCTGGGCGGCAGCCCTGCCCCCGAACCAGCAGCGGCCCGCGGCTCACGGAGCGGGGAGCCGCAGCCTGCAGCCACAGTCCTGGAGCTCTGGGCCGCGGAGAGGGGGCCTGGGGGTGCTAGGAGGCTCCTGCCGGGGGATCGTGGATGCTTATGGGCATCCGGAGGAGACTCTGACCTGGAGAACAGGTGCATCCAGCTGGCAGCACCGCCGGACGGGCTCCTGAGCACCCAGCAAGGAACAGAGCCCGCGAGGAAACGTGCAGCCTTGGGTGCAGCCCACAGAGGGAGCTGGGAAGCCTGGGGAGGGAAGGCAGTAAGAAGGTGGGGACCCTTGGCACAAACAGGAAATAACCCAGACCCTCAGGCTGAGGTGGCGCTCATGCAGGGACTCCAAGGGCTCAGACACCATTCCCATGGGAACCAGTCCCAGAGCACCTGCCCTGGGGCACGTGCGGAGGCTTTGTTGTCGTGGACGTTGGCTTGGGAGGTGAGGTCTGGCTCGCCAGCTTGGGGGCTAGTAGCCACGAGATCCGAATTCTAGTCCAGTTGGGGCCACCAAGTTGCGGGGAGAGTCACATATGTCTGCCCTGAGTGTCTCCATTGCTACCGTAAGATGTAAAGCGATCTCATCTGATCACACCCCTGCTCCCCGTTCTGTGCCTCCAAGAAGGGTAAGCGCCCGTCCTGGCCGGCTCAGGCTGCACAACAGATATCACAGACCAGGTGGAACAGAAATGTATTTTCTCACCCTTCTGAGCTCAGGCACCAGGGATGGTCAGTTCTGGGGAGAATCCTCTTCTCTCCGTGTCCTCACAGGGCCTTTCCTCAGCGTATCCAGGTGGAGAAAAATCTGTCTCACTTCCTCTTCTTAAAAGGCCAACAATCCTATCAGATCAGAACCCACCCTCATGACCTCGTTTACCATGAATCACCTCTTCAAAGTTCTGTCTCTAAATACAGTCATGCTGGGGGATTAGCCCAACTGGGGCTTCAACATATGAATTTGGAGGGGCACAGTTCAGTGTATTGCGCCCCCAAAGCCAGCAAAGCCGGCTCCAGTGTCTCCCTCCTGCTTCGCGGAGGCCCGGCTTTCAAGGCCTCAAATGCTGAGTCTCAGAGGCAGCCGTGAGGAGGGCTGGCCATGAGGAGAAGAGGGTCCGGAAGCTCCGCGCAGTCAGGTCCATGTCCCAACAGGGCAAGCCAGCCCATGTCTACGAAGAAGCCAGAACTGGGCAGAAGTCAACTGGACAAATAAATGGAAGCTGGAGATCAAGGGCCTGATTCTAGACCACACTGACTGTGTGGACAGATGCTGATGGTCCAGGCAGGAATGGAAGGAGGCAGGAAAAGCACCAGCTCGGGAGAAAGGTGTGCTCCATACACGTGTAAGTTATCATGTGTAGGTTATCTGTATTATACATCTTACATTATTAACCTAGGAATGATCAGTGTAAAACTTTTGTGAAAGGCGTCCTGAGGAAGAGTTTGCGTTCCTCACACCACCAGCACACTTAATTTTCCCCTCACTCCATTTTCACGATACCTATTGCATGAGTTGTGCAGAATGTTGGCTTGATTTCATCCAGCATAGAGCAAGTATCACTGGGCATACTGCCTCTTTCATTTGCGAGGCACTGATGGCACCTATGTGACCGGTGACAGGGGTCAAAGAATGTGATCCAGCTCCTAGGCGGTGAAGCCCTGTTTTGATGATATTCTGGGAATTAGCATGTCTCAGACCCAGAGAAGGAGGTAACTCCTAGTTCTACACGGCTTACTACAGTCTTCCCTGCCTGTCCAAACCCCCTGCCCCAGACAAAACCCACGAGAACTTGCATAATCCCTAAATGATATAAAGCAGAGCGAAGCAAACACCGCGGAGGGAGGCTACAGACCAGGGTCCGGGTGGCCAAGTGCTCCTGCCAAGAGGGGGATGAGGTCTGCAGAAGGTCTGAAGCAGAGTGGCGTTACTTACTGCACCACAGTGGGAGCAGCCGGACTGACTAATCTCTGCACCGAGCAGCAAGGCCAGGCGTGTCTCACTCATTGCTGGAGGAGCGAGTATAGAGATCAGGTCCAGCACGCAGCGCAGAACTCCCGACGCTGGTGACTTTGGGAGGGTCAGAGACCAACCACACGAGGCCTAGGGGCACTGCCCCTCCTCCCCCACTCCCACTGAATTCCGTGCACATCCCACGAGGGGCACTCGTCCCACCTCCTCACAAAGGACGCACAGACTCACCTGCCAGGAGGGGTAATGGGTGTCCGCTGTTACAAAGATAAGTGTTCATTCAAGAATCACCAAACAGTTCACAAAGACCAATACCATGTAAGTCAAATGAAGAAACAAAAGATGCTCAACCGACAGGAAAACTTAAGATGAATTAGAGAATAGGATTTTATAAGTAAGTTTCATATCAATGGAAAGGTTTTAAAAAAGCATTGCACTCATAAACAAGACCAGGAATTATGAGATAAGCACAGAGGGTTATGGAGAAAGAAGAAAAAAAAAAAGAACCAATTAGACACCTTGGAATTGAGAAGCAAGCACATGGGGATTCTAGGTATACTTTAAAATGAGTGAAGTAAGTCAGACAGAGAAGGACAAATATCGTATGATATTGCTTATATGTGGAATCTAAAAATATCGTACAAATGAACTTATTTACAAAACAGAAATAGAGTCACAGAAGTAGAAAACAATCTTATGGTTACCAGGGGGGAAATGGGGGGAGGGATAAATTGGGAGATTGGGACTGACGTATACACACTATTATATATAAAAGAGATAACTGGACTTCCCTGGTGGCGCAGTGGTTAAGAATCCGCCTGCCAATGCAGGGGACACGGGTTCGAGCCCTGGTCCGGGAAGATCCCACATGCCGCGGAGCAACTAAGCCCGGGCGCCACAACTACTAAGCCTGCACTCTAGAGCCCACAAGCCACAACTACTGAGCCCATGTGCCACAACTGCTGAAGCCTGCATGCCTAGAGCCCATGCTTGGCAACAAGAGAAGCCACCACAATGAGAAGCCCGCACACCACAACGAAGAGTAGCCCCTGCTCACCGCAACTAGAGAAATCCCATGCACGGCAACGAAGACCCAATGAAGCCAAAAATAAATAAATAAATTTAAAAAAATAGATGACTCATAAGGACCTACTGTATAGCACAAGGAAGTCTACTCAATACTCTGTAATGACCTATATGGGAAAATCTAAAAAAGAGTGGATACATGTATATGTATAACTGATTTGCTTTACTGTACACCTGAAACTAACACAACATTGTAAATCAACTACACTCCAATACAATTTTTTTAAAAATTCAATTAAACTGTCCATTAAGGATCTACTCTATAGGCACGGTGGCCCTGTACGAAAATCAGTGTCAGACGCATCGCCCCGCCAGAGGTGATCCAGAAGGAGAGCATGTTTAAGGGGAAACATGACGCCCTAGCAGGATCTAGAAGGAGTGAGGAGAGGAAGAGGCAGTATTCGGAGACAGGGCAGCAAACAGTGGAGATTTCATGTTGAGAGAAGTAGAAGAAATGGCACTTTTTTTTTTTCAGGAATGTTTTCCTAAAAACTGGACAACTGAGAAGACATTACTAAAATTCTTGAAAATAAAACACATAGCTTAGTCCAGTCCATGAAGTAGGAAAACCTGCGGAGCTTTATGGTAAAGGGGTGACACGATAAGGGATGACTGTGATATCGGGACACAGAAATCGTTCGTTGGGGCAGGGAAAGGGGACGGGAGACAGGCGAGAGATGTGTGCACGGCCACAGGACACGGCTAAACACACGTGTGGGAGCAAGAGACACTGGAGTTAGGTCTGCCTTCCCAGAAACCTAAAAAAAGACCACACGATCCCCAAATGCACCGTTTATTTTAGGCTTAATCTTTGACAACACGCACTGCACTGTGTGTGTTTTCTTTCCTTGTTCTTTCCTTTCACAACTGAACACACAGAGTCAGACAGCTCAAGCGTGATTAGCATGGGATGGCGGCCAAGCACCTGCTTTCTGTGCCCGCTTAGCGGTTTCCATCTTCCCCTCCATCGTGTTGCGTTTATGAAACCCAAGCTTCTTACCACCAGCATCAGCACTTCCGTGTTTTGGTGAAGGAAGAACGCAACAAAATATCCAAACAACTGTACAAACTGCTATACTGACAAAGCAGCCGACACTTCTGATACTAAGTTACAAAGCAGGCAACACTTCTGATACTAAGTTGCTGGCTGGCAACTTAGTTTCAGGGCAAAAGGTGAGCATGCAAAGGTGGAGGATCCCCTGTGTAGGTGTAATAACCTGGCTAACAGTGAGATTGGGGCCCATCCAATGAAGAAATGACAGAACACACTGACTTATCCAATAATGAGAAAAGCAGGTCAAGAGTGAGATTAATCTCGCTGTTCAAGGACAGGACGTTCCCTACGTCCAGGAACGTCTGCTTCGCCTCTCCTCCCCTCCACCCTTGTGGTCCTCCCGTCCTTTACTCATGCATCCACTAGCCCATCCTCTGTGTTAGCTCGCCTTCCATATGCACTGTTGATCCTGCCCTCGTGGAGCTTCTTACACTTTCGTGGGGAAGAACAGATACCAAACAGTGTACAACAGCGACTATCACGATTGCTTTTTAGTAGAATATTCTGTCAATGAAACCCTACATTGAAAATTCATCAAGCTATAAAACTGAGCTGCTCCGTTGGGGTCGGGGTGGGAGAATGTGTAGGAACCTTGGATTGCAGTGCAGGACTCACTCGTTCTCATCCCATTGCTATCATCTCTCTCTTCTTCCCTCTTCTCTCTCTCCCTTTTAAACTGCAAAGTTGGCGACAGGGTATAGTTTGGTCATGCTTTCTATTTGTTGAATAAAATAAAAATAAACATCAATATTTAAGATTTTTAATTATAAAAGAGAAGTGTGTCATATTTCTCCGCCCCCTGCAAGGGTGGATTCATAAATAAAACTATGCTCTCAGATTTCTTGCTGCCGTGCACCTCTCCCCTTTCTTCCTCCTGTTCTGAAAGCACAGCTGCCCTTGTTCTCAGCATGGAAGACCTCCTGCTCCTGTGGCCTTCTTGGAAGACCTACCACACAATTACAGTGAGGACCAGCCTTTACTGAGCACCTTCTGTGTTTCAGGTCCTGTGCTGTGATGCTGAGATACAAGAGTGCCGAGGATGGATTACGATTGGGATCAAAGATTCAGAGAGGTCAAGTAACTGGGCCAAGGCCACCCGGCTCCTGGCTGGAAGAGACGGGATTCAAACCCAGATCCGCCGGGGTCTTATGTCCACCTGCTTCTGCCTTGTTACCTCTGTGCCACTCTGCTGTGCCTCTGTCACTGTCCCTCTGCATCTCTCTCTCTCTCTCGCTCTCTCTCTCACACACACACTCTTCCTCTTTGCTTGGAAATACCCACTCCTGGAGTGGAGCACTTGGAAGGTACACGTGGACTTTCCTTCCCCCGCCAGCGTGCCACCCTAGGCTGCCTGCTGCTCCAGATGCCACCGCACCAGCAGTGCCAAAGAGCTGTTTTTCTTCCACTCTAATAAACGTTTTCTATTCACTTGTGAGTCAGTGTGTTTGTTTATCTGATGGGCCCCTACTATTTGAGGATGCCCAGAAAACGCGTTAACCCCTCCCAGGCTACGGCTCTCCAGAAACGAGCTCTCCCCGTGCCAGCCTCAGCCCCAGACACACGGCTCCCCTGTGCTCAGATGCAGCCCTAGGGGAAAGAAGGTGTCTTTGAGAGGACACTTGGAGGTGAGCAGGGTGAGGGCATAAACGGAACATCTGCTTTCATTATCCGAAAACAAATTTAGTGCCAATAAAAGGTGTTCAAGTGAGAAGATTGAGGATGGAAATTGACAGTCAAAGACACAGCCATACCTGATCCCACCTCCATGCCCACCTTGTCTCATCCTTTGCACGGGACACACTCCATTCTGCAGGTCAGCAGGGAACTCGGACCCTCTCTGATTTCATTCGCTGGTCCTGCCAGCTTTTCTCCAACCTTCGTAATGCCAAATAACACTGTTTTAAGAGTTTTATAAAAACTCACTCATTCAACCTTCACGAGGGTCCTATGAGGCACAGAGAGGTTAAATGACGTGATCGAGGTCACACAGCTAGTGAGTGAGGGATCCAGAGTTGAACCCAGGGAGCTAACCACATGCGACGCTGGTTATTGACCAAAGGACACTTATTTTTAGACATAGTCTGAGGCCTATGAGCCAATCGATGGGAGATTTAAATTTCTTTCTAAATACATTAATGAGAAAAGACCTGACATAGTGGCTATGTCCCGTCCTCTGCAGTCAGTGACTTTTTGCTGTGTGACCTTGGGTTAGTTATTGGATCTCTAAAAGCCTTGACCTCCTTACCTCCTAAATGGGGGTGATGGTGACATGCTGTGGAGGTCGAAGGAGGGGATAATGTGCCCTCAGTGGTACCTCACTAATTACTGTGGATGCTCATCATTGGATATGCAATGACATGGGCGGGGCTTTTTAGAGGACTGACGTGAAACCAAACCGAACCAAATCCACGCAGACAACACTTTGATTTGGTGTGGATTTCAGCTCCTGACAACCACTGTTACGTCTGCCTTGCCAGCAGAGAACTGCATCCCTACATGTCCACAGCAGTTACGTTCCCTAAAGGAGCATCTTCCGCCGTGGGCAGAGAACCTTAAAAGATACCCTCTGAGCTCCTGAGCCTCTGCCCACGTCCGCCCCACACCGGCTACCACACCCCTGGCCCAAGCCCTTTGACGCCCTCGTCAGGGACACCTGCCTCTGTTGCTCTCCTCCTCCAGCACCGCGGTCCCGAATGCTGTCCCAGCGGGAAGGGCAGAACTATTTAGCTAAGTTTGTTATAAACTACACAAACTTCTCCTTAAAGGACTAACTTTAGAAGAGTCACCAGGACTCCCTGAAGAGATTTATTTATTCCACTCAAGGTAGACTGGTGACGGCCCTCACTCTCCAGTGGGTCCTAAGCTGGAGTGGCTCCCCCCGCCGCCAGCTGCTTCCAACTCAGCCCACTGCACCGCGGGTCCGGGTGGAATAGTCGACACCTGACCGGTCTGCAGTCACCAGCACAATCAAAGACACGCTGGCATCCCTCTGAGGCATCGCAGACTAGCCGCCTCCATCCATTTCCCTAATGTGAACACGACCACTTTCACCTTCCCATCTTGAAGGAATACTCTGAGTACACACAACATGATAAACACAAAGTTGCTCTGAGATCTTCAGAGAAAGGATTTCACATCGAAGTGTTTTCAGCATGATTTGGCTGTTTTCAGTGACTATGACTCTTAAGTTGGAATCACCCATTTTCATGCATAGGCGGTGTAGACAAATGGCTTTGTAACTAAATTTACAGATTTGCTTAAAGAAAAAAGAAGTCACGGCTGTAAGGTGATAATCCCGAATCTTCTATGGAGTGCACACAGCTATATATCAAATCCAGGCCCGTTGTAGAGCAGGAGGCCAAGGCCATTATTTTACTTTACTTTGGTTTTTTTTAAGTTTTATTTCTTGGTTGAATTTTGTTTGGTAACTCTATCATTGCTATTGTAAATAGACCCCAAGATTCAGTGCAGCTACTCTGGTGAGGAGTTGACAGCTGCCTCTGGAGGAGAACCCACCAATTAGGGTAATCAGCCCAAGGAAAAGAAAGAACATGTAGTAAGTGCATTCTGTTTTAGGGAACACCTGGGCAGCTTTAGAGACGATGAATCCTCCATTTGAGGTTTTAAGGCAAGTGTTTGCTTAATTTTGCAAGAATTTTATTTGGAAGGCTGGGGTCGGGGAGGAGAGGGTATTTCTTCTTTGTTTGTTTCATGATATTTCACACTTAGAAGGTCAGCCTCCTGCCCTCACGAACCCCCTCTCCCTCCCCACTTCCCAACTGAACATCTATAGATTGGTCCAGAATCCCAGAACCCTTTGCTGTCGCACTGAGAGGGGGACTGGAAAGTGACCACCCTACTGGAATTCCTTTGTTTTGGTGACTAGATTATCTTTATCCTTGGCCTTGGCAGGGTAAGAAGAGCCAACCTAAGAGTTAACAAGACCTGGATCTAGCGCCTGGATCTGTCCTTCATTTTTGTGTCCTGTCCCCATTTTGAGCACCGGGAGAGCGAACCATTTAAGGGGTCAGGCTCTGGCGGCACTATGCCTTGGACCAAATCTCGTCTCCACCACTTAGTGGGAGGGGGATCTTGGGGACGAGAGCAGCCTCTCAAGTCTGAGCTTCTCCATTGGTAAACGAGGAACATGGCAGCGACTCCGTCCCAGGGCCAGTGCAAGCATCAACTTAAATCACACATGCCCAGTGTTTATCTGATAAGTATTTTTGTTGCAATTGATATACCATTGCCATTAGTGATTTCCATCAAATGCAATGCAAGTACCATAGAAAACTATCAAACGCTGTACAAATAAGACGGATAACGTTACAAAAGCAGTATTGTTATTATTTTAATTTTTATTACTTCGCTCTTGCTTTGGGTCTATCTTGGAGGTGACAAGAGACATCCTGAGAAGAGGAATCACAGATCCCTCCTTTTACTTACGTGAGGCTTTGAAATACCTAACGTGGTGGTTGAGAAATACACATTTGCAAAACATTAGTACAAGTTTACATGAGAATTTACACACGCAGACTCACTGAGCCTGGAAAATAAGATTGTAAAGAGAGAGAATTAATTCTGCTCTTCTTCCTGCCTTGTAGAAAGAGGGGAAGGAGGGAGCCTCGAAATCAAATAACATTTCCTTCAAATATGAAACCTGGAGTGAATAAGCGATTGACTTTTCCATTTGGTGCCTTAATTCCTGTCCGTCAGATTTCCTGTCACTTCTTGCCTGGAAATGTTACTATCTATCACTCTTCTGGAATGAGCCAGACTAGGTACATCTCTCTGAATCTCACTCTCCCTCTCTGGTTCCCTGATAAGCCTGGCAGAGCTGGGGGCTGTTGACAAGATTCACATTTTCACCCGATAAAGTACCATTTACACTACAAATGCCAAAGAGTGGTGGTGGGGTGCACATTCAAACACAAGTCTCCAAGGGGGAAAACAAGTCAGGACGCCCAAACTTAGAGAGAAGGCTGGTATCCAAAAGAGAAAGCAGGGGAGGGAGGGAGGGAGGAGGGAGGGAAGGGGGAGGGTTCCAATTAGCATTCATGCCAACTCTTACTCGGTGAAAGAGGGGATCATAGCTTTGTGGATTAAGGATTAAGAGCAAATTTGGCTTAGTGACTATTCCTTCTCTGGATAAATGTCTGTTGAGGATTTAGAAAACATTTTTTTCTAAACCAGTTGGATATTTTCTTAACATGCCAATAGTTTTATTTTTTCTTTAATAATTACATCAACTTCTATAAACAAAGCCTGATTTTTTCACATTTTCAGGGTGACATCTCCCACACCGATTTAATTGATCCTCTCGCCCCCAACCTCTCTGCAGCCCGGGAGATGCGCACCCGGCCACCGGGAGCAATCATCCGGTGACCCCACCGGCGAGGTCAGCGCATCGCTCCACCGGCTTCCACAGCGCTGCACCCCGTCTGCAGGGATCACAGTGCAACAAGCTGCCCGCATTCCTGAATGCCCAACAATCATTTCTGAAACAGACTCAGCACCTGAGAAAGCTTTTACATGGCTTTGCCCCTCGCCTTCTGGATCAAGACGGTAGATGGAGTGGCTGGGGGAACAACGGGGGTGGCCGGGGCTTAGCGGGGACTCTTCCCGCGAGGACGCTCGGGGGAGGGTGGGACGCCTGGAGCCCCGTGCCCGTCCTGCCTGCAGCCCCCCAGCCGCCTCCACCAGGGGCTCTGTTCCTCCCGCTCTGGTCCCTCCATCCTCACCCCAGGGACACAAGAGACCAACATCACAGACAAATGATAACCTTAGACAAAAGAACGATATACAGAGGGGTAAGACGGGAGGTCGGCTAATTGTAGCTGCCTCACTTCCTTCCCTTCTGGTCACTCTGGACACAGCATTACCCGCAACTCCAGACCCCACACAGACTGAACATATAAGAACACTTGGTAGTTGAGCATGCAGATTCAGGATCCAGAGTCCATGGATCCCTAACTCTGGCCCTGACCCACGTTCACTGTGTAATAACCCCCCAGGGCCTCGGTTTACTCATCTGTAAAATGGAAATAATAATAATAGTACCTTCCTTACCGTGTCGGTCTAAGGACTGAATGAGTTAATATCCGGGAAACACTCAACACTGTGCCTGGCATAAAAGTGTCATTATAATCATCATTATTATTTGCAGATGAATAAAGGTAGGTATCATCTGTATTTTTCTACGACTGAGACTTAGACTTAGTAGTCACAGGGTTAGGATTTGAACTGACACACATATGACTCCAGAGGGCAAACCCTTAACCAGGAATCAAGACGCCTCTCTTGTCAAAGTTAACCAACCAGCCGGCACCAAGACATCCTTACCACCCCCCTGACACAGAGCTTGGCTCTGACTCCATTAAGTCCTATAAACAGAGCTCCAAATACCACTCAGGCACAGTGATGCAGAACAGGGACCAGGAAGTGTAAGTTGCTTACCTATCTGTGGGGAGGAAACCCATGTGAATATGAAAAGAGAAACAGCAGGAACAGACACATAAAGACAAAAGGGAAGAGTCCTCCCACAGCCCTTGCAGCCCCCTGTGCTCTACCCTTGAGTCAAAGGGGTCTTTCAGGTACGTGTGCTCAGCTGCTCTGGCCTCTGGACATTTTGCTCCCTGGTGATGCCGTACCCTCCCCTTTGCCTAACCACCTCCTCTCCATCCTTGCAGGGCCTGGTGAAATGGCTCTTCTTCGTGGAGCTTCTGGCCTCTGCAGTCTAGGCTTTGAGGCCCGTAAGCCCTCCCATTGCACACACTTCCCTTGAAGCCCAGCTCTCAACTGTAAGCAATTATTTGTGTAATGTTGTATTCATGTCTGTCTCCTCACTTGAGAATAACATCCATGAAGGCAGGGCGGTTTCACTATTGCTCTGACCACACACACAGTGTCTGGTATGCAAAGAAAGGATAAATGACAGCATCCCCTCCAGGGACGGAACTGCCTGGCCACTCTCCTGCCCACCCCCGCACCTTCTTTGTCTCCCATGAATCTATTTCAGGCATCTCTGGAGCAGAACACCTCTTGAAGAGTTGGGCTTGTCCGTGCTGGCCATGGGGACGAACTGTGGAATGTTCTGCTGCTGCAGGAGGACAGGGCAAGAGAAGGCAGCTCGTGGAGCCCTGCCAGCGTCAGCCCCGCGCTCTGCATTTCTCTCCAACAGCCCCGACGTGGACAGTGGGTCTCCCGCTGCTTGCTCCTGGCTGGATCTTCATCAGCCAACCAGCTGGCCTTCAGGCTTCACACAGCATCACAGTAAAGGACACCTACGCATCCCTCCAGCCTCCCCACCCTCCCCATTCTCCTGCCAGTGTTTTTTCTCTAAACCCTAAATCACGCAGATGTGTCACACTGCCAGTGGCCTCAGCTAGGTGAGCGCCACTGAGCAAATTTCTGATCGCCTTTGGGACAGCCCAACCCAGAAATTCAGAAAAGGTCAGTGGGAAGGCTGGGAGGAAGAACCTGCATCTTTCAAATAAGCTGGTGATGAGGCTGGGGATCCCGTGAGCCCCGCTGGACAGCCCACTGGGAGAGACTCAGAAACCCAGAAAAGGGTGTCAGACTTCCCCTCAGCTGGCAGCTCCCGCTCCATCAAGTGGCAGGTACGCCAAACACACAAGACCTTTAAAGGCTGCCTTCCGACTGAGCTAAACAGAAATGCATGTCCCTCCTTGGTTTGCACTCTCCCTCCTCCAGTTTATGCACCGCCCGCCAGCTGAACCCCACGCTGTGCCCACTTCCCAAGTGAGCCCCACCAGCCATACCACGACCGACAGAAGTAAAACCCGGTCCCAGGCGACCGTGATGGAATGCGCATCTCCAGCGGCGCTGACAACCAGCAAGGCTACAGGTGAAGGGTGCACTCCTCCCACCAACGGTGGCTGCAAGAGAGCCTCTACGGACTTCAGAAGCAATGTTTCAGGGGGGCTTGGTCCTCTGTTCACTGGAAATGCAGCCTCCTGCCTCTTCTTCTTTGCAATCTCCAACCCTGCTCCAGCTCAGCTCTGCTTCCAGGCAGGAGCTTGACTGGATAAAAGGACCCAGCGAACCTTCTCACAAATAGCCAGTCCCAACAGTGGTGGCAGGTGAAGGGGAAAACTTTCACTCTCCTTTCTCCTCGGAAGTGCCCTGTGCCCACGTGACCCCATGCGGTCTCTAATTCTGGGCCATCTGCTGATGTCTTCCTCCAGGGGTCACTTGCAAATGTTTTTTTCAGACATACTTTGTGCTCTGATTTTTCTCCTTTTTCTCAGATAATGTCTCAGTTGTTTTTTTTTGTTTGTTTCTTGTCAGTAGGTATGTGAGGTGTGTAACCCTAAAGTCAGGAAGGCACATCATCCTCCAATTATATTTTCCTTCCATTGCATTTGCTGTGACCTGGTCATACCTGAAAAACTGCATTTCCTTTCTTTGGGGCTCATAATTAACAACAAAATAAAAACAAAACTCTTGAGCCATAATACAGAAGTCCTTCTCTCCTGGGTTAGTTACATGGAGTTTCCTATCGGACATGGGCTGACGCTTCAGACGCCTCTCCCCACCCCCAGCCCCGAGCACAAGCCGGTGGCCGTCATGTGTTTTAACAGCTGCAGCTCTTCGGTTGTGGAGACAACACTTTTTGTCAGTTCTCTGTGTTGTTGTCACTGTTCTTGTTTGGTTTGCTTTGGTTTCTCTGTTTATCTATTTGAGAATGTCAGGATGCTATTTCTGAGACCAGAATGACTTCTGCTGGGTTTCTTGACTCCTGGATCCCTGGGCCATTGTCATTGCCACCTGGGCTCCACCGTCCACAAACATCTACCACACTGCTTCCTCACGCCCAGCTTCAGAGGGACTCTGGAATCATGACAAGGAACAGAGAACTCTTTCCCCTCTGATGGGTGAGAAGAACCTGTTCTCTTCCTGTTTCCAGAGTAAAATCAAGCAAAGTTCCACAAGCTTCAGTGGTCCTGCTTTTCACCCCCAATAGGCAACACTGGCCCCTCCATTCCCAGCACCAAGGAATGGTGCACCTGTTCCCGGGTTCTGCATGGTGTGGACCCAGAGATCCTTATAGAGCGTGGAAGGTAATCTGGTCTTCCAGAGAGGCCCCTGGGCTCTGCTTGGAGCTGGACGGAGGGGTGAGGGGTGCAGACATGTGGAGGGGGGCATTGCTGCCCCACGAGCATGCCTTCAGACTCGGCAGAAGAGAGGAGGCCTGTGGATTCATCAGGCAGCAGTGTGTTTTGAGACCCTCAGGTTCACCCCAAGACTGCGCTCATCCAAAAGGCAGATAAAGAAGGAATGGCCTCTTCCTCCTAAAAGTCCAAGTCTAGCTGAGAAGAGCAGGGGTGGGCATAAACCTAGGTGCACACATACAGGTGCACACAGCTGAGACGAAATAATATGAACTAAATACAAATGAAAAGCTCGGTCAGCACAAGGAATGAGGGAGTCGGGGCTTCAAGGGCAACCCAGTCACACACTCGAGACAGCACGCAGTTGGTCCACTCAACTTTGACCTCGAGGGAGCGCTCATATGGGTCAAGGGTGGGATAGAGTCCTCAAGACCACGCTGAGGTGTAGTTCACTGGAAAGGACAGAGTTCTCCCCTCTTGGCCTCAGAACAGTGACGTAAGAAGACAGTGGGGTCCGAGGGACAGGAAGTCTGTCAAAGATGTGAGTCTACCTGAGTAGGTGTACCGTCCAGCTGGTCCACGGGGGCCAGGAACGGAGCTAGCTGCGGTTGGGAAGTCGTATCTTCTCAGGAATTTCAGTGATGCCGAGGTTCTGGCGGCCTGCCCTAGTTCTGAAGTCTGAGAATTCTGGTTTTGGAAATTTGGAATTGTTGCTTCAAAATGAACAAGAGGGTTTGAGACCAAGCCTTGGAAAGAACAGGAAAATGACATCTGAGGTGGAGACACTGCTGTTTAAAGGCTTGGAGACAATTATGCCTAAGGGACGTCCAGGAATTAGCATCAGGCTGGCCTGGATATGCCGGGTGAAATTTGGCCTCAACACTGAAAGATTATTTAGGTAATTGGATAAGACCCTTCCTGAGCATTCAGTGGCAGAATTGTGTTCATGCTTCCTCAAATGGCTGATGTCCATTTCAGATCCCAATTTATAAGAGAATAGAAGACTGGGCTTAGCAAAGGAGATTAAAGGATACTAGATGGATGGATGGATGGATAAATGGATGGATAAATGGATGGATAAATGAATGGATAAATGGATGGATAAGTGGATGGATAGATGATAGATTGTAGGTAGACAGACAGACAGAGCGAGCCCTTAGCTGCCCTCTCCCCTTCATGCCACAAACTTTTCTCCTCAAGGATTGCCTGATCTCCATCCCACATGCTGATCAGGAAGACACAGAGAACACAGGGAGCACCATCTGGGAATGATCTGTTTTCTGTACTCAGCATGTTCCTGGAAACCTGCTGTCCCCAGGAGAACAAGTGAAAGCCTGACACTGTCAAAAAAAGTGGGCAAAGCTTGCTGCTTAATTTTTTATTAATGGTATTAAAATTTCTTTGCCTAAGTCATTAATCATTAGGTCATATGAAAGGCTTATGTTTATTCAGAGAATATAATAGCTCACAGCAGTAAGGATGTATGTTTTCTCATTGGTCAGTGGAAGTGCTGCGCTGTTATAGAGGAATAGATTTTTTTTCTTTTTCTTATTTATTTATTTTTACTTAGAACAGTTAGTTCAATTTAACAAACACTTATTGAATTTTTCTGACAAAGATAAATACTATACAGCCTCTGCTGTAGAAAAGGTCAGAATGATACCAAAAATGACAAAATTTGTCACCATTTCTTGGGCACTTACTAGATGCCAGCCTCTGTGTTAAGTGCTCACCACAGGATCTTATTTATCTCATTTAATCCCCAAAACCATACTGTGAAATAGACACTATTTTTATCCCCATTTTATGGAAAATGAGGGTTGAGTAAGTATGTTGATTAACTAGCCCAAGGTCATGCAGTAAGGATGGTTACAGCCCAGTGGGAAAGACAGACAGCTGCACAGATAAAATTCCATTTCAGTTTCTTAACTTATATAAGCAACTACTTTTCTTACATACATAACAACCCGTACAGAACCAGGGCAGCAGTATTCTCTCACCTTTTTATTTCCCATCCAAACACTGCTGGGGACCCACTGGTAGATGTCCAGAGACAATGGAAGTTCAGCAGGAGCTCAGAAAAAAAATGCTCAACTCCTCCAGCGAGTCAAAGAAAGTGAGCTGGTGACCCAGGGACGCTGAGGTGCAGGGCTGCCCACTGCACCACAGGGATAGAGAAGATCCCAGAACAGGAAACCTCAACCCCACTGCCACTGACCCACGCTGGGCAATGTGGTCTGAGGAGACCCCAGCTCTGACCTAGCAGCACTCAAACTTGGGAGTTAATGGCGGGAAATTGCGGACTAGCCATAGAATAGAATATTAAGTGGCCACTGAAATCGTGTCTGAACAACAACCGCTCATGTAGAAAATCGTAATATTATGTTTGTAAAAGAAGCTAAATATAAGGAAATGCACCAGAAGAGGAACTTCAGCTATCTCCAGGTGTAGAACTATAAACTGATAAAGGAAGTGTTATCAGTTTTAAAGAGCATCGTCTAATTGCCATTGCATCCGTGAGGGCCAGTCCATGACTCCCACCCGGTCCCCTCCTGTCTCTCCGACATCCTTCTCCATTTCTCTTCCTTCCCAGCACCTCCGTCAGCATTACCTTTCACTCCACCTCCTTCAGATCTGCAGCCCCTCACCCAGGGCCGGCGCTTAACCCTTTCGTGCCTGCAGAGGTGTGGACCTGCCCATCACAGGACCACAAACAACCTGATAAGCAACTCAAAGCTGTCCCTACAGCATGAAAAGTCCCTCTTCCCCCCATCTCACCATAGCCCCCTTCTCTAGGTCGGCTCCACGGAGACCCAATCAGGGAACAGAGACAGCAATGGGGTAGGATCTCATTAGAGGACCAGCACCGCCTAGAAGCCGGTTATGGAGACTGACTCATCTAGAGTCCCAGGAAACACCCATGAGAGTAGGCAGGACAGCCCGGCTCTCTCTCCTTTCCCAGCCCTTCTGTCCTGTATTGTTCATCTTCTCGCACAGCTGTGGGCCCCCTCAGGGACACGGAAAGAACAAAGTGTTTTGATCCACGAGAAGATGCACAGAAGAGATTCTGTGGAATGAAAATACCCAGGCGAGGCATCCTCTCCTCCAAACTGAACCGCTTACTGATTTCTACGCGGCGTACTGCTTTGGTCCCACGTTTCCCATCTCTGAAACACAAAGTATCCTGTCTGGCCTGATGCCCACGTACCGTAGCTGTCACATAAATCCCAACATGCAAAGGCCTTATATGTTCTTGAAAAAAAGAGTCACATAGGCAAAGTGATTACCCCCAGAGCCCTGCTTGTGGGCTGAGATTATGAGAGATGGTAAGCCATAGCCCAGCCGCATCATGGGTGACCCGTTTCAAACGCTACCGCGCACACACACACGCACACACCTTCTAAGGTAGTAGGACGGCAGCACTGCCACTTAGCCCAATAAGATTGGACCTTCTTTAACCAGGGGAATGATTCTAGGACAATGATGTTGGCCAGGTGATAGCTCACTAGACCAGCACTTTTTATCTTTGCATCATTCTTCAATCTGAACTCTCTCCTCTCGCTATAGAGACACCAGCTGATGCTGCCAGGACAACAGAAATCCCAGCTTTCCCTGAATATCCGATGCTGTGACTGGTTTTTCCCTGCCACCCAGCTATGGGGAGAATAATTGAATCACGTGTTTGAACTGGCCCAGCAGTAGAGCCAAAGGCCATAATGGGTGACCACTTTCCAATCTCATAGAAGCGATAAATGAACCCAAATCAACAAACTGTGAAAATTGCCTGGGTCAGGGTCTGTGGCTCCATGCAGGGCCACCCAGGCTCCTGAGTCCCTTGCTTGGCTGCAAGCTGGACACCAATAATTGAACGGCAATGGAGAATACAGGGACAGTGCTTGGCAAGGCCTAGACAGTCTGCCCAAAGCATCCTCTCCCCACCTTGGTTGAAATGCACGTGGTTCTTACCTTAAAATGTGTCCTTTGTTAAGTGACAGGTGGTTAAGATTTGTTCCTTTTGCTTTTGGCAAACCCATTAACCAGAACCTACTTGGTTTGGAAGAGGAAGAGTTAGATCCAATCTTAAAAACAGAGCCCAGATCCTTAGTGGCCATGCAGGAAATTGGAGAAATATAAACCAAAAAAGCAAGCAGTAGCAAGAACATGAGAGTAAACACAGGGTTCCTCAGCACACCACCGAAAGACATCCCTTTCAAATCTCCCATGGCCCAGAGAGTAATGGAAAAGGTTTTCCGAATCCCACTTCTATGCTCTAGCATCCTAGCAGCAGCCCCTGTCTCTAGAACACCTCCACTTTCATCTAGGATTCTTCACACATCTTGTTAACAGAGGCATAAATAAAGTACGCTAGCCCAGTGCAGGAGAAAGCTCGGGGAATGGAATGATGCTCAGAAATATTTATTTTGAGCATGAACTGTATACCAGGCAGAGTCTAAGGTGCTGGTTACATAAGGGAAGCAAGAGCAGCATGGACACATTCACTATGGAGACGGGATGTAGTTTTTGTTTGTTTGGTCAAATTGTTCCTCTTGAGTGGGAAGAAAAGCCCCTGCAGCTCCTGAAGAGAAGGGATTGACCATCAGGAAGGGTAAATATCCCTTGGGCATCTCCAGTTCCACAGTAATTGTAGAAACCTGTCTATTCCCCTCAGCTAATTCAGAGGCCTTGGCTCTTTAGGGCTGAACAAGAAAGAGGGGCAGACTACTTGAAGCTAAGATCAAAATGAAACACGTCCTCTAAGTTCAGGTCTGTTGCACTGTTCTATTTGCCCATTCTCCTGCCGGGACCACACTCTCTTGATTGCTGAGGCTTTACAGTAAGTCTTGAAGTTGGGTAGCATCAGTCCTCCAACTTTGTTCTTTTTCTATATTGTTTTGGCTATTCTGGGTCTTCTACCTTCCCATATAAACTCTAGAATCAGCTTGTTAATATCCACACAATGACTTTCTGGGATTTTGATTGGGATTGCATTGAAGCTATAGATCTAGTCAGGAAGAACTGGTATCCTGACAACACTGAGTGCTCCTATCCCTGGACATGGAATATCTCTCCATTTATTTAGCTCTTCTTTGATTCTGTTCATCAGAGTTCTGTAGTTTCCCGCATACAGATCTTCCACATAGATTTAGACCTAAGTATGTCATTTTTGTGGTATTTATGTACATAGTATTGTTTTTAATTTCAAATCCACTTGCTCATTGCTGATATATAGGAAAGCAGTCCCTCTAAGCTATGACCCAACTGAATTCTTCATGTTGGTTCTAGAGTCTAAGATGCTCACCTGTCATTTGCAGTGTAAGAGAGCAGTCACATTGTGAGTGACCACCCACTCACCAGCACTGAAGCTCTGCATAACTGTGGACGTCCCATGATCCACAGAAAGGCAGGTCCTTATAATAATTAGGTTATAATCCCAGTACTCATTTCCAAAATTGGAAAACTGAGTTCTAACTCAGGATGACTAATGTCAAATAACATACCCATAGTTAGTGTTTTACAGTTTATTTCTCTGCTTACATATGTAACGTACTTGATCTTCACGACCTGACAGATATTCTCCCCATTTTACAGATGAGGAAACTGAGCCACAGAGTGGTCCAGGGAGCTTCCTGAAGTCATACTGCTGATAAATGGCTGTGCCTGAATTGGTCCCTGTGTTTTCCAGTTCCAAATCCCACAATCATTCCACTATCGCTCAGAACCTTCCAATGATTCAGTAGCATAATGGGTGTTTGCCCCAGCTTCTGGCACCATTCATGTTCCTTTTTCTGCTCCCATTTAACACTGAGAATCAAGAATCCTAAATCTCGAGCTTGCTAGTGATTGCACATTCATACCCACTGAGTGACAGCAATCTATCTTGGGGAATTATGGTTTAATAATCCCACAAGTCAGCACATTGAGGCCCAGAGACAAAAATAAAATGCATGACTGTCCAAATATGCTTCAGGTTATTCTGAATACATTTGAGGGGATTTGACAAACTAACGTCCTTTGCTATCAGCACTTCAGGCTGAGTCTAGTGAATGTCCTTCATTCCCACATTCCCATCGTCAGCTACACCTGATTCTCCCACAGTTCTATTGCCCTGACTACAAATTGAAAAACAAAAACAAAACAAAAAATGGTTCCCCTAAAAACAAGCCCCCACCATTTTATGCACACACACCATAAAATGAAGATCAAAAACGACAAAGACACAAGGCTGATGTGTGCATTTTAAACAAAGAAAGGCCCTAATATAGATAAATGTAACTGAAACCCTTCTTTTTAAATACTGGATGTGGAAGACTCCAGCTGTTTATTTTATGAACAGAAGGGCAAAACTAACACGGGTTCCTAAAATGTGCCAGGAACTGCATTAGGTGCTTCCACGTAAACTAACTGATTTGGTCCTTGTAACAACCACGGGACTGGTTATTACCCCTTTTTATACTGTAAGGAAACTGGGTGCTTGAGTGATGTGTCCACGGCTGGATAGCCGGTGCATCTGCGATTAAGACTTATGAGGGGCCCTCCCGGTGTCAAGCACAGACAGACCGCTTTGACAAGCATTAATGAACAAAACAAAGACCCTAGTTTCAAGGAGCTTATACGCAAGTGAGGAGAAACAGACGGCAAACAAAATAAATAAGTAAAACATAAAATATTAGGAGGCGATGATGGCTGGGAAAAAAAGAAAGCCTAGGGCAGGGAAAGAAGGATGGAGACCGTGAGTGGGACTGGAGGGCAGACTGCTTTGCCGTCAGGAGGGGCGCGCTGGGGGAAGTGAGGTCGGAGTGAAGACCCGGGGAGGGGCGGCGGCTGGAGCAGGGCCCCCCGGAGACCTGCCTGTCTGCTGTGCCCACACACGCCCTCCTCGAAACCACCACCCAGGTGCAGGGCGAGTCTTGAGAGCTGGGTCTCAGGAGGCAAGGCTTGAACAGGACAAGGAGCAGGTCAGAAAAGTGAAGGACAGGGCTTTGCCTGCTGGAGCACTGCCACGAGCCCGCGAGCTCCTGGCTGGACGAGAGGAGGCGCTGGACACGGCAGAGGGTGTGGAGGACACGAGGGAGGCGGGCAGCTGCGACCTCCTTCCAGGGCCCACCTTTCGGGGTATGATGGTTGTTGATTTTATGTGTCAGCTTGACTGGGCTAAGGGTGGCCCAGACAGCTGGTTCAGCGTTACTGCGGGGTGCGTCTGTCGGGGTGTTTCTGAGCCAGGAAGACCCCTCGCCAATGCGGACAGCATCATCCAATCCAGCGAGCGCCCGGAGAGAACAAAAAGGCAGAGGAAGGGCCAAATTCTCTCTCTCTTCTTGAACGGGGATGTCCGTCTTCTGCTGCCTACAGAACTGGAGCTCCTGGTCCTCAGGCCTTCAGACTCAGACTGAATTACACCCTGGGTCTCCAGCGTTCAGACGGCAGATCACAGCATACCCTCAGCCTCCACGGTCTCCGGAGCTGATTCCTAGAATAGATCTCCTCTTCTCTATATATCCTACTGGCTCTGTTTCCCTGGAGAACCCCGGCTAATACCAGGGGCTTCTTCCTTCTCTGGAGCTGATTTCCCACGTTGGGAGCCTGACTGAAATCAGTCCTAATTCTGCTGACAGGACTCACAGGAAGTTGTGCCGGGGTAGCCAGGGGGGGCCACGTGCAGGTGGCACCAGGCCCCGAGGGACCCCTGATCCCGTGTTAACACTACGCACACACACTCACTCCTCCAAACAGCCCGAGGAGGCAAGTCCCAATACCACACCCCTGCTTTTACATGGGGGAAACCGACTCAGAGAACTTAGGGAACTCACCCAAGGTGGATCCCGATTTCAAAGAGCCCTGTTTGACTCAAAAGACCATGCAGACCTTGGGGCAAAAACAAATGCCAGGTCAGAGAAGCAACTCCTCTCTTTACAGTGAAAAAAGCTTCACTCCATATTAAACCCTTAGCCAGAGACGGGCATCCTGGGGGCACCACCGGCCAAAGAATGCATGCAGGTAGCAAGGGAGGTCGAGAAAGGTAGATGGATGGAAATAATCCTTTTCCCCTTAGTGAAAACAAATTCAGACTGCCCTCCGTCACTACATTTCAACAGAGCGATGCAGGGATCACGAACGCAGGACAGGAATTCAGAGGAACCCAAGCCAGGAAGGGAATCCACGGCACAGACAGACTCCGGTTCTTCCTGACGACATCATCTGTGCAGGTAGAAAATCACCTCCACTCGGCCCGTGCATGTGCGCACACGCACATGCTAATATTTTGTTTGCAGATCTGCCTATTTACATAGTTAATTTGGGATCTGTTTGCAAACACAAATCCGTTGGGTGCAGTTACTCTGTGCACGGACACGGAGCCACCCGCTTCCGCGGTTTAACGGCACGGAGAGTGGGTGCCTCGTAGCATATGGCTGTCTGTATATAATCACAATATTACCTGCACATATTAGTTACACAGCAGTTATGTTATAATTAGTGCTGGTTTTCAGCCATTCAAAAGCAAAAAAAAAAAAGTATTTTAATTAAATCATCAAGGTGTTTAGAGCGGGGAGAAGCGGCAGAGAGCGTTAAGTTTGCACAGCACTCTATTAACCGAAATGGGACGGGCACGCCAGCACCTTCCCACCTCCCAGGTGGGATGATGCTTTCCTGCTAACGACAGTGAATACTGTCTTCCCGTGACCTCGTACCCAAGATGCCAAGCGGCTTTCAGAGTCATCTGCAGGCCATCAATCCTGCAGTCAGACAACTGTCAGAGCTGGAAGGGACCTCAGCCATTGTCCGGCCCACTGACCACAGAAAAGACAAGTGAATTCTGGGCAGGAGGGGAGTAGCTCTGAACCACACGGTTTAGTGGGGAACCTGAGACCAGAACCCAGGTCTCCTGAGCTGCATTCCCGTGCTGACGCTGGTACACGTCTGTCACGCTTCTTGAAATGTCCCACACAGACCATTTCCCCTCAAATTAAAATTTCACACATATTAGACACCTTCAGAAAATGAAGTGGTGTCACACACATCAGTTGGTAATTAATAAATACAAGCACAGGGTTAAAGAGGCTGTCCTAAGCCATTTGAGCAAATATGTGGTAATATTCAAATTTTTTCGCATGGTTTCTAGTACTTGTGCTTTTAAAAACGCATTGCCTCCTGATGACAGGAATTCATTTAAATTCATTAGAGCGGAAGGAGCCAAGGTCTGTCCTTTGAGTTCCAGATGCACCATTCCCTTGGTGACACTGGGCAGGTTACAGAACCTTCTCGTGATTTCTCTATGATACTGAATTACACACTTAAAATGCTTTCCTCTCCTTTTCATTATAGAAAGGAATCTTTCTTCCAATAGGCACTGTGTTAACATGAGCTTCAAATTACAAGAGGCAGTGACATAATCTCAAGGTTGGTATTATCATCTCCTCTGGGTGGGATGGGTCAGAATATTCCTTACACCCAGTTCCCGCCCCCCTCCACCCCTGCCATGCTGCCAACGACAATATCATCTCCATCCTTTCTTACGGAGCAAATGTGAACTCAGAGCCGAGGGGAGGAAAGGCACAGGATGCTGTTATAATCATCAGGCCAGTTGAGGAGAATGAACAGCATCTCAGCATAATCATCATCTTCTCCCACACCGCTCCTGTCCTTCCTGCCGGGTACACATTTAACACTCCATGCAGAAGAGACCAAACGTCCTTAGTTGCATAAGACAAGAAACAGACCCCAGTAGAGCAGGATAAGAGATCGCTGGTGTCCATCAGGAACAAATGACCATGTAATAACTCTGTAATTACATGGTAACTAGAGCTCATTGAGCCTGTAAATTATATCCTTGTCACCTCCGGGTAATGATGCAGCTCTATCTCCCATCTACAGAAAGCAGCCGCACATGGTCCATAGTCACTGAGAGATAAGGGAATTCTTGGCTTTTAACGCAGATTTGCTGCTGATGATAGGTGATAGACAGGCTGAAATCTGGGATTTAATGATTTTCCAGTTGAGATATGACTGCCTTATCATCCATAGCAAGACATCCATTACCCAGGCAGTGTTCTACATCCTTCATCAGAGGGACTGATGAAGGTTCCCCAAATTAGAGAGGAAATGCAAAGGGTCCGCAATACACACACACACACAAATGCTCACAAGTGCACGGGCACGGACACCACCAGCCAATTTACACTCCCTGGAACATTTAATCTGCAGACCTTTGAAACATCACTATTACAGCATTTCACTGAATATTTTAATACTGGGAAGAATATTGTCTCTTTTTATGCAACATTCTCTCTGGGACCATTATGCAGAGGCATTAAGAAATTCTGTGTGGTAGATTATTCAGCAAATATTGTTTGACAGCCAACTGTGCATATAGTATTCTGCTAGGTGTTAGAGAGGAAACAAAGAAGCATAATACTCAGTTCTCTCCCCCAAGGATCTGAGTCCACTGACACAGATAACATAGATACATAAAAAGTTAAATTATAATGTCACAAGGCAGTGTATAATTATCTGCCAAATGACTGGTACAGACACGAGAACTACAGAAATAACAGAAAGAGGGAACTCACTTTGGGGTGGTATAATCATAAATATAGCTTCTTAAAGATTGAAATGAACATCGAAGAGAGCTGAAATATCACATTCATTCAAGGTCTGTTAGAAAGAGACATTTCACAGTTCTCTACATCCACAGTCCTCTGGGTCCTCCAAAAGCAAATCAACAACAACAACAAAAAACAGATATTTTTGAATTAAGGAAAAACAGAAACCTTGGGAAGGAACACATCAGAAATATGAGCATCAACAAGTTTAAACCTGTGTATAGCCAAGGTGCAAGGAGGCCAGAAATATACTAATAACTTCCATGTTCCTTTAGCATTTGAGTGTTTATAATTTGGGTGCACATGTAGCTATTCCGTCCACAGCGGTAGGAATGTTTGCCAGTCAACATAAGGACTTAGCAACTAGTCCGAGACATGGAGGATTGCAGTCATCAAGTTGAGAAAGTGCAAAAGCCTTAATCGAAGCATCCAGTCAACATAGGACACAATCCACTGGGGATCAAGGTGGGTATTTCTCCGAGAAACAGATAGCCTGTCCCTCTCTCCAGGTTCCTTGGCCCCTAAACGCCCAACCTTCTAATCACGATTCATGACCGGTGTCGAGGGGGTAGCAACGTGATAGAGTTACTCTACAGCTACTGCTAAAGGTTAGTCAAAACGGCCTCTTGAGTTTTATCTGGATTTAGTGTAAACCCATTTGCCATCATCGGACTGGCCCTGAGCAGGCTTTTGACTGGCTGGCCTTCCTGGCACACACCACCTCCAACATTTACCCTGCAAATGTCCTTCATTGATGTGTGAGGTGCGCGGACTCACTTGGTCTAGAGTGAGTGTAAACCTTAGACCGTAGTGCCTACCGGTGGTTGGTCTCTGGGTGGTGCTAAGGAAGATGAGGGCCCCAGGGAGACTGCACTTCTCCATGGAAGAACTGTAAGAATATACCCTCTAGCCTCTGAAACTAGAGGGCGCCAGCACCCCTCCAGACCCTTAAGAATTCAAAAGGTCCCAGTGAAGATTTTCTCTTTCTGGAATAAATCAGTGCTATCTCAAAGAAAATATTTTTGACAACCACCAGAATTCTAGTAAGGTTAAAAAGAATTGTACATTTTGATAATGCTTTTTAAAAAAAGTCCACGTTAACGATGTGACTTTGTGTATGTTACTTATCTTTGGGTTGTCATTTCCTTGCTAAACAATAAAAAGGTCAGATGAGATGGTCCTTCAGGTCCATCCTAGGTTGAACAGTCTATGAACTAGAAGGGCTATAATGATCAGTTTTTCAAAAGTTAATGAAGAATAATCACATCCTCGATCTCAAGCTGTCGATAAAGAATAAGAGACTCATGTTTTAACCAACCAATAAGTCTATAAAATAATTCAGTGATCTAGGCTCCTAACCTATCTCTGGCTCATACAATATTTTCTCTCAAAGAACCAAGCAAGATCCCTGGATGTACTGTGACAAATCATGGTTGATCCACCGAGGTCTCTGAGCGCACATTTAGGAAGGTACCGGCAATGGTTATGGTGGAGACTATGTTTCTCATGCTGCGTCTGATCCCAACGACACACGTTCCTACAGCGAGTATCAGCATCAAGGGAAGTCAAGCTGCTCCCCGTCACGTGGGTCTGCACTGCCTTCAGTTCTTTCCTCTGGTCAGATCTCGAATGCCCATGATGGAACTAGATGTCTCTCTACACCTGCGATTCTCATTTTATTTACAGTGGCCACAGGATCGATATCTCCTCCCCTGGAAATAAAGCTTTCTACTTTGCATTGGAATTTATCTTCAATAGCTGCTGGAAATCATTATCACACAATAATGTTCTCTTCACTACTCATGTTATCTTTTCAGCTGGGCAGATCGCCAGGCATTTGACTGCCTGACACCAAGTCCATTTGGTGCACGACAAAAATAAAACCTTATATTGCCTAGAAATAACACGAGAAACACTCATCATCCAGCCAGGGATGGTTGGGCTACTTTCTCTTTCTGAGGAGTTGTCAGAACTCATGTAAATCATCCAGGGCTTTTGCCTACAGTCATGAGCACACTCTCATTATGTGTGTATAGCAGGCATGAAGAATAAGCTTTGGAATGGACCTAAGTGATTATGAATTCCAGAGGTGAAGTTATGATGTCTAAAAGACTCTGTGCCTACAGCTATATCGGGGCTTGGCTTATCTTTACTTGGATTCATTGCTACTAATGTCGTTTCTGTTAAATTCAAGAACATTTCTTGAGATCCTACCAGGTGCTGAGTACTGATCTAGGTACTTGAGGTGCACCAATGAATACAGCATTCCTCCCTGGAGAAGCTGAACTAATAAAGTGAGGCAAAAAGACATACACAGAATGCCTGCACAATGTGATGAGACATGTGAACAAGATGTTGGCAGAGGACTGATGACGAACACTGCATCCTAGTTATGAACTCAGGGGAACCTTCTCAGAGGAGGTACCATTTGAATCAGATGCCTTAAAGCAGAGCAGCTGGAAAGAAAGGAAAGGATGGTTCAGAGGACACCCCCCTATGGGAACATCACAAGCACATTCAGAGGTAGATGGGTGCTGAGTCAGGACTGGTGAGTACAATATCTATAAGAAGGTCTGAGTCACTAGAGTTTAAAGAAAGAGTGATGGCCTCTACTTCTCCAATTACCAGGGGGTGTTTTATTTTGGATACACTGCAGCTGATGTATCTATTGGACATGGATTTGGGTGTGCCAACCTATAGCTGGAAATACTTTGATTACATTCAAGTAAGGGGTCGGAGTCAGAGATGGTAACATGGGCAAACAGTGAAAACCTCGGAAATGGATGCGATTTCCCATGGAGAGGGCTAGCAGCTTTGGGTCAGGGACAGAACCAAGGTTTAAGGGGTTAGCATTGGCGGGAAAGTGCACACAAGGAGACAAAGCCAGAACAGCTGGAGCAGCATGAAGAAAACCAAGCAAGGAAGCAGTGTTGCAGAAGCCACAGCTGGATGGAGTCTCAGCAAGGGGAGAGGTGTCATCATTTGAATGCAGTGGTGAAATAAGCACTTGGATTTGTGCAGAGTTTGGGAAGTTTGGCCAGAGCAGTTTTAACAGAAGTAGCAGTTGGAATATAGATTCCAGTTGATTAAGGAATGAATAGAAATGAGAAAGTATATTATACTCCAAAAAGGTCACTTAAGAATGAAATTAATGGACAGAAAAAGAGAAAGAGAGGGAGTAGAGGGCTTGGGCTTGAGTTGTGTTTTGCAGGAAAAGCCAGTAGAGAACAAGAGGAGTTAGGGACCCCCAGCCACAAGAGATTACATAGCAGAGTCCAGCTCTAAGTGAAACAGTATTTTCAACAGCCAAGACAAATACAGGCCTAAGTCTAGTATAAGCTTTCAGGCAACCCTATCTCCAGCCTGGACGTCTCTCCTGAGCCCTAGGTTCATATATACGGTTGCCTACTTGGCATCTCCACTCGAAAGCCTAGTGGTCATCAAAACCTTACATGATCAAAATGCAACTTCAGATTCCCCACCTCCAGCTCCCAAACCTGTTCTCCGTCTTATCTTCCTACTTCACTCCAGGTCCTCCAACAAAAACCGTGGGGTCCTTCCCGTCCGCTCTCTTCCTCTTGTACCCAACATCCAATCTACCAACCGATCCCCGTGGCTCTACCCGCGAAACAGATCCAGAAAATGGATCTTCTACGTCATCCCCACTTCTATCCCATGGTCAAAGCCACCATCATCTCTCATCTGGATACGGCAGCACCTCCTTACTGTTTTTCTTGCATCCAACTAGACAGTCTGTTCTCCTCAGGTTCCCAGAGTTAGTCTTTGAAAACAAAAGTCAGAACAAGTCACTCCCTGGCTCAATATCCTTTAGTGACTTCCCTTCACATAAAGAGTAAACGTCAAAGACTCTCAGTGGTCGACAAATTCCTCCCCGGTTGTGGCAGACTGAATTATTGGGCTTGGCTCTTACTCTTTCCCCAACCGCTATGGGCAGGGTGCACTTTCCTGCCTGTCGACGTGGGGCTTGGCCATGTGACTCGCTTTGGTCTGTGGGATCTTAGGAGACAGAATGTGATCAGGCTTGAGGCATGCAAAGTGCATGGGTGGTTAGGCTTTACTCTTGTGCTCTGGACTCTGGTGGTCTCCCTGAAGAAGAGATCTGGGGGTAGCTTCTGGACTCTGGGGAGAAAAGATTTGGGGGTAGCTTCCCTCGTGGCTCAGTGGTTAAGACTTCACGCTTCCACTGCAGGGACTGCAGGTTTGATCCCTGGTTGGGGAAGTTCCGCATGCTGCGAGGTGCGGCCAAAAAAAAAAAAAATTTTTTTTTAAATAGTAAATAAATAATAGGAAAAATAAATGAATGAACATGAGTGGAAGAGGCTTGAGCCTAATTTGCTGTCTTCAGCCACTGCAGCCAATCCGCAAACCCAAAAGTGAGGGGGAAAAAGACACTGTTGTATGTCCCTGAGTTCTATTTGCAGCACTGCTGTGGCAAAACCTCACTCGTGCAATGATCTAGCCTCCATTACCTCTCAGCTCTCAACCCCTCCTCCCTCTCCCTCCCTCGCTCTACCTAAGACATCTGCCTCTTCTCTTTCCTGATTCCAAGCACCCTCCTGCCACAGGGCCTTTGCACATGCAGCTCCCACTCCCTCCTCCACAATATCCAAGTGGTCTCTTTCTTCACTATCCTTCAGGTGATATTCAAATATCATCTTCACAAAGAGGTCTTCCAGGACCCCTACCTGCAGCCCTCTCTTACCCTTTGCCTTGGTTTATTTTTTTCCATAGTACTCCGTAATACAACAGACATACTATACATTTATTTATTTTTTAGCTTATAGGCCAGAGCCTATAACCTACTTTTGCACATGCAGTCTGCTCAGTAATCAAAGAAACATAAATTTAGATTCCCCTGCTGACTTTCAATTCCCCCTATCCTACAGAGCAGTGGTTTTCCAACTGCTGTATATGCACCATGAAGTGATATGTGGGCTGCTTCTACGAGATAAATGGACAGATTCTATATAAATAAAATATATTTAATTTTACTTAGGTTGAGTAGATGAGCTGGGACTTGAAGAGTCCCTGTTGAGAAGGGATGGTAGAGAGAAGCATCAGGAAGCAAAGCAGGCAGGGTGCTCAGGTGCAAATGGTCCCAGTCACCTCCAGAGCCCTTGAGAGCTGCTCTGTGACTGATGTTTACAATCATGACCTTAGTAACAAAAGAAGATAAATGGTATTCTCTACGCTTTGCTCACTAAGACAGAACAATAATATATTTTAGAAAAAGAACTCTATCAAAAAGGACTGTAATGTTTTAAGTTCAATTTAAAGGATGATAGCTCAGTGATATGACAAATTCATTCATGTGGAACACTGCTGGGACCTCATAAATAAGACTTTCTTATATAAACATAAGGATTTGCAATGAGTTTGCTGATTATTCTTTCCCCATGAATAATGGGAGGAATTGATTTTATACCCACTCCTCTTCTCTGACCCACCGCTTCACCCTTATGTGGTTTCCTCTTTTTCTCTTAAAAAGGCAGTTTGTGATAAGATAGTTTATACTCTATTTCTTACCTTTCCCCTGCTAAAGGCCCATATGATTATTTTCTGCCTGATGGACTGCACGGACCGAATAGGTTGAGTGACAATTAGTGGAGCAAACAGAACGCCTAGTTTCCCGTCCAGCATGGAAGTGATTGCTCCCATCACACAACAAGCAAAAGGCTGAGCAAACTGAGCACCAACAACTCTCCTTGGACCCATCAGACAACTAAGGTCACAGGACAAGGTGCTGCCCGAAACTGAAGGGACAGACAGGTGGGTACCGAGGATCACAACCTACAGGGGGAGAGAACTGTGTGGGAACCAGTACTGGGAGAGGAAAACTTACACGGCTATCCACAAATCACTGGAGGTACAGTGTGGACAAGTTTGAAAGTTAAAAACTCCAGGGCCCCAGTGCTAGCGATGCTTCTACACACATTTGTCATGTTACCTCCAGGGGCCCCAGGAGGTTCTCACAATGAAGATCAGAAAAAAATCCCCTCATTTCCAGTAGGAGGAGAGGGAACACTGCCATATTAAAATACATCCAGAGCATCCTGTTCTTCTGAACAAGGCATGATCATATAAGAAACTATTTCACCAGCGTCTAAATGACTGGGGGAAAAGAAAATACCAAACTGCATCCCACTCTAGCCTTCCTATCTCACTTAAGGAAGAAGAAAAAACACAACAAAACTGAGAAGCAATTGTAAAGTTCACAGTCCAGGGACCCAGGCTCACTAAAGTACTGAGACCTAATCATACAGGTCTCAGGCTGCTTGCTCTCTTCTGCACCTTACCACCACATCAAAAGGGATCCTGTGTAGCAATAACAGGAGATTGAAATGGAAATAACTGTGCATCTCAGATGCTATTTAAGGAGTCTCTAGGGAAACCCAAAGACAACAGGGCATACAAAAACAAGGACACCAGGGGGAAGTTTTAACCGCTGACACCTATAGCTACAGCAAAGAGTAAATGGTGTTTAACCCCTAGCCAGATAAACATACAGCCATACACTAAAAACACCTATTTAACTCAGTTCTGTTTACCCCACACATCTTATATGGCTTTCAGCAAAAAAATTACAAGACATACTAGGACAAAAAACACAGTCTGAAGAAACAGAGCAAGCATCAGACTCAGATATGGCAGACATATTGAAATTATCGGATTGGGAATGTAAAACAACTTGATTGGTCCTATGTTTAGGTTTTTGAGAAACCTCCATACTGTTTTCCACAGTGGCTGCAGCAATTTACATTCCCACCAATTCCTCTCCTGGATATATATCAAAAACCAAAAACCAAAAACCAAAAACCAAAAACACTACTTTGAAAAGATACATGCATCCCAATGTTCACAGCAGCATTATTTACAATTGCCAAGCTAGAGAAGCAACCTAAGTGTCAACAGATAGATGGATAAAGAAGATGTGGTGTAATATATGTGTCTATATATATATATATGAATATTACTCAGGCATAAAAAAGAATGAAATAATGCCATTTGCAGCAACATGAATGGATTTGGAGGGCACTATGCTAAGGAAAATAAGTCAGATAGAGAACGACAAATACTGTATGATATCTCTTATATGTGGAATCTAAAAAATATAACAAGCTAGTGAATGTAACAAAAAAGAAGCAGACTCACAGATATAGTGAACAAACTAGTGGTTACCAGTGGGGAAGAGGGAACAGAGGAGGAGCAATATAAGGGTAGGGAATTAAGAGGTACAAACTATTACATATAAAATAAGCTACAAGGATGTATTGTACAACACAGGGAATGTAGCCAATATTTTATAGTAACTATAAATGGAGTATAACCGTTAAAAATTGTGAATCAGTATGTTGTACGCCTGAAACATATAATATCGTACATCAATTATACTGCAATAAAATATATATAAAATTAAAAAAATAAAACAACTATGATTAATAATCTAAGGGTTCCGAAGGCAAGTGGGAAACATGTAAGAACAGATGGGCAAAGTGAGCTGAGAGATGAAACCTCTAAGAAAGAATCAAAAGGAAATGTCAGAGATCAAAAACACCAGAAGAGAAATGAAGAATACCATCGATGGCTTCATCAATAAATTGGACACAGTGAGGGAGAAAATCAACAAATCTGAAGAAATGTCAATAGAAACAACTGAAATGGAAAGAGGAAAGATTTTAAAAAGACAAGAAAAATCTAGAAGGGTGGGATAGGGAGGGTGGGAGGGATACACAGGAGGGAGGAGATATGGGGATGTATGTATATGTATAGCTGATTCACTTTGTTATACAGCAGAAACTAACACAACAATGCAAAGCAATTATACTCCAATAAAGATGCTAAAAAAAAAATGAACAGAATATCTAAGAACCATGGGATAACTGCAAAAGGTGTAACCTATGTGTACTGGGAATACAGAAGGAGAAGAAAGAGAGAGAAAGAAACATAAGAAGTATTTGAATAATGACAGACAATTTCTCCAAATAAATGACAGACACCAAACCACAGATCCAGGAAGTTTGGAGAACACACCAAGCAGGAAGCTCAGAGAACACCTGAAAGTCTACACCAAGGCACATCATGTTGGAACTGCACAAAAGAAGCAAAAGTCTTGAAAGAAACCAGTGAGGGCAGGGATGGAGGAGCAAGGGTATGATGTACATCAGACTTCTCTTCAGAAAACATGTAAGTGAAAAGAGTGGAATAAAATATTTCATGTGTTATAAGAAAAGAACCACCAACCTCGAATCCTGTATCTAGCAAAATTATCTTTCAAAAGTGAAAGAGAAATAAAGACTTTCTCACACAACCAAAAACTGAGGGAACCAGTTGCCAGTAGACCAGCTTTACAAGAAGTGTTAAAAGAAGTTCTTCAAAGAAAAGGAAAATGACATAGGTCAGAAAACTTGGATCCATATAAAGTGGTAATAATTTTGTTTTCACATCTTTTATTGATTCGAGACATCCCTGTCAATCAGAGCTTCTGATCAGCATAAGACAATCAGCACTAACACAGCTGATGTTGTTCCAGCTGAAAACAAAGAAACTTGACACTTCAGTTTCATGTGCGTCCTCACCAAGAGGAAAAGAAAGACAGCCAGCAGGGTTCTGAAACTGTGATAATAACTGGAGGGTCTGCAGGGGTCTCTGGCAGGGACAACTGGGCAACTCCATATTTGTTCCAAGGCCAGGGACTAAATTGGAATAATTGTCCGGATGAGTTTATATTGTAAGCTTCATTCCCATTCTGCTATGAATACATCAGGAGGCAGGAGTGTGGATGAAGTCTAAGCAATTCAGACTTCCATGTCTTATGACCAGGAAATGGGGGTCAGAATGATCATGAATACGGGGCAATGGCCTCTACATTGCTAACTGTACCCTAAAATCATCTACTGCCTCTTTTTCCCAATCTGCTTTGCCCAAATCAATCCCACAATTCTCAGTACCATTTCCTTCCTGAGAAGTGAAAACAGAGACGCAACTGCCTTTCCCCATGACCCTTCCTCCCAATCAAAATCCAAGCTAAAACTGAACAAAGCAAAACCACAGCAAAAATAGCTGTCCTGTTCTCAACACCAATTGCTGCTGATAACATCTGTGAACTTTCAGCACTGGAATCTAGTCACACTCTGCAACACACACTAGGATTTTCTTCAGCACATTTACCACCATAGGAAAGCAGATGGCAGAGCTACTGTAGATAAAAGACCAGCAGTAGAAGGGAAATAAAATTGCCTCAGATGAAAACAGTAGAGAGAATCGCTGAACTCTATATTCTGGGCATTCCTTACCCTAAAGAGGAGCTTCTGTAACATGGGCCGTCAATGACCTAAGAGTCAGGGACCTCTCAGAAGTGGACCCCAGAATGGCTTGCATACATGACTATTTGCACTCCGGAGGAATGACACTCTCCGGGAGGTGGGGAGCAAGGTCATCAAGAGCTGCCTAGCAAGACTTCCTGACAATGTGGGGCAAGACGTTAACCCAAAGGACGCACTGGAGCTCCCAGTAGTAGCAATATTATTGGTATTAGCAATAATTACAATAATTATGAGCATATACACAACACTTTTGTATCAGCAAAATGCACTGCATTCATCATAATGATTAGCATTTGTACAGTACTTTGTATTTCCCAAACACGCTCTGCTAATTAATTAGATAGTGCTGGCAACATCTGTGGGCAAGAGTTACTACTCCCGTTTTACAGACACAAGACTCAGAGAAATAAGTTGACTTGCCCAAGGCCACAGGATGAGTCCATGACACAATCAGGATTCCATTTCTAAGTTCCCAAATCTCTATTTTTGTCTTCACTCTATGCAAAGCTGGGTGGTTGCTTCCACTTGAACGGGAAAAGGGAGTGCCTAGGACACGGAATGTCATCACTCCCATAGCCTTTGCCTGGCTATTAAGTGCCACCGAAGCCACATAGAATCTACTTCCATGGAAACCTACAGGGGGAAAAGCATTCCTCAAAAATCCTCCTAGGTCAGTGGTTCTCATCCTTGGCTCAGGCCATACCCCCAGTCAATTCAGTCAGCGTCTTCTGGATGTCGACCCAGCGCTCAGTACTTTTTAAAGATTGGCCACCTGGGCAATCCCAATGGGTGGCCTTGGTTGAGTGAGAACTGCTGGCCTAGAACAATGGCTCCAAACTTTAGGGAGCGTCGGAATCACCTGAAGGGCTGATTAAAGCACTGATTACTTGGCCCCAGTCCCAGAATTTCTGATACAGTGTGTCAGAAGGAGGGCCTGAGAATTTGCATTTCTAACAAGTTCCCAGGTGACGCCGAGGACCACCCTTGTCCCAGGAGCACACTCTCAGAAGCTCTGGTCTAAGGTATTTTAGATGCAGATCGAAAAAGTACCAAATTGCTTCCAAAGATCCCCTCAAGTCCGGGCACTAAGACTTGGACAACTAGACAGACTAATATCAGCATTTATGGTGTGGCAGACACTGGCCAAATCCTGGGCCCAGGGGAAGACTTCCTCCTCCAGTTCCTCTTGCAGGGAGTAGCTGACAGCACTGACTGACTATCAGACACCGGAACCTGGGGAGAAATGCCCTGAAACGTCCTGCTCCACCTTCCCGCTCTCCCACTGCCCAGTCTTCTAGCCCCCCCTTTCTCTGATCTGTGGCTGGATGTCATGGAACTCCAAGACCTCGGGGCCACCCAAGAGAAAGAACTCTGATCCAGGCGTCACCAGTTAGCTGAGAGACACTCGGTGTCCATGCAATCTGCTCCAGGCGGTAAAGGGGCTGAGAACTGACTTTCTTGAATTTAGCCTCTGTGATCTCAGGGCTTATTTATCTCCACAGCACAGCCTAGCCCATCCTGACACACACGTGATGATCAGTGCACATTGTTGTGGGTTGTTCGTAACGTGAGAAAGAGACCTAATGAAAATATTCAAAAGAAAGTGATAACCACATGCCTCAGAGGAGAGGATGTGACTGAGAATGTGACAACTTCAGGGCAGCCTAGAACAAACCCACCCCGGCATGTGTGCAGCCAGACCACATCTGGACAGTCCATTCCTGGTGAGGTGGCAGCTCTGGGTTGGCTCCACACAGGGCTTTCGGGACCAGGTGGGCAGGAGAAGAGGGGCAGGAACTGACCAGGGGACCATACCGACGGTGAAGGGCACAGCCTGGAGGTCTTTAGGAAAAGGAATAGATAAAAATGTTTTAAAACACACAACAAGTTCTCTTCTCCTCCCGTCTCTGAGTCTCTTCAATTCTAGCACTCACAATGACGCCGTTCAGTTCAGAAAAAAATCCTAAGCCAGCCTGTGGGACAGAGAGATGCTATTGGCGAGCAGACCCCACGAGCCTGGAGACTCGGAGAGCTGCGGATGTGGGTGGGGCCTGCTGTCTCAGAAACAGACAGTGGGGAAGGCGGCCCGGTCCATCCTCCAGGAAGGGGGAAGTCCTCTGCCAGGGTGTCTGTCCTTCTTCCAGGCCCAGCTGTGACCAGAGCGCCCAATTTCACAGCTGTTCAGTTTCAAATCGTACTTCTGTTTCCCAGCTGTAGTGCCATATTACTCGAGCTTGTTTGCCATCAGCTTTAATTAAGAGAGGTTTAATTTTCCAGCATTATTTTGGCTCCTCCCTGGCCCAACACCCACATCGAGATGCGGCCCCGCCCCAGCATCCACTAGGCACATGCCCAGTGAGTAACCCGGGAGATGCTTTCCCACAGCCCCCCTGGGACACGGCGGGCAGAGCTCCACACGTGACTTCAGTCTATGCTTAATGAGTCTTCCCTGCACCACGGAGCCTTGTAATAAAAGTCAGATTCCCCTCTGCAAACGCGGGTTCCCCTTTCATTTTCTACAGCATTTTTTTTTTTCCCAAGTCTTCCCACAAGCTTCACATTGAGACAGCCTGAGGAACTCAAACATGATTCCAATCTGATTATCCAACACGGCCCTATCAGCTGAGACAGCAACATTTATCACATTAATAGGAAGGATAGAAGAAAACTAGGATCCCATCCAATAGGAGCGTTTTTTAATCACATGTTGCACTGTCTCACAAATCCAGGTATCACCAGCAGAAGGTCTTAGCAGCCCCTGAATTGCAGCCTTCAAATCTTAAAGGACCACGATGCACATTTTCTTAGATTCTTCCCACTGTACGTCACTCAGTGCAGGCCTGGCATCCCGTCTTCATGGCAACTTCAGGGCTAAAACTGCCTGTGGAATCTTTGTCCTGAGTTGAACCAGTGACCTCAAGAGATGCTTGGACTGGGGACCACCACTGACTCCATCCTACTTGAAAAATGCAAGCCTCTGAGTTTACTTCACAGTCAAAGGTGGCATCTTGGAAGCTAAGTGGTGTAAGACTCTTAGGTGAGTTCATGGCAACTGACAGAGAGTGGAGACAGTGTCTTCTGCAGGGACTCCTGGGACTCGAGGTTTACGTAAACAAATTTCGAGAGCATGATAACACATGTCATGTGAACCCTGAAGAAACATCATCCAAAGTGACAAGTATCAAGGTCTGAGAACAGTACTAAACAAAAGCCAGTGACTCCTGCTGTGGCAGAGGAAGGAGACTGGTAAACACTCTGTCCACAAAAAAAATATAAAAGGGACGATAACGCTGAACAAAACGGACAGAAACAACCATCAGAGTGATGTGAACCTGAGCAAAGAGAACCACGTGAGAAGCACACATGCGTGGGAAGCTGCTGAACTTGGCGAAGACCTGTGGTCTCCCTGCTGTTTTGGCCGCGGCCCCACCCAGTCACTTGGAGGTTCTCCCAGGGCAGGGCAGGTCCTGAGGACGGGCTGCTTCCCTGCCGAGCTTTAAGGAGCTCGCCTGAGCTGGAGCTGTGGGTGACGCTGCTGTCGCTGTTGTTGGAAGAAGTGACACCTTCAAAGGCCGGAGGGAGGACAGTGACCCTACTGGAACGAGGCTTTGGTTGGGGAGGAGCGAGCACAGCCTGCAAGGTTCTCGAGTCAGCCGTGCACCCTTCACTGACTCTGAGCTGTGAACATGAGTGGAAGGGACACCCGGGGCCCCAGCAGGAGGTAAAACCAGGACAGATGTGGAAATGGCCTGGAATCTGAATGTGTTCCCCTGCCCCACCACACACAAATCTACCCGCAGAGGGCTTCCTGGCTTCAGCTGTTGGGGCACAACCTCTGTTCCATCACTGGCTGACAACTCAGCCCCACAGACCCAGAGGTGACCGTAGGAGGCTAGGTTGAAACACTAAAACAAAAGTATTTGTTTCAAAAAGCTGAGGAGAGATACTAGTCACGGCACACTGCCCAAAGGAGAAGACAGATTTTGCAGATTTTCCTGGCTGATTTACTAACCTAAGAAAGAAACAAACACAAAATAGTGAAAACAAGAACTCTCAAGTGGGGGGGAGTAGGATCCAGGATCCAGATATGTCGCAATATGTTTTCCAAAGTGTCCCTTATAAAAAATTATGAGATGCACAAAGAAACAGGAAATTGTGACTCATACAAAAAAGTACGCAATAGAAACTCTGAGTGTCCCCATATGTTGGGTTTAGTAGTCAAAACTTCTAAGAAGCTCTTACAAATATGTTTAAAAAAATATAGAAACCATGTCTTTACAATTAAAGTATGACAACAGTAAATCAGTAAATAGATTTTCAAGCAGAAACTGAAATTATAAAGAACCAAGTGCAAACTCTGGAGTAGAAAAGTATATCATGAGAAAGTGAAAATTTAACTGGAGGACTCAATATCAGATTTGAGATGACAGAAAAAGGAATCATTGAACTTGAAAATGGATCAATAGAAAATATCCAAACTGAAAAACAGAGGGGGAAAAAAGATAGAGGAAACTTGAACAGAGCCTGGAGTACCAACATACACATAATGGTAGTCTTAGGAGAGGAGGGAGAGAAAGGAGCAGAAAATATATTCAAGGAAATAACTGGGAGGGAATTCCCTGGTGGTCCAGTGGTTAGGACTCCATGCTTTCACTGCTGAAGGCCTGGGTTCAATCCCTGGTCGGGAACTAAAATCCTGCAAGCTGTGCAGCGTGGCCAAAAAAAATAGAAAAATTAAAAAGAAATAGCCATTATATAATAAAAAAAGAAGAAATAACTGGGAAAACTTCTTACAGCTGATGAAAAACATTAATCTGCATATCTAAAAATTTCTACAAATCCAAAGCAGGATAACTACAAAGAGATCCACACCTAGACACATAATAATCAAACTACTGCAACCAAAGAGAAAGAGAAAATCTTGACAGCAGCAAATCCTTTTGCTGACAGGAGAGCAGTGATAAGGTTGAGGCTGGCCTCTCATCTGAAATGATGGAGGCCATGGCAGGGGGAAGACACATTCAAAGTACTGAAAGGAAAAAATATATATATAGTTAACCAAGAATTCTCAATCCAGAAGAACTCTCCTTCAAACGTGAAGGTGAAACACAGACATTCTCAGATAAATACTTTGTTGTTAGTTGACCTAGCTTACAAGCAATACTAAAAACAGTCTTTCAGGATGAAAAGAAATGACCAGATGGTGACTTGAATACACAAGGAGAAATGAAGAACACAAGAATTGATACATATAAACATCCTAGAAACACAGAATCATATAAACATCTCTATAAATATTTTCTAATTTGTTCTCTAACATCATTAAAATATAAAAATGAATAAAGCAAAAATTATTATATTTTATTGTGTTTATAACATATATAGATAGAATATGTCTGACAATAATATAGCACAAGAAGGGGGGAAGAAAATAGAGATTTAGTGGAGCAAGTTTTCTATATTTTACCAGTTTAGTTAACATTAATCTGAAGTAGATTGTGATACTCTAAACTGAATCATAAAATCATTAGAGCAACCAATGAAAACACAATTCAAATATACAGATAAAAATGTCAGTAGAAGAATTAAGGTAATACATTAAAAATATTTAATATAAAGAAGTCAATTTAAAAGAAACAGAGGAACTTAAAAGGCAAGAATCATAAAGAAAACAAAGAGCAAAATGTCAAATATAAATCCAACCATAAAAATAATTATAATGAAATTTAAATGGCATAAATATCCCAATCAAAAGTTAGAGATGATTAGATTGGATAAAAAAATAAGTTCCAACTATAATCCATCTAAAAGAGAAACAGCTTAGATTCAAAACTACAAACAGGTTGAAAGTAAAAGGACTAAAAATATATCATGCAAACAGTAACCATAAAAAAAGAAGGCATCCAGATTGGTAAGGAAGAACTTTAATATCAGGCAAAACAGACTTTAAGACTAGAAACATTATCAAAGACCAAGAGGAACATTTCATAATGAAGTTCATATAGGATATATTTCATGAAGGGTCCACATATCAGGAGGATATAAAACTTATAGATATATATGTACCTAAAAAGAGAACCTCAAAACACAGTAAGCAAAAGCTGACAAAATTGCAAGAAAAAAATAGACTAATCAACATTTAAAGTTGGATATTCCAATACCTCACTCTCAATAATTGATAGAACAGCCAGAAATCTTAAGCAACACTATCAATCAACTTGACCTAAAGATGTATCTTGAAGACTCCAACCAATGTCTGTAGCAGACATGTTTACTTCAAATGTGCATGGAATATTCTCCAGGACTCAGTATATGGCGGACCAAGATAAGTCTCAACGTTTAAAAAGATTCAATCATGGAAAGTATGTTCCCAATAATGACATAATTAAACTATAAATCAATAAAAGATCTGGGAAATCCCCAGATATTTGGAAAGTAAGCAATACACTTATACATAATGCATGGATAAAAGAAGAAATAACAAGAAAAAGTAGAAAATACTTTGAGCTGAATGAAAACAAAAATACAACACATCAAAATTTTTGGGACACAGTATAAGCAGTCCTTGGAGAAAAATTTATAGCTGTAAACATCTATGTTAGAAAAGAAGAAAAGTCTCAAATCAATAACCTAACTTTATACCTTAAGAAACTAGAAAAGAAGAGAAAACTAAATGAAAATTAAACAGAAGAACAGAAATAATAGTGATCTGGAGAAAAGTCAATGAAATAGAATGAGAAAAACAATAGACAGAGCCGATGAAACAAAAATTAGTTATTTGAACGATCAACAAAATTAACAAATCTTTAGTTAGAGTAACCAAGAAAAAAAATCCCAAAATCTAATAAAAGGACATGGTCCTACAGACCCTAAGATTATATGACTATATATAGATTAGAAGGAAATATTATTAACAATTTTATGCCAACAAATTAGACAATTTAGATAAAATGGACAGATTCTTAGAAAGACACAAGTTACCAAACTGACTCAAGAAGAAATGGAAAATATGAACAGAACTAAATCAAACAAGTAAGTAAATAATTAAAACTCTCCCCACAAAATAGCACTGTGGTTTCACAGGTGAATTCTATCAAATATTTTAAAAGGAAAAATATTAATTCTTCACAAACTCTTTTAAAATATGGAGAAAGACGGAATACTTCCCAGATCATGCTCTGAGGCCAGTATTACCTGATATCAACTCCAGACCACCCCCAAAAAAGTCACAAGAAAAAAAGCACAAAAACTACATATAAATATCCTTCATGAACAGAAATGTAAAACTCTTTAACAAAATATTAGTAAACTGAATCTAGCAATACATAAAGAGAATTATATACCAACACCAACTGGGACTTATCACAGGAATGGTAACTTGATATAATATCAAAAAATCAATTAATGAAATACACCGTGTAATAGAATAAAAGGAAAAGCCACATGGTTGTCTCAACAAATGATGAAAACACATTTGATAAAATTCAAAACCCATTCATGATAAAAAAGAAAACTCTCAACCAAGAGGATTATAAAGAAACATCCTCAACCTGACAAAGGCAACTATGAAAAATCCACAGCTAACATCATTCAGTAATGATGAAAGACAATGTTTCTCCCCTACGATCAGAAAGAGGCAGGATGTCCAATTCTGACACTTCTATTCAACACTGAGCCAGAAGTTCTACTCAGTTAAAAGAGAGAGGAAAGAAAGAAAGAAAAGAAAGGAAGGAAGGAAGGAGAAAGAAAGAAAGAAGAAAAAAAGAAAAGAAAGAAAGGAAAGAAAGGGGGAGGGAGGAAGGGAGGGAAGGAGGGAGGGAGAAAGAGAGAGAGAGGAAGAAAGGAAGGAAGGAAGAGAAAGACATGAAAGACATCTAGATTGGAAAGGAAGAAATATAAAACAGTCTTTATTATCAGGTGATAGAACCCTGAATATAAAGATTCTAAAGAATCCACAAAGAAACTATCAGAACTAATAAAGAATTTTGCAAGCTTGTAGGAAACAGCATGGACAAACAAACATGAATTGTATTTCTGTATACCAACAACCAACAAGCCAAACATGAAACTCAGATAACAATTTCATTCCCAATAGTATAAAAAAGAATGAAATACTTAGGAATAAATGTCTACCCTGAAAACTATAAAACAGTGTGGAGAGAAATTAAAACAGATCTCAATAAGTGGAGAGACAACCCATGTTCATGGATTTGAAGACTAAATACAGTCACGATGGCAATTCTCCCCAAATTGATCTATAAATTCAATGTGATCCCTATCAAAATCTCAGCAGTCTGGTGTACACTGACAATCTGTTTCTAAATTATATATGGAAATGCAAAGGATGTGGAAGAGCAAAAGCAATTTGGACAAAAGAAGATCAGCGTTGGAGGACTTAACACTACCTGATCTCAAACTTACTGTAAAGTCACAGTAATCAATAATGTGTAGTACTGGTGCAAGGACAGGCATTTAGATCAATGGAACAGAACTGAGATTCCAGAAATAAATCTCATTTACAAGAAGAAAAGAAGAGGCATAAATCCCATATATGGTCAGTTGAATTTTGACAAAAGTGCTAAAATAATTCAATGGGAGAAATAGTATTTTCAACACATGGAGCTACAACAGTTGAATATTCACGTGAACACAAGTGAATGTAAATCCTTACTTCACATCATACACAGAAAATAACTCAAATTGGATCACAGATCTAAATATAAGAACCAAAACCCTATGATACTTCTAGATGAAGAAGAAGTTCTTCATGACCTTGGATTGGGCAAAAAGTTTTTAGAAATAATAGTAAAAGATCCGTAAAAGAAAAAAATGATAAATTGTGTTTTATTAAAACTACTGTTAAAAAAACAAAACAAAAAAACCCCACCACTCAGGAAATAAAAAGACAAGCCAGACATTGGGAGATAATATGTGCTAATCATGCACCTAATAAATGACTTGTATCTAGAATGTATAAAGTATTTTTACAACTTAATAAGAACAAAAACAGCATGAATAAGAAATCATCAAAAGATCTGACTAAACACTTCACCCACGAAGATATATGAAAGGCATTAAGCCATGAAAAGATGTTCAACATCATCAGTCATTAAGGAAATTCAAATTAAAACCACAAGGAGATACCCCTTGTGGTTTATACACCCCCTAGAATGGCTATAATCAAAAAGAGGTAAAACAAGTGTTGGTGAGGATGTGGAGAAGACGGAGAGCTCATAAATTGTTGGTGGAAATGTAAAATGTTACAAGCATCTTGGAAAAAAAATTGGCAGTTTCTTTTGAAGTTAAAAGTAAACTTACTATATGACCCAGTGATTCCACTTGCAGGAATCTCCACAAGAGATATGAAAACATATATTCACATAAAGCCATGTACGTGAATGTTCATAGCAGCGTTATTCATGATATCCCAAATCTGGAAGCTATCCAAATATCTAACAACTGGTGAATAAATAAACAAAATGTGTTATATCTTTATAATAGCATACTATTAAGCAATGCAAAAGAATGAATTACATGATACATGCTACAACATGGATGAACCTCAAAAACAGTATGAAAGAAGCCAGATGCAAAAGCTACATATTCTATAATTCCATGTATACAGAATATCTAGAAAAGTTAAATGTATAGATACAGAAAGCAGATCAATGGTTGCCTTGAGCTGGAGGAGGTAAGGCGGGGAGCTGGATAAAAGAGATTAACTGCAAATAGGCACAAAGGAACTTCCTGCAGGGATTAGAAATGTTCTAAAACCGGACTGTGGTGATGGTTACAAAACTCTATAAATTTACCTAAAAATAACTGAATTTTATACTAAAGTGAGTGAATTTCACGGTGTGTAAATTACATCTTAACAAAGCTATCACAAACAACAACAGCAAAATAACAGTGAGCTGAACTCTTCACTCAGCTCTACCCTGAAGTCAGGTGTTGGCAACTATTCCTCTCTGCCCCAGCGGAGGAAGAATGCTGGCCCTGTTGGAGACAACTCCCATCACACTTTTTCTAGATCCTGTTTATTCCTGACTCTCTTTGTTTCTCCCAAATCCTCCACTAGCTGCTTCCTTTTCCTACTAAGTAAGTGTCTTAGAAGAATGGTCTGTGATAGACTCAGCCATTTCTCACTTCTCATCCCACAGCTGGCTTCAGTGGGGCTCCTCCACATGAGAGCAAGGCTACTCTGGTCCACGACAGTCTAAATACGATGGCTAACAGATGCTTTGTAGTTCTTCTTTAATACATCCCTTCTGAAAAATGTTCTCTTCTAGGCCCATTGACCCCACTCTCTCTGGGCTTTTCTCTGACTCTCAAAGCCATTTGTCAGATAAGCTTCTCTGAGTCTTACCCTAAATCTTTGGGGTACCTTCCTTGGTCCATTCCCTACTAACTTAACACATCCTCCTTTTCAAAAGACCTACCACAACTGTTGATGACTCCCAACAGGTTGTCTTTAGGTGACTCTCACTTCTGAGTTTCAGGTCTATCGGTCACCAGCTCTCTGAATAATCTGATATCTCATAATCACTCTAAACACAGTGGGTCCAACATTAAATTCCATATTCTTCCTCACAGGTGTCTTTCTCCTTCTCCTTCTGTATCTCTGAAACTTTTCCATATTGTTACCTAAGAAGAAATCTGGAAGCTGTTTAGCAGCCCTTTCTCTCCCTGATCCCTATGCTAGGCTGTTCCCAAGTCCTAGCCTATCATTTCTAGGTTTTTATTCTATCTTCTCCTTTCCACCCACCCCCGCCCCCTTACTGGCCTCATCGTTTTTATTACTGTATCATAGTAATATGATGGCCTTAAAGTGTCATTTTAGACCTCTTTCTTAAATGAATGAATAAACCATTCAATTAATCAAAATAAAGAGATGTTAAAATTTAAAAAAACAACAACAACAAATGGAGGCCAGCCTTGAAAATTCCCTAGCTTATTTTGCAAGACGAATTTGACTTGGGTCATTTCTTGCTTATGCCCCTGGAAATCATAAGCAAAACTTAACACTGTTTCCCAAGGTTGATATCAGGTAACCACTAACCAATTCCCTATCATTTAAGAAAATTCTAATATGATTACCAATCACTGTGAAGAATAAACAGTCACTGCTTTCTCGCTATAAAAGCTGTTTTATAACAATGTACCCCTGAGTCCCATCCCATGTTTTGGTTTGAAGATTCCTGTTTTACAAACTGTCCATTTGTTGTGTGCACAATAAACTTTTATAAATTACCACTTTGATATTCATTGGTTTTACTTTTCTTATTTCTGAACTTTTGACAGAGAAGAAAGAAGTCAAAATTCTAAGCAAATGTGCTATAATGTTGGCAAACAAGGTCCTATATGTGCTTTAACAATTATGAAGCCCTGGTTAGTACTGGTTAAAGGGAAAAAATATTTAGAAGAGTCCTGTGCCTTCTTTATCAACATACGCTTTCACCTTTGGTCTTCTATCTTACCCTCTAAAAAACTCATTATCTCAGATTGTGCTAATTTAAAATTCTCAGTAACATGGAGATGGGCTGGGCTTAAGTCCACTTTTGCGTTTATGCAAAAAAGCATTGATTAATTACAGTGGGAATGACAAGACAACTACTTGACAACACTGTGTTAGCCATTAATTAACTTTATGTTCTTGAAAGTAATAAAACTGCATTTCTTTTAAAAGGCTTTATAATTAGTCTGAACCACACAATTTAACACTTAATTATACACCAGCTTCTATTGTTCTCTAATTCCTTCCTTTCTTCCTTTCTCTCTCTCTCCTTCCTTCCCCGACCCCATCTTCCACATACGTGTACGGGATGATTACACAGCACAGTAACTGTTCCTGCCACTCCTGAAGGGTACAGATGAATCAAGGGGCATCAATTCTCCCTCATGGAACGTCCTGCTCAGGAAGGAAGATGAAATCAGTACATAAATGGCTATATTATATGGATGAAAGTGATTAATTACGTTAAGGAGTTTTAGATAAAAATCTAAAGTGCTGAGAGAATTCCCATGGAAGAAGTGATTACTTCCAGGCTGATGGGGAGCGGGAGTTGGGGTAAGAGAAGTCACCCGTAGAGATGCGGACGGGAAGAAGGCAATGCAGGCTTGGGAAGGCACAGACACACACATGCAGGAAAAGGTAGGGCCCACATAGAAACCCAGTGATGCCCAGAAAGAACATGAGCTCTGTAATCAGGTGCATCTGGTTTGGAACAGTAGCTCTGCCCCTTGCTAGCTGGCGTAACTTCGGCCAAGTTGCTTACACTCCCTGAATCTCAGTTTTCTCAACTTTGAAACGTGTATCATAATATACGGGTCACAAAATTATTATGAGAATTAACTGGGATAATGCTCATAAAGCTCAGGTACCTTGTAGATAATACAAATGTAAATCATCCATGCAAATATCCTTTTCTTACAAGTAAAAACAGCATGTTAAATAGAAACACCCCTGCTGAAGAAACAACAGGACAAATGTTTAGGGATCACTCATCCAGTTCGTGGTGAGGCACTTATTTGACCTCTTTGCCATCATCTGTTTTCTGTTCCTTAACAGAGATGCCTGATCCCTTCCATTCTAGAGCACTGCAAGCGCTCAGGTCACTTCAAAAGAGGTCGCTTTATTAAAAGTCATTTACTTATACCTCAAGAAAATGTTAGAAACACTGTGAGCAACTGTTGTCCCAAGGAGTTCCTCATCTCCATTGATGTATTTATTTTTTCAAATCACAGGATCATCATAGAGTTTTCACTAGGGATGGTTTCATTTAGTTCTTCACATATTTATGGAATAAATTTTATAAATCATAGAACTAGTTACTATGTAGGATACCAGTCATATAAGAAGTGGTTCCATGCTTGCTGAGGCTTATAATTAAGCAGGTATACAAACGACTCACTGCCAGATGGTCTGCATAGTGGTAATGCCCACGTGAGATATATAAGCATTAGGTCACTTCCCATCATAGACTGAAGACCAAGATCTTTTAGAGGTTACATTTAGACAAGTAACTGAGACTAAGAAAAGTCTAAGGGTCGTATCTAAGAGCTGGGGTTAGAACCTGAGTCTCTTAGCCACAACTAAATGATACTTTCGTTAGGGAATTCTTAAGAGGGTCAGCATGTGGCCATCCTTTTGAGAAAACTGTGCAACTTTGATAGACAAAAATAAAGGATGGAAAAGTTTTACTTACAGGAAGACAAAAAGATACTGGGCAAGTCTCAAGCTGGGGGAACTGAACGAGGCCCCTTCCATGATAGCTGGGAGTACCACCCAGCTGCCATGAAGTGAAGTCGAGTGGAAGACAAGACGAGAAGAAGTACAAGTGGGAACTTAACAGGGAGCCTCAAATGCCAGGATAAGACAGGGATGGCCATTGAAGGGGAAATTCATTGAAGTTCGCTCAAGGAGAGAATAGACACGATCAAGGCATTCTTTCAGCACAAAGAACTATACCCGGCCACAGAACAGATGGGAGGTTTTAGACTGGAAATGAAGAAATGAGTTAGGACACCATTCTAGCCATCCAAGTATGAGGCAAGTCGTTGGGAAGAGCAGTGGGGGCTTCTGAAGGAAATCGACCTTTGTACTGTATCCATCATCCCTATAACTTCATAACTAGATCCGTTAAGTGGGTGGTCTAACCACAGAGAAACGGAATCCTTACCCTCTTCCTTTGATATCTGAGTGACCGAGGTGAGCTGGAAGTTTGGGGCTGCAGCGGTATCAGACACTAGTTGAATTTCAAATGCTCGGGGTTTTTGTTCCATGTATTTTATAGGAAAATGTTATTTCTGAAACATGCAGACCCAAATAGATAGTAAGTACAAAGCTAGCATGATTAGGTACTATGTGAAAGCCATGGCAAGGATAAGCATTTGGATTTTCTAAAAATTCCAGAATTATCTGTAAGGACATTTACAGTCTAGTTACTGGCTTAAGAAGCCAGCCTGCCCCTTTTCTTCCCTCCTGCCGTGCAGATTTGGTACAGGGTGCCTGCAGTCAACTCAGTGACCCTCCACAGCCACCTGAGCCACATGGCCAACAGTGAACGCAGAACAAAAGGGTCAACCCTCCTGCAGCGTGATCCCTTCAATACCAAAACACGCCCTCTCTTTTCCATCTTTCTTTTCCTCTATGAACTGGCGTCATGATCACCTTCCCACAAAATTGAAAAGGCAAAACACACCGATGACGAATTTTTTTAATCACACATGTAATAACCCATCATGTCTCATGAAAAAGAAAGAGGTCAACAGGGAGGCAGTTTGGTCCAGGAGTTTAATAAAAGCACGCTTTCCTCATTAGGAATCTCATAATGCCTTCTTCCAAATGCAGAATGCAGAGCATAGCTCAGGAAAGCAATGAGTCAGACCCAGGGCTCTGGAGACATCACTGAGCACTGGTACCCCGTCCTTTCTCCCAATACGAGAACCAGGACAGCAGGGCAATGACACTGGCCTGGGCACAGCATTGGTGCCGAAGGGTCTCTCCTTCCATGTGGCTCTGCAGTAGGACCCCCTTCTCCCTCTCCCTGCTCACACGCTTCCTCTTAGCCCCCAGTCCGTGCTTTACACCAGCACATGCATATACACCTGGCAGATGCTTCCATGGGATTTGCCGTTCCAACCCCAAACCGTACCTGTGCTCAAAGACAGCCAAGTACACAGCAAGGAGCAGGTGAGAGAAGTCAGCGAAAATGAGGACACTTCCCTGGGCAGCAAGAATTAACTTGCGGGACCTTTGTAGACACAGGCATATTTCAGGAGAGCACACTGTGTGCGTAAAAATGCTTTTCAGAAACAAGCTTCCAATTGCAGCTTTTCCTAACAAAAGACCAGAAGACGGTGGGGGGGGACTTCAGTCAGAGGTAAAGCTTCCAGGCTGACAGGCAGAGGGAGGGCTGGGCAATGGGACAGCAGGACGCAGGCCCGGTGGCCACCTGCCTCACCGCGCCCATGTGCCCCTGCCTGCCCTTCTTTCACCACCCGGATTTCCACCCCGGTGTCCCGCTGGGGAATTCTCTCCAGTTACAAAACACGCCCTTACCTTCAGTCGCTCTTAATTAAAAAGGGAAAAGAAACTCCTAGGGCTCTGACAACAAGGGAAAAAAACAAGGAAAGAAAGAAAAGAAAAGGAAAAAGGAAAAGGGAAAGAAAAGGGAGAGCTCTTTGAGTTGGTGAAATCAAAGGGTCAGAGCCTGATGGGGCAGAAGAGAAGGAATGAATAGAACGTGGAATCGCCATAAATGGTTTCATCTTTCTGAGCAATGTGGGTTCTCTGAAATAGACATGTTTTTAGGGGAAAGGGAGGTGTCTGTAATGCTGGGGAGGAAAGACAGAAGGTATACAGAGAGGCTCATCACCCGCAACGCTGTCAACCGGTTCCCACTCTCCGTGCTCCCTGCACCAGCACCGTGGCTCATCCCCTCAACAAATATTTATAAAAGCCCTACCATGGACTCCACACCATGACTAACACTTTAACAGTCAGGAGTTGGGGGAAAAATAAATATACAATCAACAATATTGATAGTTCTAATTTCCTGTGTCCTGTCTGGGGTCAGCTATAATATCAAGCACTTGACGTTCACGGGCTCTTGATCCACACGACAGTCCTGCAAAGAGGGATTACCATATTCAACCTATGGATAGGAAACCAGGGCTCAGAAAGATGAAAATAATGATAATAAAATTAAAATATATAAGTCTTGCTCAAAGAGATTCATCCAGGAAGTGGCAGGTGTCAGAGCTGGAATTGAACCTCCCGTCAATCTTAGACCAGAGCCCACACTCTTCCCACTATTTCATGTCCCTGCTCCGTGGAGTCAAGGGAAAAATGGATAGATCAAATCCCAGCGCTCTATTTATTCTCACTTAGTACATTCAGATGGGCATTCTTGCCTCCTGACTCCAGGGCTGGGTGGAGTTTCCCCAGTTTCCTCATTTCAAATACTAAAGCCTAAAAAAACAAACCTCTAAAATCTGCGTTCGGTCCACTCAGTGCTTCCTTTTCTGCGCCCCATCTTCCATCCCTTCTTGGCCTCCCTTTTATCCAGCTTAACCCTGCCAGGATTATTCCTACCATCTCTCCCATCCCTACCTTTTCATGTTGCAGAGCTTTTTAGGAAAAAGGGCTCCCCCTCCCCATTACAAAGTCAAATTAAGTGCTTTAGCTGACCTAAGAATAAAACTGAGCTCTGTCGAACTCTATGCCTGACATTATGCCTTGCGATGTGTCCCAAATTCCTAAGACCTGCTACACGTACCAAAAAACCCCAATGTTTACAAAGTGAATGCAGATCAGGGTGGATGATTATTCCTTCACAAAAGGATTCACCATAGCCTTCCTTAAATACTAAGCTTCTCTGATGCACTTATGATGTGACTTGATTTTTTTCCCCCAGGGACATAGTCTTTGCATAAATAAAGCAAAGCGAACCGCAGTGAAAGGGAGCATCAGAAGTATTTGCCTGGAGACCTCAGGTCGTGGGCCAACTCGCTGAGCGCTTAGCCGTTGCCAGGCCCCAACCCCTTGCTGTCCTTCCTAACGTTTAGGGATGGGAGGCAGGCCCCGCTGACTGTCCTGGGGCCCCTGCTTCCGCTCACGGCCTGGCATCGGGCGCCAGTCTATCTGTGCTCACAAGCCATCCTGGTAGGGACTGCCACTATCCCCTTATTTCCATTTCACCAAACTGTCCTGAAGAATGCTGAGCCTCAAAAATAAGCAGACACTGTGCAGAGTAAGCCTTCAACCCCTGATTATCTTCTGCATCAGAATCAGACTCTGTAAGAGTCAGGATAGGTCAGGTCATGCTGAAATAACTAACAAGTGGAAAGTCTCAGTGGTTAAGATAACACAAGTGTATGTGTCTTTCACACTAGATGTCCATCACAGGTCAGCAGGTGGGACATACTGGGGGCAGGGCTCTTTATATCCACTCATGCAGGGACACAGGCTGATGGACCAGCCACAGTCTTACAAGCCATTGTTTGTCATGACAAGGGGAAGAGAGAGCTCTGGGAGACCCCACACTGGAAAGGAGATATTTAACCCACCCATCAGGGATACACGTCACTTCTGCTTGCCTCTCACTGTCTGGGACCAGTGGCATGTGCTCCCTGACAAAAGAGAATGTGCAATCCTTCCAAAGGAAATGCTCACGACGCAGAAAGCCCAACATATTCAGGGAGCAGTACTGATGATCACTGGGGGCCCACGGGGGTGCCCCAGGCTATCCTATGACCACAGAGCACAAGGTGCTTCAGATCCTGGGCCCCTGGAGAAGAGATGCATGCAGGGACTTCTAGATGACCTGGGCTGCATTCGTTCTGCGGGAGAAAGAGTCTTAGTATATCCCTGATTAGATCAGCCCCTTAAAGCCTCGTCCCCAAAGGAAACAACTGTAGAGGTCTCCTGAATCCAGCATAGGTACCTGGGCACACCCGCCCTGTGGGATGCCTCCTCCAGGGTTCTCTTGAAATGTGAGAACCAGGTCTTAGGTGCCTTGCTGGGGTTTCCAGTCCTACAGAATTTCCTTTGTCCTATGATGTTCTTGCAATAGAAGTTTTAATCTATTTCAAAGGGAGGCTGTCTTCTTCACATTCTCTTGACTCTTGTTGTTGGAATTTTTCCTCTTTTCTGGGTAGGATGAAGCAGGTTCTACTTACCAGATTTCTCCTCCTGCCACCAGCCTTTTCACAAGGAAGAAAAGAAACGCAAGCAAATCAAACTGTCTCTGTTAATTCAATGGCCATACCTCTCCCCTCAAGCTTTTTCACCATTTTGTGTTGAGAGATGCAGGTGCTAGGTCTCCCTGGGTGACTGGTTTATTTTCAAGCCAGGAAAAGACTGCAAGGTAGATTTTGTCAACTCCTACACATCCCTGAATGCTAACACCCAGCACTATTATAAAGGAGGTGTCAGGATGCATTAGCCAAATGGGACGAGGCTCTTGGAAGATCAGAACACCTGACCAGAAGAGAGGAAGGAAAGGGGCTGTGCTTCTGGCAGGAGCATAAGAAAATTACGCAAATATACCTCACTCATCTGCATTAATGGGGCCAGGTAAACACCGGGAACCGAAATATACAGATGGGGTTACAATCCTTTATTTTTCATTTCTTCAAAAAATGTATTTCTTGTTTAAAGTTGTTTTACAATTTCTAAGGAAGAGATGCATTTGTTCTCTTTAGGGAAACAAGAAGGATTTGAGTCAGAAAGACAGTTTGTAAATCTAGGTGTGCAGGTGAAATAGGTAAGGCGGGGACAAAGTCTGAGCACCTTTTCCCCTTTTAAAAAAGGGGGAAAAAGGCAAAGGAATATGAAAAAAAGAATAACACAGTGAACTTGCTGGACTGTATAAAATGCAAGTGAAAAGGGGGAAGGAAACCGAATTCCCACCACACACCAGAGTATTACATGCGATAGCTCATTTAACACACACAACGTATGTTCAATATCTCATGCACCCCTTCCCACACTCATTCATGCACTCGTTCATTCATTCGAAAAGAATCATCTGGGCTCCTACGCTCTGGCTGGTGCTATGCAAGGAATTGATGACAAAGAGAAAAATAGAGATACTGCCCTCAAGCTGTTTCCCATCTGGTGAGGAGCTAAGTTAGAACACAGAGACCGCGGGGTGAGGAAACTGAGATGCAGAGAGATGCATCTCGCCTAAGGTTTTCTAGATATTAATTAATTCAAGAGAAGATTCAAGCTCAGGTGTTTCTGACACCATCTAAACCCAAATGACCCCAACCTGACAGGCCATCAGAGTCAGCTGATGGAATTCCAGCCCCAGATGTGCAGAATTTCCAGGTTTGGGGCCTAGAACCCTTTTTTTTTTTTTAAAACGCCCTCGGTGACCCTAATCGTAGGATCAGCCACACCAGTGATGTCATTCCACAGCGTCATCCCCTCCTTCTTTAGCCCCCATACCATTCCAGCCATCATCAACAGCAGTGCCACATCAAAAGAAAAAAAAAAAAAAATAGGTCTGTTTCTCCCAAGTATCCTGTAGTCATTCTGGGCGGGAAGGTACAAAAGTAACTATTTTCATGGATGGGTTTACATATATCACCCATTCTAAATGTAACTATAAAAACTATCTCCATTTCAGACCTTAACTTTCTCTCCATGCTGCTCAGAGGACAACCAATAATGTCACTACTTAAAAGTCCCCAAGGAGAGCAGTCCTTTTATCTTACCATCCACAGCTACTTGAAAGCCGAATCAATCTCCAAAGTAGCCTGAACTTCACAGACTCTGAATGATTGTGATTCTACCAGCTGACACGATGCGTGTGTGTGTGTGTGTCCACGCACGCATGTTTGAAACTTCTTTAGAGCCAAAATATAGTGAGATTTATCATAGTCTGTTACAGAGGACACCAATCAAGGGGAATCACACTTCTATACTGACAATAAAGTAGCACAAAGACAACTGGCATCAATGATGAGGTGGGGACGTTAACTGGAAAGAGGGATCTTCCAAAACACAAACCCTAGGACGGTGCCTCACAAAGGGGTCTGGCCACAGGGGACAAACAGAAGTCAAAACCACCATTTTTTACTTAACAAATGAGACACATTTTTCGACAGATTTAATGACATTAAAAGGAAGGAGGGGATTTGAAGGAATTCAAATGGTGTTTGTATTTTGAATACACACACACACACACACACACACACACACACACACACACACACGCCTTCTCATAGAGACAGTTCAGAGAAGAGGTACAGGATGAAGTGACAATCCAAGATCCAGTGTGTCTTTTGCCACCATCACAACCCTGACACCCACCAAACCCCGTACACACAAATATTCTCTCTCCTTCCCTCCTCTATAATTCCAGTTGGTGTAAACATTCTAAATTATTTATATCTAGATTGAAGGCATCTTTTAGTCAGACTGGGACTAGAGTAATCAAAATATAACTGTGCTATAAATATGCTAATACCTCATGCTAATGTTTGATGAAGGAGACTATTAGACCCGAAAAATGAGGGGAGGAGCTCTGGGCCACCCAGAGGGTAAAGGATGCTCTAGAAAAAGGTCACAAGAGAACCTTGCGCTCACAGAGAATCTGAGTGGCTGAAAAACAAATTCTGAACAAGAAGCATCTTAGTGAAGCTAGCTCTGCAAGCAGCGGATCTGAGAAAGGAGCTTTCTAAGTTCAGGACTTGGTCTAAGTACTTTACATGAGTCAAGTGTACTTATTCCTCAACTTTATGAAATTGTTACTAGTATTTTCCCCACGAGTTAATATAGGCACCGAATGTTTACATAACTCACCCAAGATCACAGAGCAAGGAAGTGGCAGACTTGGGTCCAAACCCAGGCAATCTGCTGCCATAAAATTTAATAGATTGACTGAGATACTTGAGTAGAGGAATGATTCTGGAGAATCATTTCAGGTATTAAGAGAATAAAGGAAAGAAAAAAACATAAGTCTGTGCACACTAATGGTAGAAAGTTATGCAAGTAATGGCCAGAAGCTTCCTCGTTTTGGCAATAAACACAAAGGCACCGTTTCATTTTTCTGCAGGTGGTTTACAGAGTATTAACTGTATTCCCTTAGAAGAAATTGATACAGTAGGGTTTATCTTGGACCATTGCCACTCAAAACTCACCTTCTCATCCTCTTTGCCCAAAATTTTCCCTCCTGATATCCTTCTAATTCAGTTGCTTATCAGTAAACTCCCATTCCTGAATTCCCATTAAAAGATATAATATCTTGCTATAGTAATGTTCCAGATAGAAGAACTATTAAATGTGATAGCTTTTGCACAATAAAGGTGCCAGAAACAGCCCATAGGAGAAGTCTGGCCAACCCTATGTCACTTCCCTACTCCTACCTGTTGTGAATCCCTGTTGCCAAAGGGAAAAAGTCCAACACCCTTCAATCCGACATTTGAAGACCCTGCAGGATCTGAAGGTAGCTCACCGCCAGTCCCAGTTACCAGGCACTGCCATCAACTCTCTTCCCAGCATGTTTAATTTATTCATTCTCTCTAATGAAGATCTGGATTTTCCTGCCATTACCTTTTCAGTCAAATCTTTCAACCCTTGTAGACTCCACCTTCCCAGATCCTTCCCACCCTTCTAGGTTCAGTTTAAATTCACCTCCTCTATACCGCCTCCCTGGACCATCCATGTCTATGTAATTACCCTTGCCTCTACTTCCATAACTGTCCTTAAGACTACGTGACAATCACTCATGTATGATCTTGTCATCTCACTTTCCACTGATGTCTAGTGTGTGTGTGTGTGTGTGTGTGTGTGTGTGCGCGCGCGCGCGCGTGCGTGTGTGTGTAGTGCTATAGATCAGCTTTTATGCTTATGCCTTTCCTCTGCAACAATATTTCTTTCGGATCCTTAGAAGGCCGGTATTAAGATGCATCTTTATAGCCTCACTGTATCTCTGCCACACCTGGTACACTACTTTGCACACAGCAGGTACTCAGTAAGTGTTTGCTAAGTTGAAGGGACAACGCCCCACATTGATATGGGAACATACAATGCTGTTTTCTGTCTTTAGTAATCTAAGTCCACGTTTTGCGTCTCGCAACACAAATGCCCCTGCAGATCTGATCCTTGAATTCCCCTCTCTGTTGCCCAGTGTTCCTCTCACATGTTCCTCAGCGGAGAACCCTGAATGCTGCGCACACCCTGTTGTATGTTTCTGGGAGTTTCTCATGTTGCTCTCTCTACCTGGAATGCCCTTTCCTTATTCCTTCCTCTTGAGGAAAATCCTAATAAGTTTAAACAGTGCCAGAAAGCCACTGCTTATCCCTACCGCCTCCTTATGTATCACTGCACTTTCTACAATGGTTAATAGGTAATTGGTTGCATTTTCTTCCTGCCCTATTTGTTTATGAACTGCAAGAAGACAGAATTGTTTATTTATCGCCATGTCCCCAGGCACCAGCACGGTACCCGGCACATAGCCTGTGCTTTGTGTGTTAAGGAGGGAACAAATAAATGATGAAATACAGACTGAAGACCAAAGCTCTTTTATAAATTTGTAAAGGAGGTTGTTATGAGCCCAGCGGAGAGTGGGATACAATTATGCCACACCAGGGGTTCAGAGGCAGGCTAATATGAAAGAGGTACTTCCACACATTCACCCCCGATGCCCTCCAAGTGCTAGTCACATCCTCCCGAAATTGATTGGGTTGCTGAAATGCCTGGGGGAAAACCCTCCATGGTGAGTAAGCTGGAGAACCTCCACGGGAGGAGCAGCATTGGAATTAGGAAAGGAAGCGCGGCAAAGACGATGCTGAAAGATGAGAGTTTGCAAAGACAGAGAGTGGATGAAATGGAAATCCTTTGCTGGCACAGGATGCCTCCTAGGTTGACAAAGGGAGGTCAAATCTGTGCCTGTCTTTGGGAGGAAGCTCCTGGACAGAGCTGTAAGCCTGGCACCGAAATCAGAGTCCATGGGCAAGACACCAGGAAGGGAGGGTTTGGGGCAAGGGCCATGCCTCGTAAAGTGCAGGCGGCCTTCTCTCGCACTGGACTTCTCCTCATCCTCCAGGCCACAGACGCGACCCCGAGCTGCCGAGGCTCATGGTCCCCTTGATGCCTTAACAGAGATATGATTAAGCCAGGTGGAGAGGAAAGAAAGGAAAAAAAATAAACGTTGTGTGAAAAATCACCAGTATGGAGAAAGGGGAGGAGAAGAAGAGAGAAATCAACCATGAAAAAGGAAAAGGGAAATCCAGCCAGAGACATAGAAAGCCTGTCAAATCTCTCCAAACTGTAACAAAAGCATAGGAGAGATAGTTTCTCTTTAATGAATGCTTTGATCAGCCACAGTTGATATAATAATTATATAAAACTAGAGCAGGACAGAAATAAGATGTGTTTTCCTCTCACGTAGCCTGTAACCTTTGTGATTGGTTCATTTATTTTGAGAAAAGAATAAGTGCCTTCAAAACAGAGGCGTGTGTCAGGAGAGAGCCTGTTTTCTCCTCTGACTTATGCAGGGAATTTGCAGCAATGCCTGCATCCCTTTTCCTCTCTGCCTTAGATGGGCTGATCTGCCAGCCCATGACTCTGAAAGGGAACAAATGGTGGTGGAGCTTTCCTCACACGTCTCTTGGTCTGGTTCCTCAGGCAAACCCAGCGCCTGGCAGCAGGGCCCTTCATTCCTTGCCTACCCCAAGCCTGTCACCCTGCTTCACGTGGCTCTCCAGCAATCTCCACTTAGTTGGCCATTTCCTAAGTCATGAGATACCTCGTGCTGCTGGAGGTATTGACCTGGCTGATCTCCAAAGAAGGAGGAGTAAGCATCATTTTTTTTCAGAATGGTACTCCCACAAGCACGTGCTCTTCAGAAATAGCAGGGGAGAGAGGTGGTTGCCATGGGAACGGAGGCGGCCACACAAACAGGAGTAGCACATTTCTCCCAAGGGGGCGCGAGCAGAACCTCCTTGCTCTACCACCATCACAGCCTCTCCTGAAAGCTTCCTTTGCCTGAAAAGGAAGAGTCTCAAAGCGGTGAAGGGTTAGTCCTTTCCTTCCTAAAGTCCAAATTTCAGTTGAAGAGTCTGATGGAGCTTCAGGTTGTTAGACTGGTGATATACTTGACCAAAAGCTTATAAAAACCTGATAATGGCACAAAACAAAACAGCATCTCATAATACCCGCTGTCGTTTGGTTCTCTGCCAGCTACAACCAGAGGAAAGTTGGGATGGGTCCAGAGAATGGCATTCTCACTGATCATAGTGGCCCCGCACTGGCCCATCATAGGGCGATGAAGATACGCCAGCACAACAGCAGGTAGAAGGTAGAGGAAGGAAGGGCATGTGGGGAGATGGGATGCAAGGGGATCTGCAGGGAGACAGTAGGTGATGCTCTGTGGGGAGGCCGTGGCCACCCTAATGGACAGTCTGAGATCGCTGTCTCTAACTCCAACTGATTTAAAAATAAATCAATCAGTTTTAAGACCATCAGGTTTATGGAAGTAAAAAAGTCAACCAGCTCTCTGGTAAAATGCATACAAGCAGCTGGTTGATTAGCCAGGGTTCTCTTTGCAGAAATGGCCTGGAGAGTGATGGCAGCCTGAGAAGTGGGACGCGGAGGCCGCGGGGAACGCGGCAGAGCTGGAAGCCTTCCCCCCGCCACATGCCCGCTGTTGATATATTGGGACTGGAACAATTTGTCTATAGCTGTAATTTTAACTACCTCTGTGCCGAACGGCCAATCAGAGGGCTCCCTCCACGCAGCTTTTACGAGTCCCCATAAACGCAGCAAAATGAAAACTCAGGGGCCCTTAAAATATACTCCAAGGGTTTCTGCAGTGCAATCGGAGGCTTTTATGACTCCTGTCAGGACTTTTATGACCCTGTAAAACCAGGCAGCAGCCTGGCCTGAGATGAAAAGTAGCCCCACCGCCTTAAAGTCTAAATGGTTGTGCATTTACAAGGCCTCCAGGAAAGATGGAAACACGGCCGGCGGGGGCGAGGGTCCGCCTTGAGCAAAGGCGGGTGTGGGTGGGGTGGAAGGATGGGGAGTGACAGGAGGAGCGGAAGGAGGGGAGGGGAGGAGGAGGAAGGCGTGAGAAATGCCCCCAACGTGGCCCTACAGTCTTCAGTGCTCAGAGCACCAAAACGCCAAGTCCCAACACTGTCCGCCAAACAGCGGGAGCTGAGGTTCCGCAGACAGACTCGTAACGAACAGGGGCTGAGCAGGAAGGTGCCTTCAATGCAAAGATAAGAAATGAAGCCGCCAGGGAACCACAGGCTCCACAGCACTTATTCAAGGACATCTTCCCATTATGATGACACCCGCATTGCAGAAAGAAGAAGAAAAAGAAAAAAACAGAGAAAGACAGAGAGAGAGAAAGAAGAGGGGCCAGAAAGCCAGCTCAGAGCACTTTAAGTGTCCCATGCAGTTCAGAGAAACTTGGTGACTAGGGTGAGAACACGTTCTCCCAGCTGGAGCAGGCCCGGCGCCTGCAAACCCTGCAGGCTTCGCTCCTCAGCTGGGGTGTGTACTTAGTTCACACCCAGCAGCCTCTTCTGAGTCACTGTGACTGAGACAAACTCATCCTGTGCCTGGATCTGGAATCTTCAATCATCCAAATGTGTTAGCCAGGCTCTGTGCTCTACAAGTCCCCACAAAGAGGCAGCGTCACCCCACAGAGTCAGGGGCCGGGGCTGGGGTGCAGCATGGGAGTTCCTGCTAGAAGCACTCAGAGCAGGGCAGGGGGAACAGACTGGTGGAGGGGTCCACTCTGACCCTCAGGCGTCCACACACAGAACCTGAGGAAGACAGGCGAAGTGATGGATGCTGACCTTGGACCTCAGGGAATATCCCAGAAACATAGGCTTTGTCCCCAGAGTGTCCAGATCAGGTGAGGCCCAGGACGAAGCTGACAGTGTTCCTAAAGGGTGACCCTGAGGCTTTGTGTTTTCCAGGTTGGAGAAGACAAATAAATAGGACAGCAAGTGACAGGTCGGGATGAGTGCCTGCTGTGTGGCGCGGGCCCGTCCATCTAGAGGGACAGAGCCGGGGGGAGGATGGGTCGGGGGTGGTCAGGAGGTCCTGGCAGAGGAGGACACACAGGCACATCCAGGAGGCACACGTCACCTTGGGGCTGGAGCAGGGGCCCCAGTCAGGGATTGTTCCTCCTCAATCACTCAGGTTCCCAGGAGCCTCGGTCCAGGGGGGAAATAGGTATGAAGACAAGGAGCTCAGCTGTAAAGCCCCAGACCCCACTATGTGACTCTGGACAAGTCTTTAATCTTCCTGAACTTCCTTTTCCTTCTTTGTAAAGTGGAGATAAAACAGCTGCCTCACGTGGCTGCTGTAATGATTCGAGGAAATAGGAAGTGGGATTTGAGGGCCTCCTGAAGGGTGGATGGGAGTCTGCAGTGCCGAAGCAGAGGGGCGTTTCCCGTGGAGGAACCCACGCAGCGGAGGTCAAGAGCCAAGAGCATCAGCTCCTTTGGGGAAGCATCACGTATTAAGTCACTGGCTGGACAAGCCTGCTGAGCGCTGTGCTGGGCGTGGAAGACGCGGGGCAGGGGCCCAGGAGACAGGCGTGCATGAGACCAGTTAGGCGGCTGCATTTCCTGCCCTGACTCTTGGTCTCACCCAATCCATTGCCCTCAGAGAAGTCAGAGTCGCCTTCCCAAGCACAAGAGAAAGTCCAAATTCCTGGATGCGGTCCTGCGAGGTCTTCCGTGATCCGGCGCCCGCCGAGGTCCAACGAGGATCATCTTGTAGCCTTGGACCTCCTGGCCGGTGGCTCCATCCACACCCCCATCTTCCTCACACCCAGGGCCTTGGCGAGCACCATTCTCCTCCCTTGACCTGTACCTGCCCGACTCCCCTCACCCCTGCAGGCCTCAGCCTACACGTGGTTTCCTCCGAGAAGCCTTCCTGGCTGGCACCCAATGCCACCACATCCCCCAGACGAACCAAGATTCACAGCCATACTACCCCAACCCTCCAGGCACTTCTTTTACTCACTGGACTCTCAATTCCGAGTTCCATTTTTGTCACCCACCCTGGAATGTGAACCCCGTTAGAGCAGGGCACTGTTATCACAGGACCTGGCTCAGTGCCTGGCAAATGGTATGAAAAAATAAAATTCTGTTAAATTGCTGAATCAACCTAGACTGGAGACAGATTAAGGTGCTGCATGACTGGCTAAGTTGTTTAGATGGTCACCTATAGTTCACATGGAGTCACCAGTGGTGGAAGCATCAGCTTAAAGACCCAGAAGAAGGCACAGAGGATGGGGGATCTGCTGGTCTCAACAAGGCAGGGAAGAAACAAGAGTCTGACCTACCACAGTAGCAGCGCAAACGCACATGAGAGATGAGGAATTCAAAAATAAACTCAGGGGACTTCCCTGGTGGCTCAGTGGTTAAGAATCTGCCTGCCAACTCAGGGGGCACGGGTTCGAGCCCTGGTCCGGGAAGATCCCACATGCCGCGGAGCAAATAGGCCCGTGCACCACAACTACTGAGCCTGCACTCTAGAGCCTACGATCCAGAACTACTGAAGCCCACATTACACAACTCCTGAAGCCCACGTGCCTAGAGCCCGTGCTCCGCAACAAGAGAAGCCACCGCAATGAGAACCCTGCGCACCGCAACGAAGAGTAACCCCCTCTCACTGCAACTAGAGAAAGCCCACGTGCAGCAACAAAGACCCAATGCAGCCAAAAATAAATAAATAAAATAAACAAATTTTTAAAAAAACAAAAAAAAAACAAAAAAAACTCAGCAGCAACGGGAAGTAAAGAGGTAGGAGTCTAGGATGACCCCAGGTCTGGAGGCCAGGTGGATAATGGACTTGGGGGAAAAAAAACAATTCAGAATATGAAGCTGGAAATCGAGTCCAATTTGGGCTCCTGTTAAATACGAAGTGCGTGTAAGACAGACAGGGAGAAATATCCCACCGGCAGCTAGAGATTAGATCTGGTCTCTGGGAAAGACCAGACACATAAGTTGGGGAATTAGTGGCCCAAAGGCTAAAATCACTGAAGTGGAAGGAAGCAGTCCTTGGTGTCCATGTAGAGCCAGAAGAGACCAGTGGGTTTATGAAAAAACTCTGAAAAATACGAGCCTTTAAAAACCCCAGAGGAGTTGCTGCCTTTCTTAACAAACTTCTGCTAACACACCAGCCCACATTAGCTGGTCCTGTGTCTGTGCACTTATTGCTGGTACTACTCATTTTTGCAGCAGCAGATTTAATAAATATGCTAATTTAACATAATTTTATTGAGTGCCTACTTAGTTAAGGGGTTGGATATCCCTCCTGGGAGTGCCAATAATACTCTGTATACCTCCATCAGAGCTTACCACATTCTACTATAATCTTTTTATTTGTCTTTCCATTAAATTATGAGCTCCTTGAGTCAAAAATTATGTATATCAGGAGCTTCTCTGGTGGCGCAGTGGTTAAGAATCTGCCTGCCAATGCAGGGGACACGGGTTTGAGCCCCAGTCCAGGAAGATCCCACATGCCACAGAGCAACTAAGCCCGTGTGCCGCAACTACTGAGCCCGTGTGCCACAACTACTGAAGCCCGTGTGCCTAGAGCCCGTGCTCCACAACAAGAGAAGCCACCGCAATGAGAAACCCGCGCATCGCAACAAAGAGTAGCCCCCGCTCGCCACAACTAGAGAAAGCCCACGCATCAACAAAGACCCAACGCAGCCAAAAATAAAATAAATAAAATTAAAATAAATAAATTTATTTAAAAAATTATGTATTTCAGGACTTCTAGCCCTGCCTACAGAATGTTTATCCAATGAATGCTTGAATGAAGTTTACCGTCAGACAGAGAGGAAAGATATGTGAAAATAACGTGAAAGAATAAAACTGCTCTTGTCAAGGTCATAACTGACTTGTTACTAGCCAGACCCAGTGGACACTTCTGACACTGAAAATGTGGCTAATTTCATATGGCTAATCCTGTCTTCTTTAAAATCTCTCCTTACTTTTTAAGGATGCCAGTCTCTCCTGATTTAGATTCTCCTTCTATTGATGAATCTCCTTCCCAACCTTCTCACCTCCCCTTTAATGTTTTTCATCCTCCAAATTCACAGGCTTACTGTCCTCCATTATATCCACCCTAGGAAACCCGCACACAGTGTCTTCATCTGTCATCTGCAAACAATGATTACAAAAGCGCCATCTTTAGCTCAGAACTCCCATATACACAACTGCCCCCTGGCTTTGCACAACTGGAGACCTGGAGGCATTTCAAATACAAAATGTCAACATTCAGCTCATCATCTTCCACCCTGAGTCCCATTTCTCCTCCTCTATCACCTAATTAACCTCACCTCCCATGCCCTAAATATGGGACTGTTCTAGACGCATTCCTTGCCCCCCAGATATCACTGATGACAACAAGCTGCCAGTTCTATCTCTTGGGTATCCTCCTCTCTACTGCACGACTCCTGCCTTCGATGAGAGCGTCCATCCCTCCTGGATGAACACAACTGACTCCTAAAAAGTCACCACTCCTCACCTTCTCCTTTCCAAACTACTTGCCCGAGTGGGTGTCCTATGATGCAAATCTACCCCCTGGCCTTTCCTTCTACCTCCTGAGGTTTCCTCTCTTGTTTGAGATAAGATAAACATTCCTTAAAATGGTTCCCACTCTAGCTGGGCATTAGAATCAATTACTGAACTTTTAAAATGCCAGCCCATAGATCCCACCTCAGATCTATTGACTCAGAAAGTTAAGCAGGCACACCTCAGATATATACTGGTGCATGTTTCCAAAACTCCAGAAGTTATCATGAGGGACTTTCTCAGTGTACTGTCACTTGAAGCCCACTTAGATAATAGGTGTATTTTGTAAAATTCCAATTGGGACGTTCCAATGCAACCACTCTCCTGCCGTCTCATGGTCACAGAAACAATGTTCATGGAACGCAACTTGCCTTCTAGTCACAAAGTGGTACAAGGGTAAGTACCAGGCTCAAGCTTACCAAACCTATTTCCTTTCAGAGAGAATGTATAAATGAACAGAGAGAGGCACTCAGTCTTTCCAGGTGGTTCTATCTGTAAAATATAAGATCTTGGATGATGGTCTTACCCTATGTGTCTATCACATGCATTGGAAAAGGAGATGAGCAATTCTGCAGAATGAGGGCAATAAAAACCCATGAAGAGAATAGCAGAATGGAGGTACCTGGTAGCACTCCACTCTTCAGTATCCAGTGTTTTTAAGCTAGTTTCCTTCCTGCCTAAATTAGGCTGAGTCACTTTCTGTGCATAAGTCCAGAATCCCACAGATTAATTAAAATGGACTCTAAGTGCTTCATGAATTTGACTTCTATCTCACCTGTCTACCATCATCCCCAACACTTCTCCTCCTCCCCAATCCCCTTGCCTTCCAACCATCCTTAACTGCTTGTCATGACCACTCGTACCTTGCTGTTTCTCATGTGCGTGCCACCAGGTGATACAGGTCTAGAACACCCGCCCTCCTTTATCTGGACAATTAGCCCTCTCATCCAAGAAGATTCATTTCAAGGACTACCTCCTCTGGAAAACCCCTACAAGGATGTTTAAATCTAGAAAATGTATTCTTCTCCTGTGTCTTAAAAAAGCTTGTGCTCATATCCGACAAAGCTTTTGCCACATGGCATTGTCTTGTTTCTCCCCCTCCCATGGACTTGAAGATGGAGGGTAAGGGCCTTGCTTATAACCTTAGCCCTCTGTCACTTAGCTCAGCTCTGGACACAGAGAATGGCCTCATTTAATGTTTATTAAATGAAGGGCTGAACTAATTTAATTAATGAATCACTTATTAATTACTAAATAATCAGAAGAGGGTGCCAAGTGAAGTAAAGATCAGAAAAACAACTGTCTACGGCCAGTAATGACTCAGTAACCGACTTCCAAGCCAGACCCTCTTGTTATGGAACTACCGTTCTCAACTAGGCAACACAGTGCATGATCTTTTTTCCATCTTAGGGGAAAAAAAGCAGGTCAGATGGAAAAAGCCTCTTTTAAATCCTGCTTCCAGAGCATCTCCCCAAGATCATATAACTCACCTCTTCAGCAAGGACACCTCAGCATCCGGAAGGGTGCTGCATCTTCCCTATGGTACGCACTACAGTCCTAAATGCATTGCATATGTGAATCAAGCCGAACGAGTCAACTGGCCCATTTACTATACAGTATGGGTTTTCCTTGCACCTGAGGCCAGTGTTCTTGCTTGGGTTAGGCAGTGTGTACATCACACCTACAGAATTGTGATTCATCAGGTAACTGGGTTTAGGATACCCACACACACACTCTAAAACCAGACAAAGATTCAAAACAAAATACTCTTTTTCTTCTTTTTGAGTAAAGCGTGCATGTGGAAAATAGTTTATAGAGCTCAGTCCCTGCCTCATAGGAGATGAAAATGTGATCCTTTGCTAGCTCAGACAAAATCCTCCATGCTACATTAGGCTTGATAGCAAATTTTGTACTTGCAAGCTTTTATCAAAACTGTATATCTGAAATCTTAATAACACAGGAAGGTGGATTCTATTTCTCCTCTCTTTTCAGGTTTACATCAACAGAATCAGAACTAATTCCTGATTTGAAACTCAGCAGTTTTAGCAGATCTGTAAGAGTCTTTTGTTAAGGTCCTGAAGAGGGCTTAAGGGACCTGACTTTATACACACACACACATACACACACACACACACATCCACCAAAAATTAGAATCTTAACAAAAATAATCTAAAATAATGAGCATATCCATGGACAGAAAGCACAACCTTTGTCAAATATTGGTCACCTTAAAGAAATATGAAATATATAAATGGAAATTTCAACCCATATTCTCAAGCATCCTATAGCTGGAGCATTCTCTGTTCATTCTAGTTTCTGCCATCATGCAGACATTCACATATGCAGCATGGCCATGAAGAGTATCAGATTTAGATTTAGGTTAGGAAGCGAGTCAAATTCAGATTTCAGTTCAAATTTAGAATTTGCCATTTACCAGCTATGAGACTCCAAATCGTCAAAAAAAAAAAATTAGCCTTAGGTTTTTTTGGTCTATAAAATGTAGTGAATAAGATATATTTTGCCAAACGTACGGTTACTTTTAAGGATCTAAATTAACATGAGATTGATTTCTCTACCCAGACCTCACCATTCCAGTTACATATAATAACAGTAGGGAGTAAATTGTTATATTGTTCCAAGAAGCTTCTCCCTATGAAAGGATCATGTATTTCACCTCTGACACTGACCTCAGTCCTGGACATCTGATTTGCTTTGGCCAATGCAATGCGAATAGAAATCTCATGGGTCACTATGAAATGAAAGTTTTAAGAGACATCATGTGATTCTGCCATTCTTTTCTCTCAGGAGCGATACTGCATGTCTCAAATAAGCCTATTCCTTCAAACTTTGGTCCAGGAGTTAAATAAATAAATGAGGGAAAGAGAGAGAGTTTGTGTATGACCATGTGTGCATACATGTGTATAAAACACACACACACATGCATCTGTATGCATAGGCAGATAGATAGATAGAGAACACACACAGTGTTGTAAGCCACTGACATATTGGGAACATTTGTTATTGCAGCATAACTTAGCCAAAGCTGACTAATACACTTTAGTACCTCTCTTAACGAATTTTCATTTCAATACCCCATCAGATTAACTGATGCCCTCAATTTCCTCTGCAAAACATACTGAAAGTCCAGAGTTATTAGACTAATATTTAGCATATTAGCACTTTTCTGATCCTACAATAATTACCAAGAATCAACTTCTTTTCTGCCATGTATAACTACTGTAATTTCACACTGTAATTTAATTCTATGAAGAGTAAATTCAATACACTCTTAAGACTCAATAAGAACAAATCAGTAAATACATTGCTGCTGATTTTTAAAAATCAAATGGTAAAATGTATATGAAAGTGTTTTATAAATTACAAATTGCTGTGTTGATACATTAGTTGATTCCAATTTGTCAATTAGTATGTTCTTGAGCAACTACTCTCGGTAAGATGCCACGCTGAGAATAACATGAGGCGTATAACACGGAGCTAATTTCAAAGCACTTTCAGTTCAGAATATTGTACAAGGGAACCAGCAGCAGCATTATCCAGCAACACAGCTCCGTGACTGATCAAAGTACCAAGAAACTCCATTGCATCCATTAAAACAAACAAAAAAAAAATGGTGAAGAGTGTTCCAGCCCCGCTATATGTGAGTTAACAGGGTCAGGAAGGTGGTGTCTCTTTCTACGTTATTATCCATTCCAAAATAATACAAGTTCATTGCAATAGGCTTCAAATAAGGAAATATACATTAATGTTTTGGTATTATGATTTAGTCGTCGAAAGCCTACTTAAAATAGGGGGTCTTTTGCAAGAAGCCTCCTTGTCGGAGCATTTTTTGTCTAAGCCCACCCAGCTGTCTAACTGCCTCCACTGGCAATCAGTCCATCAGACCCAGGAAACTGTTGAAATGAAGGTACTGCTCATGGAGCCACACATAATTTCTCTAGAGAATCCCTGATTTAAATGGATGAGGTAACTTTCATTTTTCTGACTTGGGGGAAAAAACCTGATCTCAGGCAAAAGAGGTGATGACAAAACCCATACCTCTACCTCATGGTGTCTAGAAGCAGCACTCACAGGGAATGCTTTCACAAAGAAAAGCCATTGCCAATCAATATGTCATCAGGCCACAAGGAATAGCTCCGTTCTAACTTATGAATCCCTTTTCAAGATGGAAGAAAGGAAAGGGCAATGCCGTATCCCCAGAACGCCCAGCCTAAAGCCAAGTAGGAAGAACACCAGCTCCCTGGGCACAGGGAATAGAGCTGGATATGCCCAGTGCAAACGATATGCCCAGTTGCCAGGTCAGCTCATGGAAAGTGAAACGCAAACACATGCTTCTTAAGGGTAGATATCACCCTGGAGACGTCTACATGTTTCCAGTGCTGAACTCACTGCCTGACATATAACTAGTGCTCAGTAATTACTCCCTAAGTATAGTAATCAATTGACTGATGGATTGAGTAGCCAACTGAATATAGGAAGACACTGGAGTATCTTGATTTTTCAGCCTTATCATAAAATGCCAAGCATCTGGATTAGTTGATAGAAGCCTAAATTATATAAGTACTACTGCCTGAATGGGTGAAATTTGTATTGTAAGATTTTCCTTATACCCAACCCATCATTCAAGGCATAGCTCAAAGGTTACCTTCTCAATAAAGTCTTTCCTAATCCTCAGCATGTGGTCTAGAGCTCCAGCTCCTTTCAGCACCGGGTAATATGACAAGAGTAAGTATATTCAAATTCTGCTTTGCAATTCATATGCTTTGGGGCAAAAACACTTTGATGGGTCAAAATCAAATTAAGAAATAGGGTAGGATGGGATGGGATGAAATAGAAAAAAATGGAATGGAATGGAATGGAATGGGACAGAATAGAAAGAATAGAATAGAATAGAATAGACTAGACTAGACTAAGATAGAATAGAGTATGTTAGAAAGAGTCACATATAAAGTAAATACTTCTGTGTGTCTATGTGTGTATGTGTGTGCACACACACATGTGAGTGCTTGTCTGTACAACATTGCAATTAGAACATGTTTATTTCTATGAGTGGATATAAAGAAGTTTGTAAATCACTGGTGTAGATTTTTAAAAAGCCACATAGACTGCAATAATATCTTGTTTCCACCAGTTGTAACTTTGAACAAATGACTCCGCCTTTTAGGACATCAGTTTCCTCATCTATAAAATGGAAGACCTGCCACGTATTCTCCAGGATTACTCTACGGATTAAAATAAATAAAGTAATGTAAGCAAGGTTCATTTGGCATAATAGTGCTGTAGCAAAAATTAGTTCTCTCTTCTTTCTCCTTTATTTACCTTGGTTAACACTGTAACTTTTTAAAGTAATTGATATAGTCATTTTTGCCTTATAATTATCTGGATATGTGTCAGATTTCTGCTTACTAGCATTTAAGTTTCTTAAAAGCAAAGAATAAGAATCATTTATTAATTCAATGTATACTTATAGGACCCCCTTTATAGTCAGACACAGTTCCAGGCAGTAGGGAGAGAGCTGTAAACACAAGCAATAAAAAGTCCTGGACTTCATGAAACTTTAATTCTAGATGAGGAAGATGAGCAAAAAACAAAGAAGTAAGTAATATGCTGGTAGCTAACATGTTAAAGAAAACATTAAAACAGAGGTGAAGGACAGAAAGTGCTGGATGGAAGGAACTATTATTTTAGGATGGTTAGGAAAAGTCTCACTCTGGGGAAGTTATGTACATATGTGTCCCATATACTCCATGACGCAACAAGTGTTTAATTAATTAATCAGCTTGCAAAAGAATGACAGTGGACCCCATCTTACATCATACACAAAAATCAACTCAAAATGAATTAAAAATTTGAACATTTGCCTCAAAACCGTAAAACCCCTAAAAGAAAAAAAAAAACATAGTAGGCAAACTCCTTGACATTGGTTTTGGCAATGAGTTTTTAGATCTGACACCAAAAACAAAGGCAAAAAAAGTAAGACACGTGAGATTACATCAAACTAAACAGCTTCCACACAGCCAAAGAAAACTGTCAACAAAATAAAAAGGTAACCTATGGAATAGAGAAAATATTTGCAAGCCACCCATCCGATAAGGGATTAATACAAAAAACATATAAGGCACATATACAACTCAAAAGCAAAAACAATAACCCAATTAAGACATGGGCAAAAGGACTGAATACACATTTTTTTCCAAAGAAGACATACAATTGGCCAACAGACACATAAAAAGGTGCTCAACATCACTAGTCATCAGAGAAATACAAATCAAAATCACAATGAGATATCACCCCACACCTGATAGGATAACTGTTATCAAAAAAATGAGAGATAGCAAATGCTGATGAGTATGTGGAGAAAAGGGAACCCTTGTGCACTGTTGGTGGGATATAAACTGGTACAATCACTATGGAAAACAGCATACAGATTCCTCGAGAAATTAAAAATAGAACTACCATAGGATGCAGCAATCCCACTTCTGGGTACATATCAAAAGGAAATCATTATCTGGAAGAGACATCTGTACTCCCATGTTCACTTCAGCATTAGTCACAGCAGCCAAGGTATGGAAATGTAATAGGGAAGAACAAATTTGACTCCATATTGATCTGTTCCTTTTACTGTAACCTTTGTGCTCTGTTGCCTGTGCTTAGTCATGCTGGCTCTGTACCTTTTGTAAAACAATGTTGCCTGTAGCCTGAAATATACAGGACAGCCCATTCTCAAGACTCTGAACTTTAAGGGTGTAACACTTTTCCATTCATATAGAGATAAAAAGATGCAGAACAGAGAATAACATTTGTTTTGTTGGAGGCTTACAGGAGCATCCTGACCTGACCTACATAGACAGCTGCAAGAACAAAGGATTCCAACAACAAGAAGTTTGCAACAACTAACCACGCCCCTCCCCCACCTAAGCCTTTAAAGATGCTTTGCAGAAACCCTTTGGAAAGTTTGGGGTTTTTTGTGCACGAGCCACCTGTCTCCTCGCATGGCCCTGCAATAAACTTTTCCCTGCTCCAAACTCGATGTTCTGGCTTGTTTGGCCTCACTGTGCATCAGGCACACGAACTTGTGTTTGGTAACAGAAACAACCTAAGTGCTTGTCGATGGTTGAATGGATGAAGAATATGTGAAATAAACATATATATACACATATATATATTTAGTGAAATATTATTCAACCTTAAAAAAGAAGGAAAATCCTGTCATTTGTGACAACATGGGTGAACTTGGAAGGCATTATGCTAAGTGAAATAAGCCACACAGAGAAAAACAAGTACTGCATGGCATGACTTAGATGTGGAATCTAATAAATAAATAAATAGATAAACTACCACCACCAGCACAACAAAACTCATAGACACAGAGAATCAAAAATCGTTGCCAGTGGCTGCAATGGGGTGGTGGGTGGGGGGATGGTGGAAGAAATAAGGAGAAGTTGGTAAAAAGGAATAAGCTTTCAGATACAAGATGAATAAGGTCTGAGGATCTAATGTGTAACATGGTGACCACAGCTGATAACACTGTGTTGTTTAATTGAAATTTGCTAAGAGAGACGGTAACTGTCCTCATGAAAAAATAAATAAAAACAAACAAATATGTGAGGTGATGGATATGTAAAGTAACTCAATAGGGAGAATCCTTTCACAATGTATATGTATGTCAAGTCATCACATTGTACAGCTTAAATATCTTACAATTTGTCGATAATACCTCAATAATGTTTGAAAAAAAGTTAACCAACTGAAAAAAATAAAGTGAATGGAAGGTAAAAGAGGCAAACACTATAAACAAGTGTAGAAATGGATGGGAAGAAAACAGACAGACCCTTTATAATTCTTTCTGTAGTCTGAAAAGTGATTTAAAATCTGGGGAAAGAATGTACTTTTAAATGTACTTTTGTGAAAAGTACATTTAAAGGCAGGTATGTTTAAGGAGGATGCCAAATCCATCACAGCAAATGACTTTCATCCAATTTTTGCTGTGCTATTTTATGTAATAGCCAGCACAGACACGTCCTTGGGGGCTACATCTTCAGTGGCCAAAGGACCTGTCAGGGTTGATGTTTCAACTTTGAAACAGCTTCCAAGAAACCAGATGGGGTTGTTTGGAAAATAGGCTGGGTTTCCTGAGAGATATTTTTAATTCAAAGAAAATTCAGACCCAAAGAGACTCGGCATCATTCAGTCCAAAACAGGGTCAGATTTCAAAGGTCCTTAACTCTGAGGAGAAATAACCATAAATAGTGATTCATTTATTCTGTGTCTATTAGTGCTTGCTGGGTACTTTCGGGGCCCTCTGGAGTAAGAGGGAGCTGAAGAGAACTAACACTTACGATGTGCTGTATCATCACATAGGTGCTTTACACAACCTATTTCAGCCCTTACAACAATCATATGTGGTGGATTTCTATGAGAAAGACTGGTGGCTATTCACCGAAACACACTATCTCTTTTTCTCGGGCACTTCATTAGATGACATTTCCAACCATGTTTGCAATTACGTGTGATCCTGTGACAGCTCTACCCAGTGGAAAGAGGGTAGAAGGCACATGTACAACTTCCCAGGCCTGGCACTCTAAAGCCTCCTTCACGTGCTGCTCTAGGTACCCCCTTCCCTGAGCCAGAAGTCGATACCCACTGCAAACTTGGAACTCACATATTAAATGCAGACAGTCCCTAATGCAGCATCTCTGAGTGATCGCAAGAAGCAGAGCCTCCCACACTTTACAACCAGAAGCTCCACCTTGTAGCTGGGCAGTGGATGTCAATGAAACAGAGAGAGTGGGCAAGAAAGCTGGGGACCCCTGTTTTGGAAGAGCAAGACCTTTGGTAAAACTGTCACTTTGGATAACTTCGAAGGCAAACTTACTGCCCGCTGAGCCAGTAGCTCTAGAGAAATGGACTGAAAACACCAAAATATCCATATGTAATAGTCACTCCTCTCTGTTTTCACCTATGATTACAAGAAAGAGAGGAGCTCAGGAAAGAATGTACCAGTTTTCAAGCACACATTAAAATGAGAGAAAGCGAAAGACAGAGAGAGAGACAGAGACAGAGATAGAGACAGAGGCAGAGTCAGACAGAGAGAGAGAGATTCTAGAATGATCTATTAGCCACATTAAGTTGAAAGAGGAGTATCGGGGCACAAAAGGAAGGAAATAACGTAGGCTTGAAAGTGATATTGTTATGCCTTCGATATTTTTCATGTGGCCAATGGATCTGCCTGAAAACAGACACAGCAATGCTTATGGCACTTCTGAAGGAATCGTGCAGCCAAAGAAACCCCGGGTCTACTCTAAAAGAGCCCGTGACTGTAAAACAGCTGCCAAGCTCCCCAACATGTACTAACAGAAGAGAAGCTACATAAACCCCTCAGGCCCAAGGAGGATGTGCTCAACAGTGGCCACTGTAGATGTGGTCACGAAAGACAGAGAACAAAGAAGAACTGCCCAGTGGGGGAGCTTCCCAGGGAGCAATGGACAAGAAATTCCTCCCGGAGAGGAGAATCCGAGTCTAAGGAAGGTCTCCAACTGCCAGGACAAAGGTATCACCGACCACCATGGACCAGTAACTGCTTTGTATCTCCAGTTCTCCTCTTTTCCAAATTCCCGAATTCCCAAATGTCTTATTGTGAGGATCCTCTCCTGCAATCCATTGAAAAGGATGTTGTACTAAGTGGTGGCAATCTTTATCACTCTGGCAATCTTTTTAGTCACAGGTTACTTCTCCATGAAAAGCTATGTCTGGCTGTGAAGAGAAGGAGTAAATATCACCAAGTGATTTTGACTTGGAGCTGGATGCAAAGTTGGATTGGATTTTGAGTTGTCCATCTTGGGGCTGTGCGTTCTAAATATGTGAAGAAGAGTGCAAATGGATATTTGGTGAAAATACTGCAGCTACGATGGCTAGCTATACACCAAAATCCATTTCCCATTTTTTCTTGGCGTTAGGCTAGATTCCTTTCCTCGGGCTCTGCAGTCAGGTAGACCAAGTGATTGCATTTTAGCCACAGGAATGTGTGAAAAAAGGATAGGTTAACATCATGACCCTTGAGAACCTCCAGTGTATGTTCCGCTGTGCTCTTCCTCTGCGTTTGGCTGGAAGGCTGACCTTGGATGTCACGTGTTCATGACAGCCTGGGTCCCCGAGGGCTGAGGAGCAGAACCCCTCTCCTCACCAAAAATCAGAAACGCTCATTTTAGACTAAGCGAACAGGATGTAAACTCATATTGAGTTAACTCAGTGACCTTTTTTTTTTTTTTAATCTACAGTAGATGCAATATAATTCCCTCCATTTTGCAGTTGTGAAAATGAGGCTTGGCAAACTTAATTTTCACAATTTAGAGAGATGACAGATGCAGGCATTGGGCTCACATCTCTGTCTCCCCACCTCCAGCGTCTCCTCTCAATGGACCCCACGATCATCCAGTGATTGGAGATACATTATCTGTCAGTCATTAAGAAAGGGGTCTATTGAGGAGTCAAGATAAACCAACCTCTACCTATCTTCAGATATTAGGTAGATTTATTTTCGTCCCTAGTTTAGGGTATGGGTTTTCTTCCAAGCATTAGTGAAAAAAATTATTTTTCTCTGAATCGCTAAGAAAGCGGTCAGGACTCAGTGTGAAAAAAACAGAACATGGGTGTGCCCTACACACTAATGAAAGGGTCCCCTCTCCACCCACCCCAACTGCTGATTCCACAGGGACTCTTTGGTAAATGAACACCATAAGCCATTTGATCCTGAAAGTTTTTCTGCAAAAAGGCAAGATCAGGTCCTTTCTTTATATTCAATCTTGCCTCGATTAAATTGGCTTTTTTTCTTAGTGAGTTTCCAAAGCACTGAGTTACTAGCAAGAAAAGGTTTTAATAGGATCCTAGATTTTAAAGCCATGGGCAACACAGCCTGGGTCCTTTATGATGTGTAATGAATAAAAGAACCCAAATCATTGCTTTTTAAAATCATCTGTGTAAGAAGTAAAATAATTTCCCCCTTTATTCCACCCTCCCTTCCTTTCATTGTATACGTCCCCAAAGTTGCTCGCTTTAAAGGGCACATATTAGAGAAGCAGAAACTCTGCTTTTCACAGGAGAGCGTCCTGTCTGGAAGGACCCTCTCCTCTGGGCAGATCCCCTTGCGTGGCCCCAGCTGCTCCTGCAATTCGAGAAGCAGTTGTATCTGCTCCATTTCCCCATCTGTTCCCCTCCCCCTTCCCCTTCCTCCTCTCCCTTTCCATCCTCCGGCTGGCTCATTTTAGCTTTGTCTGTGCTCCTTCCTTCTCGTTACGTTCTCACTCCCCGCGCCTTCTGTTAGTCCTGTTATCAAAGAAATCCCACGCTGGGGAGCATCGCAACCTCTCTTCCAATCAGGACAAGTTCCTGCATCTCAACAACAAAAAGCCCCCTTCTGCCCGGTAATGGTGCTGCTGCCCAGTGCCGGCCACCCTCAGCACGTGTCTCATTGTCTTCTTGGCCCTCTAGGCGGACGGGCAGTCTCTCACCCAGTTTCAAGCTGTAATTTTGGGGGCTTATTTCCTCTCCTTTCCAAAGCCCTAGAGCACACGCAGGGTGATGTGAAATGAACCAGAACAATTTCCAAACCCTATCCTAACATAGAAACACAGGATACCCTAACCAGAGAGAAAAAACAAGGATGCTGTGTGTCCCCTCTGGTCCTCTCTTACCATTGGAGGCACCGCAGAGGTGCCAGGATCCCAGGGAAAGCAGAACATTTCCATAAAAGTATTTTATTGTAATTGCTCAAACAGCTTCATGCCAATGAACCATCCCTCGGTGGAGGAAGAAGTGCCTGCAGAGAGATTCATCAATTCCACTCCAGCCCATGATTGAAGTGAGCGAGGGAGGGACTGCAGGGGGGCTTCCAGCTGTCCTCACAGGCGAACCAGAGAGCCCCTGGTCCATCAGAGCCACGCTCGAGCTTCCCAGGTAGAAAAATTGTGCCTGCTTGATGCCTATGCAACCTGGAACAGCTTAATTTTTCTCTTCTTCGGGACTCCACAGGTAGCCTTAAAAATTTTGGAGCAAAAAAATTCAGAGCATTACTAAACTGCCCAAATTGTGCAGGACTTGTCCACCTTAGTCTTACGGCTGAAGTCATATTTACTGAAGGCCCTGCAGGCCAAATCTCACCTCCTGCCCTATGTCAAAACAAATAGATCCCAATAGGGATTCGTGAGGTTGTAAAATAACCAGGTTATTTTAACTTATCGTAAACACACACACAGAGACACACTCACTACCTGTCCAAATTGCACAGCTATGAAATCCACTTTAAGTAATGGCAGGGATAGGTTTGCACAACAAAGTACTTCTTATTAGTAGTATAGATTCTGATTAAACTCTAGCCTTTAAACACACATTGGGCTACTTGCAAGGTTAACTCTTGCTCTACTTTGTCCCACAGTGGCCCCCAGTTTGCTCATACATCTGTTATAGAATTTATCACACTGGATTGTAATGATCTCTTTATCTTCCTTTCTAGCACTGAACTGAGTCTCTTAAGGGTCACAATCAAAGCTTCTTCCCTTAATAAATCGAGGGCTCACCACAGAGCCTGGCACATAGGAGGTGCTTCATTAACTATCTGGGAACTAAAATAATATATAAAATGATGGTGTTGTCTCCCATCTGTGTTTTTTTTTTTTTAATGGGAATTATTTATTTATGGCTGTGTTGGGTTTTCGTTTCTGTGCAAGGGCTTTCTCTAGTTGCGGCAAGTGGGGGCCACTCTTCACCGCAGTGCGCGGGCCTCTCACTATCGCGGCCTCTCTTGTTGCGGAGCACAGGCTCCAGACGCGCAGGCTCAGTAATTGTGGCTCACGGGCCCAGCTGCTCCGCGGCATGTGGGATCTTCCCAGACCAGGGCTCGAACCCGTGTGCCCCGCATTGGCAGGCAGATTCTCAACCACTGCGCCACCAGGGAAGCCTCCCATCTGTTTTTGAGTGTAGTGAAAACGCATTCTATTTCTACATGGAACACTGTAAAATTTGAATAATTATCCACTTTTTATTTACTTTTAAAAAATTTTTAAAATGAAGTATAGTTGATCTACAATATTGTGTTAATTTCAGGTATGTAGCAAAGTTATTCAGATATATATATATATTCTATTTTTAGATTCTTTTCCATTACAGGCTATTACAAGATATTGAATATAATTTCTTGTGCTATATGGTAAATCCTTGTGTATATAGTAGTGTGTATCTGTTAATCCCAAACTCCTAATATCCCCCCCACCTCCCCCGCTCCCGCTCCCCTTTGGTAACCGTAAGTTTTTCTCTCTGTGAGTCTGGTTCTGTTTTGTAAATAAGTTCATTTGTACTGTTTTTTAGATTCCACATATAAGTGATATCATATGATATTTATCTTTGGCTTACTTCACTTAGTATGAAAATCTCTAGGTCCATCCATGTTGCTGCAAATGGCATTATTTCATTCTTTTTTATGGCTGAGTAATATTCTATATATATCTATATATATCTATCTATCTATCTATCTATATATATATATATATATCACATCTTCTTTATCCATTCATCTGTCGATGGGCATTTAGGTTGCTTCCATGTCTTGGCTATTGTAAATGGTGCTGCTATGAACATTAGGGTACATGTATCTTTTTGAATTAGTTTTTGTCTTTTCTGGATATATGCCCAGGAGTGGAATTGCTGGATCTTATGGTAAATCCATTTTTTAAGATAATTCTTTTTTTGAAATTCTGTAAGTCATTGTAAGACAATTTGGGGAGTTTATAGGAGATCAATAGAGATCATGCAACTCAGTTTCCTGCTTTTAATAAAAAATTCCATTTTCAAATAGGTGTCTGGCAAACAGACATTGGTTATATCTCCTAGGACCAGTGAAGCATCGCCTCCCAGGGCTGAATTTGACTTCACAATAGAATCCAGCATCTTTGGGGCTCTATAGGGAGATAATAAATTCATCCTGCTCCAGACATGCAAGATATCACTTTGCCAAAAGCTAATCTACTGTTTAAGGCCTGGCTACCAATCCAGTAGAAATTACTAATTCCTATTTCAAAAATACATGAGTCGAAGTAACTGAAGCATCCAGACAGTCTAATAATACCTGAATTTCCTCTTGACATCCACTCCCTCCACTTCTCCATGGTCCTTCTTCCTCTTCAATTAACTTTAAAACTGTAGTCCATGTGGTTTCCAATCAGCAATTACTTGCTGTATATCAGTAACGGGCAACTTGAATATGACTCAGTTTACTCAGTAACCATAAGGTTATAAAGCTACCTTTCTGGCACCACCGGCTTGTCTGCGTTAATATGTGCAAAGAGCGATGACCTCCTTGTACGTAATGGCCCTGCATATTCACAAAGGCCTATTATCATTAATTGCCATTTAGTAATTAGATGTCACCAGTGCCATTACCATACCCACAGATTTTTGAATGTTTGAGCCATAAAGCCTGAGAGTAAAGTACTGTCGAAACTGAAATTCAAATACCTTTCAATGTAACACCCTCTTCTGGGCAGAAGGAATGACATCTTAGTGCCTGCTGCCTTCTGGCCACCTGTGAGTTAATAATGAGGTAAGTGTCTCTCAAACAGCTTCAAACAATAACTCCCTATTGAATTACCAGGTAATGAATTAATGGCCACAGAGGGCCTGCCTGATCAAATCTTAATTAAGCAGGGCAGAGGGTTCTATCACTCCCTTTCATCGCATCTCTACAACTCCTGTGGGCTGCACTTCACTTTGGCCAGAGGTTTGCCCAATTTCCTGATGCCAGCAGAGCAAAACACCTAGATCACTACAGAGGGTTGGGAATGACCACCGGCTTCTTGAAACCTTAAGAAATCACTATGCCAATTGCTAATGATGCCATCACACACTTCCTTTAGCTGAAATCTCAGTCTTAGCATGTCCTGAAATCTAAAAACTGGAAGGCCTTCCAATATCCCTTCATCAGGGAGACGGACTGACTGAGCCAGTAAGTAAACCAGGACATGACAGCGAGTCTCACGGTCAAGTTTGGCTGGGCAACCTCGGCTTTCCATGCTTCAGGGTACAGCCTGGATACAATAGGACTGCAACCTGCCCGTAGACAGGAGGAAACATTAAAAAGAATGTATCTGAAAAGCCCCCTTAGCTTCACAGATTCAGAAGTCCTACATCTGCTTCCTAACTATGCTTCCAATGGTGTCACCCAGAGCAGGTTATGTTACCAGCTCTCTGAGCCTCAGAACCCCCATTTGAAAAATGAGGGAATTAGACCATAACCCTGACAAGACGCGTGTTTCCTAAACCGCATTCTAGGGCACTTGCTTGCCCCAGATGTTAATAGGTATTTCTGATGAAAGGGGCTCCCTAGCCAAGTACGCTCGAGTACGCAGGTGAGAAACTAGGTCAAACATGCATTAATGCATTTCCAAACCAAAGGGGCCTGCACAGCCTTCCAACCACTATTGTGCATTGCAATTCTCCGGGCTCTGGTTATATAAGCAGCATTCTTAAAACTTAATAAACTAAGGAAGCCTGTTTTGATAGAGTCTGCGTGAGTACAGCTGGGGAACTGACACCAGGGGTAATAGGGTCCCGGACCTGCTCCATGGAGCCTCGGGGACCTGCTACGGGGGGGCCTCCAGGACAGTCAGGCATACGGGCCTCAAACCGCACCGCTTCTTAGCCATGGCAGGGCTACTATTTTTTTTTCCTTCTGATTTTGTTTGCTGGCTTTCATTTCTTAATACTGGATAAGATTTGTTCAGAAGCACAGCTTCTCTGACCAAGGTCATTTGAACACCGCTGGACCAGATGTTCTAAAGTCCCCTCCACTGCAAACATTCTACGAGTCTATCACTGTTTTGAAGAAAGATATGTGATGAGATAAAATATTCAAATGACTAGCTTCCTGGAGTTCTCCGGACTCAACGTTTTACTATTTTGTTCCAGGTAATCCCACCTCCACGACTGTTCCTTCCATCTCCTGGTCACACCTTCTATCCCAGAGTATAAGTTCTCCTTCACTTTCGCAGCAGCTTTTTTATCTCACCTGAATAAATGACACGCACTCTCGTTCTTGACATTCCAGAAGTTACCTCGAACCCTGACTTCACACGACCCTCCTTTCCTTCTGAGTACCCAGAGGCCCTGGAGAAGAGCCTCCTCCTTGGACTTCAGCCCACCTGTCCCCACCACGGTCCCTCCTGACTCTGCAACTAATCTGGGCAACTTTCTCTTCTCCTTAGCTCATGATTGATTTTCTCCATAAATTATCTGGGGCTGTTCTTGCATATCAGAGGCCACATTACGCTGCACTGTTAACTGATCCCTGAGAATGGAGATTTAGCCCCCTTTTTTTTCTGAAAGCAACACACATTGTATTGGGTGACCAAGGTCTGTGCTTCAGATCTTCATTGGACATCATATTTTTATGGGATCTAGTCAAAAGAAACAAAATCTACTGTTTCTGAGTCTATGTTATGATCTCACCCCTTACAGGATATATTTATATAAGCCATTCACCATGTCATACAAACACAATGTGCAAATGGCTTCACATATTCAAGGTTAAGGGGAAACATGTCATATGATACCACTTATATGCGGAATCAAACAAAAATGATACAAATGAACTTATTTACAAAACAGAAATAGAGTCACAGATGTAGAAAACAATCTTATGGTTACTGGGTGGGGCAGGGGGGCAGGAAGGGGAAAGGGGTAAATTGGGAGATTGGAATTGACATATACACACTACTATATATAAAATAGATAACTAATAAGGACCTACTGTATAGCACAGGGAACTCTACTCAGTACTCTGCAATGACCTATGTGGGAAAAGAATCTAATAAAGAGTGGATATATGTATACGAATAACGGATTCACTTTGCTGTACAGCAGAAACTAACACAACGTTGTAAATCAACTATACGCCAATAAAACTTTTTTTTTAAAAAAGAGTAAACTCATCGATGAACTTGAACTTGCCAGACTTTAAAACCGAAACCCCTTTTCCTTTACGTGAGGGATGCGACTGCTTAAGTCTAGAGCTGCAGAAGCGGGCTGCACCTGAGTGGTAGGTGTGGCCCTCTCTGAGGACAATTAAAACGTACAGAACTATCTGGCAGGATCAGAACAGCCCTTGCATGACGTGCACCAGCTCCCTGTGTTCACAATAGGAAAAGCAGATGCTCCTGGGAAATGCGGCAGCACGACATGTGGGGAAACAAAGCCCAGCACTGAAGGCATATGAGGCAAAAACTGTTAAGCTTAGTTGGCTTTTTGTTCTTCCGTTAAAAATGCAATAAAGTATTCCACCCATTCTCCAACTCTATCAAACACCGGTGGTGAGTGGGGTGGCAGAGAACAATCAATGCGCTTCTGAAGGATGGGCACCTGAGCCTCCGTGTGCAATATGCCAGATAGATTTGGTTTCCAATATGCATGTATGCATAGAAAGCATCCAACGGATGGGGCTGACATTTATCTTCTGCAGCTCGGCCCGGCGGGGCTGGTCACCCGCGTGCTCAGGAGTGCAAGTAAATGTCAGGAGAGATTAGCGGCCGCGTGCTACCCACACACGCGGGGAGTTTCGTTCCCGGTGTATCCCGCCTGCTGCTCTTCATTTAGGTAACAGTTGTGAGAAATGCAATGTACCTGTGCTCCAGAGGGAGCAGAATTAGGGAAACGAGAGCTGGGATAGCACGTGGGCATTTTTGCCGGAATTTTTTCAGTGCAAAATACGACTCCCGACACTGGCTTGTTCTCTGCAAATTAGGAACAGAGGCAAGAGGAAGACTTTGAATTCTGAGAATTATGCCCTCAGACCATGGACCCTGGAGCTCCAGAGAGCATACTGGACTTGGTTATTTACACTAGTAATTGGATCCACTGGGCGTGAATGCGGTGACGACTCTGCATCATCCTTCTGAAGTCTCTCTGTGTTAACCAGTGCCCATCTCCTAGGCTCAGAAAACAGGAAGCAAGAAAGGGAGAATTTAGAAAACGGAACGTATCCAATGATTTACCAGGATAGACAGTGTGAAGAGAACCCTGCAAATTGTGACGTGTAAAAGGCAGCTTATAGGTAAGAGCTGGCTGATGGTTGCCTAGCAGACCAGACTCGCTCCCACCAGGCCGACTGGCAGTGGAGACAGAAAAGGAACAATAAAGTGAGAACGATTCATCTCCTTCACTCACCCGTTCCCAGGTCCAAGCCCACCCACGGCCCCACTCTCACTGCCTCAACTTTACCCCGTTATAAATACATCGAAAGCCAAGTTAAACTGCATTCCGGATTTTCCAGATTTAAAAAAAAAGAAAGAAAAATCAGCAATTAAACTGCACCAGTGACATGCTTTAAATACATTCAAAGGCTGCGTAATTATTTTTGCAAAGGTAACAAGACCCGTGGACACAGGCCAGGCCTCCCTGAGGACGCCTGGTGCTGGTGCTGGCGGCCCGTGACTCTGACGAGGTGCCGTGCGGTCCCCGGTCTAGCACATCGCATCCCTGACCCTGCACAGGGCACACCGCTGAGCTCTCCATCATAAATGACAGGAAATTCTGGGCGTAACTCGTCCCCTTTCCTGATGACCACAGGGACTCGAATTCCACTCCAGACCCACTCCCCTCATGACCCTCTTGCTGTCGAGTATGAGAGCAGTCAGCTGAGGACCCTCGAAGCCAAATCCCTCCCAAGAAGGGGCTCTTGAGAAAAGACATTCACAGGGACTCGGGCTGAAACAGCACAGTATTCCGTCGGTGGGTAAGGCCTCCGGTGGGCACGGTGTGGGCCAGCCACACCACACGCTCTTGGACTCACCTCTGCCAGTCCTGGAGGGCGGCTCAAGAAATGGGAGCCTCCAATGATGACAACTGTATTCATGCAAGGTTTGACGCATTTAAGCTTTTATTGTCTGTTTGATTTATTTTTCTTAAATTTGTGTGCTTTATAAACCAAGCAGACCAGATTCTCCTTAAGAAGGAAAATTCCTTATATGTTCTCACCCACCACCTGAAGATACAGAAGACAGGAAGCAGCAGAAAGGGAAGGGGGGCCGGGAGCTGTATGATCTGAGTATTTTCTAATCCATACATCAGATCAGATGACACGTCTGAATACATCCACTGAGACCAGAATACTCACCTGTCACTGTGGGAAGACCCCATGAGGAGCCTGCAAGGTAACTGGGGTGGGGTCTCAGAGGACGGGATGTAGGCGTGGATGACTTGGAACCTCTGTGATACGCTTCCGCCTCCTCTAAGGTTTAAACTGCCCCAGACTGTGTCTTCTTTCCAAATCTGAGAATTCTGCAGGCTGGACTGTCATAACGCTGGTACCTGTTAAGAATGTGCCAGGCCTTGCATACCTGGCACCTCACTGAATTTTCACAACTCTATGAGTGAAACATAGTAATTTGGGGATGAGAAAACTAAGGCAAAGAGAATTTTAGTGACTTGCCCAAGTTCATGTGCTTATCTGACAGGGTCAAAGTGTGAGCCTAGGCAATCTAACCCAAGAGTCACGTTCACATCTTTTTAATCTATTTTTACATCACACGTATCCTTCACACATTTCAGACATAATACTGTGATCATGGTAGATATTAAATCAATACTTGTCGAGGGACTTCCCTGGTGGTCAGGTGGTTAAGACTCCACACTCCCAATGCAGGGGCCCCGGGTTCGATCCCCGGTAGGGAATTAGATCCCACATGCGTGCCGCAACTAAGAAGTCCGCATGCCCCAACTAAAATGTCTTGCATGCCACAACGAAGATCCCGCATGCTGCAACTCAGACCCAGCACAGCCAAAATAAATTAAAAAATAAATAAAGATAAATCATAAAAAAAAATTTTCTTTAAAAAAAAAGCCTGAATAAAATTTTTAAAAAGTCCATTCTCTACGTCTGCGTCTTTATTCCTGTCCTGCCCCTAGGTTCTTCAGAACCATTTTTTTTTTTTAGATTCCATATATATGTGTTAGCATACGTTATTTGTTTTCCTCTTTCTGACTTACTTCACTCTGTATGACAGACTCTAGGTCCGGGGAGGGGGAAGGGTAAGCTGGGACGAAGTGAGAGAGTAGCATGGACATATATACACTACCAAATGTAAAATAGATAGCTAGTGGGAAGCAGCCGCATAGCACAGGGAGATCAGCTGGGTGCTTTGTGACCACCTAGAGGGGTGGGATAGGGAGGGTGGCAGGGAGACGCAAGAGGGAGGGGATATGGGGACATATGTATATGTATAGCTGATTCACTTTGTTATACAGCAGGAACTAACACAACAATGTAAAGCAATTATACTCTAATAAAATGTTAAAAATAAATAAATAAATAAAAATAAAAGACTTGTTGAATTAATTAGTATGAGAGCAAAAAGGGATGAATTCACGTGTAAATTATAAACATGTAAATGTGCATCATCGTTCAAGTTACCTGTTTGACAAATATCCTGAGATGCCAAGCAAGATACAAAAGGATTCTTGTCTTAAAAGTGGTAGGCTAAATATACTTGGGGTAAGTAGTAAGTTATCATACACACTTTTTTTTATTGAAGTATAGCTGATTTACAATGTTGCATTAGTTTTTAGGTGTACAGCAAAGTGATTCAGTTATACATACATATATATCTATGTTTTTCAAATTCTTTTCCTTTATAGGTTATTACAAAATATTGAGTATAATTCCCTGTGCTATACAGTAGGTCCCTGTTGGTTACCTATTTTATTTATAGTAGTATGTATTATATATGTTAATCACAAACTCCTACTTTATCCGTCCTCCCCTTTCCCCATTGGTAACCATAAGTTGTTTTTTTTTCCTATGTCTGTGGGTCATTTTCTGTTTTGTATATAAGTTCATTTGTATCATTTTTTTTAGATTCCACATATAAGTGATATAATATGGCATTTGTCTCTGTCTGGCTTACTTCACTTAGTATGATAATCTCTAGGTCCATCCATGTTGCTGCAAATGGTATTATTTCATTCTTTGTTATGGCTGAGTATTGAATATATATACCACTGTATATATATACCACTGTATATATATATATATATATATATATATATATATATATATATATATATATATATATACCACTGTATATATATACCACATCTTCTTTATGCATTCATCTGCCGATGGACATTAGGTTGCTTCCATGCCTTGGCTACTATGAATAGTGCTGCCATGAACATTGGAATGCATGTATCTTTTCAAAGTATGGTTTTCTCCAGATATATGCCCAGGATTGGATCATATATGCAGGATCACATGGTAACACACTTTTATCACAATTCATTCCCGAATCTATTTTTTCATTAATTCAAGTATGCCTCAAATACCTATTCTGTGTCAGTCACTCTTGTAAATAATGCAAGATGTAAAGGAACAGGGCAATCCCTCCCACCTAAAGAGTTCACCACTGTGGAGTAGAGGGTCAGGTATGGATATTTCACAGGAGAATCACGAATGAAGACTCAAGCATTTTTTTGGATGGTGAACAGCGGAACTGAATCCACACGCTGTGGAGTAGGGACCAAGATGGAGTCCCCACATTCAGGATTTGAGGCTTTGGAATTCCCAGAAGCCCTGAGTTACTACAGCAACTCTTGTGTTCAACGCCCTCCTCTGTATTCTACCGAAAGTATTGAATGAGCCAAAAGGATTAGAAGGGATATGAGATGTGGCCTTGTTTTTTTCACTCCCCTTTCATGTAATCATCCTGCTGACCTAATTATAGACGGGAACAGAGGGAAGAGGGAACCCTGGCCATGGCAGCACTCTCTAGGGAACTTGGAGTCCATTTTAATCAATTTCGAGTTCTTCACGGGTCCTGAGGACCCAGCAGACTGATAAGTACATAGTATTTATTTTGTTCTTGTTAATTTGCTTGCTATTCGTTCATGTGTCTGATTATTCGTTGGTCTGAATTGTTTCAGCTTAGAGGGTGCACCATGATATAGACCTCTCTGAATGAGATGGTTCACAATGACTCACTGACTCAAACTGACAAAATCAAAGTGACAAAGCTGACTCACAATTCATTCACTCAACAGTGCACAAAAATCATTGAGTGTCCTTTCATTTAGAATGATATGGTGAAATTGGTAAGTGGTGCTTTTTTTTAATCCTTAAAAACATCTTAATTGACTGCCCCGACACTATGCCCAGAAATTTACACAAAAACAAAAGATGCACTGGGGCAGTTCCTAGAGATTTACAATCTAGCAATGGGAGAAGAAAATATGGTTAAGAGTCCTTTGGTCCAGGATAGCTTCTGAGAATCTTATGGAAACCGCAAGAGCTATACCATGTGCCCTGTCAGTACAGGTAGACAGAAAAACCATGTAGAGATCCAGGCAGAAACACAGCCAGAAGAAATAAGGCAGAGGAAGAGGAAAACCATCCTACCAGGTAGTGAGGCTAGAATAATACAACAGCACAGTACAGGCCCAGGAAAAACAGACCAGTGGAACAGACGAGAGAGCTCAGAAAAATAACCAAGTACATGTAGGAACTCAACACAGCAACAGGAGCCCCACAAAGAAACGGGATGACTGACTGTTTAGTAGAGGATACTAGAAAACTGGTTCACAACATGGGGAAAAACAAAGCTAGATCCCTACCTTTTGTTATATTAAGGTTATATTATATTATGTTAAGGTGGACTTCATATTAATTACCTAAATGGGAACAGTGAAATTATAAAGCTAAAAAAATATATATTTGTTTTCATTGGAAAAAAAACACATTACATAACTTTTTTTTTTTTTACAAACTTAAAATCATTTAATCCCAGTCAAAGTTCTATAAAGAAGGTAACCTTAATATGCCCATTTTACAGACAAAAAACTGAGGACCATCACTAAAGCCACATAGCTAGGACTTGAACCCAGGCAGTTTGGTTCCAGCACATATGCTCTTAATCACAATATAATACACCACTGACAAAAGTAACATTAAAAAAAAAAATATATATATATATATATAACACACACATATATTTTTCTCAACATCTAAAACTGATATGCAGGGACTTCCCTGGTGGTCCAGTGGTTAAGACTTCGCCTTCCAATGCAGGGGGTGCAGGTTCGATCCCTGGTTGGGGAGCTAAGATCCCACATGCCTTGCGGCCAAAAAATTAAAACATAAGACAGAAGCAACATTCTAACAAATTCAATAAAGACTTAAATAAAAATAAAGTGCAAAAGCTATAAAACTGTTCTGCCCTCATCCCATATACCACTTTTTAAAAAATAAATAAATAAATGAATAAAAAACTGATATGCAATTAACACCTAGAATATACAAGGAATTCTTGCAGACGTCTAAGAGGCAGCACAATTTTTAAAAAATATGCAAAAGACAAGAATCTGCCTTACACAGAAGAAAAAGCCATAAAGCAAACAAATCCATGAACAGAGGCTCACACTCCCCATTAAAGTGAGAAATGCAAAGGAAAGTAATGATGAGGCGTCACTTTATGCCCATGAACACGATTTACAAAGACAGGAATCAGGAAGTAGATAAAAGTAAGTGTTGGTGAAGATGTGTGCAGATGGAAACTCACAGTGTACCAGGGAGTGTACACATGTAAAGCCACATGGAAATGCAATATGGCAGCTCTTACTGCAAGTCAGAACGTGGAATCCTATCACCCAGCTGTGCCACCACCGGCTCTGCTTCCTAGAGGAATTGCACCGGGGTGTGTTAAGGGGATGCTTGTCATGTAATGTGTTCAGACAGAGGGAAGTTGGAAAGAGCGTTGATGAATCAGAGGAATGGATACATCAGTGACATGTACATGCAGTGCACCATCACGTTCCATGTAGATTCATGCACATTTAATGAGATTTACGGAAAGCATTTGTGTGGGGAGCTGTGGAAAAAGGAGAACAGGAGGAGAATCTGAGATGAAGGGAAAATAAGGAAGCACCTTTCCAGGATCAACAACCCCCTTTTCAGGAATGACAGTGTGCTGTGTACTGAGGAATGAGATTAACTCAGCCCTCAGCCAGCTGGCATCTGTGTGTACATAATGAAGAATAATGAGAGGAGGAGGTAACCTGCAGCTTGGCGATGATAGTTAATAACACTATTTTGCATGTTTGAAAGATGCTAAGAGAGTAGATCTTAAAAGTTCTCACCACAAGAAAAAAAAATGTTTAACTATGTTTGGTGATGGGCGCTCGCTGGACTTATTCTGGTGATCACTTTGCAATACATACATATATTGAATCATTACATTGTACACCTAGAATGAATATAATGTTATGTCAGTTATACATCAATAAGAAAAACATAAAACTCATGAGTGGGATTAGGGATGGATAACAAGGTAAGAGCCCTGGAGAAGGAACTGGAATGCCAATCATAGCATGGCAAGCTGCAAGGCTTGCCTGGGGGTTGCTGGCTGGGGGTTGCTGACCCCCAGAAGCGGGGACCACAAGAATGTAAATAGCTGCTGTCTCCGCCCTGGAGTCCTGGGAATCGGGAGCAGACAAGTAGGAATCGAGCAGCCCAGCTGGGGAAGGATAAAGTCTGCAGAGAAGGGATGATGACATTAGGCATGACAGGTGAATGACAACCAGGGCGAGCAAGCTGGAAGGTCTGTGTGGAGTCAGTGTTTACTCTGTGCAGAACTGGAGAGAGGCCCAGAGGAAATGAACTTCACTCCAAGCTCACCAGCAGTTAGAACATGGAAGCAGACAGGAAATACACAATTGAATCTCATGACCAGAACAAGCAGAGCTAAGGTAAAACACAAGAAAACCAGAGCCATGATGAGTGTCTTTTTGTAATTGGGAAGAAAATTCTCATTCCATATTACATCTGTTCCTTTTCCTGTGCTTAGTCATGCTGGCTCTGCACTTTTTGTAAAAGAATGTTGCCTAGAGCCTGAAATAGACAATGAAATGGATAGTCCATTCTCAAGGCTCTGACCTTTAAGGGTATAACACTTTTCCATTCATTTAGAGAGAAAAAGTTGCAGAATAGGAAATGACATTTGTCTTGTTGGAGGTTTACAGGAGCATCATGACGCGACCTACCTGGACAGCTGCAAGAACAAAGGATTCCAACACCAAGAAGTTTGCAACAACTAACCACGCCCCCTCCCTCACCTGGCCTTTAATGATGCTTTGCAGAAACCCTTTGAGAAGTTCTGGGTTTTCTGCGCATGAGCCGCCCATCTCCTTACATGGCCCTGCAATAAAACTTTCTCTGCTCCAAACTCCAGCTTTTCAGTTTGTTTGGCCTCACTGTGCATCGAGCACACAAACTTGCATTTGGTAACATTTTGACACTGTCATTCCTGACCTGGACCCATGAGGGCAATTATGATTTGGTTGTGATAAGGTGTGAGTGAAATTTCTACCTACATTACTTTCATAGTCTTTATATACATGAATTATCATTTCTTTCCTTATACTAAGATGAAAACATAGAAAGGGGAGAAAGGAGAGAGGGTTGCCTGGGGTTAGAGAGAAATTTCAGCCTAGGGAGCAGGTTATCATTTTCAAAATGTAAAGAGTGTCCATTCTCTGTAGTGTTTGAAATTAGACACAATAGGAGGACCTCAAAGGCATAGATCTGCCCAGTGTCTAGAGCACTTGTCTTCACATCCTTTGCCACTAAACCCCAAACAATGAACCTCTGACATTTATTATGTGGCTCTAATCCACAGTAAAAGGCATGGAGGATGTACCCTGCCCACTCCCCAGCCTCCAAAGCCAGAAGGTTAGAGGACACTGCTCTCCAGAGTTGATGGCAAATGGTACAGGTCAAGAGGACATAGTTTTGAATAATTACAGAAAAAAAAAAAAGATGAACAAGTACACATAAGTCATACAGAGTGGGGCTAAAAGAATGGAGTAGAGTTGAGGTTAGGAAGACAAAACCCATGAAAGGTCCCTGGGAATGCAGCCTGTCTCCAACTACTGACCCCTCTCAGGGAACCCAACAAAGACACCTGGGTACTTCACTTCTGATCAAATACTGCTGCAAAGACTTTGGCCTTCGTCCTGCTATTCCTTAAGCAGCCTACCACACAAATGGAAAACAGAATTAGTCCTCTTCTGTTTTCAGTCTTGAATTGCATGCTAATTGATTTTTAAAAGCCCTGCTGCTCTACCGCCTTTGCCCTATAATTAACTGTGTTTGATCACAATGTTCCGGGGACAGAGGTGGAGCCTCCTTGACTGCTGACAAATGAATCCATCAGGTGGGTCTCCGCCATCACTGGTCTTCAACAGACACAAAGTGCAGCAGGAGAAACAGTCAGTGGGGAAGAGCTGAAATCATCATCAGGAGAATCAAGGGGGTGGAAGGCTGTTTGCATTCCGGCACCTAAAAGCTCTATTCAGAATGCCTTTGGAGGAGGATATGTGTGACTTATGACAGTGAAATAGGAATTCCACCCCCGTGCCCTGTTAGAGATGCCAGCTGAAAAGGCCGCTACCCTCTCACTGCCCTAGCTGGCCAGCCACAAGACCCGGAAGCAAAATGCACAGCGTGGCGAAGACACAGACCTGACCAGGTAAGATGAGGTACGTATGGATAAGAACACAGTATAGTACCAAGCCAAGGACAACACCTGGTAACTGGTATTTGACCAACTTGGGGCCGCGTTTAACCCCCTCCATGAGCCTGGAGCCTGCCTTTGCAGATGCATTCGTGGATGGCGGCAGAGGCCAGCCACTCTTTAGCTGTTATAGTTTCAAGAAACGATTGTCCAGTACGATGCTGAGTGTAAAGGATGATGTACCCTCTAATGGCACATAATGGGCCTGATGACACTGTAGACACCAAGGCCCAATATATTCAGTCACGGTCCCTTTGTTTGCAGACAGCACATGCTCTGGAAAAGCAGAGCTCAGCTTTGCAGACTGGTCTGGTTCCTGGTTCTGTTTCTCTGTGATATGAGCAAGTCACTGCACCTGGTTAGGACTTACTTTCTCTGTTCTCAGTAAAAAGGGGGAAATAGTCCTTATTTACCTCACAGGATCATTGTGATTCTTCACTGTGATAAAGTATATAAAAGTGATTTTAAACCGTAAAGCATTCTTCTTGGTCAAATACAAGTTACCATGTGTTAGGTACATGGCTAGGTACTACATTGTGTTATTTTTCATCTGTTCCCATATAAGGTGGTATGACTGTAATTATTTCAAGGCCAGGGGATTTAGGGGCTGGAGCAATTCCATCTCTCTATTAGGATGGACTCAGATCTCTCTGTCTCAGAAATCCTCTCCCAGACTCTGAATGTGCTAACAGGTAATGTAAAGAGCGAGCTTCTCATCCTCCTCCATTCAGACAGAAACTGCTTTTCTGAGAAACTGAAAACTCTCTCTCTCTTCTCCTTTCCTACTGCTGTCAGCTATGCCCCCAGGAAGCAAAGCATTATAAACCACAGCCATGTCTCAAGCAGTTAAGGGAGAGAGAGAGAACACAAAAACCTTTTTTTTAGGCTTAAATTATGTTTTCTTTTCTATTGATCTGGTGATTTCTGTTTTGAACTGGGTGAAAGGAAAATCGGTTTTGCCGTCTTTTCCCTTCTTCCCTTTCTCTTCCTCCCTTCCCCGTCCCCCTCCAACCCCGCTGCCCTGGTTCTGGCGCACAGGCTTCTCCTTGCTCCTCGTGGGGCAGCCCCATGGGACCACCAGAGTGGCATCTGTATAAAACAGGCCAACAAAAGCACCAGCAAAACAAGCCCCGTGAGATTCTGTGACTCCTTTTCTCAAAAATATCAATAGCTCACCATCGATCCAAAATAAAGTTTCAAACCGTGGGCACGGCCAATGAGACCATCTGTGATTTGTGGACCTCTCTTCTCTGGCGGTCTCTTCTCATTTCATGGTTTTAAATCCCTTCTACGTGCTTATGACTCCTCAGTGGAAGCCTCCTACCCGGACCTCTCCCTAAGGTCCAGGCCCTTTATACTCACCTGCCCACTTGACATCTCCACTTGGAGGTCTAATCGTCATCTGATCCTGCACAAAACAACTCCAAATCCTTTCCAATTATCTCGAGCTGCCTGCAAAATTCCCCATCCCAGATATGATAACTGGAACAAAAAGCCTAGAGCTACCCTTGACTCCTCTGTTTCCCTCACACTCTGCAACGAATCCATCAGCAAACCTTACTGGTTCTCCCTTCTAAACACAGCCAGAATCCGGCCCTGGGTAGCCCGCTGAAGCGCCTTCCTCATCACCATCTGCAGCTCGGGCCACTGTTAACACCTCCCTAAGTAGCTTCACACCTGGAGCGGCCAGAGTAACCTTTTTCAGACACGTGCCACTCCCCTGCTCAAAACCATCCAGTGTTCCCTGTTTCTCTCAAGGCCTGACATGCTCTAGACTTCTGTCCCCTCTCTGACCTCCAGCCTCACCCCAGGTACACAGGGACCCCGGCCACACTGGCCTTCTTGCCCTGGAGTCCTCACACAGCCTGTTCCCTCTGCCTGGAATTCAGCCTCTAGACAAGCATGTCAAGCATTCCATCAGCTCCTTCAAGATACCACTCAAATGTCACCTTCCTAATGATGTACCCTAAATGTGCTACTTGGGCCTCTTCCTGTATCTTGTTCCACTTTGCTGCTCTTCTTTCCACCCATAAGCACTTGGAACCTCTTGAATTCTGTATCATTTATTTACATAGTATGTTTACCGTCTGCCTCTCTTCCCTAGAATGTAAGATCCATAGGGCAGGTGTTTCATTCACTGTCATGTCCGAAGCCCTTTCATCAATGCCCACCATAGGAGTCACTCAATAGAAATTCGTTGAATGAATGCATGAACGAAAAACACAAGTCCCATTCTTTATGTTTTAGCGACCTCATCTCCCACTACTCTCGTCTGTCTAGAGGCTAATTAGAATGAATTACTTGTCAGTCTTTTATCACATAAATGCACCCTCTACTCAGCCTCAAATACTCTTCCTCCCACCATCATCCCCAGAAAAATACAATTTATTCTTTTAGATTCAGCTCAAACACAGTCCCTTCCCTCCCTCCCACTCTCCCTTCCTCCCTTCACTTTTCCGTCCATCCTTCACCTCCTCCCTCCCTCCCTCCATCTCTTCCCTCTTTCTACAAATATTTTAGCATATTTTATACAGTATGTATGATGCTTGTTAAACATGGTAGATTTTTAAAAAATCAGACACAGCCCCACGTTTAGTTAGCACTAAAGATTGCTCCAATGCCTCTGTATGAATAAATCACTCTGATGCTTCACTTTGTGGGTGGCTGCCTGAGATGGTGAAAAGAACACACAGTCTTAAGGGTCAGGAGAAACCGAGTGCATATTCCAGCTCTGCCATTCATCAACAGGCTTACGCAGGACACGCAACCTTTTTAAGCTTACATTTCTACATGTTTAGAATGAAGATAATAATTCCACCTTGGAGTATTATTTGATAATTGAACTAAATAATTAATAAATAATTATGTGTGGCATATCATATAATATGCAATCAGTAATGACAGATAATTAAACTAAATAGTATCAGATGTCCTTGTAGCATAGGGTTGACATTCAAGCATAAAGTCCCTTCCCTTGCCACCAACGGCCAGCAGTTACCTCACTCCTGTATCATGACCTTATTTTATTTGCCTCACTCTATAAGGTATTTACTTGTCTGTTTCCCACGAGATGTGAGCTCCTTGAGGCCTCCCCAGAGCACAGAGCTCTGCGTGCTGTACACTTCAATTCATGAGAGTCAAGAAATAAATCTCCTTTCCTTTCCTGCATTTCCCTTACTTGTCCTTGTGCTTCTATATCCTTCCAATATTCTTCCCTCTTTGCCAAACCCTTTTTCCCCATCACTTTTTCATTTCATTGTACCGAAAAATTCTTTCTTTCTCCCTCTCCACATGCTCCCCCTGTACCCTCCCCCTCCTCCCCCATCACTGCCTCACGCCCCCCCCCCTTTTCCTGTTCCCCGGGTTACAGCACAATCTTCCCTTCCTTCCTCTTGATCATCACTCTCTGTCAGGCTCCTGTCCTCTCAGACCGGCCAGGAGAAGTTGTATTGATCTCTCCGTAATGCCCGAGTGCCTCTGAAGGTTAAGGTCAACAAGAGTAAAGCATCATGCTGAACCACAAGACCTAAACCCGACTTCAGTATGCAGGGTATCAATTATTGAGCTCTCAGATCACAGGGCACTCTGCACCTGGTGATGCCGAGTGGGAAAAGGAGGGATGATCACAGGGAAGGTTAGTGTGGGGAAGACCCATGTAACCAGCTAGCCCACAACCCGAGAAGCCCAGCAGCGCTGCCAGGAGGGAGACAACATCGTAAGGTCCACCACTGGTCATGGCGAAAGTGATGTCTAATGGGATCCCATAACAAAGAGAGGCCACCAAAGAAGCTATTAACATCCAAACAGTCTTCTGGGCTTTGAGTAGTTTTCTTCTCTCCCATAATCCCACGCATAGCTGGCCTTAATTTCTCTGCTTGCTAAATAATTAGGCACCTGGGGTCTATGAGTCCTATCTAAATCAAAATAAACACAGATAATGGTGGGTTTTGTTTGTCATTTCCACTATGCCCTGGCTTACTTTGCTGACGTTTTAAAGGCTCCTGTGCCATCTCAACTATAAAAGTATGGAGAATTTTAGTTAGAAATACACAGGAAACAAAGGGCTGTGAATTAAAAGTCTGGGGAAAATCTCATCAAGCTTACTCATTCTAAAGAAATGTGTGCCTTAGAATAAATGACCCATCAAAGAAGGGTCATTACTATAACCTATTATGGCTATTATCATGAACCATCTCAACTCACCACCAATGCCTTTGCACATGCAGTTTCCCTACTGGAAAATCTCTCCTCCCACCTTCACCTGGTTAATACCTAATCATCCTTCAGGAATGTTCTTACATGTCACTTCCTCTGGGATGCCCTTCAGTCTGGCTTAGAAGCTCCTCCTAAATGATCCATAAATCACAATTCATAATACTGTGTGATAATTCCACCAGAAGCAGCAAAAGACCAAGTGCATAATATGTCACAGACTCAAGAAATTGCCTGGGTTTGAATCCTGACTCCATCTCAGTGCCTCAGTTTTCTAATCTGTAAATAGGCAAATAATAACAATAGTATTCATCTCAGAGTGGCATTTAAAAATGACTAAAATGTTTGTAGATTTTTGGATGATGGCCATTCTGACTGGTGTGAGGTGATACCTCATTGTGGTTTTGATTTACATTTCTCTAATGATTAGATATGTTGAGCATCTTTTCATGTGTTTGTTGGCAATCTGTATATATTCTTTGGAGAAATGTCTATTTAGGTCTTCTGCCCATTTTTGGATTGGGTTGTTTGTTTTTTTGATATTGAGCTGCATGAGCTGCTTGTATATTTTGGAGATTAATCCTTTGTCAGTTGCTTCGTTTGCAAATATTTTCTCCCATTCTGAGGGTTGTCTTTTCATCTTGTTTATGGTTTTCTTTGCTGTGCAAAAGTTTTTAAGTTTCATTAGGTCCCATTTGTTTATTTTTGTTTTTATTCCCATTTCTCTAGGAGGTGGGTCAAAAAGGATCTTGCTGTGATTAATGTCATAGAGTGTTCTGCCTATGCTTTCCTCTAAGAGTTTTATAGTGTCTGGCCTTACATTTAGGTCTTTAATCCATTTTGAGTTTATTTTTGTATATGGTGTTAGGAAATGTGGCACATGTATACAATGGAATATTTCTCAGCCATAAAAAGAATCAAAATTGAGTTATCTGTAGTGAGGTGGATGGACCTAGAGTCTGTCACACAGAGTGAAGTTAAGTCAGAAAGAGAAAAACAAATACTGTATGCTAATGTATATATATGGAATCTTAAAAAAAAAAAAAAAAAGACGGTTCTGAAGAACCTAGGGGCAGGACAGGAATAAAGACGCAAACATAGAGAATGGACTTGAGGACAGGGGGAGGGGGAAGGGTAAGCTGGGACGAAGTGAGAGAGTGGCATGGACATATACACACTACCCAATGTAAAATAGATAGCTAGTGGGAAGCAGCCGCATAGCACAGGGAGATTAGCTCGGTGCTTTATGACCACCTAGAGGGGTGGGATAGGGAGGGTGGGAGGGAGACGCAAGAGGGAGAGGGTACGGGGATATATGTATATGTATAGCTGATTCGCTCTGTTATACAGCAGAAACTAACACAACATTGTAAAGCAATTATACTCCAATAAAAATGTAAATAAAATAAAATAAAATAATTAAAATGTAAATTACTTACAAAAGGCTTAGGATATGATTAGTACCATGTACGTGCAGCTGCCATCAGTGTTATTTTGCCTGCAGAAGCTCCGTCATGGAAGAAACCACAACTATGTTATTTATTATAGATCCTGTGCCTGTTCCAGAACCTACAACATCCTAGTAAGTAGTTGTTGAACCAAGGGATGCTCTCAAGTCAGGACTAGCACTTTTAACAGTCACCTGTCCAGTGCCTCTGGCTTGGATCCTTTCACAAGTTTTCAGGAAAGAAAAAATTTCTCATGGTCACTTGCATTTCTGCACGTGTTTACAAACAGAGGAACTGACAATCTTTTCACAGATGTTTGCAGAGTGAATAACCTTGGAAGAGAGAGCTAGTACCTCCCTCCAAAGCAGAGTAAATGGATTCTTTGCTGTCCGGTAGAATAAAGATAATGTCTCCTTCCTAGGCATATGTTAGGGAGGTTTGCTTTTAGTGCAAAAGATCCAGGTTCCCTTAACTTGGGGTTACACAGCTGTGACGCAAACCCCCTGGACGCAGAGCACCCGCCTGGCTGCTCTGTGTCGCAGCTGTGGACGTGGGAAGCACGGGAAACCCATGGGAAAGCGGAGCCTGCGTGCTTGCTGTAACCAAGGAATGAAGTTCTCTGTCTCTGACTCAGGGGTCTCGTGTCTTCTGCCAGCACCCGTGAGCCTGTGGCAGGCTCCCTTGTTAGCTTGAAAGTTGGGTAGAATCTCAGACCCTCCACAGTTCCTGGCAGCTTTGGGTGATGAGAATGGGATACTAATAGAGAGAGAGCTTTCTGGAAGAGAAAGGATGTGGGCTTCACAGGCTGCATTGGGGGTATAAAACAACTCCTTGGGATCCTGTAGCAAATACTATTGCCCAATGGTGGGTGGAGGACAGTGAGTAAGGGTCCCCATGTCCTACCCATCAGTGCATGTTTGGAGACTGAGCGGTGACAGGTAGGGCTGAAACAGTCCCAGGAGTGGAGATTTGATGGCTGCTTACACTCCTCCGGGTGAGAGGAGGAAGGGGTGTGATCACGGCAACAGGGCAGCAAACCTTACAGCCCCAGCAGAACACGAGATGGCTGTAGCCGCCGAACCCAGGAATCCCCAAAGCTGAAACAGACGGTGTGAGCAGTGAGGAGGTAGAACTTTGAGTGGGCTAAAAACACTGGAAATGTGTTTGGTTGGGAGTGCCTGGCTTACTGGAACAGAGCTGCTCTCTACCTCCACACCCCTTGGTCCTCTCACCCCCTCTACCCTGACTCAGCTGCTCTAAGGAGACAGATGATTAGGGGTGGGGCTGAGAGCCCCCTGGTCCCAAGGGGGACTGAAAGGCACCTGCACCCATGCAGGCTAAGGAAATAAATGTTATGGTTCCTTAGCCTACATGGGGACTACAGAAGCCTGTTGGATGCAGGCTTCTGTAGTCTCCATCTACCTCTTCCCATTGGGGGGGGCACCCCGATTCAGCTAACGGGGTTTGAACAAGGGTCACGATGGGAATGTGACATTACTGTGACCTAGTGGATTGGGCCCTTTAACCAATTCAATCACTGTTGTTGTTGCCATTGTTTCTACATCAGAAGTAGAAACTGATGTGTTTTATGCTTGTACTTTCACAGCCCACAAATGCCAGAGAGATCCTGCTGATTAGCGAGAACTGGAGGTACAGAAGTATTCGTGGGACAAACTCCCTGACGCGCGTCACCAGGGGCTGGGTGGAGATTTAGCAGGAGTGCCTCTCCCCTCTGATGTCCCCAGTTTGTACTCTATAGATGAAGTCCTGTCGATTGGCAACTTAGCAACCTCAGTCTCAACGGCCCTGAATGCAATGTTATCACCTCTACCAGCTGGGGAGGTGAGTGGATAAACCCCTGCAAAACTCAAGGGCCTGCTTGCCCAGTGAAGTGTCTTCAGGTTATGGGGAAAGATTTACAATAGCCACTCTCCCTGGAAGACAAGGGAAACTCCCGTCTCTTCAGGCCCTCACCACCGAGAAGGTCTGACATCTCACTGGACTCTCTGGGTAATGGAGAAAGGCCATGCCATGCCTCTCTTCAGCATTTACTTGCTTTTTTCTATTACCGAACTTTCAAATCAGCTCCCTTTCAACGGGGCCCAAACCACCGGCCTGTGCTGGAAGCTGTCCAGCCACCTGCGGCCTGCTCCCTACTTTGGGTCCTACAACCCTAATGACCCCGCTGAGCTACGTACGAGTCTCTGTGAGTGATGATTTTGCTGACTGGTGATTGGATCTTCTAGCAAAGAGAGGCAACCTCACCCAGAGGTGTCCCTTGGGGTTTTGGATTCTTTGCCTCCCTGACATGACTTCCAAATACACTTCTTTTGAAAATCAGCCATGACCCCGCTACTGGGCTGTTGTCAAATCTGAACACCTGACCCTTGGAGGCCTTGAGACCTCCCGGCCTGACACTCCCTTTTGGGGTGGCTCCAATAGGACCCAATGACTCTCGAGGTAAGAGAGCTTAAGAAGCCTTGCTTGTCAAGTGGAAATGACCTATTTGAGAACACAGCCTGCCGAGCCGAGCAGGACCTCAGCTTTACATGAAACACGTCAGTTATCCTTCTAAGGAAACTGTACCCCCAATTCCAGCGCTTAAATCCAAGCCACGTGCTCAGCAGGGGCCTCAGGTCACAGAGGTTCCCCTAAATGCCTGGACCTGGCTGACCAAGGACCTGATGAAGGACGGCGCTGACATCACCTGTGCTGGAGCTCTCCAGCGGTGCCCTCCAGGCTGCTGCAGCTGGTCAACATCCGCACCAGCAGAACAGAACTGGAAATGGGCATGGCAGGGAACTCAAGGTCGTCCACATGGTTCTGGCCAATACTCTCCTTGACGAGTCTTGTTACCTACTTCCTGAATCTTGCACTGTCCCCCACAGCCTAGCTGTTTGACCCACCACTTAGAAAACTACAGACTGGGAGATGCGACTCTCTTCTCGGAGGCCATGAATCACAGAGCTGCTAATCAAACCACCTGGGCCATTCCTACAGATGTCACAGCAAAGACTGTCATCTCAGGAGACCTTGAAATCAAGTCGCACCACCCTGGCAGATACCTCTGATGCCTAGAGCCACCCATCTACCAGACGTGGCCGCGTGCCCACCATCCTGGAGCCCACGCTTCTAGTGCAGGGGCTACCGCTCGTGACCCCTGCTTATGTGGGGTGGGGGAGCCACTTCGCACCAGGCATCGTCCTGCCCACTCCCGGAAGACTGACAACATCTGACCTCTGAGTCCCCACGTCCAGGCTACTGAAGCTGCCTCGCTGCAGTGGACACGTCTACGGGTACAGTGTTGCTATCCCGTGTAATCTGCTCATTCTAGCCACCACCTCTGTGGCCCTTGAGACTAATCTGGGTCACGGGTGGAGCTTTCTAGAGCACCTGCGGTCTCACAAGGCAGTGGCTTTTATCACTAAAGCAACTCAACAGAGGACTGACAGTCAAGGTGCTGGATGGCTCTTTACTCTCCCTCCAGCCAAGGTACCTGATACCACTGAGTGCTGGAAGAGCCTCTGAAAAGCCCACTCAGGAAGATTTCTGACTCCACGGCCCTCACCCCCTCTCAGCCACACACCACAACATGTCACTTCGGTTCCTGAATGCAGCCGTCCCAAGAAAGAGATCATCTCTTTTCAGCCACTTACTGGATAACGAACAGGACAAAATAAACGAGGGGTTATAGAAGCCTTTCCTGAGAATTCAAGATATTGCCCAGACCACTCCTGGGCATGATGTCCTCTCCTTCCTGGAGCAGCGACCCCAGGCCAGCTGGGTTGGTCCATCCTCTGGTGGCAGCCTGGCCAAAGGGAATCTGGAGGATTCAGACTTAATTCCGGTCAACCTCCTGGATCTCTTGTTGGACTGACAAGGTCTGAGATCAAAAGGAACATGACCACGCAGCTCCATACACTCTTGTCTAAATCCCTCCACAGTGAGTCCCACAGGCTAAAATGGGGACATAATGCATCTCTGTAACTTTCATAAAGATGTCCTTGTCGCTCTCACACCTCACTCTTCTGGATGAAAGACCTAAGTACAAATAGGTGATGGTTGGAAAAGGTGAAGTTACAGCTACTGGATACGACATACCATTTTTTTAGAGGTAGAGAGCAAAAATCCAGGCGCCTGGGAAGGGACACCCCAGGCCCTGGGAAGGACAGGGAAGAAGGGATATGAATCACCTTTTGTCTTTTAAAGCCACCCATGGAGGCTTCCTCACAAGGAAAATGAGCCAGCACAGCTGTCCTAAACTGTTGCGAATACGCTAACTCTACTGACTGCCTGGTCTGCCCTCACTCCTGATGGCTCTGACCACAGTTTGACTGTTACGCCCCTTAACCTTTCTGAAAAGTTGATCAGGAGCGGTAGGGGGTGGCCCTGCTTCTGCAAGGCCCTCATTACGTGCGCGTCGGCACTGGTTTGTCTCCCCACCCCTTTCCCGAAGTCATGCAAGCTGAGTGTACATCACTTGGGCCACACACATCACCCTCCGGGGACCTGAAGAACAAACGGGATTGATGGGAACTTCAAGGCCAAGCTGCTCGCTGTGTCAACAGTCATGAAGTCCTTAGCCTCTGACCCAGGGGTCTCGTGTCTCTCGTCAGCTTCCACGAGACCTGGGCAGGCTACCTTGCCTTTGTAGGGCAGTGACACGTCTTTGCAGGTGAGGGCTCCTGTTTCTCTTCCAGAAGATGCTGTTCTCCCTGCGACACAGGCCATAAATCTAACAGAATGTCCACAGAAAATGACAAGGACTCCACACAGCAGGACAAAAGCAGTGTAAAGCAGACAAGTGATGGGGCCCCTCTAAATGCCCACTTCCACTGTGTGCTGAGCTGCTCGACTTCACACTACAGAACAGAACTTCACTCAGCAAACATTTAACCCATCATCTTCAAAGCTCTTTTGTTTCTGATACAGAAAACACATCAGGGTGGAGGGAGAGTTGTGTGTGTGTGTGTGTGTGTGTGTGTGTGTGTGTGTGTGTCTGAGATCAAAGCCACCGATTTCAGGTTGACATCGCAGAAGTTCTTGATACAAATACATTTTATTTTTTCTAATGTGATTTCCTCCTTGATGAACAGAGTTATATGGGGGGAGTTCTTGCAGTCAGTGCTAAATTATGAACTCAGGTTGAAGATCTTCTGTGTGGGCTAACCTGTGGGTAATCTTCGTGGCCAGGACGCCGCATCCCTCCGTCCTGCCTGGTTGCCCCTCTTACCACCCATCAGGGGCTGGAACTTCCTATCAAAGTGTCAGGGGGGAGCAAAGCCCCTTTCCCTGCCCAGTGCTCTTTTCCCTGTCGTACTGAGGCACCCAGGATACTTTCCAAGTGCTTTTTATGTTCTGTATCTCTAAAGACTGCTAAATCGGGTCGGATGTGTGGGATTAAGCTCACCTCATAAAATTTGCTTGAGAAAATCTCAGATCCATTAATGCTTCATAAAAATTTTACAAGGTTTCTGCGAAAGGAAGGAAAACAAACAGAGGTGGTGGCGGCATCTAGGCGCTCTTTAAATCAAGCATTCTCTCTAATGCATTTTTTTATGGCACCAATCAGGAAAGCAATCAACCATGAAGCCTGAGGCTTCTTCTGCTTCCATTCCTAGAGCAGAATTTCCAAGATCTTTAAACACTTTACATGAAGCCATGGGAGACTGTGTGTGTGTGTGTGTGTGTGTGTGTGTGTGTGTGTGTATCTCAACCTATCTATCCATCCATCATCCATCTCTACATCATCCTTTGGAAGAACTCTCTATTCTCTGGCTCTAAAAAAGTCTATATTAATATTAAAACTTCATACCCTCCAATCTGAGATTAGGAAAAGAAGATAAGATGATAAAATAATCTTCCATATTTCAAAATGTCCCAGGGTGGCAGAAGGATATATAGAAAGAGTAGATGTTTAAGACTAGTGGTATGGCCATTAAAATACTCTTACATTTATTACCCTTATTTTTATTTGTGTTGTTTTAACAATAAATAAAAATAAAATAAATCAAGAGTAAGAATTGGGGGCCAGGGTTTGAGGATGCATGAACCCTGTGATCAAAATGTTCCAGGGTGGCAGAAAGATATATAGAAAGAGTGGATGTTTAAGACTAGTGGTATGGCCATTAAAATACTCTTACATTTATTACCCTTAGTTTTATTTGTGTTGTTTTGACAATAAAAAAAAATAAAATACATCAAGAGTGAGAATTGGGGGCCAGGGTTTGAGGATGCATGAACCCTGTGATGATGCAAGGAGATATTTCAAAATGATTTTCACACAAGTGATCATAAGCAAAAGGGAAGCTGAGCCCGGCCAGTAGAGGTTGGCCCTCTGCAGTCAGAGCAGGGTGACCGAGAGCAGGGCTGTGGCCAAATTTCCAGTTTGACAAATGGACCTGTGGAATGAGGCCAGAGTGGAACTGGTTTTCTGGGATGAAAAGAGAAACTCTAACTCCCCCTCCCCTTATTTCTCCATGCTGTGTTGTTTTCCTTCAGTCAGGGCCTCTGGAAACTTGCCTTTTCATAACAGACAGGCGACTAGAATACAGAAGCAATAATAACAGTACCAAACAATGGTCAGACTGTTGTCTTTTATCTTTCATATATATTATAATCATCTGATCCTCAAAATAGCCCCGTGAAGTAAGGCGACTGCAATATCTTGAAAAGAAAACAAGATTTGCGCTAAAATAAAAACCGGCGTTTCTTTAAATCCTAGCACGGCCACCTCTTAGCTTATGCAACCCTAGACCTCTACAAACCTCAGTTACCAAGTGTGTAAATTAGGGATGCTATTCCCTACCTAACATAAGAAAGATTAGCAGGATTAAATGAGATAACTTACAGGGCATAAAGTAGACAGTGCAAAACAGATGCTTGAGCAATAAAAGAGCGTTCACCCATCCTTTTGAAGAGTTGGGATCTGATTAATGATACAGAGCAAGTTAGCAGCAGACCCTGGGGTTCAACATCTCTTTCAATTCTGAGCCCCACACGGGTGTGGGGTGACCTTGGAGAGAAGGGGGACGCCACGTACTTGTGCCTGTTTTCCGTCAGTTGGTAGAAAGATACCTTACTAGGACAGAAGTGCACATTTTGAAGGAATGAGAAGGAAGCTCATAAACGTGAAGAGAGAACATGGCCCCTAAGCTGGAATGACGGTCCTGTGTGGAGCCTCCCCTGCACTGTGGCCCAACCACGTGGAGACAGATGTTGAGAAGAATCTGTGCCCCATGGTGCCTGAAGGCCAGGAGGCTTCTCAAGGTTTCCTCCTTCCCAGGAGCCTCCCCGCTTGGCAAAACTGAAAAATCTGGCCAGAGACCCAAAGTAATGATAAAGTATCTTAAACTGTCTGGGAAAGCCTGCTGAAATCACCTCTGTTGAGAAGAAATCAATTCAAACATCAAGCCCCTCATCTTTTTCCCCCCACTCCCAAATGTCTTTTTAATGCAGATGGCTTTTAAGTGTGTCTTTAATAGCTAGGACTTTCAGATGCTCCAGGTCACTGTTCAGACTTAGATGTGGGAGCACCTGTCTTCTCCCCACCATTCAGACACGGAAGTTAAAAGAAGCAACCATCCAGAGCAGAGGTGAAATCCGCGCGCGGAGTTCCCCATCGTCTTTGCCTGCCTCTGAGCAGGTCTCCATGGGGCCAGCTAATGTAGGGCTGTGGCATTTGCAGAGAGGCCTGTTCTGGAGAAAATCAATGGCAGACTCCCTGACTCCAGACATGAGACACTGGCTTCCCCGCCTGGCCCTGGGAGTTCTGGAGCTTGGTGTTCAGACAGGAAATGCCTTCACTCAGCTCCCGCCCCACAGGTTTTGTAAATAATTTAGCAAGACAAGGACAGAGCTATCTCAGGAACAGGCTGCCTTGCCCCAGGAGTCTTAGATGTCACCGAGTGCCGCTCCGGTCATTTCCCACCGTTATTTGTAAAAGCTAAAGCATGGACTGATATTTAGCAGAGCGATATTTTGGTACCAGTGAGTTAGGGTAGGATGTGTCCCTGGTGGGGACAGTAGCACAAATCACCCTGTCCTGAAGCCATGGTGGAGCACTGAACACGGGGCCCGGCCGGGAGGATGGGAGGGCATGCTTTTCCTGATAGGATTCTCTTCTAAGGAATGGATTTCCCAAGACAATTTGTTCTCTTATCATTTATGTATCTTTTGAGTTGTTGCCTTTCTTAGAGCCAGTAGAATTGCCTTCAGTTTGTAATTTGCCTCTCCAATCATCTATTTTTCATATTATATTTTAAAATCTTTTCTTGAACACATCGGATGAGGCATATGTACCACCTGACCTCTCTCCAGGGAGAGGGAAAGCCTAACGGGTGCCGTATTTCCAGTGTCCGGAGCCGAGCCGGGATCCACCTGCGCAGGTAACTGGGAAGGAAGATGAGAGCGTGGATCAACACGTCGGGGAAAGTGCGAACTCATTACTATGCAAAGAAATGCAATTTAAAACAACGACGTGGGATGTCTACCTATCAAACTAGCAACCTCAACAAAATTACAGCAAGCACTGCTGGGGGGCGGGGAGCGAGCGGAGAAGCCGGCACGAGCGGCCCTCCTGCGAGCAGTGCACAGCGACCCCTACCCCCGGCGGCCTGACAGCCGCTACCAACAGGCTCCGGCGCTCTGCACGCTCTCTGCTACATCCCACTTGGAAGAATGCAGCCTGAGCAAAGAATCGTGTCTGTGAATAGACTCGAAAGCAAAGATGTTCATTGGAATAGTATTTACAACGGCAAAACCATTGGAAATAGCCTAACTGTCCAACCACAGAGAATTATTAGTTAACTAAATGATGATCCATCCATAAAACAGAATATTTTGTAGTCACGAAATATAATTTATAAAATATTTAATAACATGGAAAGATATTATATATATTATATACTGTAATTATATATTATGTATATATGTATAATTACCTATTATGCATATAAATATGTATATAAATATATATTACATAGGATGTATAAATATACTTCGTATATATTATACATAATTATGTATAATTATATACATATATTGTATATTATAACTATACATAACATAATTGTAATATATATTATATAATATATGTAATTATATATAATTATATACAATGTATATTATGATAATATATGTATATATAATATATAGCAGAAATGTTACATTATATATCTTATTGTATATATTATATGTTATATATTATGTACTATGTATATATGTAATATATACATGTTAATATACATGTTACGTATGTAACAAAAGATTGTGTAATACAGAGATTAATTTTTGTAAATGGAAATTATAATTAGATATATAACTGCACAGAATAAAGACTGAAAGCATATATATGACTATTTAATGGTGATGAACTGCGGATGGTGAATTACAGATGGTTTTGTGTGTGTATGTGTTTTCTTACCAGTGTTTCCTAAAACTTCCCACAACAAACATATAATGATTTTGTTAAAAACAAAAAGGTAATTTATTCTACAAAAGCTGTTTGAGCACACACGTGCCAGGCACTACAGGGAGAAATTATTTCAATCAGGCATGCAGGCTCCAGGAGGTACTAATGGAAAGGGAAGAGTCCACATAATCCAGCTGCAGCACCGGGAAGCCCTGAGCAAGCCACTGGTTGGCTGAACGTGGACCCAATAAAGTACATGAGAAAAGTGGGGTCATCTCCTCCCTGGACAGCTGGAGCTTCTGCCTACGTGCAGGGGTCAGGACAGCAGGATTGTCCTGCCCCTCCCATCCCCCCCCATAAGTCTACTGGGGCTCCTGGTCTGGTGAGAGAAGCCCCTGTGCTGTTTGCAATGCCTGTGTCACTCCTGGTCCCCACACCGCTGACCTCTGATTCCCAGGCTCTCTTCAGTGCCAGGAGGCATCCTTCAGGGGGATGCGTTAGGGGAACGGAGGTCCTATCTTAAATCACAGCTCTGTCAGCATCTCACCACCAAAAACAGTGCCGGAAGATGCTGCAGCGTCCCTCCGATTTGACTTATTTAATTACAAGTCATTAAATAAAAGGAACTCACCTCTCTACCCTGACAGATGGAACCACAGCACCAGAGACCGTGGCTGCTCCGGAGAGCAAGGAATGGCACACCCTAGTGCCCCTATCAAGAGCGCCTTGGTGAACCAGGCTCGCCGTTCAGTGCTTGCTTCTCTTCAGAGCACACCATTTATTTCCCCTCCTCTTTGTTCTCACCTTTGATCCCTTTATCTTTTCTTCTCTTGGTTTATTAAGCTCTTTTTAGCCTCCCAACAATTTTGTTGTCTTCCTACTCTTTCCTCCTCCTCCTTTTTCATCGTAACTTGAATTGCCACAGAATCAACCTATTTTACAGCAGTCCGGACGCCGGGGGCAGTTCTGTATTTTGTCCAGCAGTGGGCCTCCACCAAACAGTGCTGTCCAGGCCACTAATACCACAAAAAACTGACCACACAGAGCCTCCAAGTCAATGAAGTCACTTACCTAGAGAAAGAGCCTTCCTTTGGGTTAGGTGGTAAGAACTGTCCACTTTCCCAAAGAATTTAAATAACTTTAATACTACATTTCACTGTATTTCATGCCCCCTAGGTAGATGCAGTGGTCTGCAGATGCCTGTTCTCAGTACTAAATACACACACACACACACACACACACACACACACACACACACACAAACACACTCACTCACATTCACACTCATGCTACACAAACTTGGCTTCTGCCATTCTAAATGCCTTGGCTACCACATCCACCCACCCTCATAGCCAGGAAAACTGATCTCAATTTTTAGTCCTAAGATATGTCGTGAAAACATCTTATAAAAATATTGAGAAAAAAGGATATATTATGCCTCTATTTTTGGACAACTTAGCACCTCATTTACCACGTTTATTGCAGCATCAAGGAAATGTTGCCAGGACAACAGATCACCCAATCTTCCAGATGCCTGAAACCAGCCAGAATCTGACTTCTCCACCCGAGGCTCTTCCTTGCCAACAGCTGGAGGAACCTGAACTCGGTGGCTTCTGTCCAGAAAGCCATGACGATTGGCTACCTTCTGATTTTGCAAAATTGATAACACTGACCCCAAACAAGTTGGTGTGTGTTACTAGGGTCAGGGACCTTAAAACTACATGCCATCTCACTCAGCAGAAAGACAGCAATGAAATAACTCTACTTAGTCTTTCTTTCCTTTACCCTGGGGGATCTGCAACAAAGGTAGGAAGAGAGAATGGCAGTGAAGGACTGACCCGCAGGCAGAAGTACCACACCTGCGAACAGGTGGCCCTGTTTACGGAGTGTAGCTTGCAATCAGGATCTTTGCAGTAGAGTACCAGATGTCCTCTTCTTTAATGAAAATTGAGTTCATTGCTTTTGTGTTCTGCCAAAATTTGAACTGAGACGTGCAGCCGTACTTTCTAGAAGATGACTGAATCTAACCCTGGACAACCAGATAATGAGCAGTGACAGCTGACAGAGATGTTTTACAAATACAGAGAGCCGTTTGCCTGCATGCAGAAAGGATTTAGGTTCACTACAGAGGGGCAGGGTGCTGGGGGAGGAAAAGTTAAAACGCCTCTGAGTTTGCATGCCTTGGTTTAAAAAATATTTATGTGTGTTACATATATGTCTGCTCACAGATATACTACAAATCAGGTTAAACTTGTAGGAAGTAACAGAGAGATGCTCTCCAAGAACCTAGACTCGGGTAGAAAGGTACGCATACAAACATTCATAATACAAGTGCGAAGGTGGTAAATACCACTAACATTACGTTGAGAGTCAGCGCGTGGGGCTCGGAGGAGGGTGTGCTGGGTGAGTAGCAGTAGGGAGTGAAGTTGAGAATCTGACACATTTGCACGGGGACATGGACACTTAGGCTGGTCCTCGAAGGGTGTGTAGGATTCGTGGGTTAGCAGGGAGGCGTTCCTGGAGGAGGGATTTATAAGCAAGAACATAAATGCAAGAAAACAGGGGTGACAAAGGCAAATTTACTATCAAACTTGTTAGAAGTAACCCGGGGGTGTTACTTCCTTGTTTTGAGCTTATGTGGGTCCTGCATTATGCACTAGGGCAAAGAGCAACTTTTGACCAATCAGAGCAGAAATTTCTGTGTCTCTGGGGTCAAGTCCCTGTCTTCCTGGCAGGTGGCAGGTAGGGTGGCCAGGATGGGAGGAAGCTGGCCTTTGACTGTCAGGACCCTCCCCTATTTCCAGAGTCCAGACAACTATCTCCAGGCCTCTCCTGGTTTCCCCGTGGAAGGCTCCTTATTCACTGGACCAGGTTAACGGGGTGGAGAGGTAGCATCTGTTTCAGAGGAGGCCATTGAGTAAAAGGCAGTAACACTCTCTCCAAACCAGCTTTTCATAGCCTCTTACTTACTGTTTAATTTGGCTGCTGTGTATGGAATTAGGCTAATGGCTGTTAAGTGACTAAGGCACAAACATGGCCCATCTGCCCAGAAGCCTCCAGGCCATTGTCTATTTCAAAGGCTAAAGAAAAAAGATGAGTGAGACATACTGTTACACTAAGAGCCTCATCAAATGCCTTTTTATTCACCCTCTGATCTTATTTCTTTCAATGCTAGTGATTTTCCTGGTACCATATTAAGAGCTCAAAATCAGGGCCTAGCTGCTGGGCCATTACCACGGTGGAAAATAGGCTATCTTTGCCTAATCTACAGGATATTGTGATAGGAAAAAATCTGGGCAGCGGCAAAATGATTCAGTCCATTAAAAAAGTATATGGAACAACTGTAGTGTTCAGAGTGTCACAGGGAACACAAGACAGGGTCCCTGACTTCAAGGTGTTTCTCATCTTCGACAGGAGGGAACAGAGCACGTGTAGGAAGAGTTCTAATACATGGCCAGCAGTGTCACAGCCTCCAAGAGGACGGAAAGGAAGAAGAGCGGCCTTGTCTGGGAAGATTGCAGGGGAGATGGCAGAGGGGAATTTTTTGAGTTGGGCTTTGAAGAGTAATAAATAGCTTATATTTATGGAACACTGCCTCTATGCAGAACCATCCATACACAACATTTTACTTAACCCTCACAATATCCTGATAAGACAGGCGCCATTATTGCCCCCCTCTGACAGATTATTAAACTACACATAAGCTCAGGGAAGAGTTATCCATTGGCCAAGCAGACTCAGGACTTGACCAGATTCTATGTTCTATTTAAGCTTAGGTAGGACCTAAACATGCAAATAAGGGGGTGAGCTTAAAGGGGAGTGATATTACAATACCTTGCCCAGTGTAGCACCTATGGCCTTAAGGCCAAAGACATAATTGCAGCTATCATCTTACCACTTAATAAGAAGACAGGAATAATAATGATAATAAAAATAACAGAACTCCTACTAGTAGAGGCTGACATTTATCGGGTGCTTACGTCGTACCAGGCTCTGTGTCAAGGGTTTTAAATGCATTCTCCCACTTCAACCTCATCATTAACCTAAGGAGGAAAAACTGAGGCTTCAAAAGGTCAATTAAACGAATCACAACCCAGTAGGTGCTCTGGCCATCACTCACATTCAGATCTGACTGATGCCAAAGCCCATGTGATTAAGGGGTACGTCGGCTTCCCCCCCATGTGGTAACTGAGTGGATCAGTGTGTGAGGGGACACGGCCCAGGGTGCTGACGCATTCAAATAAGACCACCAAGCCAGAGTCAAGGACAGACCTCAGGGCCCTAGCGTCTCCCAGATGTTACATTCGTTCCAATGCTTGGTGCACACTGGGAGCAACCCTGCTCCTTTCTCCCTCCCTCCCTTTAGTCCTTTCATCCTTCATCAGCCACTTTCTGAGACCTCCTGTTCTCCAGGCCCTCTGCCAGCTGCAGGGATTCAGTGAAGATGGACACAGCACCGAGGACACAGCAGGGTGACAGGAACGCAGGCCTTACTGACCCTGAGGGTAGAGACCAGCTCCAGAGGCAGAGAGATCCTCCAGTGGACCCTGAAGTTATCCCATACTTCATGTGTGCGGTGAGGATGACAATAACGTCAGGTATGAGGAGCCTGGTTCACCAGGGCCAGGCAGGGGAGGAAATCGGAAGAGAGCATCATCTAAAAAAGCAGGCCCACCATAATCAAAGGGAGGAAGCTGCACGCGGAGTCCAGAGGCAGAAGAGAAGCCACAAAACAGAGCTTTCCCTATAAGAACAACACAGCATAGAACTGGCCCAGCGACAGTCTGGCAAATCAACGAAATAAAAGAGAGTCCAGAATTTGTTCCAGATACATACGGCCATTTTTATACAATAGAGATGACATTTCCAATCAGTAGGAGGAGGTAGATTACTTAATAACTGACATTGGGGCTATGAGCCGATTTTTACAAAAGAAAAGCTTGATCCCCCTCCTGATATAGAATACATTTCAGATGGATCAACAATTTAAATATAAAAATTAAATTGTAAAAACCATTACGAAAATAACTCATCTTGTTCAATATCTTGAGGAGGGGAAGGGGAACTCAGAAGTCATAAAGGCAAAGTTTTTTGACTACACAGAAATGAAATCGTTTATATAGAAAAATATATTTGATAAACAAAATAAGACTGCAAACAACAAAATGGAAAGTAATTTATAATATACATGACAATGGTCAAATTACCTTAACATATTATGTACTCTTGCAAATCAATATTTAAAAAGATGAAAAAAATAGAAAAACAGGCAAACAATATAAACAAGCAAAGATAATGAAATATAAATGCCCAGTAAATCTATGAAAAGATGCTTAACTTTATAGTTAAAGAAATACAAGTTAGCCATTTCTCACCTACCAGTCTGGCAAATGCCAAAAGTTTGAAAACACCCATTACTGGCCAGGTTTTCTGGGAACGTCCATACACAGTCAGTGGGATCGCACATTACAACAACCTCTCCTTTTGCAATTTTAGAGTATTTCTTAAGCTTTTCATTTGCATACCATTGGTCTTCGCAATTCCATATCTAGAAGTCTGCCTCATACAGACATGTGAACACACCAAGATGTTCACGTGGCCTTGTTTAGCAGAGCAGGAGAACGAGAAATAACTTGCACGTGAATTTATAAGGAACTAGTAAAACAGGATGACATCTTAGAAAACAGAATATTGTTCATCCAGGTAAAAGAAGCAAGAATAATTTATTCACATTGACAAGGACGCATACAGCCAAAATACTGTTTGTAAATGAAAGAAAGCGCAGATCAATATGCGTAACGCATTCCACTTGTGTACGATCCATATTGCATTCATTGTACTGGGTAGAAATTAATGTGAAAATACATGCAAACTTACAGACCCCTCTGGAGAAGGAGGAGAAAGAAAGACCTCTCCAAGCACACTTTCCCTAATTCTTAAAATACTGAACTGTCTAGGTTTTTATAATGAGCATAGGTCCTTGTCTTCCTTTCTTTTTCTTTTCCTTCTTTTAAACAATAATAATAAACTTTTTCTTTTCATTTTAGCGAATGACAAAGATCAGGAAATCTGCCTGTTTGATTCTGAGGCAATTTATTTTAGCTAGGTGGGCCTTGGTACAATTTGTCACGTCTTTTCAGACGAATGTTTCTAGGATTTAGAAAGAAGATTCTCTTCTAAAAAGCACATATGGCTGCCCAACCCAAGCCTGCTAAGGATGGAACACAGTGAAGCTGCTCCATCAGTGGTCCATTTCCTCATTTCCCCTGTTTCCTGAGAGCCTCTCATGCTGCCTGCAAGCCCCAGCTTCCCAGGCCTGTTTATAGCACCTATCCACCTGATTTATCTCCCTCTCTACCCAGATTCCCTGCATCGCTGTCTCATTCTCCTTCTGGCCAGAATCTGGCTGTGACTTCTGGGTTCTATTTGTCTTCCTTTTAAGCAAGCATCCGCAGTTCATTAGCTGTATACAAAGTATAGATACATTGAATCCATCATCCCAGGCCATGCCAGTGGCTGTGCCTGGAATGTAAGTTTCTGCCTGCACTGGGAGACACTTAATAGGCAAGATCGCTTATCGCTGGCAGCAAGCGATCTGCCAGGCGCCATCTATTCATTTTAATACTTCTGTCTCCCGGAGATCTCAGGGTGGATGCGTCACAGCTAGCAATTACATTTACTCGTCCATGTGGGACTTTGGGAGGGTATCAGGAGGTCAACGTAGGATTCAGGGGCTACCCCCCAGGTGCAATTAACCAAGTAATGTACCCGATTTGCCTTTTTGTTTTGACAAACATTGGCTGGCTGATGATTCCCTTTGAGGTTAACTCCTCAAATTATTTTGGAAATACTGAATATTGAGGTTAAAAACTTAACGCCCGTTTAACCTTTTCCTCTTGGGATTTCACCTCTTACTATGTGTAGAGAGCAGTACCTGCTTACATGTGTTTAAAGGCTCATTCTAGATTCCCTCACTTCACTTTAACCGCCAATGGACCAGAAAGGACAGCTGTGGAGGCCCAGGGGGTCAAGAAGCTGCCCCAACCAGGCCTGGTGGAATAAAGGGTTCTAAGCGAGCTTGAGGCTGGATGTGCCCACGTCTGCAAGGATGCTCAGGCTCTCGCTTCTGGCACTGCTTCGAATTAAACACCTGAATGCACTGGTAAGTGTTACGGCAGACCTCCGGCTGTGTGCGCATGTGCGTGCACCTGTGTGACGGGAGACGCCGCTGAGGAAGTAGGGAAAGAAGAGACTTTGTGTTACGCACGTACTTAAAAACCAGGCCTGATTTATACTATTCTGTGAATCTCTCTATAAGGAAAATGCTATAAATCTTTAAAGCACATCCTGCTGTCTTCCTGGATTTGTACTTGGTGAAAGGGGAAAACAAAAACAATGAAATCCTACAACACACCAATGGGACTGTGTTTAGTTCAAAACTCCAGGCATGAAGCCCAAATAGATCCAGGCTGGGCTTTATCCTTACACAACAGGGGGGATGACAAAACGCATTTACTTAGTCCTGCATCATGAGAGCCAAATGACTCCAAACTGAACTAATCCTGTTCTCACCCAGGAGCAGTGTTTTCATTCTACACGCTACATATGAAAACGTGGTGATACCGTGGAATGACACATTTCCACGACACCCCTTCGAGTTGGTCAGGCAGACACCCCAACACATAAACGCTCCGTACACATTTGCTTAAATAAATAATTCATGAAATGGCGAATACCTGTCCCTGAAGCAGCTTCCAACTCTTAAACACGGTGAGGATGCGCATCCTCATTTGAAACAGGAGGAGATGAAGTGCGTGATTCAATTCAGACGGAGGGGATGCCAACCCACGGGGACCTATTTCGAATTAGCGAGGCGTGAGCTACTGGACATGTGAGCAGCAGGAGGGATTTTATTTCAAGGGCACAATTCTGAGATGACAAGCTGAGAGCACCGTTCCTCGTGCGGAGGCAAAGCGAGGGCAAGGATGTGGATACCCACAAGGATGTGGATCCCCAACTTGCCGGGTGCATTCCCAGCGACTTGTACCTGGACCAGAGAACTGCACAGTCTCTCTCCCCACAACGCGGGGGACTCCCAGACACAGCTCACAAAGAACTCACCTCTAACCAGCAGCCCCCTTTCTCCTGCGTTGATTGCAAGAGGAGCAGGAGGCTTAATGAAGCACAGCACAGGCTCAACTACCGCAAGTCAGTGTCTGGTGATTTTTTTTAATAAATGGAGAATTTTACTCAGTGCCTAGTAATTCTGGATACATAGCACTTCATATTTTCCAGGCAAATTTTCTTCGCACCAGACAGTGGCATTTTTCAGCTACCAAAAGCATATCAGTATCACATACAACAGTTTAAAATCACCAGCCCTTTTCTAAGCTCTCACAAAAAAGAAGCGGGGGGGGAATCCTGTTTCAGAAAGCTTTATGGGCAGGAAGAGCACAATTTTCAAATACAAATAATGCGCAAATAGGGCTTTTATAAAGTTCCTCTAAGAAAGAATCTGATTTAAGGAATATCAGTCTAACAGGTAATTTTTTTTCCCTTTTAGAAAAAATGTGAGTCAGAATTAGAATGTCTGCCAGGCAGTAAAGGGAGCAGCTCTGGATGTGTGATCGAACGATCAGATTCCGATGCTAGGCTTTTGATTATCTGCAATTCTGAAGGATATTCTTGGCTTATTTGTGATCTAATTTGGCAAGACATTTCTAATGACAGAACTGGCACCTGTAGAGAAAAAAAAAAAAGAAAGAAAGAAAGAAAGCTGCATTTCTAAATGCTTTTACCCATGCAAAGTGGGCCAGTGCGGAGGGAAGGGATGGGGCAGAGATGAGATGAGAGGCCTGAGCTCGGAGGGCAAAGGGAAGCCAGGGAGGCAGAGGAGCTGCAGCCGGCATGCCCCCTCACTGGCCCCTTCCATCCTGGCTGAGGGTCTATCCATTCATGTCCCTCCTCCCTCTCTTTCCTATTCCTTTTTTTCGAGGTAATGTGGTAGCACAGAGGCTCTCCAAGTGCGGTCCCTAGACCAGCAACACCGAGCATTCTCCAGGAACTTGTCAGAAGTGCAAATTCTCAGGCCCCATCCCAGACCTACTGAATCAGAAACTCTGAGGGTGAACTCAGCAGGGAGAAAGGGTTAAAGTGGTGACCCTCACGCTGTAGCATTCATCAGACGCACCCAAAGGGTTTGCTACAACTCAGAGTCCTTAGCCCCCCGCCCCAGAGCTCTGCTGGCCTCTAGCTACCCTTTCTCTTCTGCGTCACTAGCTCCGAGTTGACATCTTGGATGTGGCGTTGGCTACGCTGAGCCTAGATTGTGTGTCCACACCCGAGGGGAATGGGCAGGGCAAGTATGGGGAGGGCGTCCAGAGGGGAAATGGACCCATGGCTGGTCCACGGCGCACACAACAGAGAATCTCCTCCAACAGGAAAGGAGTCTGGATGTTGGGCAACCAAACTGGCAAATACCGACCTCAAGGCGGGATGGTGGAAAGAAGGGACAGGAAGAGGACTCGAGGATGCTGCCCGAAATGCCCCTTCCCCTGAGGCCCCCAGCCCCGACTGTGTGGCCCAGGTCTTGTGAGTCTCTGCCTGGGATGGCCCGTCACACTCCCACACGGCTAAACCCTATGCATCCTTCAACAGCCAAGGCAAATGTGGCCCCTGCAGAGTCTTCCTGGGTCCCCGGACTCCTGTTCTTGCTCTCGATGGATATAACGTTCCCTGTGCAGAGACAATGTTACGTGTCCAACAAACCATTTTCATTTTCCTCCTGCGCCCAGAGCAAGGATGCCTTTCCCAGCCCTCTTGCATCTAAGTGTGCACATGCTACGGTTCTGGGCTCCATTTCCAGGTCTGGGCCCAAGAGGTTTGCATGATTCCCTACCCTCTCTCCCCTATCCACCTGCAAGGAAGCAAGGGCTCCAATATAAATGAGTCACACAGTGGAAAGAGCCCAGGCCCCTAAATCACCACCCGGAAAGAGGTTACCCAGGGGACCCATGTCACCTGCAATGGACATTGCATGAGTAAGAAATTAACTTGTGTTGGCTCACTAGGATTTGGAAGTTGTTTATTATAGCAGCTAGTAATAATTATCCTACTAATCAATTCTCCCTTCCGTTTTTGCAAAGCAGCTTGTATCTTCCCATTTACATTATAGTTAGTTAAGTGCTCATCTTCCCATGAGATTATAGTTTTCTTTACTTTTTTCTTTTTTTTGCTTTTCATCTCTAGCAAACAGTAAAATCCTGGCATAAACTAGATAATTGATAAATGTCTGCAGAAGGAAGGAGAAGATGCGGAAAAAAGGAAGCCAGCGGAGGAAGGAAAACCAGTTACATAATATGGCACGATGTTCAGTAACTCTAAGTGTGCTCCTTAACGTGGATTACTATACAGCCAACGCCTGCCCATGTGAATAGATCTACACTTCACTTAGACTGAAGGGCACTGAAGTCAAGTGGAAACACAAGAACCGGGTTGAGAGCTCAAATCCATTATGACGGTTTTCTGGTTTTGTTTTGATCACTCCAAGTGAATCATACCTGGTCCCCACTAATAACAGTAAGAACCTGTGTTCATCGAGCTGCGTTAGGTGCTCGGCAAGCCTTATTCCAATCCTCCTGACACCTCTCAGGCTCGTGGTAGGAGGGAAATAAAAGTCCATCCTTCCTTTACCTGCCTCTCTTCCACAATGTTGTGGGCCAGGAGCCCTGCCCAACTCCGGAGATGCAGACATCAGACACATACTCCCTGCCCTCCAGGTGCTTAGAGTCTCGGAGAAGAGAGATACGAAAAGAGACTATGAGGAAATGCTTCACAGCCTGGAAAGCACCACCCAGATGCAAGAACCCATTAGCCCATGTCCAGTTTGGGGACCCAGAATGGTTTAGTGAAACAGAGCAGGGACACAGGACCCAGCGAGGCTTGGGTTCGGATCCCAGGTCACTGCTGATTAGAGGTTAGAGACAGGATCCGAATCTGTATCCCTGGGCTCTTTTCCTGTGCTCTTCTGACTCCCCAAAGGGGCCACGGCCGGAAGGAGAGAAGGGGTCAGGGATGCAGCCCCAGCTCCGGGCTAATGAGTTTCTACCCTGCCCACAAATACGAAATGGAAAAGTGCCAGACAGTGAGAGTGGAATCAGAGCGACGGATTTATGAAGACGGATAAATGAAAAAGACGGATTCACTGCTCTTTAAAAATTATGTAAATACAAATACGATTGATGTGTGAGAAACTGTAAAATGTGCCCCTCCTCTCTTTATCCTCTACCGTCTTCCGCCCCTCTACCCCTGAACCCGTCCACATGCTGTCGTATGACCTTATCCTTCTGATCAATAGAATCACTTAAAAAGAAAGTTTTAATGTATTTGGTGGGAAGGGCTCACTTTGATAAAATATTTTGGTAACTTGCATCCATATTCATAAATGACATTTTAAAAAATCACTATGTCAACTCGTAAACTGATTATGTCACCAAAATAGGGTTGGTCAATTTATTTAAAAAATTTTCACATTTCAAGGATGTAGCAACATTTGGGTAACATGCAAGATTCAGCAACAAATCTCTCTTCCACACTTAACATTAGTTGGGTGATTAATACTGTGCCTGGTGTTAGGTGCTCAAATATTCCACTAAACTTACCCAGAATCAGAAAGAGGACATTCTGTCCCTGAAAATCACAAAGAGTTATTTAAAGAGATAAAATAAGGAAACATTCCTGAAAGCTTTGGGACAATCATTTGCAACAAAAGTGTCTGTCACCTGAGAGACTCAAATTAGTGAACTCTGTCTGTAAGGTGCTCCCCAATAATGGAATGGTAGGCAACAGTATGCACATTGTGCATGGAAATCTACTCACGTGTATACTTTGTGTTATTCGTAAAACACTTGGGACAACCAAGTAAACACAGACCCCTATCCAGTAAACTTTACTTATCCAGTAAATTACACCAATTAATGTTTTTACTTGTTTGATCTCCAACAAGCTTTCCCCACACCCTTTCCTCCACAGTCAACCATTCCTGGGAACAGCTGACAATATTGTGTTGCTATTCCATTATATTATACAGATATTATATTATAGATTATATCATACAATAGTATAACTGCACAGGAGCTGCAGGTGGCACTTTGCATTAGGTCAAAAGTGAAAATAAGAAACCACAGTTAACCTGTGTCTGGTAAGGTTCACCTTGGAGACTGAATATAAGACAAATCAGATCTCTTCAGAATTGTCCATCCCAAGTTGGGATCACCTACAATGAAGCTAAAATCAGTGAGGAAGGTTCTCTGAAGTGAGATGTTCTACACACAGTTTAAAACAGATTTCCTCTGGTTCAGCTCACATCTGTAGAACAAACTACTCAGACAAGAGAGAAGATACAGGTAAAAGTCTTAAGGGTAATGAAGTAGCCCATGGTGGGTCTACTCAAATCAAACTTGATACAGTCACCCCTCAGTACCTGTGAGGGATTGCTTCTAGGACCTCCACAGATACCAAAATCCAAGGATGCTCAAATCCCTTCATCAGCCCTTCATATCCATAGGCCCTGCATCTGCGGACACAGAGGGAAGACTCCATTATCCTCACATACCTACTGTCACTTAAATACACCCCTCCTACTGCAATCTGGTACCCATCCCTCTTACTTTCTTAATTTGCCCATATGTCCACAAAACATCATATCATTCATTCAAGGGAGTAAAAGAGGAATCTTGAAAATCCACTTTGTATGTTAAATTCCTCATACCCTCAACAATCTCATTGGAAAATTTGTAAAAATATGTAGTGAAATTGTCCCAGCTGAGCAGTTTGAAGGAATGGGGGAGGGGGGTTATGAGAGAAGAAGAAATTAGGAAGCAAGCACCAGAAGTACTGTCACACCGAGAGTGTGCCTTTGCTTCTTACAAAGGTCTGCCCTCTACTTTCGCTCCACCTGTCATCTCTGCCCTCTTGCATCGTAACTATCCCATATCTACTGGAACCTTCTCATCAGCATGCAATCAGACTCTAGTTAGCATGTGTCTAAACACATACACAAACACACAGTAATTTTTATTTGATTCACCTCTCTAATTACCACCACCTGGTTTTGTGCCCCTGCCCTGGTACTCATCTGAAATCCCTATTGCCAAGATCACCAAGCCTTCGTCTTACCCAGTTGTTACTGAGCCCAAGCTCTTACTGCTGGCCACGTGACAGGCCAATAAATCGAGAGACGAATTGTTGGGGCAGGAGTAGCGACTTGACTCAGAAAGCCAGCAGGCTGAGAATATGGTGGACTAGTGTCCTAGAGAACCATCTTCCCAGAGTTAGAATTCAGGCTCCTTTTATACTAACAGGGGAGGCGGTGTGGTGGCTTGTTGCAAACTTCTTGGTGTCAGAATCCTTTGTTCCTGCAACTGTCCCCACAGGTCTGGTCACAGTGTTCCTATAAACCTCCAACAAGACAAATGTTATTCTCTGTTCTGCAACTTTTTATCTGTATATGAATGGAAAAGTGTTATACCTTTAAAGGTCAGAGCCTTGAGACTGGGCTATCCTGTATATTTCAGGCTATAGGCAACATTCTTTGAGTGATTAACTTGTAGCAAAAGCAATAGAATACAAAGGTTTAAAGTAAAAGAAACAGTTTCAATATGGAGTCAGATGTGTTCTTCCCTACTACACAATCCCATGGGTGTTTCCAGGTTCTCATTTTTCAGACTGCTGGCTGTGGCAGCCTGTCAGAGATTTGGTAACTCCCTCCTTAGAACAGCTTCTTCTCTTGTACCTTTGACTCCGCACTCTCCTGGTTTTCTCCCTGCTTGATTGGCTGCTGACTCTCTGTACACTTTCTGGCCCCTCCTCTCTCAGGCTCCAAGCCTTGATCCTGCATTCAAGCGACAGCCTCTCCTTATTCTGATGGTTTTATCCAGCTTCAAGTTTCTGACAACAAATATAAGCTGACCTCTCCCAAATTTATATCCCCAACTCTCATCTTTTCCCTGAGTTCCACAATCATAAATCCACTTGAACACTCCTCTTGGTTCTAAATCTTGCACTGAGTAAACCTTGGACGGCCCTCTCACCTCCTCCTCTCCCCACCCCCACCTACGTCTTCTCCAGTCCTGTCCATGTTGGTAAAAAGAACCACAATCCATCAAGTGCTCAAGTCAAACCCCTGCAAGTCATCCCTGATTCCTTCTATTCTCTCATTGCAAAATCCAGCATCAGGCCTTACAATTCTCCTCCAAAATACATATTTCCACATCTAATACCTTTCTGTATATTCGCCGGCACAGCCTTGGTCCAAGCTGCCACCTTTGCGTCTCACTGGCGTGACCACAGAACCTCCAAAGTGATCTTTTATCCTTGTCCCCCTCCCACTTTGCATTATTATGTAGAGCAGTCAGGGTGTTTTAGAAATAGACACATGACCGAGGCTTTCTTTTGCTTGAAGCCTCTAACCTTCTCGTTGCACGCGGAGAAAATGCAAAGGCTTCTCCCTGGCCAGCAGGGCAGGGCGTGAGCTGGTGCTTGACTGGATACCTGGCTTCTGCTATTGCTCTGTCACTCCTGTCACTGTGCTCAGACACAATGACACCCTCTGTCCTCCCCAAACATGCCAAGACAGTTGCAGCCACACAAGCTTAGTACTTGTTTGCTCCTCATTATAATTCTGTCCTTCCTTCCAGGCTCTCTGCCTGGCTGACTTCTTCCCACCCCTCAAGGCTCAGTTCAACGACTCCCAGCTCCAGAGTCCATTCCGGGCCACCCTGCCCCACTTATTTTCCATCACATCACTGCCTCCTTTTCTTCTCCCACCCTTGTTTAATTGTGTGTTTATAATCTGCTTTTCCCACAAAGATGTGAACCTTCTTGAAGGCCAGGACTGAATCTTAGTCACCTGTGTATTGCTCACCACCTGGAGTAATGCCAGCACATAGTAAGGACTCAATGTGTGTTAGGTAGTTGAATAAATGAATGAAGAAACGATGCGTACCAGCTAAACTGACAGCAAGATGCCTATCATCACCCTGACATAATGGACAGCATTATTTTGAGATCTGCCGCAATGATCGTACACAAAAAGCAGTCAAGTATAGAGGACAGGCTATGAACGACCTACAAGCATTTCACCTTTTCTCTGCCCGTTGAGACATTTTGCTGAATACCCCCTAGGAAATAACCTTAATCCACACCTCATGCCCTTTATTATAACTCTAACATAGGGGCCATCTCTCTAAATGGAATGCCGGATATAAAGAAATTATGATTTATTTCTATAGTTAGACCCAGAACCCGATTATCATGGTATTAAGTGCAAAGCATCCCCTTGCCTAGGTGAATCTATAACTAGAGAAATGGGAACAGAGTTGATTCCAGAAGTCACTTTCAGATGAAGAATTCCGCATCAGCCATGAATGCCTTTGCTATTTCATTCACCTCTGCCCAAGAAACTACCCAGAAGACCTCAATTCTGTTTGCAGGGATGAGAAAGCCTCACTGCATCTCACACCCCCTGCCTGCCATGGGTACCCACGTAACACGGACCCCTGCCAGTCCGTGCGTTAGAGAGGGCTCCCTCCACAGACGCCTGCCGAGCCTCGCGTTTGATCCCCCTGCCTTATCTGTCTAACAGGACAAGAAATAACACACAGAATATGAAAAAAAACATTAATAGCCAGAATAAATTATTAATTCACTTAAAGGACTAGTCCAATAATGATTCTTTTTCACTGCATTTATTAAAAGGAATAATTGATTGCTAAGAGGGTATTAAAAAACACACACATAGGGACTTCCCTGGTGGTGCAGCGGTTAAGAATCTGCCTGCCAATGCAGGGGACACAGGTTTGAGCCCTGGTCCGGGAAGATCCCACATGCCACGGAGCAACTAAGCCCACACACCACACCTACTGAGCCCACGTGCCACAACTACTGAGCCTGTGCTCTAGAGCCTGCGAGCCACAACTACTGAAGCCCGCGCGCACCTAGAGCCCATGCTCCACAACAAGAGAAACCACCACAATGAGAAGCCAGTGCACCGCAACGAAGAGTAGCCCCCGCTCACCACAACTAGAGAAAGCCCACGCGCAGCAACGAAGACCCAACGCAGCCAAAAATAAAAAGTATTTAATTAATTAATTAATTTTTTAAAAAGACATGAAACCTGTTGACTCTAACTCCTGAGTGAAAGTGCAGAACGTCTCTTTCTGCAGGAATAACAGAGGAGGTGTGCTGGATACAGTTATAGACAGGCACCCTCTTCCTGCTTCTTTATTTTCACAGCTGAAAACTAAAGAGTTAAAATAGTAGGTAGGTTGGACTTTTTCATTCCGACCTAGGACAAGAATCTTCTTTGGGACTATAAAGGAAACCTGGTCATTTGGGGGAGGGGGTCATGTTATTTAACTTTTCTGGGTCTCAGTTTCCTTACCTATAAAGTGGGAATAATAGTAGAATCTATGGTATAGATTGTCTTGAGACAGACGTAGCACTTGGAACACTATCTGGTACTTGGAAGTGACTGATGAATCCTGGTATTAATTCTGCATAAGATCTACGTGCTCTTTGGTTCCATTATTGATGCATCACAGGTAGGGTCTCTTTTCTGGCACAGTGGCTGATCTTGAGAACCAGTTCCCTTTGGCCAGTGGTTTGATAACCCACCATTTAGCCTATCCAAGGCTTGAGAAAAAGACACTCAAGGGAACTACTTGCTTGAAAGACACTCAAACCTAAGAGATAAGAAACATTCATTTTTCCAGTGACACCTCGGTTTGCTGGTTTTATGCAGAGAAATGCAATGTATCATATAAATGAATGTTGAGACAAACTGAAGTTTAATTCTATATGCACTGAAATGATCACCTTAATTTTAACCGACTTTAATGACAAATTGCTTAAAATATATGGCTCACTTCAATGCCTCCGGAGACTAAGTATGCTGAATGTAATTTAATATATTTTAAAGTGTTGATGTCTCAGGTTCTTCACTCTGAACACCAATTTTTATATTGATACTTTTAGAAGTTAATGAGATATTTAAGAATCTGCTCTATATATACATGTACAGCTATGATTTCCTTGATTCCTTTCTTTTTACCACTCCTAGTTATTACAATACCTGAGCAAAATTAACATCCTGGTACTTTAATGCTGATTCTACATAAGAACAAAATACCAGTATTAATGACAGTGAATGCCAGTATTTTATTAAAAAGTGAGCTATGTCACAGCCCTCGTCTGCACAGCCTTTGTTCTTTGTTCTACAGGAGACAGGGCTTGCATCCAGGACTGAGATTCCTCTGTCCTCTTGGACTAAAACTTTACAGGTAAGTAGACTCGAGAAAGAGACCCTAAGGAAAATACATTATTCTATGGAAGACTAAACCAGGTCCACAGAAAATACATCTGCCCCTGGGAGTAAGTAGGAGTAAGCAGAGGGAATTTGGTGAATTAGGGCAGGGAACTCTCCACCCCTCCTTCCCCTCCTCACCAAATCCTTATCATACCCTCTTTCTATTTTCCTTAATTATCAGTGGTCATAATACAACACACACACACACACACACACACACACACACACACACACACCAGTCCAATTCTAAAGTGACTCTATTAGGAAATTTGGATATGGACTTAGACACAAAAAGACTCTCAGATAAATATTTATGACCAATAAACAAGAAAAAAAATCAATTTCAATTTCATAAGTAAAGTAGGGAAAGGGAGTAAAAAAAAAAAAATAGGTGTCCCTGAATGGGTTTTAAGTAGGGGGAGGTGGGGTGATGCTTTCTAAATCAGAACGTCCATGTTTGATTCAAAGTACTGATATGGCAAATAATTTTCTGGGTGCATCTCAAGATGTAAGTAATTCATCATGTAAATACCACAATAATGAGAGTCCAACAAAACCACAGTATTCTGTTAGTTTGAAGTAGCACACAGTACAAGTATCGCAATCACCAGCACCCTTACACTAACTCCATCAGCCTAGTCTGGTTAACCAGCGAACATACCTGTAGCATCTCTCAATTTTTACTACCTCCACCACTGTCAGATCTGCTGCCATTCCTCACCTGGATTCTGCATAACCTCTACAGGTATCAGGGTTTCCACTCCTCAGCCTTTTAAACCACTCCCCAAACGGCCAGCCAGCACCATCTTGTTGTAACCCAGTAACTCAGGCCATGTCATGGCTCTATTTAAAATGCTCTGATGGCACCCTCTCATATAATGAAATGAGACCCAAACCCATTACCTACCTGGCTTTCAGAGCCTTGCCCGTCTGACCCCTCCCACCTCATCCTATATCCCTCCCCATTGTCCACTCTGCTCCAGACACAATGGTCTCTTTTCTCTTCCTCCAGCACATGAAGCTTGTCCTCCGAGCCTGGAGTGGTCTATTCTCAGACGCTTCTCTCCATTTGGATCTCAGCTCAACTATCACTTCCTCTCAGAGAGACTGTCACTAACCCACCAACCTACAGCAGCCACCCAGGCGACCTGGATCATAGCACTTCCTGGTAGCTCATGTATTTGTATAGGTCTGTTTGTTGGTTCCCTCATGAGAACAGAGGCTCCAAGAACATATTATGTCTCTCTTACTCACCGCAGAATCCACGGCCCATCACATGCATGTAAAAAACATTTCAACAAGAGAATGAGTGTTTACTCTGCACCAAGTGCTGCTAAATACTTTATATGGACTATTTTATTTAATCCTTAAGACATCCCTACAAGGTAGTTTCTGTTAATTACTATTCTCATGTTACCAGTGAGGTTAAGTAAGTAAATTTCTGAGCTGATACCCGAGTCCATTCTCTTAATCATTCCCCTAAATTCTCTCTGTATTACACTACGATATCCTCCAGGGAATAATGTCCCTGATGCGTTTCCACAACACTATAAAAAGCCTGCTCCTTCATTAGAAAAAGATCAAAGCCGGTTCCTTAGTTTTAGTGTGGGGTTTATTTTACGGTGTCCCAGCTGCTTTAAAATTGGTGATTCCATACCCAGCACACACGGAATCTACAAATGGGGACGTGTAAGACGGTTGCCACAGCAAAGGCCACGGAATCAATGGTCTGCAATCAAACCCCCATTCCTCCAGGCTTTAGGCGTAAGGCCTTGAGCAGGTTACAAAAGTGTCTGTACTCCTGACCCTCATTTGTAAAACAGGGATGAACACACAGCTGCAAGTGTTAAGTGAGGTACCATGTAAGTAAGGCACGTGGGGACAGAACAGGACCAGAAATCAAAAGGACTCCCGTGAATGTTGGCTAGAATTGTTATTATTATTAAACATACTTCTGCCTACTTAATTACCCAGTACATCCTGATTCTCACCGAGCTGCATCACACAGATGGCAATAACCCCGATGTCTTGCCCCTGGGACTTTTCCATTAAGACAGATCCTTCCTCTCCCTCTGCTTTAGCTTGGGTGGAGGTGAAGAATCCTTGAGCTGAGCCTCCCAGGGCTGCCGGGCACAGGGAAACGCTAACTTAATAAAAATCAGCGCTAGGACCTGGGAGAGTCCACGCACTGAGCCATTTGTCATACGCTCGGGAGGAAACTAACGCACGAGGAGAATCTGGCTGCATAACATGAAATCATCATCTAGCAGCCGGAGTGGAAACCAGCAAGTTCAGTATCTCTGACCTGGATAAATAAATGTCTTCCTTAGGATGAGCAAGCCCACTGGAGGAAACCAAAGGATCGGGGACCTGGAATTCCGACCTAAAACACAGAGGTGTTTGGAAAACCGCAGCTTTGGGTTTTAGCCTGGGATGCAGGACGGGTAGGGAAGTGCGAGGCCTCCCCAGTCGGCCCAGTCCAACTGGAAGTGCTGAGCCCGAGGGGAGCTGTGTGGCCAAGGGGCGGGGCCACATGGGACTGGGACACGGGGACATGGCCCTCTCCTGACACCCCAAGGCCGGGGCGCCCAGTCGGCCCAGTCCAACTGGAAGTGCTGAGCCCGAGGGGAGCTGTGTGGCCAAGGGGCGGGGCCACATGGGACTGGGACACGGGGACATGGCCCTCCCCTGACACCCCAAGGCCGGGGCGCCAACTGGCAGTGGCCGCTGAAGTCGCAGAGAAACAGCGCGGCCCTGCCAGCTCTCAGTGACAAAAGGAGTGTTTATAGCAGGCGCGCTGACAGCCGTCCGAGTGCCACATTTATTTACAAAATGTTAGTTAAATTACTGACAGTTGGCGCCGTGGAGGAAAAGCTGAGAGGAAAGCTGACATTTCTTGATCTGGCGGGTACTCACAGCTCCGGTTCTGCTCCCCCATCCACTTATTAATGCCTTTATCTGCTTGTTGGTTTATCTATGTACGACTTCTGCCTTCTTCACCAGCCATTGCTGTCAAGAGGCTATGGCTGTCCCAGCAATTAAACTGCCCCAATGCAATTTGGATCCAAAGTCCCTTGGGCTAAAAGTTGCCCTGAGGATTGACTGGACAGCCCCTGGGTCTGCACTGGCTCAGACCCAGCCTCAGAAGCTTCCAGAAAGCCTCCTGAGGGCAGGTGTATATCCCCAACCTGTTCTCTGCAGCACCCACCCACCGATGAGAAGCGTAGGCTCATGAAGTGGTGAATAATGACATAATCAGCACCATATCATTATTCCTCTTCTGTGGATCAGAGACAGGTTTTCTGTGATGAAGCCGGACAAAGCGATTCCATTTTTCAGTCTTTCTGGCAGCGGAAATGAAGGGAGAAGAAGAACCTGGCTGACAAATGAAGATCAGCATTGTGGCTGCAGAGAGGTTTAGACACTGGAACACATTTCTGATACACATACACAATCCCCTTCCCTCAAAAATATATATTGGCTTAAACTGGTCTCTTTAACCTTTTTTTCCTATTGTGTTTCTTCTGATGTCAAAATAATGTGTTTTCCCTGACAATTTAAAATATACAGGTAAGTCTAAGTTTGTTTTCTGTGTCTGTGGGTCTATTTGGAGGGATAAATTAGGAATTTGGGATTAACATATACACACTATTATATATAAAATAGATAAGCAATAAGGATCTACTATATATCACAGAGAACTATATTCAATATTTTGTAATAACCGATATGGGAAAAGAATCTGAAAAAGAATAGACATGTATAACTGAATCACTTTGCTGTACACCTGAAACTAACACAACATTGTCAATCAACTCTACTTCAATAAAAAAACACAAAGTGAACCACTGAAAAAAAAAATACAGATAAGCAAAGACTAACCCCACAGGCCTCGTCTGACGTCCTACCTGAAATCATGGCCTTCACTCCCTTCCCCATCTCCCCACACTCTCCAATCTTCTCCGAAGCCTGCAGCAACAATGAATGGATTCCATCTGTTGTATGTATTTTGTTTCTGTGTGTTTTTGTGTTTCTCCCAGAAGGAAGTTCCATGAGGAAAGGGACTGGTTTGTTAACCAGTAAATTCCACAGTGGCTACAACTCTGCCAGGCATATGCCGGCAGACAACAGATACCTACTGAATTAAATCCAACGTGACCTGGCCACGCAGATCATCCACTGTTCAGTCTACATCCCGAGAGACCCCGACTGCTCGAGGCTCAGATTTGAAATGGGTCAAGTCCCTCCCCCTCTAGGAACGGGCCAGCTTCAGAGAGTGACCTCCTGCTGCTCCAGGCCAGTGTCACCTTCTGGCCTCGGCAGCCCAGCCACCCACAGTCCCTCCCTGCCTCCACCCCAAAGTCCTGAGTCCCCTTCCCGGCTCCTCCAACCCACCCCTCCCACATCCTACATCACAAGTGGCTCCCAGACCAGCAGTGGGATCCTTCCCAACATCTTTCTGAGGTCCTAGTTCTGAAGCCTCCCCTACCTGGCCAGACTGGAGGCTTGGTGAGGGCAGGAACTGCACCCTATTTATCCTTACAGCCCACACGGGGCTTGGCAACACCCCACACAAGGGAGCATGTGTGCAAAAAGTTCTATGACCCAGACGTGGTGACTTGGGCTCAAAAGGTAGGCTATTTTTACTTTTATTAGATTTTATAACATTGGCTTCTTTCCAATTTTGGAAAACTAAAACTTAATTTTTAAAAATCTAATAAAAATAGAAAACACAAGAAGAAAATCAAGGTCACTCATAATTCCACGACCCAGAAGCTTTATGAGCATTACTGTGTTGGTAGAAGGGCCTTTCAGTGTTTCTTATTTTTAGCAGGAATTTGTGTGCACACACACTCCCGTTCCAGGGCTCTGAACCATTTTTGACTGATGAATTATAGACCAGTTAATTATCTGAAATGACTTAGAGGTCTGCCTTTATTCACACTCAGATGATATTAATTTCAAATTATTAGAAAGATAAAGAAGATGTGATTCATATATACAATGGAATATTACTCAGCCATAAAAAGGAACGAAACTGGGTCATTTGTAGAGAAGTGGACGGACCTAGGGTCTGTCATACAGAGTGAAGTAAGTCAGAAAGAGAAAAACAAATATCGTATATTAACGCATATATACAGAATCTAGAAAAATGGTACAGATGAACCTACCTGCAGGGCAGGAATAGAGATGCAGATGTAGACAACGGACGTGTGGACATGGGTGGTGGGGGGAATGGGGGAATGAATTGGGAGATTAGGATTGACATATATACACTACCATATGTAAAATAGATAGCTAGTGGGAACCTGCTGTATAGCACAGGGAGCTCAGCTCGGTGCTCTGTGGTGACCTAGATGGGTGGGATGGCGGGGGGGGGGGGGGAAGGAGGTGTAAGAGGGAGGGGATATATGTATACACATAGCTGATTCACTTTGTTGTACAGCAGAAACTGACACACCATTGTAAAGCAGCTATACCCCAATTAAAACAACAACAACAACAGAAACTAATTGGGTCAGAATTGTTAATGTCATGAAAGACCAAAAATAAATAAATTTTAAAAGAAAAAGAAAGTGCCTAATGTTAAATGAAGAACACTTGCAGGATAATAAATAAAATGTATTTTTATATGAAGAAAAAAAACAAAACTGTATCCAAAACAATATACTGTTTAAGGATATTTATATTTGGTAAAACTCTTAAAAAAAAGAAGGAAATGATCAAAAAGTTCAGGGCTGTGGTCAGCTCCTCAGATACAGGGTATAAGATAGTGGGAACACAGGTGGTTTCACAGGTGATGGAAGAGTAGGGGGAGGGCACACAGGTGACCAATTTGTTACGTATTTATATACAGATACACTACATACACATTGATGTATAAAATACTTCACAATAAAAAGGAAAATAATCCATCTTTGGCTCCCAGGATACTTAAAATATTGCGCTACTCAAGTAAACATTTTATCAAACCTTTACTAAGGGCCTGTCATAAGCCAGGCCCAGCATGAGGGGCTAGCAGGCCCCCAAAATAAACACAGACCAATCTCAGGGTGAAGAGTAATGCACATCCTTCATTACATCCCTCTGCTTGGACCATAACCCCATCCCCACTTTCTAGTAGAAAAGAATTTAGATAAAGAATTAATAAAAAATAAAGTCCAAATAATTACAGAATTAATAGAAAAGTTCAAAATGCATTTCTGATAGAAACTATATGTAGATATCTCCTTTAAAAACAGGAGTATGCTTCATTAACATTTTGTCTGCAATTCAGCAGTATTATTGTAAAATACAGACCAAAGACACCATCGGTGCAACTGTGAGGTCAATCAACAACCCAACATCAGCCAAGGCAATAATTACAAAGCAAAACGAACAGTAATTATTTATTTTTTAGAAGTAGGGAAAAATGTTTTCAATTAAAATAATAAAGTGAGAATAGCAGGTTTATGGCCTTTCTGTTGAAGCATTTATTACAAATCCTTCTTTCAGGACATTTCACCAGTTGCCACCATCGTAAGACCGTGAGCGACAGGGGCCTGGTGATGTGGCCGAGGCCTTGATCATATAGGAAAATTAAAGTCTAGAGATGGCATACTGTTTATTCACGCAGGAAGCCAGCGGCCTTGTTCTCGGGGGGAATTTCTTGTTCCACCAAGGAAATCTGCACAATGTAACAGTTGGAAATGTCCTCATACTTTGTGAATCAGTATGAGTCTAACCAAAGACAGAGACACAGGAAAAGAGCTTTTCCCTACATTCTGGTAAGTGCTGACAAGACGAGGAGGCTCAGGTGATTTGGGAACCCCAGGGACCTCGCTGAGCCAGGTGCAGGCCCTGGCTGGTCCCTGACACAAGGATCCAAGTCAAATATGGGCTTTGCTTTTAAAGAACTTGTAACTGAACAAGGGTGGGACAGGAAAATAATAATAAAATACAGAAAAGTAAAAAAACATGTTAATATACAGCAGCCAAAATGATCAAACTGCTCCAGTGGCTTCCAAAATACTAAGAAGAAAATGGGCAGTGGTCACTGTGATCCCTGTGGTCACCGCGGCCGAGCGGCCCGGCCTTGGCCCTGCCGTCCTCTCCCCTGTTTGCTGGAGCCAAGGATGCCGCCACCTGTGCACCTGGGTGTTTGCTGTGTTTCTGCCCAGAATATCCTCCCCACGTGTACACACACTCCCTCCCTCACTTCGTCAGATCTCACTCAAAGGCCCCATCTCAGAAAGACCCGCCCCAACCAGCGTGTCTCAAATTAGCACCTACTCTCCACGTTCCTGGTGTTATTTATTCCCATTTCACAGATAAGAAAATAAAGGCTCAGAGAAGTTAAGAGTTTCCCAAATCAAGTTCCAGCTCAAAGCTGTCCCAACTCCGAGTCCATCTTTTTTTTATTTGTAATGTTCATTTTATTTGCCATTTATAGTTTCCCCATTTTTGTCCAACTTTCTTTTTTTCTCATTTTCAATATTTTTTTTATTGAAGCATACATAGTTGATTTACAAAAACCTCTATGGAGTCCATCTTTTTTCCACTACATAACACATTCTCAATTAGCATGTTTTATGCAGATGATCAAGAACTGAGTAGGACATATGTTTAGGATCTGCATTTGTCTATGATATCTAACCAAGCTATAAAGAAAATCCACAGGGCAGGCATCCAGCTATTGGAAGTTGACCTGTGTTAACCCATCTCCTTTAAGTCCTATGATTTCATGTCTCTGTTACAGCTTCAAAAAGTCGGTCTTTCTCGGGGTCAAATTCTATACTATCAAGTGGTCCACCTTTCATTCCTCTTTCCTTTTTGTTTGTTGGGAAAACCATGTTGTGAATAGGATTTTGAAGATCTGTTGAAAATGTAGGCTTGAAGGGAGAGTATAAACCAGAGGGGGAAACAGCCAGTGCACGTGGTCTAGCAGGACGGGCACCAGCTCTAATACACCTTAGGTGAAAACAGAAAGCAGCAGGGAAATCATCTGGTTTGGATAAAAATTCAAAAAATTATATATCTAAACCTCTCATCTACGCTAACTCTCCAAGTCTTCCGGCCGGTGCACTGGAAGGTCAGGCCCGTCTCTCCTGAAGACTAGAACTGTCTGGGGATGGGGCAGGACTGGGCCTCTGACGACTCCCACCACCTGGTCTGAGCCAGCCCAGCATCCCAGGGGGCTCCTTCGAGCCTGGCACCAATCACTATCCCGTATTAATGGTAACAAGCAAAGCAACTATTTATTTCAATACCAAAGATCACCCTAAGGGCAGGGAAATGTCAAACTGGATGCTTAATGAAGTTGGTTCAAAAATGCTCTAGGGGTGCAACGTGAAATTTTCAGGCATAAACAGAGATGATCCAAGGAGACAAAAAATGTAAAGACCTCGCCTCCTTAGCATACACAGTGTGTAGGTTTGATTACTGAACAGAGATATGAAGTATGTGCTAAATAATTCTTCTCAACAGCTCATTAGGCCTAATCCAGCTCTGATTTCTACGAGTCCATTAATTCCAAATACGTGTCTGCTACACGTACGCACATCCGCACACGGTTGTGAAACACCGGCTTAATTTCACAATGTAATATCCTGGAAACGGCAACAGGTAAGACATCAAATCGTATATTGGGCAGATTTTAAATGTTTATAATTTTCGCATGTGATAAATGAAAATGACCAAGAATAACGGACCCAAGAGAGACGACATTGCAGTTAGAAAACACTAGGCGGTGACCAGGCACCGAGTACCGGCTGCCACACGACCGCGAAGGAGCGAGAGCCTGGAGAGACGCCACACGGAAACTCCACGCAGCAAACAGCAGCGACACAGGTGCTGGCCTTGTTTATGTGGGATTTTATTTATTTCTCGTCCCCTAAAATTGGAGCTGCTTTCATCACGTGCTCCTGCGTTCTGATTAGTTCCTGCCGACACTCAAGCTCCTAAATCCGTCTTTTCTCGCCCTGTTCTTCCTTTACTAGGTCACTGACACTTGCTGATTCCTCTGCCTAGAATGTGTTTCCTGCTGACCCCTGCAGGGCTGTCCCCACTATCATGCCCTGGGCCGCCCTGCAAACGCCCCTGTCCCTACACCCCAGGTCATCCTGCCTCTTACCCATATTTAACTTTTCACCACGCAGCATACTGTTTGTCTCCTTATTTGTGTACTGGCAGCTGGTACCCATTAGGTACAGTTGTGCAGGTCGTGCCCTGATCAAGAGCCCCAGGTGGAGGGGGGTTGAATTCCTGCAGGTCTGTCTCTCCAAACAGGAGCCCTAGTGAATGAGTCAGGCTGGAGAAAGGGCACCTGTTCCTAAGCGGTCTGTGCAAGTTGCAGCCTGAGAGAAGACGACGCTCATTCACTGCGTGCAATCTGCAGCCCCGTCTCCCTTTGTAAAGATAGCTCTGTGGGGAGAGGAATGGGGGCCTAGAACAGTGCCTGGCCCATACCAGATGCGCAGTCAGCGGTGCCGAAGCGAAACATGGACACAGTACAGACACAGGAAGCTCCGATTATGTGCCAGGCACCGTGTATCATCCTGAAACAACAAGGAAAACAAAAAGATCCAGCTCCCCGTACCCCAAAATCGTGGAACAGAGCCACTTCACATCCTGCTGTCTCTGCATGCCTCTGTTCCCTGAGGACCCACGCACACAAGGCCTTTCCCTCCTCCCTTTCCTCTTTCCCCAAAGCCACAGGTGACGGCTCCACCACCTGACTGCTCTTCGGAAATCTGCCCTTTGACAGTGGTTTCTCTCCTTTTCCTTCAACATTTTAAAGAACAAGACTACAAGTCATCCCATCTGTCTCTTTTCTGTGTGTCAGTTAAAACACTGAATATTAGAATATCTCTAGCACAAAAGGTTACACTAAATAAGACACCTCCAGCCATTAATGAGCAATTTGTCATCTGAGAGGTATTTTCACTAATTACAGCATGTCTGGAATTGTAGCCATTATGGACATGTGCTAATTTACTTCAAGGTAGAACTTGTCTTTGTCACTGGTTTCCACGTACTTGTAGAGTACAGCAGACATTTTTACTTGGTTCAGAGATGTAAAGACTGAAGCAAATGGAAATCAAACATTTGAGGCTTCAGTTTGAAAAGGCCATAGTTCCTACTTTCAGACACATGCAAAAGCCACCAAAAGCCTCGCCAAGAAATTTTAATAAGTGCTTAAGTTTGGATTCCAAAATATATCTGTGTATTTCTATGCAGCTGAAATCAGACAATATGAATTATAATAGTTGTACTGGATTAGATAGGGTTACACTAGCTACTGTAACAAACTCCAGAATCGCAGAAGCTTATCACAAAGGAAGTGTATTTTAGTGTATTTTTCCCTCATGCAATAATCTAAGGAACGAGGTTGCCGGTCAGCTGGCAGGGCGGGGGCCGAAGCCCTCTCTGTGCAGACATTCAGTGACTCCGCTCACGAAACATCTGCCAAATGGGACACGGTTTCCAAGGTAATTTGGGGCATCAACATCCAGATGGCGTAAGGAGAAAGAGCCTGAAGTATCTCACATGGGAGCTTTTTAGGGGCCAATCCAACAGAACTTTTTGCTCACCTTCCTTTGGGTAGAACTCTGTCACATGACCACACCTAAATTCAAAAGAGGCTGGGAAATGCAACTGGGAAAAGCTTTGGGCCAGGACTTGGATAAACAACTTATATATTTTTGAACAGCTAAGAATCTCTTCCTCAGATGTAAGGCACTGAACAGAGCAGAATGGATCCTGTTCTCATTCCCCACGTGGGAAACGGGGGCTGGGCACGCTTTTTTCTTAGCATCCCAAGGTGGGCTGTGACAGAGCCAGGACTAAAACTCAGGTCACCCTAGGGGAAAGCCCTGGTGGTCCAGTGGTTAGGGCTCTGCGCTCTCACTGCCGTGGGTGCAGGTTCAATCCCCGGTTCGGGAACTAAGATCCCACAGGCAAGCGGCACGGCCAAAAAAAAAAAAAAAACCTCAGATCACCCTAGCCTTAGACCTCTGCTCACGTTCCCAAAACAATGAAACTTACCAAGACTTTTCAAAATCCTCCTCTACCAAGATGCCCCTGTAGCTGCAGAATCTGCACCAACTATCGCCAGCCTGGGCTCCGGTGCCCATATTCTTGTTCCACGTGTCTCTGGGCGGTGGCCCCAGGATCATGGGACACAGCAGCACGATCTGCCCACGGCAGATACATTTCACGCTCTGTCCTTCCCCAGCTGTAAAAAGCTAATACTTCCTGAGTGCTGGACACTGCTCTAAACGCCCCAGATTTCACTCCTGGATCAGTACTCCTGTTATTAGTTCCCTGAAACAATGACAAAACTGAGACCCAGTGAGGTCAATCAAGGTGCCAAAGGTCACACACCTGCAAAGTGGCAGAACCAGGATTTGAACGCAGAGAGAGGTTTCGCCCTAGACCCTGTGCTCAATCATCGTGCGCTACAGCCTTAAGGGAAAATTCCCTCCATCAAGAAAGTTTCAAATAAAATAATGGACATTGAATACTGTGTTAAATTTCAGGCCCACAGGCTGATTTCTGCCTACCTGCCATTTCCTTCCCTCCCCCCAAGTTCGTAGGCCTTAAGCTAGAAACTAATCCCGATTTTCAAGTGTTTATTAGATTTTGTATAAAACCGCTTGTGAAAGTGGAAATTTAAAGGTCCTTTAGATTCTGCATGTGCAGACTTCATGAAGTATGTCACCCTGTCCCGTGATTCCCTCCGCAAGGCCTGTCCCACTCGCTGTCCTAGAAGACAAGGCTGGATCACACACACCCCATGTGAGCTCTGTGTAAGAACCCCCAAACCTAGACCAATAAAGAGCTACACCTGAGCCTCCTGTTTCCAACAAAAGATAAACAGTTTTCACCATTCGCAGCTTACTGTTATTCCTAATGAACTTTTCATTCGCTCGAAAAATACTCCTCGATATACGCCATGTTCCAGGCAGTAATTTAGCCACTATAAATGAGAGCAATAAAGTCAGTGGCCTTGGGGATCTTACATTTTAGTGGAAGAGGCAATAAATAAGTATCAGATAAATAAATAACAGAATTTCCTAAGTGTTAAGGGCTATGGAGAAAGCTGAAGCTAGGTAGGGGGACGGAGTGATGTAGGGCTGGGGTATGGCTATTTCAAACAGCATGGCCTGGAAGGTCCTCTCTGAGGATGGGATATTGGAGCAGACGCATGAATGGCATGAAGGAGCCATCATACAGCATTAGTGTGTCCTGGGAGAGGAAGGAGCATGTCCTCAGCAAGAATGGACTTGGTGGGTTCAAGAACAACAGGGAAGTTCCGTGAGCTACATCCTCGTGAGCAGGGCAGGAGGACAGAAGGTGTCTGATAGGTAGGCAGACACCAGTAAAAAAGCCTTTTATGTGCATTTCATTCTAAATATAACTGGAAGCCACTGTAGGGCTTTGAACACAGTGATGTGATTTGGTTTATGTTCTGGAATGACAACTTGGTCTACCAGGCGCAGATGGACTCTGGGAGAGCAGACGTGGTGGAAGCAGGAAGACCCGATGAGATGCCACGGGAACAGTCTTGGAAAGGGTGGATGGCAGCTTTGACTAGGCAGATAGTGTTCCAGATGGTGAAAACGGTCCGCGTCAGGATGCATCTTTTTTTTTTTTTTTTTAATAAATTTATTTATTTATTTATTTTTGGCTGCGTTGGGTCTTCCCTGCTGCGCACGGGCTTTCTCTAGTTGTGGTGCGCGGGCCTCTCATTGCGGTGGCTTCTCTTTCTGCAGACCATGGACTCTAGGAGTGCGGGCTTCAGCAGTTGTTGCTCGCGGGCTCAGTAGTTGTGGCTGCGGACTCTTGAGCGCAGGCTCATTAGTTGTGGCGCACGGGCTTAGCTGCTCCGCGGCATGTGGGATTTTCCTGGACCAGGGCTCAAACCCGTGTCCCCTGCGTTGGCAGGTGGATTCTTAAGCACTGAGCCACAAGGTAAGTCCCAGGATCTATCTTAAAAGTAAAGACACACAGGATTTATTGAAGGACTAGATGTAGCATAAGAGACAAAGAAAAAATATATCTATTAGGCTTTTGGACAGAGTAGCTGGATGAATGGTGGTGTCCATGCCCCAGATGGGGACAGATGGAGGGAATCAAGTTGGTGGTAGCTGGCAATGGGTCACATGGAGCTGGTATCAAGAACACCGCCTGGGAGACAGAGTTTGAAACACGTGAGTCATAAAAGTGGATTTGAAGATTAACACTAGGAAGTACAGCCTGGAGCTCCAGAGTGAAGGAGACTGGTCAGGTTAGAGAGTAGAAAACTGCAGCAGGAAAGGGGCTGAGGGTACGTGGTGTGTGCGTCAACGTAACTGGGGATCCTGAGAGATGGGAAGAGAAATGTGCTGAAGCCACAGTAAGTAATGAGGAGAACACCTCTCCAGCTTTCAGGCCTCATGGCAACAAGGATACAGGAGAGAAACAGCCACTGCTGATCGGACGCTAGGAGTGGAAATGATCCAGGAAACAGCCAAGTCTCAGATTAAGCAAAAGCTGAGGGGAACATTCAGAGAAGAGAGCTGGGACACAGGGATTTCACTGGTGACAGATCATAGAGGCCAGAGGGTAACAAAAAGGTTCAGAAGATTAGAGAGAGTTTTGCAACTGGGTCAGATTATCGGATGTACAGGATCCTATGACAGTAAGAGTCAAAAAATGATGCAGAGTCTGGTAGATCTTTGACTTCTGAGGTGGCTAATAAGATAACTGAGAAGTAAGATGCAATAGGGTTTGTCCTGATGGTCTATTAGGAAAAAGAGAGTAATCAATTCTAACTACATTCCTACTCTGGGTCAGCCTCCTAGACATCTGTGATGGAGTCTGGGAGCTGACGACTGGGGGAGGAACAGTCATACCAGGAGCACTGTACACAGAGATTATTTAAGCAATCTCTTTATAACACCCATGTGTATCAGTTTCTGGGTTTGTATAACAGAGCATTACAATCTGCATGGCTTGAAACAACAGAAATGTACTGTCTCACATTTCAGGGGGCCAGCAGTCTGAAATCAAGGTGCTGCAGGGCACATTCTCTATGAAACCTGTAGGAGAGAATCCCTCCCTGCATCTTCCTAGCTCTGATGCTTCATGCGCAACCTCTGGCACTCCTTGGCTTGCAGCCTCATTGCTCGAATGTCTCTGTCATCACATGGTTTTCTCCCTGTGTGTCAACTCTGTCTCCGCAGGTCATCTTCTTATCAGGACACCAGTTGTATTGCATTGGGGTCCCACCCTACTCCGGTGTGAATGCATCTGAATAACTAGTTACATCTGCAATGAACCTATTTCCAAATAAGGTCACATTCTGAGGTACTGGATGTGAGGACTTCAACAGATCTTTTTTTTTTTTTTTTTTGCGGGGAGTGATGCAATTCAACTCACAACACTGAAGTACTGCTTTTTCCAGTTTTCATGTATAACTTGTGCACCAAATAAAAAATAATTTGCATATATTTTTTCTTTCTTCCTCGTGGGTTCTGACCAGTTAGAATTGTTTTGGATTGAGCTTTCCTGATGAGTAAATGTGTCCAAAGATGATCATTCTGAGTGCAAGAGCACTTTTCCCCTCATCCACTACATTATAACCTGTTTGAAAGCCACAGAAGATCAAGAAATTATTTTCACACAAACATATCTTCCTTTCCTCTATGGGGCCAGCAAAGCTTTATCTGAAGGTTGATGTCAGTTTTGCCATTTTCCATCAGCCTGGTGGTTGATGCTGTTTTCATTAAAAATTCTATTATTTTAAAAAATCCATCAGCAAGATTGTAAGATTAATTCATATGTACTTTGTACAAGACAAATCTAACCTCTCAAAAGGTTTCTAAGCCAAAACATCTCATACTGACAAGGCAGCAAGTTGGCCAAATACACCCAAATAAACCCAAATAACTCAACCATGTGAATCAATGAGATTTGGGAAAAACAGATCATGAACAACTGAGACTGCTATATATAATTTAAACTACTTTAAGCCCCATGGCACAGGGTTGCAATGAGAAGGATTGTTCCTGTAGTTCCGTCAGCGAATTCCGAGATCAGTTTCTCACGGCAGACACACTGGTCTTGCCCCAGAACTGCACGGGAGAAAAATGACCAAATGCAGAGAGGCCCCCTTTTCTCTTGTCACCATTGCTGTGGAAGTCCTGAGCTGGCCTCTCAGTGAACAGGTGGGAACGAGGGGAAATGCAATCACAGGGCTTCAAAGCTGGAAGGGCTTAACCACCCCCAACAGTCAATGGCATCCCTACCCTGGCTTTCCCAGCTGACTCCAGTGGACTTGTCATGGAAGAACCAGTCTTCCAAGGAAAAAAGGTCTACAAATCCTAAATCTGTGTGTGAACTCCTGACCCCAGTATTTGTGTCAGATAAGCTGGCTCCACAGACCCTTCCATATGTTTGTTGTTGTTGTTTTTTATCTCGTAGGAAACTCATCTTCAGAGCCATGAACTGTCCTAGTAGGAAACTCATCTTCAGAGCCATGAACTGTCCTAGTAGGAAACTCATCTTCAGAGCCATGAACTGTCCTAGTAGGAAACTCATCTTCAGAGCCATGAACTGTCCTAACTTTCCGTGCAACAATCTTGTGATGAAAAATAAAGGAATACCTTTCTCCTCACTCCCTCTCTGATACAAACTAGCTCAAGAAATTATTTGAACAGAAGAAGATTCCTAGGATCTAAGCAGATGTGTAGGAGAAACACACAGAGAAGTATAATTAGACATGGACGGAGAGGCATTCCTCCCCTCATAGATCTTCCAGAAGCCAGACACAGTACATCTGTCAAAGTGTTGCCACATGGGTGTTTAAGCTACAATAGGTTACAGTGAAAACTGCTAAATGTGTTACTATTATATGTACACACACATGCATACACATGTGTGTACATTTATACACATGGAAAGAAGGAGACTAATTATATAATTATAGACTAAGCTTTGTGTACATCGTTTCATTTTAACCCCAAACGATCCTTTGAGGTAGGTAGTAAATGTCCTCTTCATATGGAAGAATTTTTAAAACTTGCCCAAGATAACACAGAGAAAGTACTTGAGTCCGAGTTGGCAGAACCCTGTGGTAAAGTCCGTTTTCTCTCTGGCACACCACTCCCGCTGGAATATGGGTTAGGAAGGTCTGGTTTGTTGAAGAGCTTTGTCTCCTTCAATTGCACTCACCTGAAACATTCCTACTGCTTCCTCCCTGCCTTTGGCTCGCAAGTGCGATTTGAAATTGCATCCTAAACCCAACCAATTCTTGATTTCCTAACAACACTATTATTTGACCATCTGTATGACGTTAATGGTATTATTTATTTATTACACCAGGAACCCATCAACCTGCTCCCAAGGAAGCACAATGATCTCAAATCATGCAAGAATAATGTTGCATTTTACCCATCAGTGGAGACTTTGAACTTAAGAGAATAAATGTGCCATTCATATTAATTATAATTTGTTCAGGCTTCCCCAGGAGAGACGCCAACGGTCCTATTCCTAGCGCAACAAAGAAGGAAATTTATGGGTGAAGGTGTCACCTATTCTGCCTCGCGCTGCTAGGGCCGCCAGAGAGACTGGCTTGTGGGCCTCAGAGAAGTGTGCTTCCACCTCAATGTGTGCAGTACCCCACTCCAGAGAGATGCATGGTAATTCTGGGGAATTATTAACTCCCTGTGAGAGGGTCCAAGATTGCTGATATCTGAAGCAAACGGGTGGAAGAAGAACCACCCGTTTGGATAAAATCCTGACTTGAGCAATCTATGAAGACTCTATGATCCTCTGATGCGAAGGGACCTCTAGAGGCCAGCTGGGTCATTCCCTGTGTCCCCATCGTGCCACAGACCACACCACACCTGACCCACTCCCATACCCAATTCCTAAAATACCTCCAGAAAGGAGGTTCTTGTGCCCCCGAACAAGGAAGGACAACGAAATGCACTCGGTTTCTGGGAAGAGAAGAAGCTGCCAATGAAGAAAAGAAGGAACCGAATGAGGAAAGCCCTTCGGTACAAGAAGAGAATGAGCTTAGTGTTCATACAAAACTGGTTCTCAGCCCCAGGCACATTCACCATCCGACGGTGTGATCTGGGGAATGGCTCACTCTGCCTTCCAGTGCTTTGCTTTCGTGACCTGTAAAACTGGAATAATAACTGTATCCACCTCATGGAGCATCTATGAGCATTCAATAAGTCTCTGCTGGTAGACTGCTCAGTGCCTGTGTGACACATAGTAAACAGAGCTCTCCCACCCAGCCAGAGGCAGAACTGACAAAGGCTAAGAATGCCAGCTTCAGCAGCAGAGGGAAGCAGCAGTTAGGAGAGAGCATGATGATAAATGTTAGCCAATTCTGTCAAAGGCACCCACAGTCAGTAAGATGCTTCTGCACTTAGTAGGACAAGGTGACCTTGTCTCAGGCACAGGTAGCCCTGAGCCAGGGCTCGCAGCTGCGTGATGCCGTGTGACTGGATGTCAGCTCCTTCTCCTCACCCCTGCAGGAAGCCCTCTTTGTGGGAGACTGATTATCACTAGCCTCACTATCTGAAAAACCAGGTGGTTGAACTCCCTGCGCTCTGTAGTCCTTTCAAACTCAAAAGAAAAGAGAAGCACTTCTGCAAAGCACCGAACCTTGTAGGTGAGGGGTGCTGGAGAACCGGCTGCCCCTCTTCTGCAAGTTCTTCAGGCTCTCCTGACAGCCGGCATTGTCCTTTCTCCTCCTGCCACACGTTCGACGGGGTTTTCAGTTTCCCCATTTTAGTTTTTGGCTCCTCAACAGGCTGTGTGTGCTTCCAGGAGCCTCCCTCCACAGCCCCATCTGTCCTTGCTCTTCTGAGCCCCGGTCCACCCAATGGATGCTTGGCAAGCCCCAGAGGTGAGCAAACAGGGGTCCACCCGGTAGGGGCTAAAGCAGCCAGAGCAGCACATGCTTCCTGAGTGGCACTGCTATTCTGAACAAGATAACTCATAAACAACAGATCAATAGTTACATGACCAGACACCCACTGACAGCAGACTCCAAATAGAAAGAAGGATGGGCAGAGAGGCACAGAAGGATGTGCCCCTCTTTATCTTGAAAATGCTAATTTCCCTGAGGTCTACCTGGGGTTGAGTACATCATCAGAGAGTAGCATTTCTTCAAAGGCTTAAGGACTGGAGAGGGGAGTGACCTGGCAGATAAATGGCTTATGTTATGGGTGCAGCTATGAAGTAACAGACAATTGACACAGACCATCTGTGTCCTGGACAGAAAGACACCGGCTCAATTACTTACGTGTATCTGTAACCTGCTCAAGAGCAACCTCACACCCAACATAGCACGACCCAGACGCAAATGACAGTGAGCCAGGAGCACATCCGGGGCAAGAACAACACCAGACAACTCAGGAAAAAAGGGCAGAGAGGGCAAGGAGAAGATGGTGATCGCAGACATTCCTTCCTTCCTTCAGTCATGCAACAGCTATTTACTGAGCAGCTTCTACCTGCCAGACACAGCACAGAATAAGACAGAGAAGGCACTCATCCTCAAGGAAGTTACAACCCCGCTGGGGAAGACAGATCATGAGCAACTAACCAAATAAATGAATGGGAAAATCTCACATACAGATGATTGCTCTGAAGAAATAATCCAGGATGATATGCCAGCGTAAGCCTGGTGGAAGTGGTAGGGGATCACTTTTATTTGGGTGCCAGGAACAGCTTCAGGGAGGGGGTTCCACCTGAGCTAAGGCCAAAATGATGAAGAGCTGTCCATGGGAAGATCTGGAGGAGGCGTACCTCCACAGTGGGGGCCATGCGTGGGAAGGCTCTGTAGCAAGAGTACGTTTTCTGTGTTCACAAAACAGGAAGACGGTCAGGATGTCTACAGCAGAGTGAGTGAAGGAAAGAGGGGGACCTGAACTCAGACTTTATTAGCAAAAGCGCTGGTCCAAGTCATGCACTAGGAACTAAGGACAGAAACCCGAAGAAGGTAGAGTTCTGGCCTCAAGAGGCCACGGAGCAGCTGGAGAGACTAACAGAGACTCCATCAGCTCCGAAAACGAAATGCTAAATGCTTTCCATGGTATGAATAACATGCCACAGTCTCCTACAGCTGGAAGGGGCCCCCATGGGTTTTCTCAAGTATGGAAACCACATTGTTCTCTGCTATTCTGTGGAACTGCTACACCGAAACCCAACTTCCGTCTTGTACATTTCTCAGACCTTTTATTTTTAACTCATATTTTTTAAAAAAGCACTTAGCAGATGACCCCCAAGGAAACAATTCACTTTACTGGTTGCGGCCTTATTTGGGGAATCCATGAAAACATGAAATGCATCCATCAAAGTTGTCCAGTGACATGCTGACATTTAGTGACGGTCTCTAATTAATAAGACCCACGCGCCGGGCATCTCAGGCACTCCTGCCCCCATCAGAGGAGTGCAGCCCACCCACTGGGAGAGAGGGCGCTCTTCTCTGACCACCGGTAGACCACCCACCCACGCGATCATGGGCACATCTGCCTCCACGGCTGATGACCACTTCAAGCTCTGCGTCCACAGCCTGGCCTTTTGAGTTGGACCCAAGGCCCTGGGGTGAGAAGCCTCAGCCTCAAGCCTTTCCACAACCAACACCCAGCTCATGCCCTTCATGTGAGAACCACACCACACATCTTAGTTGGTCGACCCCAGCTGTATAGAGGCTAGGGGATACTTTTGTTTGGTTTTCAGTCATCTCATCTGTTCAGTAAACATTTGGGAGCACACGGTGCTCAGGGCATTACAGAGCAGGATCCCCGCTTCCAAGAGCTAGCAGCTCCCCATCCACGTGGAGAAGGAAAACAGAGAGATAAACAACATTGCAAGACAGGGTGTGAGACAAAATGAGCGGAGAGACGATGCCAAGTCTCCGCAAGGAGTCGCGAGAACACAGAATGCGGTGGGGAAAGCTCGCCCTACAAAGTCAAGGGGTCAGCACTCCAGCTCGGCCACGCGCTAACTTGTGTGATTTCAGGTGAATTCCCCTCTCCAGGCCTCAGCGTCCTCATCTATAGAACAGACATAATTTAGTCTATTTCAGAGAGTTGTTGTGAGGATTAATTGTGAGTAACTAACCAATAACTGATAGTACTATTCATCATTCAACATTATTATTACTACTCCTCGTAATCTGGCTTCCAAATCTCCTAGCTGTGCAACCTTAATCAAATTATGTAAACTCAGTTTTCTCATCTGTAAAATGGGGATAATCATAGCACCTACAACCAGAGGGATTGCATTAGGGTTAAAAGTTAATGTTATGAGGTTGGATGATGGGTGAGATAGTGTGTAAAACACTTAGAATACTCCCTAAGACATAGTGAGTATTGGAGAAACTTCAGTTCATGTTATTATTATTGCATATTCTATTTTATGAAACCTCACCCTTTTTAAAAAAATATGCGTGCAGACTACTGGCAGGAGGGCAGAAAGACTAGGAGACTGCAAATTGTCCGTAATTCTATTCAGACTGTGGATGCCGTATTAGGTGAAAGGTTTCCCAATATGTCTACAAGGATCATTAGTGTTAATTGGAGGAAATAAAACATTCTAAAAAGTTTCCTCACGTTAGAATCTGCTGCTGAAGCATTCGTTCTTTGGGAACTGCAAAAGATCCTCAAAAAATGAAACTGGTGAGAACAAAGCAGAATAAAATGAAATCAGAGCAAAAAAGTCCTCCGCTGGTTGAGAAGAAAACTACAAGCATGAACCTCAGGGTCACCTACGGTGACAGGGAGAGAGTGGTTCTCAGGGCAGAGCAGGGATGGCTGTGGTCTGTGTAGCTTGGTCACATGCTGAACGAAAAAGAAAGAGGTGAGGATGGGAGGAAGGAAGGAAGGGAGGAAGGGAGGGAGGAAAGAAAGAAGGAAAGGGAGGGAAGACAAAAGAAGGAAGAGATGACCCACATACACACAATAAAAGCAAAAGGGAAATAACCCAGAGCCCTGAACCACTCGTTTGTTGCAACCTGGCATCAGGTTATGTGCAAATTTAGCAAGTTCTATGCAAACAAAATACATTCTGAAATTCCTGCTTGCTTCTTTGCACACAGCATCACAAAATGCAGAGCCTGTGTTTGAGGGTTTAAGGGCTTCCGCTCCACAGAAGTGCAGCCCAACACGGGGGCCCCTCCTCGTCTAGTGCGGGAGGGCCTGAGGAGGACGATGGCCATCCTGTGGAGGCTTGAGCGCCATCTGCACGGTCCACCTGCTGCCCCGCTCACATCCTAAATTAGGCCCATGGCCAACAGGTTGGTGTCACGCAGATCTCACCTCCTCTAATCCCTGCCCTGTGGGGCTCCCTCCACTGGGAGGGTCTTCCTCCTACTTGTCGGGAAGACAGTCAGTCTCAGTGGCTGGCCCTGGACGTCAGGAGATGTTCCAGGAGGGCCTTTTTATGCCAGGGCTGGGCTGAGAAAGCCCCACCATATCCCACTCCCTCCATCTACAACCAGTCAAGCCCAGTGAGTCTACAGCATATGTGACAATGCAAACAAACGTGAGTGCACGAGAGACAAGGAGAGGGGCCCGGAGTGAGTCAGGAAGAGGCATGGAAGCAGAGACAAAGAAAGAGAAGCCAGCCGGTACACGATAACGCGATTTTTCAAAGGGGCTGCTCCAGGCCCCAGCTGAGCATCTGACAAATCCAGCAGAGTCCTGACTCTCATGAGCCTGGGGACTGCCCTCTGAAGACCAGATCCCGGCCTGCCCAAATCCCCTCATTGTTCCTATGATGTGGCAGCTACGTCTGTCAAGGCCCCTTGGCTACTTCTTTATCCCCAAATCTCTACAGAGCTGACTGCCTTCCCCCTTCTCCTTGAAAGTACCTTCCCATCCGTTTCTAAAATGTTCTCAGTATGAGACTGTCTCCATCTTATTTCTTGAGGGCTATATCTTGCAGCCAAGGGTTAGGGAAAAGGGGGCATCCAGAGGACACTAAATGCCATCGACTACATTGCTTTAGAGGTTTGTTTTTGTTTTCTTTTCTAAGTAGTCTGAAATCAGGACATATTTAAAGTTTCCATGAAATCCTTTATAAAGCAGATACACAGTTATTTCAGGTGTGAGGTGTGAGGCAGTTAGATATTTAACCTTTGCTCAAAATAGTCCCTAACTCAGGGCTCAGTGGAAGAGGTGGGTTTCCAGAACCAGTGAGTACCCTGGGGGCATGAGCGTTAGCTCGCCGAAGACAAAGGAGCATGGGTGCTTGCAGACTATGACAGGCCCTTAAATCACACGCTTCCTTTGGCAATGTTCTGACAAGTCAGCTCTGTAACCCAGTGTCCCTTTTGCAACATTTTCTATCCCGTGGGTATTGCCTTACATGCACCATCCATAAACCTTAGAAGAGCTACCTTAGACAGTCACAAAAGGTGTAAAAGAGTGGGCACCAACACCAAGGTTCTCTCTCCAAGAATCTTCATGTACAAAGGATGGGAATATTGCCATACGGCCTTACAGTCAGCTCAGTGGCCCAGTCTGGAAAACTTTATTTAGGCAGGCATACATTCTTCCCATGAATCTTCTTAACTTCTACCTCCTGCTGACTCTCATAAAATTCCAGAGAGTTAGGATCTCCCATTGCAATCACTAATTCTGTGTTGCCCTTCTGTGAGTGGTATGGTTTGTAGACACTGGAAATTGAGTTAGCATTTCAGGAGACCGGGGGAAAAGGGAGACAGATTCATCCTACCTTACTCAAAACATAGTCAAGATTCTTCTTCTCCTTCTCCAATTCCTGTCAGCCTTAACCCCAGACGTCAAGCAGGACCCAAGTCAACACTGAGACCCAGTTTCCATTTGGGAGATGAGTTTTGAACATACTGCTTTAGTGGACAGCACAGCTAACCAAAGTAAACGATCTTTTCCACAGACAAATCAGACTCATCTCCATGGCTTCAATCTCAGAAAGCCATGTTCAGACAGAGAAAGCATGTCCCTCTGGCTACCAGCTCATGGCATGAAGACACCCCAGGAAAGCTAAGACACAGTCAGACCCAGGACGAAACAGCAGCTCTGCCAGAGTACGGGAGTGGGGCTGGCAACACCCCGTGGCACAGGCAGAGTGACGGCATTCACAGAAAGCCAGACCCGGCCTTTGGGACTCATTAACGCCAGAGAAGACTGTCCACGCTGAGCCCCAGCCAGGCCCCCAGTCACCGCGGCCACCGGTTTCAGGTACAGACAGTGCTCAGGCCACTGGCCTCCATCTCAGAGACCCCCTGGCCCAGCCTCCCCTCCTGCTTACCAAGTCCTGAGCCTAGGAGGCCAGTTTGGGGGAAACATTTCATCTCTGGAACCTCTGAGCGTTTCCCTATGACCACCACCTTTCCGGGGCAGAGCACCCAGCTCAGCCATGAATTGTGCAGCCCAGGGAAGCGGCGACCTCCCTGCCAGCAGCTGCAGAAAACACACCTGCACCTCTCCCCCTCTCCCCCCATCCCCTACACAAATCACTGTCGATTCAGAGAAGAATGGCGGCTCCCTACCTGAGGGTGGCGCTCTCCCCCTGCCGGACCGTCACGTTGTCCATCGCTTTGGGGAAGGTGGCATCTCCGCTGCGCACGGGCACTCCTGTGGGTACAAGGAACAGCAGCCTGAGAGACACGACCACGAGGCACTTCCAGGGCAGGAACAGGTACCCACAGACCCCCATCCTCGACGGCCACAACTTCCCAGAACTCCGGCAGCCGCTCGGCACACGCCCCCTGGGCGCGCACAGGAAGTGGGTGGGGTGGGGTGAGGCGGGGGAGCGAGCACGGGGACCCGGAGGCGCGGGCAGGAGAAAAGCGCGCAGACTCCTGCAAGTCTGGCGTTCCTCCCCAAAACCAGCCTCAGCGCTCCAGCCTCGGAGAAGCGGTTTCCACGGAAAACATCCAAAGGGGGCTCCCTCGGTGCTGCTTCGGCCGGGAAGGTGGCCGAGAGAGGCGAAGAGCAAAGACAGGTGCAAAGGTGCGGGCGCGTCTCAGGAGCCCCTTCCTCCCGTTAACAGCTCAGGCATGGCACTTTGGAGAGGAGAGAGCACTTTGGTACCAAAAGGGGACAGGGAGTGGGTTAGATCCGGCTACCCAGAGATGGTCTGAATTCCTCAGTTCCAACAAGGGCAAATCCAACACTTTCTTTATAAGTTTCAGAGGCAGGGTGGCCAGCAGGACACAGTCTGTAACAATAGCAGAGCCGGAAAGTGGAACACGCAGGAGGCGCAGGGGTGAGCCAGGAGGAGAGGCTACGCCGGGCTTCGCGCGATCCGGACCGGCGATGCTGCTGCAGCAGCCGCCTCGGTCAACTTCGTCCGAGCCCAAATGCGCGCTGCAGCTGCCGCGAGGCGGCCGGTCTCGGCTGGGCGGTCTCCGCGGCGGCGGCGGCGGCGGCGGCGGCGGCCGAGGCGGGAGCGCACGGCGGCGGACGCCCGCTCGCTCGCTTGCTCGCTGGGGAAGGCGAGGGGCTGCCGGCCCCGGAGCCGCGAGGACGCCACGCTCAGCGGCCGCCCCCGGCCTCCGCGCCGCGGGCCTCCCGGGAGCAGCCCCGACGCGCGCGGGCCCAGACCGCCGGGGTTGTCATGGCAGCAGCTCCATCGCTGACCGCCGCTCTCCGCCGTGCAGGCGCCGAGCGAGCGGGCGGACCGCGCGCATCCCGGCGGGCGGCGGGCGCGGGGCGCAGGCGCCCACCTTAACCCCCGCCGCGCCGCGCCGCGCCGGGGCCGCAGGCGCCCAGGCGAGGAGTTTAACCACTTCCCCACTTGAAGAGCTGTCACTTGCAAATGAAGAAGAAATGCAAAGTTACTACACAGCCTCAATAAGCGCAAGACATCTTAATAAGGGTCACAAACTAATTAACTAGGAAAAGGAAACTGCAGCATGCATGCGTGCACTTTTAAAATTATCAGATTAATTCATTAGCATTTAGAGTAAATTTAAAGTGTTGGGGGGACGTTTTAGAATCATCTCATTTTTATTCAACAGGCAACGCCCACCCCACCGCCACCCCCCAAAAGCTACTTCAAACACCATTCTAAATAGAGATCTTTCCATATATAAAACAAATGCAAAATCACAGAAGCCTCTTCGTGTGCGAAACTGGCAAAACCGCATCAAAATTTTGGTCAAGTTCCGACACTGACTTACATTCTTTATTCTTGTTTTGTCGACATTAAAAGATGCTAGCCCTGCAAAGTGCTCACTCAGATGAATGAGTGTGAACCCCTGGCTCTATTGATACAGAGGATTCCCAAGTGTCCTGGGCTTCACGCTCCCGCAGAGCTGATTTCATCTTAAGAGGTGTGTTTTTCAGATTCTTGAAACCCAGGGAAAAACTGCATTGGCCTCAGTTGCTGTCACTTCTCCTCTTTGGCTGCTGTGGGTCCCTCTGTGCCTACATCTGCATGTTTCCTCTCACTTCAGCTCTGATGGAACGCAGTTCCTTCCAGCCTGGGCCTGGCTCCTGAGGGAGGGGGGAAGCCCAGAGTGGCACAGCCCACCCCACGTGCTAACACCAACATGTTCTCTGCTCAGGGACTCCTGTCTGAGCTCCCTGCACTGACCCAGATTCTCCCTGGGGACAGAGAGGAAGCAGCCGTGGCTTTGTTTTTCCCCTAGACGCTCTCTCAAATCCAACCAGGAAGCTCTTTTTTAAAACAACAGTTAAATAACAACAACAACAACAAATGTTCTTCCCAAAAGCCATCCAGCCACCACCAAAGAGACTGCATCATTCTAACTGAATCACTGTAACCATAAGGGTCCTGGTGCCATAAGAGCGCATGCATCTTTCAACTGGTCACCCCACTTACGTGTAGATAAAACGCGTGTGAGTGATGCACAAGCACCTCACTCATCATACGCCGGTCACTCACTCCAACTGCCCTGGATTGGAAGGGACGGAGGTGGGTGTGCAGCTGTGGAAGCCACGCTCCAAGGTAACAAAGAAAGACTGAGAAGGCATGGCTTCCTCTTTTAACAGGTGACCAGAGAGTGGACAACAACGTAAAGTCAAGCAACTCACACTGAAGATCTCAATTAATCCATCATTTCGCCCATTTTCCCCTCGTCTCCTCTGTTGACTTTTCCAATATTAAATTCTCAGGGAAATCCATCGCTACTTTTGTCCAGTGAGGACCATTTGATATATAACACCAAAAAAAAAAAAAAAATCAATTGTCAACTTATGACCACAAAGAATGACTTTACTATCAAGAAAAACAAAAATGATGTCTGCAGGGAGCAGGAGGTTTTGTTTATGCTTTTGAAAGAACAGGAGGAGAATTAACCTATTTTAGTACCAATCCGTTCTGACAAGTCCCTACTTTATCTTCACTTTGCAATGGGAATTGTGGAAGTAGGAAGTTGCATGATTTCACCAAGTTAAGATGTTATATGAGCAGACGTCAGGCGTGAGGTCATGACTGCTGACCTCAGTCTGCTGAATTTGGGGTTCTTCTTATACAGAGGCCAAGGAATTACCTCTAATCATCCACATCCGTTTTAACCACCCCTCCTGCTCCCCTCCAAAACTCCTCTTTGTAAACAGGTCCTACCACCTCAAGTGGAAACAAACACCAGCAGTGGAGAAGGAAGAGGGACTCATTCTGGGTTTTGGAGTCATTTCCCTCCAGGCTTGAGAATGGCAGGGATGATTCCTTTCATGATAAATTCTCACCCCGGCTCTTGCATCTAATTCCCAGGTAGGTACAAATGAGCACTAGTTTTTGCATCTAGGAATGTGGGTAATGGCAACAACAGGCCTTCCCGAGGGGCCTACATACATGATTAACTCTACAGTAAAATACTTAGAAATCCATTTAAGGTGGAAGATGCTTTATTTAATACATTTTGCCTGCCACTGCTTCATTATTATAGCTGGGCAGAAAAATAACTCTTCTAACAGGCTCTGTAAGATGTTCAGTTTATACCAGTCTGCATGCGGTTGATCTAAGACACTCACACCATCTTTGTCTCTGGCAGGGGAAGGGGGAGTAGTGAGCTGCAGCCTCCCAACCTGGCCGGCAGAAAACCCAGCAGAGATCAGGTAATGCTCAGGCTGGACAAAGAAAAGCCACTGGCAACCTCACAGCTGCTTTGTGGACCCAGGGATCCAAACTTTATTCAAAAATGGAAGTTTAGAAAGTGGTGAGAGGTCAGAAATGCCCACACAATTAACAGGGCAGAATCCGTTTTATTGAAAGTGCTGATTGAAGCGCTTTGACTAGACGAAGATCAAAATCATATGTCAACTCCCTTCTCATCCCCTAATCCCTAAATATAACCAGCACTTAGTGGCTTATCTTATATCCTGTCTCTTGCTTCATAAAAACTGCTGGATTTATTTTATTTTTCCCAGCATATCCGAGTTAATGAAAAAGGAATGACAGTCAGAGCAATTTCATTATTTGTGTTCTTTATAGAAATAACTTCCTTTCTACCTCCTGGAAAGCAGATTCCTAACAAGCGCCCACCTCCACTTTCTCCCCCCCCACCCCCCTGCTGTCTTCCTCTCCATCCTCCGTTCCCTCCTGCACACACATATACTGTACACATAAATCAACTTGTCATAGCTTGTCTCCGCACTGGCAGCTGTAATTGCTGCAGGTTATAAAAATATCTATAGGACAATGCCTTTCAAGCTCGCAGGCGTGCACACACACACACACACACACACACACACACACACACACTGCCTGAGCAAAAGAAAACAATCATATTCCCTTTAATAACCCCGGGACTGCAAAGGACGGGGTGCAGAGGAGCTTGCTGTGTAGACTGCGGAAGGCTGGCAGGTAGCTGAGGACGCAGGGCTAGACAGAGACTCCGAGCAGCAGCAGCACTCCTCACTAAAGCAGGGCTGGAAAAGGGAAGAATTGCCAGTGAAAGGGGAATTGTTTCAGCTGTTGTTTTTGTTTTTCTCCGCGTTACCTACAGCAAGCTGGGGTTGGCTAAAGAGCAGTGAATATTCTACACTCACAAGAGACCGAAAGAAGAGCTCTAGCCCGAGACATGCCAGTGCTGTTTCTACTTCTCTAAAAAGGTGAAAGGCCCCCCTCTCCTGGTGGAGATTCCAAATAGGAGCACAGGCGAGAAGATGCGACACGCAGGGCAGTTAGAGTGGCATGGCACCCAATAGACCTCGCAAGTTTTAATCAGAAAAGGCGGTGTCCGTCTGGCTCAAGAGATGGCTCTAGGGGAGTAGGGAAGGGCTGGACTCTGGAAAAATACATGCTATTCTTTCCTCCTATGTGAATATAGGGTCAAAATAAAATCATTGCTCATCCGGGCTAGAGTCTAGTGTCTTAGGATTTCAGCAGGGAGAGCCAAAGAGCAACGTGAAGATGAGGAAGAAGCGTCCAGAGAGAAGAAGAGGACAGGAATAGAGAGAACTGAGAAGGAGCATGGGAAGAAAAGGCAAAGGGGAGGCTTCCCATGGACTTTGAAAGGTACATAAAGAGGAGGGGTGATCAGGATAATTGGCAGGTAGACAGAAAAGTAAAGAAAAGCAGGGCAAATGAGCAAAGTCAAAGTACCATCAAAGCAAAGGCCAGATACCCAAAGGGGAACATCGCAAGAGCCAGGGGTCTTTAGAGAAGCCTCTCTCCATATCTAGGTTTGGGGTCATAATAAGACCCGGGATTCCCAGAATCACAGAATGATATGGTCAGAGGGGACATTGAAAGATGTATAACCCACTCATTTCAAAAGTGGGAGGAGTGAACCCAGGAGAGAGGATCCATTATCATAGGAATAAAGGTAACAACTCGTAAATCAGGACTAGAATCCCTGCTCCTGTGTTCTCTCCACTATACCTGGCAGGTAAGGACACTGCTTAAGAGCCAAATGACAAGATATCTCCTTTGGCTGCTACATCTGGGGCAAGAGAGAGAACCACAGAAGTGGTTATATTAACACAGAAGTGTTAATATTACTGCCCAGTACTGATGCCTCTGGGCGTCCAATTATTCAACTGAATTCAATGTCAGCCAGTAAACTTTGACAAGCAGACTTTGAGTGCCTCCTATGAGCCAGGAACTGTTGGAAGTTAGAGATAACAAAGATGAAAGACATTGCCCTGCCCTCAATTTGCTTACAATCTAGTGCTCTTGGGGTTGTCAATGGTTCTATTTGCATTTACATCCAGGAAAGTTGAAGTTGTAATGAACTCAACCCGGCGCTCCCTGGGAAGTCCCTAAGAACATTCTTGTCGCCAAGAACAACAAGCTGGGATGTGCCTCCCCGTTAGGAACAGTTGATTTCCAGGCACTGTGTGTCCAGATTTCCAGGCACTGACCATGGTTTCCTAAGATTCATTTAAAGAGGCATGGGGGGAGGGGCGGAGGGATATTCTCAAGGATTTAAAAATGTAGGGAAGAAATTCATCTACTCAACAAACAAGTTTTCAGTGCACACTAACTGCCAGCTATGCGCTAGGTGGTGGATTCCAGTGGTGGGCAAGAGAGACAAAAACAAAAACCATTGTGCATCTAACCCTCATTAAGGACACTGGCAGGGGAGACAGATATTAAAGCAAGAACTTTACAAAACTGTAGATACGATGCTGATAAGCACCGTGAGAAACTGGAAGAACATACATGATAGAAGGTTCTCTTGGAATCAGGACAATCAGGAGACGTTTCCCTAAGGAAATGACTTTAAACTGGGACTTAATAGTGAGAAGGAGCTGACCGACCGGGCAGATGGTGTGGGCGGGAATCTAGTTGCAGACAGGATGGAATGTATACAACCGGGGACCGCAAGGAGCCTGGGACGAAGCTGCCTTTTATAGTCACAGACGGTGCTCTGTAAAATTAAGAGTGGGGATGTCTGAAGTGCTCTGATTGGAAAGCTCTAACTGCTTCCTCATCCTGTGTTCATGCATTCATTGATTCATTCAGTGCATATTTATCAATTAAGAATGACCAGGGGCTTTGGACTCAGACAGACCAGAAGTCAGACATCATCTCCTCCCTCACTAGCTGTGTGACCTTGGGGCAATAAGCTTGTTTGTGAACTAGTGATAAGAATGGTACATAGCACGGAGGGTGGTGTGAGGATGCTGTGAGACTCTTGACGGACAGAGGTGAGCTGCTGCGCTTCTGCGTGGGGACTGCAAGGAGGCCAGTGCACGTGCTTGCCTCCTTCAGAAGGGGTGTAGGTGTGATATTTGTCCCGAGAACCCAAGAGCAGCCCTCTAAGTGCCAGGCCTGTGAACACCATCCCTGTGTACATCCTGAGGGGTTTCATCCCAGGGACAGAACAGAAACTTCACGCTGAGATGTGGTCAGAAAGGGAAGTAGCTTAGCCTTCAAACCAGGGCAGGAAGAAGGTGACCCTCCAGTTCCCACCCCAGTGTCTTGAAAAGCACACAGGATCCAGGCCTGTGGGAAACAGCCTGAGCTTGAGAAAGAGGATGGGGCTTCCTCTTTGTGTGGCAGCCTGGGAACTTTTGTCTGCCATGCTCCCACATATACCTGAAAAGTAGCCAAACAACCTGAGAAAAAGACAAGACACCTCCATCTCAGCAGGAAATGAGCAGCGCCTCTGACCACCTTCATGGAACTTGGGCCCGCCTTTGCTCCCGTGGGCCTGGTGGTGGAGTCCAAAGCCCCCCTACCCATCCCCAGGTCCAGATTTACACTAGTCACTGGATACTAACATGCACTGCTGGCCTCATGGCTCCCAGCTTCTACCCTTGAGCATCCCAGGGCTGTGCTGCAGGATCCACCAGACTCCAATGCCAAGGTTTGCAAGATGCAGCCCAACCAGAGTCAGTAGTGGCTTCTCACAGAGAAAGGGCCTCTGGATGGTAACCGGCAACGCCAAACTTGGAGCTTAAACCCCAAATGTACCATTAGAGGAACTTGGCTTTCCTCCCCAGCCCAGCCCCATGCCTTTCTCCCTAATCAATCGCCTTTTACTCATGTCTCTCTTTAACCTTTTCTCTGAATTTTCTCCCCAGCCAGGAGCAACAGCAGAAGAGGTAAAACTTAATGAGACAGAAATTTGCTCAAAAACTTACGGGTTCAGTTGTACTTCTTACTGGAGGTGGCGTTTCATAAATATCATTTTATAAACCAGAGTCTCTGGATCCGAGTCTTAACTCAGGCCATCATTAAATAAGTCACTTGCTTTTTTTTTTTTTTTTTTTTTTTTTTGATTTTTTAGCTTCTTTGTTTTCAAAAGAACCAACATCTCCTCCATGATATGTGGACCTTTGAGAAGATCTAGTGTCTAATACATCCAAATGGGCTAATGCACTTTTAAAAGCTGAAAGTCCTGTTCTACAGTAAGATGACAGCCCATAGAGGGCTGGGGTCAAGGGCACTGCATTGGGCCCCCAATCTGTCACTTATTGGCTGCATGGAGTTCCCCAAGTCACTTCCACTTTCCTTCTAAGTGAGGAGTTTGGATTAAATGACCTCCTAGTCCTCTTCCAACTCTCAGTCGATGGTTTTAATGCTTCTCAACACTCTTCTCAGAAGCAGTGTATCTTCACATCCGCTCATTGGTTCCTCCTATAGAGAAATAGCCCTCCTCACCCTGTCCTTCCACTGTTCCCATTCACCAAGGTGTCCACTTCAAAACTCGGAAAACTGTGGCACAAAGTAATTAATGAGCCGCACTGGACCTAAGGCAGGCGATGGAAGAGCCACGATGATTAAAAGTCTCCTGATAAAGGGTTTCTTTAAGGAAAAGAAAATCCCACAATGCAACCAGCAATGTTAATCTTCAATAAATAGGCTGTTAATATTTAACTGGCATTTATTTAAACTTACAGTAACCGTCCCATTAAATCTAAATAAACTGCGCTTTTGGGACTCTTCCCCTAAAGCCCAGCCGGGACAAGGCTGTCTCGATCAGAGTCCGTGCTAGGTATCCAGCCATAAAGAGGATATTTCAGCCATCCATTTAGGACTAGATGATTAGAATATCATGGTTGAAAGGGCTTTAGAGGTCAACTAGACTAGTAGGTTTTATATTCTGTGTCCTTGGACTTTCTGGGGGCCTATTTTCCCCACCTCTTCGGTAAGGACTTTATTGTGTGTTCTATCTCTGTGTCTCTCTCTCTCCAACCACTTCATTCTATTTTGAAATTCCCTCTCATTCTCTTTCCTTTCTGTTAGTGATTATTTTTTCTTTTAGACTTCATTTCGTAGACTCATTCTGCTGTGTTTTTGTCTGTCTCTCGTGAGTTTCTTAAGAGAAGCCACTTAAGATATAGAGCAGATTCTGTGTGTGTGTGTGTGTGCGTGCGTGCGTGTGTGTATATGTATATATAATTTTATGTGTCACAAAGAACATTTTATAATGGCAGTTGTATGTAAAAGACTAAAAGCTGTGAAATAATCCCCAAGTCACACAGCTGTAGAAGGGGCAGTGAGTGTGTAATTGGGTAGAACTGATCTGTGCTATCCCTGAAATCAATCAATATTTTTTATTCTAAATGTGGCCCCAGCTGAAATTCTGGGGTGTTATTTTGCAATGATTTTAACACATTCACAGCATTTCTGCAACAACGCGCACATGCACACGCACACACACACACACACACACACACACACACACACATGCATCAAATCTCTTTACTAGTGTAACGTGTGGATTAAAGGTAAACACCTCATCAGATGGATTCGTGTTCAAGCTAAGTTAATTTTCTCAAGAAGTGGGAGCTGGTTGAGACTAAAATAACTCACCCTGAGGTTTCTAAAGGTGTAGGTCCCTGAGTTAGACATATAAATGTTCGCCATTTGCCTCGCAGGGCCTGGAGAGGGGTGGTGATGGAGAGAGGGATGCAGTCCTTGATGGATTGGGGTAGGAGAAATATAGGGCAGAGCTGAGGGGCAGGTGGGCAGATGGGAAGGTATCCCACACATTTTTAAGGGGACCAAACCCATTCTCAGCTGTTTGCTTGTGGAAGGCTTTACATGTGTACTGCCTGTAGAACCCATGTTTCTTTGTATTTCTAACTAACACACAAACCATCCCACTTCCTTTTTTTTTTTTTTTTTTTTTTTTTTTTTACTTCTGTCGCCATCAAGTTAGATGAAAGACACGACACAGGGACTTCCCTGGTGACACAGTGGATAAGACTCCGCACTCCCAATGCAGGGGGCCTGGGTTCGATCCCTGGTCAGGGAACTAGATCCCACATGCATGCTGCAACTAAGAGTTTGCATGCCACAACTGATGAGTCCGCATGCCTCAACTAAAGGAGCCCTGGAGCTGCAACTAAGGAGCCCGCCTGCTGCAACTAAGACCTGGTACAACCAAATAAATATCAAAAAAAAAAAGACACTACTCAATCCTCCCAGTGTCTTCAGCTGGAAAATAAATCCTCTGTATTCAAAGCATCTTTATTCGTTACTTTATTGAATCTTATAAATTGAAGAAATGACTGAACACATTTCTACACGTTTATGCATCTCCCTGGCTTTTCCCATGTCTGTCCCTCGTTATGCATTTGCCTTTGGGAGTTCAGGGCCTTTCGGGACAAAGCAATGGAGGCTGCAGATATAGCATCACATCCCTGCCAACCTGGGAGTTGATGTGGGCTTTCCCTCCTAGAAAGGAATGATTTCCCTGAACCTTGTGTACGCTTTCTTCATCTAGGGTACCAGAAAGCTACAAGTGGTGCTGCAGGCGATGAGACAGTCAGAGCCACTTGGGAGTGGCCTGGCAAAGTGGACTTAGATGGGGCTCAGGTAGCTCTGAATCTGGGGAAGGGAGAGCAGGGAAAATGTTGTGAGCGGACATGTGAACATGGACAACATATGAAAATAATTCACCTAAGCTTTCACGGGAGTGTCCACAAGGTTTTAGGACCAAAGATGCCTTAAAAAGAAAGTGGGTAATGAGGAGACTTTTTTTTCAAAAGCAGAGAATTAGCTTAAAGCTAAGACACAAATCAGGATAGATTGACATGTTTCTATATGGAGAAGTATTAGTACCAGAATCTCCAAGGGAGAGTTGCTGGGACAAACCAAATGCAATATTTCTATCAATGATCTGCCAAAGGGAATTCAGAGAGGATTCTCCCAAGTTTGAAGAAGACATTAAGTTCCCTTAAGTAATTAAATCTTCAGTTGACCTGGATGAGCTATAAATAATCCACAAAGTTATGGGAGCGTGCAGTGAAGTGGGCAAATGCAATGTAACATATTTGAGGAAAGATCATGGAAAATGTACTTTTTGATGCTGGACGCTGGGCAGTGGGATAGGAGCGGTGACAGGGAGTGGACGGAGGAGTGTGGATGGCGGGGTTAATGGCTCTGACTTTCGGTCCAAGCTCCACAAGTGGCCAGCTTGACCTTTTAATAATTTTGATAATTGATAATTTGACCTTTGATAATTTTCTTACCTCTCAGAGCCTCAGTTTTCTCCTCTGTTAAATAGGAATATGGGCTGCCCCAAATCTTTGCTGTGTGAGACTAGATGAGATGGCAGATGTAAAGTACCCAGAGAAGTACCTAGCGTGTGGTACAGTCTCCACATGTGTAACCAGGGAAACGATGTTGGAAACAGTCATGGCCAGTGGCTCCCAAGCTACGGTCCTTACAGCACATTTTGGAGTACGATAATATAGATTATTGTTGGCAGGGATCAGGAATTTTTGCCAAAAAAGAAATGTTGGGCCTAACATTTTATGAAAACTGTTAGAAGAATATTGGAAACATAGAAACAAAGAAACATTCCCTTTACTCAAAATTACTGTGTATAAATTCTTCAAATGTTACTCATAGTATTTATCATTACAGCTCACAAAGCATCCAGGAACTTCATGTGCCCAGTTTCTGAGTCAGGAATCAGGACTCATTTCTAATCTCCTCTGTCCCTCCCCCATGGCCCTCTCCCCTGTGATTCTACATTTCTTTCTCTCCTGGGTTCTTCACCCAAAACATTTCATGTCCAGTCACTTTTCCCAACCCCCACGGCCTTACCTTGGCCTGAGCCACCATCTCTTCTTATTTTCTTCTTTGGAATCATGAGACTCCCTCTTACAGGGATTTCTTCCATCTGCTTTTACCAGATCTATTTCAAGCTCCACTTTCAAACCAAGTTTTCCTGAAAACCTGACCATGTCACTCCCTTCCTGATTCAGTCTTTAGTGGTTCCACACAGGAATCTGAATAAAGCCCCAAATGCTTTATGTGGTTTCTGAGCCTTCATGATGTGGCCTGGTTTGTTTTCACCTTTTTCTCTTGTTACCTCTTCCTTTATCGAGCCATGCCACTTTTTATTTTAATTGATTATTATTTTAATCCCTCAAAGGTTCCTCTTTTTCAGCTTGGGGCCTTTGCACAGGCTGCCTTCCTGTCAAGAATACTGTCCCCACATTTTTCAGGTTAAGTTCTATTCATCCTTCCAAGTTCTAACTTCCTCATAAAGAACATAACTATTCCATTCAATTAGGTAGATACCCACTGCATTGGTACGTCTAACATTCGTAATACTTGTAAGAGTTTAACTTCTTTCGTAGTCTGTTATACCCCCGAAGCCTCACACAATGCCTGGCACATAATAGGTTTTTGATAAATATTTGTTGAATTTAAGTACAGCTGGGGAAAGTTCAAAAATTAAAATTATTTTCTGGCAGGGCAGGGATTTCCAAATGAATGAATATTAAGATGAACATTTGGTATTCACAAAGTGTACGGATAGGGTGTACACACACTTGATAACCAATCTCTAGCTAGAAATAAGAAGAATTCTGAGAAATTGAAAGATGGCAGTTTAAGGATAAAAATAAGCATGTCTGTATAAAAGGTCATACAGGCAAAAAATAATATCTAAATAGGATAAAGGAAGGCTTGGATAAATTAATGGGAGACAGACCCGTTCTGGTTTATTAGGTTAGGGGTGTCTGATGTATATCTCTAACCTTTGAAGTATGAGTCCCATGCAAAATGACCACTGTCCAAAACACCTAAGGAGGACATCTGAATTGATATGACCTGGGGTGACCTTTTTAATGTCATATTCTCATGTACGCAGTAATTTTATTGTCCGCGTTGCTGGGGATAATGGAATTATGCTCGCCTTTCCCCCTGCACACCTTACAGAAGCCCATTCTAGAACAGTTGTGTACACTTGGTAGGAGTATTTTTGAAATGATGCAAGAAAAGGTGTGTGTAATTTGTGTGAACAAGGAACCCTGAGCAGCGGGAAAGCCCCCTTTAGCCTTGAGGGAGAGTTAGATGGACTGCCTTCTGTTCTTACCCTCCACTCCCTTGGCTATTTCCTCCACGTCTGACCCCCGACTTCCACTTCCCGTCTCCGCGCACAGGTACGTCTACCAGACCCCTTTCTTTCTTCCAAGACACAGTAGAGTTCTAGGGAACTGAAGTACCGTTCCCATGTTCCTGTTATTTATCAAACCAAAATAGGAGACATTTACACATCAGGTTATATAAATATTTTCAGTACACCATTCTGCTCGTGGGAAAGCTAGCTCACCACACTCTCATAAAAAATCCACTCTAATCCCAACAACCAGCTTATGACCTCCTATCACTCCATCCAAGAATAACATTAATAATAATCAGACTAGTAGCCAGGGTGCTTGGTTTGAACCTGAAAATTTTGAAAAACGGTCTTATAAATTATTTTCCAAGGATATCATCTTTAAGCATTAACAGGTACAACTGACTCTGAATTCTGGGAATTGAGCATAATTACATGGAAATTGACAGGACACAAATGCCAAGAATCCTGTTAAACTTTAATATCTCGAAAAACCTCTCCTTGTAATTATCTCTTTCCTTTGTCTCAAATGTTACTGATGAATATGCAGAGACCTAAGCACACACAGAAGTGGATGGATTGGAGAATCTTCATCTTTGGAATCGTGGAGTTTTCCAGGCATTCCATAAAATAATGAGGTGCTAAGTAGAGCACTTGGAATTTGACAATTTCCAGAAGTCGTTTCCATCTTTGTATTGACTCTGCTCTAGTTCTCTGCTTACAATTCTCCACGCTGAGTAGAAGCTCCTCTGCATCGTAATTATAGTGAAAATGTAGGCCGTAGGCATTTGGTGTCTAATGCAATTCCTGACCTGTTCTATGTCTTTGCAAGAGTCACTGCATTTTTTCAGGGCTTCAGATTTCCTTTCTGGAAGTGAACATAATGACATATAACTCTAACAGCAGCAATATTTGCATAGAGCTTTAAACCTCACCGCTGATACCGCTTATCTCCCTTGGGTAGGCGTGTCTCCTACATTTTTCCTCCTTTCTGGGCTCCATGGAGGCTCCCCTTGTTTCTTTTCTCTACTATTTTACTTAAATCTTAGCTCTCTGCCTCCAGCCTGTCCCTAAACCTGTGCTTCTTACAGGGGTAGGGTACACTCCTGGGGGGAGGTTGGTTGTCCCTGTAGTTTCAGAGACATGCCAGCCACTCAGTGCACGGGGGCCGGGGAGGCCAGACACTCAGCAATGCACATGATATTGTTACCGTTGTCGAATACCTGCCTCACATTTAGGTGAGTGATTTTTTTATATCTAAGCCTAAACTGTACTCCATTTGATGCATCAACACAAAATATCTTTGCAAGGTTTTAATATTCACTAATCCTTCAGGAATGCAACTACCTGTCAGCTAAGGGAAGATTGTGCTTTGATTTGTTCAGATCCTCACCAAGGATTGTTTACTAGTTTCAAAGATCTCATGACCAATGGTAAAGCTCAACATAGTCGAGTCACCAGTTCTACAGCCCTGTATCAGTCTGCAACAGAGCCATCACATTCATGGGGATTCTATATACAGACACAAGCTTCCACACTTCATTACATCC